>NC_140087.1:81586381-82186381 GCF_964237585.1 Gallinula chloropus | reverse complement strand
AGATGCAGTATTTCATTTGTATTTCTGTACAAATTCTTTCTAGATCTTTTTTCCTCTTCTAGGTCTTTACACTTTGCAATGTTTTAACTACAGCAGTTCTAACCTGAGTTAGGTACCTTGCTCAGTGCAGTGTCCACTGAGTGGATGATATCTTTGATCTTTTGATGTCTCTCTTAAACCCTTTCAGAAGGGGTTGCTGCAACACAGTGAGATGCTTGAAGAGTACGGCTGATGATTTTTTTGTTGTTAATTTGATAGCTGTCGTGTTGTGTCTTTTCTGACAGCTCTGGGTTAGAAATGAGAGTTTAGACTGAACTGCTAAAAACACTCCTTGCTGTGATTCATTCCTTCTACAGATCTGATAGGATTAAAATCTGGATACGTAAGAACAAGATGATACAAATCCTGAGATTTGCAGCCAGTTTGGAATCTGATATTGCAGAAACTTTGCCCTGAGCAAGTTTGGTTACAGAAGTGAGAACTAAGGGAACCTAATGGCATTGAAATTAAGCAAAATAGCTATTCTGTCATTTGCTTAAAGATATAAGGAGGGTTTTTCATAGATTATGTTCCATCCTGATGGAAGTGTTATGAGAACAAGTATATCTTCTTTTAAAACTTGGGTGTTTCAGCAGCAGGCTTGTAGGTAGGTCTTTGAGATGTGCTTTCATGATTAATATCCTAAAATCGTGGATTGACAGGAAATGAAAAAAATAATTTATTCTGTTATTGGAGTCCCTTGGGATTCAAGCAAATAATTTGTTTGATAAAATGTAGTAGTTTTGCTTATGTTACAGTGATACTGAAAGTGCAGAGCTGTACCAGCTTTCTGCCTGTGTAATGTTGACCAATGTTAGCTGATGGGACTTTGCTGCCTGGCAGGATGCCATCTGCATAAACCCCTTGGACAAGGAATTTTGTGGAGGCGAATCTATGCACTGTTCTTAGGAATTTACATTTCTTGTCTGGCCTGTGTTATTTCAGAGTCTTTATTTTAAACAAAATATTTTATGAGCTGTGAAAAGGGTTAATAAAATAAGCCAGGTCAGGTTTGCACTAAAACTTCTTCCTGCATGCTTGTGCTTTCAGTTTTGTGAGAGCAGCTGAACGCAAGGTTGGCTTTACTATCTGCAAAGGGAGTGTTGTGTGGTTTTGCACGTGGTTTGTGCTGGGCCCAGAAATGCTTTAACAGTGTAATTACAAGTTCACTTGGCTAGTGCATCCTCCTGGGAGACTTTGGGAAGCCCAAGAGAAGTCTTGGGTTCAGCCTTCCCCTGTGTGGATGTGGTTGTCGCTTACGCTTCACTGATACAGATCCTGACTGGGAAAGGATCGTGGTGCTGTGCTCTGCGTTGTGTTACTAACAACCAGTCATGCATTTTCTTGCTAAGAAGTGTCTGGGCATTTCTTTGTACTTTACTATGGTCTTGACAGGTAGCACCTTAGGTTATGTCTGTGCGTAGTGTCCCCCTGTGTCAGGGAGGTAATTACAGGAGTTCAGTAGAAGCTGCATCCAGCTAGCTCATGGGAAATGTTACCTGTGCCTTTGTGGTACCTGCCCTTCCGCAGTTCATGCTTAATGCTGAGTTGTTTGTGTTTTAGAGCTTTGCTGATGGAGTGATAAAGCCTGTTGCTGTGCTCTGTATGTTTTGACAACTAAGCTGATGAAGTAGTATGAAGAAACTGGATTTGGGGTAGAACTGCATGTTTCTGCTGTTGCTTTGTAGAGAGATTTAAACATCATCTGAATACCAGTAAATTTAGATAACTAAATGCTCGTGCAAGGCAAGGGGGAACAGTCTGCAGCGTAATGAAAAGAAAAATCCTCAGACCTTAAATTTGAACTTCCTGTTATAAGGTCTGAGGCACAGGAGTACAGTACAGGGCTTGTATCTCTGATCCCAGAGCGTGTTCATAGAGCTGTGTACGTAAGTGATGGCATGACCTTTGCCCAACCCGATGCAGAAGTGGGGCCTAATTTCTGTTCTTGCAAAGCCTTTCTGATGTGTGCAGAGATTACTGGCAGTTCATGGAAAAACTATTAAGAGTAACAACAAGTGTTGTAAAAATTTGCATGTGAAGTTTCCTGCTTTTAAAAAATTCCAATTGTATACTTGTCCATGGTACATCCATATGTTTAATGGTAACACGCCTGTATGTTGGGAGTTTTCCGGATACTCAAGAAAGAACAGTTAGCTTTCTAGGGAGCATCTAAACACAGGGCAGACACATTTAGGGGGAGAGGAAGTTCTTTTTTCCCTTACCCCCGTTCTAGGTTTGTGTTCTGTGTTGGCAGACATAAGTTGTAAGTGGATAGCGTTGGGGCAGCTGACAGTGGGAGATGAGAGCGGCGGCATAACAGCAGTGCAGCTGTGCTGAGTGAGGTGGTGTACCTCGGTGTGTGTACCTGTCTTCCTGCCTCTGGACAGAAGAATACAGTTCTGGGAATAGTTTTCTGGGAAAGTACCACGATGCATTTCAGACTTTTTGTTGTTATTTGGTTCCTTTAAATTAGATTCCAGACAACTGCTTCAAGTTAATGCTTTTGTACAGCTAATTTCCAAGCATAAAACTCTTGCTATGGGGGAAATAGTTTTTAATAATGCATTTAAGAATTCGTTATGTTAATACAGGTACAGTGAAAGAATCTGGTGAGAAACATAAGGGATCTGTTGAAATTCCTAACCTGTCAGAAGAAAATGAGGTAGATGATACAGAGGTAGGTGTGAAATACTGATATGGCTGTATAGGTTCCAAATTCTTAAATAAAGTGTTAATCAACATACAGGCATCATATTTTGATTTATGTTGTGATTAAGGGGGCTAATTAGACATGGATGGTTTATTTCATGTTTTCACGTTTTATACTTGGTATAATGACTTGCCTGTTCTCAAATTTACCTCCTAGGAAAGTGAGCCATATTCATTGCTAACTGCTGTTTGTCACAATACACTAACTACAGATTTGAGAACTCTGCTTGCTGTAGTTATAAGAAAACTTAATTCCCTTTCCCCTCTGCACCCTTTTCTCCAACTACCCCCAAACCCAACAACCAACCCAAAGTCCTACAGAATTTAAGGAATCTCCTTGTTGGTTGTGATGCTGTGGCTTCCAGAGATTCCTCAACCTTTGCTGTGTGGTAGGCAACTCATTTTATATGTGATGGAACTTCACTAAGCTATTGTGGAGATGAGATACTAAAATAAGGCAAAATCCATGAGGATTTTTAGCAAAGGTAGGATAAACTGAGAAGATAATGATATTACAGCTGTCCTCTGAATATAGTAAATAATGCCAAAATACTTCCTTTTGTTGCCAGAACCCAAAAGACTTACTTATGTTTAGATACCTCTTAGATCTTGTACTTTTTCTGTTTCTAGATAAATGTTAGCAAAAAGAAGGGGGAAGGCGATGTTCTGAGGGACCTTATGAGAACTGAAGGAACCACCAAAGTCAGAGAGGCCCTGAGAGATTACCTAAAAGCACTTAAAACAGGTAACTGAAGCCAGTATGCTAAGTGTGGTTTATGTGTTCTTCTTTCTTGAATAGATTGGTAATGCACTGACAAGTCCTTGGGCTTAGGGTTCTTTTTTGAACTTGTGACCAGCTGAGATGACATAAGTTGATTCATTCAGTAAGTTACTTGACAGCAAATATTTATTGCCCTCAAACATGGGAGCAGCCAGAAGTTTCTGCAGTGACCCAGGCCATATTGTTACACAAACTGAGCACAGAGATCACTGTATGGCCTGCAGGCTGACTGGTCAGCTACCATCGCAGCGCCCTGCCCTCAGCATGTCACTTCTCTGCTGTGCTGGTCAGAAGTTGTGGGGAGATGGTACGTTCCCTAATGGGCAGGTGTTGTAAGGTTTGGGCCAGGTGACATAGAAAAAGAGAAGATGCTGGTAGGCTGCATTGCTAATAAAAACATACAGACAGGGTGGGGACCCTCTGGATTGGAGGGAGTTGTATGCCCCTCTCACTGTACTCCTACCAGAGTTCTAGCCAGCAAACTTCATCACACGTGTTGATGTCAGGGTGGTTGTGCAGCTCAATCTCATACTGAAAGGTGCTGTTCTTTATTACAGAGTTTACCTTGGGAATGATTCTGCCAACAAAAGCTACCACTGATCAGGAGTTGGCTGCTGAGCGAAAACTAAGTGGGCACACCATGCAAGTATGTTGGCTTTACGAATTGTACAAAGTTAGTTAGTATTACTGTAAATGAAATCCCTATAGATTTTGATACGGTAATAATTGAGTGTTCCTGTGATGACCCACAAGTGAAAGCCTTTGGGGTGCAATAGCCAGCTCACTGCAGTCATCAGGGCCTGTAACACAGAAATGACTTGTCACAGAGGCAGGGAAGGGGACAGCTGCACGTACATACATAGGTACTCTTGACTGCTTTGTTCTGTGAGGGCTGTAGTTTCAGCAGGGTGCAGCTGGAATGCACCTGCACAGAGCGCTTCCCCCACTCTGTTGGCGTCAGGTGCCTTTGGTGCGAATTGCACACTCACAGCTTTGTTTTCATTCGGTGTAGTGATTCCTGATGAATGCTGCCCTTAAATACACATGGTTGTACATTGTATGATTAACCTGTATTCGCAGCACAGTATGCTTAAGAATGCACAGGCAACAGTAATCCTGCCATTCCAGAACCTTTAACTGTTTGATCACACACTCACATGAGTATTTTTTTTGCTTTGCAGGATTCTGTTTCATCACAGCGCTTGGGTACAGTTGGTGTAAAAATTCCAACAGTGAAGATACAGATGAGAGAAATCTTTGACTCTCCAGCAGATGAACTCTATAGCATCTTCACAACTCCAGAAGTAAGTGATACTTGCAGCAGGCAATAGAACCTTAATGAGAGTTTACCAGTGTGGCTTAGCCTTTTTTTTTTTTTTTGCCAGTTGTTACCTTCCTAGGAGGAAAAGCCAGCTAAACAAAGTGCTCTGCAGCTTTATGTCATTTGTCTGCAGCTCAGTCACTAGTAAGATAAAGCTTCGCTTTTTTTTTTATGTGCATACTTGTCATTCGGGAGCCTCAGGTGCTCAGTAATGTCACTGTTGTTGTCCACTGCTTTGTTAGGCTAACTATTGGATGTGATGACACTGTTGCTTATAGGGTATAAAACAGCAATACTAATTTTTTGTCTGTGCACTTCAAAGAACTGGAGCTGGGGTTAGAGACCTTTAAATTAGAACCTCAGCACTACCCCTGGGAGAAATAATGGCTTTCAGTGGTTCTCTTGCACCTTCCTGCTCTGTAACCCCCATTTCCAAATCTTGTGTCTCTGGGTGTGCTTTGTACCCCTCTGGATTTACCATTACGGGATTCTCAGCCCTGATTTTCGGATTCTTTCACCTCACTGGCCCCTACTACCAGAACACAGTGGAGTCTGCATAAAATGAAGAGCCTCATTAGTGCCTCAAGGCTCTTGCGTATCGTACAGATGTTAATCTTCCTCGGCAAGCCTCCCTCGTTTTGTAGTGCAATGTGTTATGTGTTATGAATCGGCATAGATTGTAGTTAACTGACTTGTGCCTCATTCTTCTTTTGCTAGTTGGTACAGAAGTTCTCTAAGTGTCCTGCTGTGATTGAAGCTGAGAAGGGAGGCAAACTTCAGATGTTTGATGGTTACATCAGCGGTGAATATGCAGAACTGGTAAACAGCTTCTACTTCGCACTTTTAAAAGGGGTGGGGTTGTGTCATCTGCCTCTGTGAGCTAACAGCAGCATAAGCTCTGGCCAGCTTCTGTTGTGTATGTTCAGTCCCTCTACTACACAGCCCCAAATTTGTTAGGTTGTGTGATTTTTTTCTTCCCCATCAGAAGAGCAGGCACTGACTGTGCCCAGTGACCTGCACTGGGGGAGAAAACTCAACACCTTCTATTTTTATACTGAGAAGAGTGAGAACATGGCTTCAAGGTTTATTTCCCAAATCCTTATCGCTTCTTAGCACTAGAGAAACAATCCCAATTCTATTCAGGACAAATTGCTTTTGCAAATAGAAGGGACAAATTGGTAATTACAGCTCAGCTCTACTTCTGTAGCCTCTGAAAAATCATTTCCACAGTTGCTAAGCTTAGACTGGCTATCTCACTGTCCATCGAGAGGCAGTAAGTATCACTGGCACTTGGACAACTTTTTAAAAAGCAAAGCCTTGGAAAAATTAGATTTTCAAGGCCAACTTGTGCCCAATTCAAGGGCTGCAGCAAACCTGTTTTACATTTGATAACTCATCAGCCTGACCTTTCCCTGCAGAGAAACAAAACAGTGGAATGTAACAAGCAAGAGCTTGATGAAAATGGTTTATTTAAACCCACACCACAGTACTATTTACATGCATAAGATTTAACATTTACTGTTACATAAGATAATGCTTCTCTCTTTGTTTTTCAGGGGAAAATTAACATTGAGTAATTGCAAGGTGAATGACCTCCAACCTTTTCTTCTTACAGGTCCCGAGCCAAAGAATTGTCCTCAAGTGGAGGTGTAGAAGCTGGCCTGAGGGTGAGTCTTTTTGAGGACCTCTGACAGACGCTACGCTTTGTGGAGGGGGAGGAACAAACAGCAACTCACACCTTGCTTGGTGGACGCTCACATAGTTTGTGTTCTTTGGAGAAGGGCCTGATGTCCCAGCAGCTGTCATAAGTGAAAACAGCCTTTGCTCAGACATGGGCAAAAGCAGATATGCAATTAGCACCAACAAATGTTAATCCCTGATAACACACTTGATTGAAACATTGTTATTTTCTTCCTTCAGAACATTATGCAACGGTTGCCTTGAATTTCAAGGACATGGCTGCTCAGACGGAGCTGCAGTTAGAGTGCAAAGGAGTTCCTGTATGTAAGGAAGACAGCACAAGGCAGTGTTGGAAGCAGCAGCACTTCAAAGAAATACGCGTTTTACTGCAACAGTCCCGTGACAATGTGGAATGACAACAGCACTGTAGTTCTGTTAGGGCATTACTTTTTATACTTGGTTAACATTTGTTTTTTTAAAAGAAGTAATTTATTTGTGGGAACAATAAAGACCCACTTCTGTGCGATTGTATATAACTTAAGCATTATTTATGGACTTTTAGTGAATGCGGGGGCAAGTAAGCCAGAGTATGTATATAAAGACCTGATCTCTCTTCTGCTTGTCTGCAACTTCAGAGAGTGATGATGATTCAGCTGCAGTAAAGTACCACCTTCAGAGGTAGGTGAGCTACACAGAGCAATAGCGAGTATCTGCAGTTCTTCAAATATTCAGTGTATTGAGTGGCAAACAAATTCCTCTAAGGAGATGGGGTTCCCATCAGAAGTGAACTGAACGGGATTATAAAACTACTGATACATGAGATTTTTCAGGAAATGTGTGCGTCAGGTGTAGTTTACTGCCTCTTTAAATATTTCTTAAGATTGCTTTAACTGCAGACTGAATTTGTTTCTAATTTCATAGACAGTTTTAGATCTGAAAGATAATTAACAACGTCACATAATTCTGGTTGGTGTGACGGGTACCACCGTTAAGTCTGCATGCACTGTACTCCCTTACTTGACCTCAGTGTGAAATTTATTTTGGAAGAAGCAAACCATAATAATGCTTTCCTCCTGCAGTTCTGCAAACCTCCCACGTAAATGATTTATGGCCCTCTGCAATGCTGGAGCTCAACATACAGCGAGCAACCGTTTGTTAGAGAAATCTAACAGGAGCATAGCTGGGATACTGAAAGAATTGTTACTCTTAATTAAACCACACTGAGGTTAGTAAGGATAACTTAATTCTCAAATGCTTTATAAAAAGTGTATTAAGTATGCAATTTGAAACAAATTGACCAAAAAAAAAAGGCAAGGCGCCTTTGGAAAACATGGTCGGCTCAATAAAACTTACGATTTTACATGCAGTTTATTTTCTCCATTAACAGCTACTGCTAAACTAAATGAGTTTATACAGAAATTAAGTCCTATGACCTTTATTTCTGCAGGGCTCTAACACATAGCAACCTTCCCACACATAACCTTACATCGTGTAGAAGAGAGGGATGTGCTGCTCTCTCCTATGGGCGAGGCTTTCCCTGAAAAGTTTGCAACCAGTGAGGTTTGTTGTAGTAACAAGAGCAAACACCTCACAGGGACTGGAGAGACGCACAAACAGGTTGCCAAGCGCTTGTGGTTTAGGTGTCCAGATTGAGGGTGAGGAGCCCTCTTGAGAAAGGGTGTGTTTGAGAAAAATATGCTAAATGTTGAAGATTTAGTTACCTGGTTTGGTAAATATTCCAGGACAAAGAGCCTAACATTTTGAATACAAAATTGATTTTCAGTTAGGGTAATGGCAACCAACAAAGAGCAACAGAAATCTGAGTTTAAGGTGGAGAACAGGCTGAGCAGTTTTGTGTGTAGGCGATCCAAGAGATTTTGTGACAGTTCACTATCTGAGAGCAGGCCGCAACATCTACTTACAGGTTTCTTCAAACAATGTACCCTACAGCCCCAGTACTTCTCTGTACAGTATGCCTCACCAGTTTCCCCTCCTGACTGAAACCCTTCCAGCTTAAGGTCACAAGCACCTGCTACTCTGAACTTTGTCTCCTTCCATTAGCAGTGGACCAGTTCCCAATTATCAGTGTTAAAAAGCAGCTACTTACTTGGGTTTCCAGTGTTGCGCCACTCACTTCCAGGCGTGGGATAGCCAGAACCCCCAGAAAGTGCTCAGCAAGGAGGAACCCTTTAAGGGAGAGGGTAGCGAACTGAAGGTGACATTTCTCTTTTACTGTCCTGCTTGTTGCCTTGTGCCTGCAGAGCTGTAAGTCTGATGTAAGTTAAAACTGTGTGGTACCTACTTTTTCATCCTGCGTGCAGGCCAGTCTCGTGTAAGGAACTCGTGTCAGCTTTCACAGGCCCAGACAGCCCCGATGACTGTCCTTGCAGGCAAAGGAAGGACAGTTTCTTCTTTCTACTTCGCTGCCGCTCCAGCACTTCTCCCATATTTCCTGTCTGTGCTGGATCTGAGCTGCCATCAGTACAGTATTGCTGACCTGAAAGTTAAATTTTGGAATTTAGCAAAACCAAAGGGTTCCTTTTTGTGGCAAGTAGCCTTTGAGGCGCACCACAATTTGTTCCTGGGTGCTAAAATGTCTTGGATTACTCAGACTACCCAAGAGTTCAGTAAAACCAGAGAATGCTGAGCTACTGGTTGCCTTCAGCCTTTGAGGTGGACGGAGCAGAGTTAGGAATCGCGCACCATTTAGAAACAGCATGATGATGATACAGTAGTATCGTGCGTAAATCGTATAGTATCATACATAACAAAAGGATACTATCATAAAGGTTACTGTTCTCTAACCAGATCTCTGAAGAGCTCCTTATCCTAAAATTTTCTCAATATAACAAAGGAGTAAACAGCAGGAGTGGATACACATAGAGTTTGTGGGAAATACGCTCCACTTTATTGGAATCCCTGTGTTTTAAGGAGACTAATGAGGAAGACGACATTCCAGGAAGGGTGAGCAGCATGGAAGAAGTGACAAAGCAACAGGACAAGGTAGTTTTGTTTGTGATACGGTGCTTTCACAATGCAGTAACATTCTGGACAAGAATCTGGTCTATGAGAAAGCAAAAATACTTAAAAACCTCGATGACAGATTTTGTAAGACTGTAGCCAAAAATCAGTGTAGAGGATGGTCTTAACAGTTTAAGCCCAGGAGGTGGAGGCTGCTGGGGACTGTGCACAGCGAGGACACTGAAGAGGAAGTATTTTAAAAGTTTAATTTTGAAGGACTTAAATGTGAGGTGGGACCTCCAAAAGGCAATACATACAATTAAATAAGAGGTGGGGTGAGCCATGAAGAGCATAAATGCTTTAAGTTAAAGCTGGGGGTTTCAAAGAAGGGATTTAAAAAAACAACCACCCTGCCAAAACATTACTAAAAACAAAGCTACAAACCAGAAAACTGATCTAAATTAAAAGAGGAATGCTAGGGAAGGAACAGTGACTTACGGAATGCGTGAAAGGACGTCACAGCAAGATTGGGAAAGAAACGGGATCACACAAGAATGGGGGAGAGGAGATGAATCTGTGCAGGTACCGCTTGCTTTTGCAAAGGTGATTACTGCAGAGTGAATCCTGGTGGAAACTGCAGAGATGCTCAGTTTGTGGGGTAAGTTGGAAGAAGGTAACGTAAGGGAAGAGCAGTAAGAGTGACGTTACTTCTGGTAATCTTAACACAACTGAGCAAAGTAATAGGAAATCTAGTACTAAATACAGTCAGTTTAGATCTACAGCACAATGACCTAACTACAGCTAACCAACATGCTTTCTAACATCGCATTTTAACTAGCTTTTTGCAGAGGTTGCAAAGGAAACCGTTGGCCTAACAGTTTACATGAACTTGTATGTACCATGTGTATCTTGTTACGTAAAAAGGTACTTTGCTTAGAGAGCTGCCAAACCCCAACATACCCCATCCCTGCAATGTAATCTGAAATTGTAACTTCTTTGCTAATGGAAAATGGTTATCAAACCAGTGAGCTTCCAGTGGGATTCTAAATGTCCAGTTACGGATTTGTGAAATGGTAATTGGCAACAAAATACAAAATTACCACTAACGGCATTTGCACATCACATACACAGGGCTGCAGGGAAAACTGCCTACAAGTAAGGACCAAGCCAGTGACAGATGGTCATGGAAAAGGAAGAACGGGTTGTATTATTTGTGTGCCATTTATGGAACTATTACTGAAACACTTTACACTGGGTATACGCTCCCAGAGGCATTTGATATAATAAGAACCATCCCAAAAGGGAGAAACCCACTCTGCAGCAACAGCATTAGGAAGCAGTCTCACCCTGTATGAGAAGCTAAAGCCAGCAAAGTGCAACAGCTGAAATGCTAAGGTTAGACAAACTACCAGAAGTCAGCTGCATATTTTCAATAAGCATCATTAACTAACTGAGATTACTCACCAAAGGCTGCTTCATCTCGTGAAGGTTTGTGTATCTACAGGTGAGGATCTTCCTAAAGACATCTAAACTCCGCTTGGTAGAAGACTTGATAGACAAATTCTGGTGTCTGTTATGTGGAGGTTTTGAGTAGAACCTGTTGAAGTCGCAATCTATGGAGAAGTTGATCAGAAAGAGCAATAAAATTATTCCTAAAAAGACCAAAACCATAATTAGTTCATGTCCAAATCATAAAGAGACCAACTTAAGCACTCACGGGCATCAGTAAAGTGCCTGAAAATGCAGGAATAGAAGTGCTAATAACAAAGGGGAATATAAAATCTAAACTTTATAAAGGCAAAAATGATTAATTAAAATAAGGTGAAAAAAATCAGAGTAAATTACAAGGAGAGTAACAGGAGTGATAAAAGCATCCCATAATAGAATCATGGAGAAGGAAATGATGCCAAACTACATTAAATGGTAGACAGAACAAAGGAATTTGGAAGAAAAAATGCCAAGATAGATGCATTATGAAGACCACAGGAAAACAAATGAGCTAAGCAACTGGAAAATGAAGCTGAAAATGGAGTTTAATCAGATATTAAAACCAGCATCACTGACAGTCGGAAAGGTCACATAGGAAATGGATACTGCTCAGAAATAACGGGGAAACGTGGCAGGGAAAGGTGATGAAGTCATTGCAGCACTTCGGGGGGTGCAGCCAGATGGAGTGAGGCCATGGGGCAGCGTGGGCAGAGGGAGAGAGGAAGGCAGGCTCCAAGTGGTGCCGGAGAAAAGCCACGACCAACACAGGTTAAAATTGAGGAAATGAAAAGTTCCACTGGCTTGTGACACCACTTATCTTCTAGCAGTGCGGAAAAAGTCAACAACCAGCAATCCCTCTCAACTGCGCGACGGAACATTGGTGCAAACCAACCCGGAGAAGGACCAACATTTACATCAAGTATATACATTGGCTCATCGCTTCTCTCCGCAGCCGTTGCGTTTTTGAAGCTGTCTCTGATGACAAATCCAAAGACTGAAGCAACGTATTATAAACAAATGAAAAGTCATCACAATCAGTTTAATGAAGTGCACAGAATAGCAATTGATCATGTCAATAAAAATAAAACAATTAATTTTACATCAAGTGTGCTTTATTTCCTCCACAGGTATTCTGTTAAATAAAGCACCATATATATACTGCCAGGCCACAGCTAAAGAGGATTCTTTACAGAATCAAATTTCTTGTGGTTGTTTAGTATACAAGTAAACTTAATTTTGATAATAAGAACCACAGCGATCTGAGGCAATCTGCCTCTATTATAAGGTACAAAACTGGCACAGAGGACACCATATTATACACAGTAAAAATGCCATAAGTTTAAATTACATCATACAGGGCAAGGAGGCCCTATTCTCCCAGACAGCCATATTAAATGAAAGCCACTACAGTGAACTCTTAATTACATAAAACATAGCCATTATCTGATTGCCCTTTAAGAAAGTGTACGGTAGATGCAAAAACAAAAAAAACCCCAAACAAACAGAAAAATAAATCTGGAGTTCTGCCTGACCAAGAATTAAGCATATAAATCTATCTTGCCATTCAAGCAGAGAGCACTGGACAAACTGAAGCACAAAACAGAAATAAGCAAAACTTATACAAACAGCGTTTTGGGGGGGAAGGGAGGGAGGAAATAAAAAGACTTTAAAAGCAGACATGCTCCATCTAATGTCAAGAAGCAGCTTGGTTTCCTTTTCCGGATATCCTTGTGACCACATGAATCGTAGACTCAATGGTCCTACACAGGATGTCTAAAATGTCATGCTGCTGCATGTGGCTAAAAAGTCCTCTGGAATGGCCACAACTGATTGATAAACTAGTTTCGGGGTCCTGGGATGGTAAGGCTTGACCATCACAGCTCCTCAAATCTGTGAGGTCAGATAAAACCGCTGAAATTGATGTAGAAGGAAACTCCGAGTCCTCCTCGACTCCAATGGAATCCTTGGAAGTCTGCAGGTCTTTAAATTCTTTGCATTCTTCAAATTTACTATTTCCTGACTGCTCTTCCGTGTGCTGTGACCGCGTCGCTAACATTATGTCTTCTGAAAATGAAGATGGAACTTCCATTCTGTACTCTTTGACAGAACTGTTCTCAGGGGAAGGAGGATCTTGCTCAGTGCCCGGATCGATGATCGAAGAGTCCCGTGTCTCGTTATCCGAAGTGCTGGTTGGGGTCAACGCCTCCCGGGGCTCAGTTTTTATATCACTGATACAGCTGTCGACAGTGTGCTCCTCATCGCTGCTGACCCGTCGTCTCTTTACAGGAGTAGCTCCTTCGTCGTCTGTAAGAAAAAGAAACTCCCTTAGGGAAAACGCATTGCTTGTGCACCACGCGTCCAAGTAGCCACCTTCCCTTTTATCCTTTTCCATACTGAACACAATGCTTGAATAAACACTCACTGCCTTACAGAAAATACATGTAATGGCCTAGAACTTTAGCTCCATAATAAAATACTGTTTCTTAGGGAGGGAGCCAAGAACCGGCCCACCTTCAGGGGTAAGAAAACAATGTGCTACGTTACTTCTGGAAAACCTGTTAGAGCAACACTCTTAGAGAAGGCAAACCTTTAGTTTTTCTTTCTTTGGCTTCTTGCTCGTGTAATGAGTTCCTCTGTTGTTGACAAGCTCTACATTTGTTTAAAAGCTCTTGCAGAGTTGGAATCAGGGCTGAATTGAGCTGTTTGGGAGTGTGCACTGAAAGCAGCAAGGCAAGTGCTCGGAGGTCCTAAAAAAAACAGAAGTAAGCACATTTAACTAGCCTTATCTCAAACCCTTATTGGATCAACCCTACATGCAGAGATCTGTGCGATAAGCAGAGGCTTCAGCATGTTCTCAACATCCAGAAGAGCAAATTCTAAGCAGAGAATCATACTTACACTACTGAAATTTCCCAGAACTCACTACTAATACGCTGACCTTAACGTAGATCTGTCTAAGCAGATGACAATACCGTGCTGCTCACTGCAAGATGAAATCTTTGGCTGGGTTAGAACATTTCTACCATTCTGCCTGCACTCTGCATTGCTTTTTCCCCCATACCAACACAACTCCCTCCCTGCCCCCATTCCATTGGTCTAGCAGTGCCCACTGTGAGCTTGGGAGACCGAAGTACATATGTTGTGAGCACTGGGTGCGGAACAGAGAATTCTGGAGAATTCTGACTAGCACTCTGTAAGCTTTGGACCACCTCGTTGGTAGGTGTTACCTACTGCAGCCAGGCAAGTCTTAGCTGCAGCCTCCCACGCTCTCGCCAGCAGCACGGCTTCCACACAAAGCAGAGCTAACAATGCCCGCCCCTTTCACCGGAACCTGGCACGTGGCCCTGAGGAGCTTCCGTAGAACATTAACTGCCAAAATGATGCTGATATTTGAATGGCTTAGAAAAGACTCACCCCATTTAAAGTAGAGCTTGCTTTGGAAATTTCAACTCTCTGGTTGCTGAAGTCAGACTCTAGGCTTTGATACTGATTTATTAGATTTGTAATTAGAGTATTGATTAAGTTGGCACAGTTTGCTTCAGAAAACACCTGCCCTTGGACCTGTGAAAAGAACAGGTTGCTTTTTAAACCCCCAAAAACCAGAACCATGAGAACAGTATCCCAAACCGGAATAGCATATATGGCTGCATTTCTTGCAGTGGAAATTACTGCTCAAAGAATGCCTACCTTGAGAAGAAAATGGGTCAGAAAGGTGTACACAATGTTGTTGTTAAGGAAGGTCCTTTCATCCATCAGGATGCATTTTATATATTCTGCAAAAACTGGATCTTCACAGAGGAGCTTTACACAGTTCTTTGACATTGGAGACTGGTGAAGAGAGACACAACACTGCAAAGTCATCACCCAGAGCACAGCACTGCGGCAGCGCTGCCTGCAGCGGCTGTCTGGGTTGGAGATGTCCAGCCAGGCCCTGCTGATGCTCTTAATTCACACCCCACGATTCATACCAATAAAGTATTTCTACCAGGTATCAGTAAACTGTACTGATCAGTTATTGTCACTTATTACATTACAGGAACGTGACAATCAGCACGTCCCAAGTACGTCAACGTAAGCAGATGTATTTCCTAATCAAAATACTATTATTTTCAATGATTTAAACAATACCCACTAATTAAAATTTACAGGTTTCACATTCCTTATATTTCACCTGCATTTCCATTCCGTTAGTTCTCAAACCCACTGATTCTCACCTGAGTCTGACACAGCTCAGTCCAAAGTTTGGGGAATAATGCAAGATGAAGTGGCAAACCTTCATACGCAACTAGGACACCTGAAATTTTATGAGAAATCAGTTACCATCAGAGAATGTTGTTGGAGATACTCCCTGATAAAAGCAGCACCGAGATGCCATACCATGGGCAAACCCACTTTCAAGCACCTTTTATAATCAAAGGCCTGTCACCTGGGAAGCTTTACAGTACATTTGGTAGATAGACACACAGAATTCCCACTGGGCACCTCAGCTCCTTTCCAGCCAGGCCTGAAGTGTGACAGGCACTTAAGTAGGATTCCCCTATACATGTCAGACTGTTTTCTGCATAAAAATCATGTCCAGAACATTGGAATGCAGCAGGTTTCATAAGCCCTGCTGCTTCTCAAAAATTCTGCATGTAAAAGTTAGTGTTGAAGCACTCACTGTTATCATAGACAACCCCCCCCCCCCCAAACTTCAGGCTGTTTAACCTTCATACTTACTCATTTTAACTAAAGTTTCAGTAAACTTTTCACAGTTGATTGCAACTCGACATAGTAGATGGATGAACTGATGATAAGAAAAGAAGTAGTCTAGCAGCATACGATCGTAAACATCATCTTTGCCCTGAAGATTTAAGAGAGTTTCATTTAAACTACATTAAATGACCAGAGAGCAACCAGGTTTCCTAAGCAGCTAGCTTTATGCTCCTGCACTTCCTGCCCTAAAATGTTTCATCAGCTCCCACAGTAAAGCACGATGGGAATCTCCAGGTCTGACCCAGGCTAGCTGCATCTCCTCCCCAAGTCCTTGGTAAGCGCAAGAGTGAGATGGCAGGAGCGATGGCAAATGCAATTCCCTGCCTGCCGCCCCCACCAGTAAAAACTTTCCCTGTAGGATTCTGAATCAACAGACTGAGACGATGCGAAGCTACGTGAATACCGCATCTTGAATATGACAAGAATGCAGTTACTTTAAATCACACAGACACCTAAATACAGACACACTATTGCTTTATAAATCGTAATCCCTCAGTTACGATCTAGAGAAGTCAGAATTTTCTCAAGATCAAGCTTCACAAGCTTTCAAAGCTGTGTTTTCAGGCACATCTCACACCTAATGATAAATATATGCCAAGAGCTTTGTGTGCCACTATTTTAATAATATATTGTGGATGTATAGGCTTAAAATGGCAACAGCTTCTGCAGACCAGAGACACAAAAGGAAGCCTCGAAACCTCAAGCAAGCAAATGCAAACTTACACAGAACAACGGAATGAGAACAAAAGCATGCAAAACCACAGGGAAACGGAATTGTGCATGTGGTTTTGGAAGCTTAGAAGTCTTCTGGTTCCTAATGTATATAGATTCATTATAAAATGTAAAACACTGTGTCATATAGCATGACGACTTTACATTTTGATATTTACATTCTTTAGCGTCACATCCATTACTTCTGGATACAGGACAGAAAAAAACTACAAGTAATTCCTGGCTCTGTATGTTTTTTTAAACAACTCTGGTTCTATGGTAAATTTGAAGGCGCACAAATCTACAAAGCATCATTTTAAAAGCTTTAAAAAAGAAGGGTTACTTACCCTACAGTAACCGTGCTTCTTCGAAATGTGTTGCCCACACAGATTCCCATCTACGTGCACATAGGCCCCGTGTGCGGGAGATTGGATTCTTTCTGAATAGCAGTGTCCACTGGGGCTGTGCCTGCACCCAGTGTGTCCTTGCGACCACTGTACCTGAGGGCATAAGGGGTATGGCGGCTTCAACCACCACTCAATTCCTTCACCGATAAGAATCCCCTATGACAGGACTCGGAGTTAGCACAGGAGGAGTTCCACAGAATCTGTGTGGACAAACCATCTTGAAGAACCACAGTTACTGTATAGCAAGTAACCAGTTTTCCTTCTTCAAATGATTGTCCATACATATTCCTTTGAGGGTGGGATTCGCCGTACCTGACTTTAGCTATCTAAAATCTTGTCGGTTCAGCATTCCCGCAGCCAGTGGAGAGAGACAGGCTCCTCCAGAGGGACAACTGCCTCACCTGGACTCGGGTCTCCAGACCAGGAAGGAGGGTAATGATTTCTCCCCTTCCGAGGATAACTACTGATCACCATCAACCATAGAAAGAACCAGACACTGACTTTTTAGACAGGCAAAGTCACACGAGCTGAATCCCACCCTTGCTGCAACTGTAATAACGGGACGCAGAAGTAGCCCCGCCAAAGTTGGCATCCCATGAGGAAGCCCACAGGAGGGGAAGTATTTCAGGTACTGCTGTTTTACCCAAACGGTCCTAGTGGAATGGACTCTAACGAGACCTGGAGGATCTACTTCGCTATCTGGTAATAAATCTGAACAGACTTTGAAACCCATCCGGACAATCCCTGAGAAGATCCTGATTTTTCTTTCTAAATGCCACAAACAGATCGGAAGATTATCAGAGTGTATGCTATGGGTTTTTTTCCCTGAATACAAGGTTCAACCCCTTATCTGTCTGAAACATGAAGCTGCGTATCACTGAGGGCAGGGAAATGGTGCTTCTGGAGTGCACATCTAGAATGGAGTATATGAGGACAACACATCTTGAAGAAGAATTATGCTTTGTTTACAAAGAAAACATAAAGGCATTACGCTACTGGATTCCTAGAATCCTGGCATCAAGAAGGGAAAACAATCAAGAAACAGCTATTTATAAGACCACCCATTTACGTACCTTGCTGGCTTCCACCATGGTAGGCAAGAGGCACATATTGAGTTCAGGCCGTGGAGGACGAATATTGCTTTTTCCCCCTATTAATTTCAAATTTTCACGACATGGAAAATAAGGTCCAAGAGACACTGTAGTATAAGTTAGGATAAAATAGGGATATATTAAAGAGGTCAATATTTGACATCAGCAAGGAACAGGGTAGAGTAATAATAGTGTAAGAGAACTTCAAAATACAATCAGTGAAATACTTACTTGGGATATTACTGTGGTGGTATGTACAATGATTGTGCTGCAGAAATGGAACCAGAGTATGGAGGAAATCATGAGGACTTAAAAGTACAAGCTCCTTGAGGACATCTATGAATGAAAAAAGTCAGTTTAGCTATTAGATATTGTTATTTCTTAACAGCAAGCGGTTTAACTTCAGGCTCACGCATTTGCAAACTCTCTCTCTCATACCACTTCTGCTGCACTCAGTGTGCACCGTGGAGGTAGGCTCCAGTGCCAACACCACGTAAAGTGAACACCCCTGAATCAGTGAAGATCCCCTTCACCACTGCCCCTGGGAGAAAACCTGCTCAGTGGCTGATCAACCACCAGTGAGAGGGGTGCCAGCTTGCAGGGAGTAGAAGCTCTATAACATTACCCTCTTTCCTTCTTCTTAAACATATCAGCTTTGATGCCTGGAAAATGTCAACCAGCAGCAGTCAGGAGGGCAATGAGAAAGGCACTCAAAACAAGGGGAAAAGGCACACAAATCACATACAAAAATGTCATCTGGACACAGTTCTAGGCCCTCGTCAGCATGCATAAAATCACAGACCACAGCCACTTGAGAATGTTTCAAAAACCCTAAAGTAGAAAACATTTTTGAAATGGGTTTCTAATGCAAGAGACACACAGGTACATACTGTCTACACCTACAGATTTAAAAAGCAAATATGATTCAGTGAGCTATTTAAGCTTTGCTTATATTACCATACCTTCCAGTAATGGATAATAAAAGGGAATGCTAGAAGCTGGCACTCAGAGTAACTTGGTCACTGCACATCCTTCTGAGCACAGCGTTAGTATTTGAATTTTAACCTAAGATTTGGGATTTGATCCTAAACTTGCTGATGCCTTAATTCAGGAGTTATTTTGGAATCATGCCCCATATCAGGCAGCAAACTGGTCTCTCAAAATGAAGGCCAACTTTTTGTACACACCTGAGGAAGATGAAATACTAATTTTAACTTGCCAAACCCAGAATTGTTTAGAATAGAGGCAATGGTAATATTGATACACTGACAGCATAATAACCAATCCTCACAGAGCAGCAAGCATTTGCTCTTGCAAGTTTCAAAGCAGGTAACTGACTGGAGTGACACTGTTCTGACTTACCTATACAAGCGTTTCTAAGTTCTGGAGGGCTGTAGGAATTTAGCAGAGTTAAGAGTTTATGGGCAAATTCAATTCGCTCCTGCCACTGGATGAGAGCCTGCTTCACGTCTGAAAATGCAAACCCCAAAGAAATCTGTTCAGTTAGTTTCTCAAAAGCTCATTAAATAAAGAATTTTACTGCAGAAGAATCTCTTTTCCCACTAGCACGACTTTAATCAATGTAGAAATCTGTTAAATCTCACTGGTCTACCCCTATTCAATTTACTTAACCTAGTTTCATATTATGTCAATAAATAATTTGATAAGCAACAATTTAATAACTGTTAAATAATCATAGCTCCTACTGACCAGGGAGCTTGTCAGCACAGATACTATAAGCAAGATATAATACTAAGTTCTGGGTCCTGAAAATTAATTAACAGATACCAGGTATAATTCATTGAGGAGTTATAATCAAACCTTTTCTTTGAAGATACGGACGTGTCGACTTCAGAACCGAGAGGAAAATAGACAGAAGTTCTACCAGGTCTCCAGTCACATGGCAGGCTGTGGCCTCGTGGTACATCATGTGCAATGTGTTAAAGGACTAGAAAGAAAAATAAAGGCCAAACCTTAATGTTGCCAACTTAACGTGCCTGTTACCATTTCTATCTATCATGTCTTATCATATCCCACAGATACGCCTCTTAGGTTTATTTTATGCTCAAAAACGATGTATCAGAATACAGGGGGCAAGATGTAATAACAAAATTACTCACGGATAACTGTGTTTCAAAACAGAATGAATCTTTTAAAGTAAGTATTTGCTATGAACAAAAGAGTCTTTAACAAAACCCAAAAGGCAAAAAGGGGGGGAGAAGGAGAAGGAAATCGAGAGAAGAGATGAAGAACTGGGCATCTTCTGTAACGCTCATGCAGAATTGTGGAGCTGGACACCTAGTACTTGTACCCACCACAACCGGGTAGTCTTGAATGGAGGTTGAACAGAACCCTTCTTTTGGTCATTAGGCTGATCGTTGTTCTGGCCTAACCCAAAAACTCCAGTCTCAATACGTTTTTCTCACATGCCTGGCAGAGGGGAACTGAACTTGCAAGATTTATTTTAACAATAACCCCTCTGTAAGTAGGCAACACCCATCTCGACTGAAGAAACGAGCATTTTTGTGAGCACATCCAAGCCAGCTTACACAGACAGACATTTGGGAACAGTCTTCCTTTGTTTTCACGGTGAAACCTTTCTGTCAGAGGCTCAGTATCATGACAAAGTTTTCACACACAAAATTAACTAAAACTCAATGAGCAAAGATCGTTTGGGGCTCGGTGGTTTCATATGTCTGTAATGCCAATCATGAAGTGACATTAGAGATGATGAAGACAGGCACAGGGGTGTGGATTTGAGAAAACCCCTAAGATTAACACAGATGATAGTAATTTTTCAAAATGCTGCTTAAGGACATATGCTTATCTGATTGTACATCAGATGAATTACCTCTCCTTTTATATCCAAAATACCTTCCAGGCATCTGTGATTTACAGAAATAGCAGGAAGGAAAAACAACACACTTCTGAACTGCAAAAATTCCAGCTCCAGATGTAAGAAAAGACTACATCTGCTGGGGTATGTTAAAGACAAAGACACAGCAATCGTGTTCCCTATGATGTGAAATATTCATGTGCCACTTGTGTTATAATGAAGATAAAAGACACCTGCCCAACCCTGCTGAGAGGAAAACTTGAAGTGAAAGCATGAAGTAATCCCAAACTCTAAAGGAAGTCAGTTCAAAGCTGAACGTTTTTAGCAGTGTTTTACATATAGAAGATGCCATTTATTCTCAGACATTCTCCATTGTTAGGATGGACCAGGGTTCACTAGAGCTAGTAAACCAGTGAACCTACTTACAAGTCCCACATAGGGATATAACTGCAGCTCAGTTCCTAACTGTTTAGCCCATGTTTACTGAACGCAAGCGAGCCAATTGTAGTGAAATCCCAAGGCGTACACTTGGAACAACTCGTGAAAACTCCATTTTCAAACAGCACTGCACTGCCTTAAATTTTATTTTTCTAGCAATATTATAATTGCAGCTTTTGCTATCACTCTTTGTGCCACAAAATACAAATGAGCGACACCAAAACAAGAGAACTTTTTAGATAAACGATATAAAACTGGGGTTGGCATCAGCCTCAAAGCACCATCTAGTCCTTAAGGCAGGCTAAATATCTTTATATCCTTGAGAGACGTCTCCTCAAAGTGCCCCTGAGCATTTCCAGTTACACTGGCTGACACGTCTTGAAGAGTGGGGCTTTGGCATCCAAACTGTACCCATTGCAGAGCTCCACTACTTGTTCCTTTTTCTCCCTTCTCTATTTTGAGGTAACTCTGGTCTGGTCTCACAGACCAAATATCCATTTACAAGCAGAATGCTCTGTAATGCTCCAAAGCGCATCCTTCACTTTAGTTTGATCAGAAAGAAATAAATTTATGTATTTATCTAATTTAATTATTTAGGCCTGTCCTTCCTGCAAACGAAAGCGCGACAGGTAGGAAAGATGGAAGAACTGCCTCAAATGTGCCTCAAGAAGTGTTCAGAAATATTAATCACAATTAATCTGAGTACCCTTTCAAGTTGCTCTTTCTGTCTTCTAACCTGTTTTTAAGTAGTAATAATCGTGTGACTGTGCTCAGCTGTTCACTCACAGTGGAGCTGGAATAAAGAGCGGTACCAAAACCACATAAACACACTCTTCTCAGTTGGTGGCTTTCCCTCAGCCCTGAGAGACAGGCAAACATCTCCCTGGTCCTCCTTTACTACTGCAGAAATCTTACTGAAGGCAACAGTGGAAGGAAGCACACACATGAAGACAGGCAAGACTGATTTCTTACTACCCATAACCTCTCCTAGAAGTTGCAACTTGTCAGTAGACCTACTGTAGGCTCCGTTATGAACCTCAGAGGAAAGCTAAGCCATCTCTGACATCCTTTATTTCTTATCTTCCCGTTTGACTTCCCTCCTTTCATAGTTATCCTACCAAGTCGCTGTTATCAACTAACCTGTTATCTTTATCCCATATTAAGATTTGTATTGCCTCAAATTTATTCACTTAACCTCCTGCATTAGCGTTCTGGCAGACAAAATGCCCTTCCTATGATCCTTAAGATGTCATGGTGTACATGCATGCCAGTACTTAACATATTTCCTCTATTTCATGTGGTACCAAATTAAAACAATTCAAAGCAAACACGTTGTCAAGAAGGTTTTCATCATTACTTGATGAAAAATTGAGATGTTTCTTATAATTAAATAGCCAAGTATTTACCTCAGTCATCAGAATCAATCCTCTATTAAACACAACAAGAAGTCTGTCTTCATCAGATTCTAATAATATTCTGAAGGCACTAGGAAAAAAATCCAAACATTGAGAAAACTGAAAATGGTATCTCGTCGTTCCATAATTCATACAACTCCTAAAACGGTTATGCTCATGCCATATTTCAGAAAATAATCACACAAGAACAAAGAAGCCCCAAAAGAACATAATTATTCTCTTCGATTTAAATATGACTCTGATGTTAACTTCAATGTTATCAAAAGTAATTATAAACAACCTTTACAGAAATATTTCCCAAATAATGCTTGCAAAAATGCTAAAAACTGAGGAAAATTGTCTGCCTCCAAAGAGAGAAGTTTATGCTTGTCAAATGATACACTGAAATAGGTTCAGTCAAGCATATGTTTGGACTTTCAAATGTATAAAAACATTTCTGTTCTGCTCTAAACATAAAATATTCTGATAAAAAAGAAAGGATTTTGCTAAAGGATGGTTCCTCTCAGCATAACAATTCTTCCAGAGCATATGGGAAAAGGACTGTGTGTAATCCCTTCTAAGAACACAGTCCATTTCCCTTCTCATAAGAGTCTTTCACCGCATCAACAGTCGATACCTGACCTACATACACAAGTGATTTGTAGTTCTACTGATTTCCCAAGCAACAGTTTCAGGTGGACAGTAACCACGACAGGCTCAAAATGAAACTCTTGTAGAAGATAAAATAAAACTCTTTCCCACAGGCACAATTTGTGAAAAACATTTCTGCCCCAAAATAACCAAGGTCAACAAGAGCAGCTGAAACTGGCAACTTGGACTGGTCAGGGTAGGCCGACTGGGATTGACCCTGTATGCTGACTTGGAACACTGAGTCATTTGGGTTTAGTTTTTCCAAGGGCTCTACTGATGCAATTCTGCCATTGTGCTTCTTTTTGAACCTTAACTGTATACAGCTCGGTTTACACCTGTTTGTTGTAAAGTATTTGCTTAGTTTCTGAATTTTCAGCTGGTGAAACATTACAAAGTAAATGTGGGTTAGTATTCATTGTTAATATTCATTAACAATGGCGTTTTGTAAATGAAACCTTCTGTTTGTTCACTTCTGAATAAATGTATCCTCAAAACTTTTTCCAAAAGAGCACCAAGGCACCACCACTAAATTTAATTCTAGTTCACATCTGGCAAAATAAGAGTTTTCATTCAAACAGGGTTAGATTGTTACACCACAACGTCAGCACTAACGTACCTTATTAAAGTAGTCCAACAAGACCGTCCGTCCAAGCAGCGCAGGTAACAGCTTATGGTTGTTTTCTTAAATTGCTTGATGTCTTCTATTTCTTCCTCCCTCATGTCTGGTCTCTGAGCTACGAACAGTTGCATGAGGTTAAACAGCTCTTCTACTGCCTAAAACACACAAAAATGTTAGGTTAGAGTAATCTCTCTCAGGATGTTACAGTTTATATCTTTTTAGTCTTACTTATTGTGTATTACTACTTCTGGGCAACACACAGAACACACACACGTAAGCAAATTTAGATGACAATAGGTTTCTGAGCATTACAACCATGTTATAAAATCAGCAGATAACATTTTAACCTTAAATGATTAAAGCTATTTCTTACCTATGTGGAACGCAGGTTACTTTTAGCCTTTGCTGTTTGCTGTATGGGCTGGGGCACAGCAGTGTGAGCTAACCCTTCTGAGCCCTACATGGAAGTTCGGTGCTTCCTCACAGCACAGCTCATTGCCACATACAGGTGTTTAGGGCAGTCAGGTGTTTAGGGCAGTAACTAAAGTCTCTAGTGAGACAAACAGTGACATCGAGGGAGATGCAAACAATGGAAGTGGCAGGAATACTCCCAGGACTGTCAGAGTATAAATTTAACCTGCGAGCTGGACTAGACAGCAGTTCAACACAGAAAGTTCTGTTCATCCTCCTGCTCCTCCTCTCTACATACTGAAGAAAATCTTTGTTTTCTTTCTGTCCTTGTATACCTCTACAGGCCCTCAAAGCAACTCTCACTGCATAATGGTACAAAAATGCCTGGTTCGCCTCCTGGAAACTCTGTAAACCTGTTTTTTCACAGTTACACATCGATTGCTTTAAATAGTATCTCCTCTGTACTGCAAGTGTAGTGCTCTTGCAGACACAGCCCAAGACCTAGAGTGCCCATGTTTTGCAAAAGGTACACAAGTGTTCCCAAGGTGAAGGCCAGGTCGTCCTTCAGTGGAGCAGAACAGGCCAAGCCTTGGGCCTATTCCAGAAACTGAAAGCAAAGCAGCAGCTCCTGGGAACTCCTCCAACTCTGTGTGTTTGAATGCAAGGTGCCATGGTGAAGGCACCACTAATGACTATTCCCTAATGAGAACGACTGTCCCAGCCTACAGAATATTGAAGAACAGTTGAAACACCAGGGGTGACTTACAGAAAAATAATCCATCTGCACTTCAAGACAGCAAGGGAGAAGGGCCTATCGTGCAGTAGTCCCTTTATTAATTACTTCTATCACAAAACCAAAATACACGGGATATAGTGAATAAGGCTTTTCATCTCTTTCACTACAAGGCATTCAGGAAGTGAGGAAGTGCTAACAATAAAACGGGATTTTTTGTATCAGTCTACTTACCCCTGGGTACTGACTGGCATGCGGCGTGAGATTCTTAAAGGCCCACTGGATATTCTGGTGAGAAGCCAACTGCCTGGTGAACGCAGGGGACTGCTCACAGCAGAGGCGCAGGATGCCATAGTAGGCAGGCAGCATACCGCGGTTGAAGAGCACCACATCCTGATCGTCGTGGTCTGCGAGGATGTAATTGAAGGCAATGTTCTTCGTCACCACGGGGTTCTGTACAATAAGGCGTACGTTCTCCGGACAGTCCACACACACGTTATACCAAAAGGACAGCAAAGCCTGTTTGTTGTGGTTGGTGGCTATAGCCGGCTCAGAAAGCTTAGGCTGGAAAAGGTTCCATAAGTCCATGAAGTAAGTAGAAAACATGAGTTTCTCAGTTTTTGAGATCAAACAGTATGTCATGAAACTGAAGTAGGGCACGAGTTTTGTAGTGCCATGAACAGCAGCATCAACATATAGCTTAGCTCTTGAAAGAAGGCCGAGAAGCACATTGTAGACCTGGTGAAGAACGACTGTAGTATCTGGACTGAGAGGCAGATCGCGTGTAGGGATGTGCAAAGAGCGAGTTGATCGGAACATCTGACGGAAGGAATTGCTTGGAATAAGCGACACCAAGAGATAGGCTGCGGCTTCAAATAAAAACAAATCTGTTACACCTTTGAAAATGACATTTGTGCTTAACAGTTGATCAAGCAGAAGTTAAACTACAATGTGTGTCCATTTACCCATTTCAATGCATTTTACAGAATCTCCTATTAGTATATTCACACCAAAGCAGAGGAAACCCCAAGTGGGTGAGCCAGGCACAAAGCACAATGGTACAAGAGGTGACAGTGCTTGTGTTGAAGCCTCTCCATCATTTACTCCTCTCTGCTGCTTGGTTTAACTATGTAACACCACGCATCACATCACAGAAGTACCAACCCAGATGTTTTCTATGATTAAACTGTCTA
The DNA here is from genome assembly GCF_964237585.1 of Gallinula chloropus. NCBI lineage: Eukaryota > Metazoa > Chordata > Aves > Gruiformes > Rallidae > Gallinula > Gallinula chloropus. The sequence continues at coordinate 82,160,160 of NC_140087.1, read as the reverse complement.
CTGCTTGAACAAGACGCCATTGCCCCTTCACAGATGATTACTATCGGAGTCTGTTGCAAAGCTGTACCTCCAGTTTCCACCTCTCCCTCAACCACTAATAATATTCAGTGGGGCCCATTCCCGTGTTATCTCCTTTATGCACTGATTTACATGCAGGAAAGGCTGAAAATGTGAACTGGCAATCTGACAGGCTTTTATCAAGATGAGGTACCGTGCCTTGATGAGCCACCACAGAGCACTAATATTTTAAAATATAGTAATTCTGAAATAATTGGAAAAGGAAGAAAAGACAAGGGCACGTATTTTGTTTGTGACAGGAATGCCCCTTGCATAAGAACAGCAGAAGAGTACTTTACTTCAATTTAAATTAACTTACAAGTTCTCACTCTAGGATAGTTGTGTGCCAGGAGGAAGCGTTCAACCCAGTTTTCCATATTTTGCAGCACCCAGCTGTGAGCTAGTTTATTTCGAGGTGTCTGCACAGCCAGCCAATCCAGGCACTGAGATGGGTTGTATTCAATGACCTGAAAGAAGGATGGAAAAAATCAAAAAGAATATATTAACCTCGACACCACATACTGATTTTATTAAACTGCCCTAAATTAACTAAGAATTTCAAAATATTTTTTCAAAATCATGTAGGGCTCCCGTAGCACCTACAAGAGCCAAAAGCACTAGTTTGTGCTTCTCAATCTTGTTCAGAGCTTTTGAAAGTTCAACCTGAGTCCAGGATGTTACACTACGCATCCTTCCTGCACGTTCTGAGATATTTAAGAGTTGAAATGTTAAGCACTTAGAAATCTGACAATCTTATCTTTATAAATAAAGAAATATTTAATTTTTTTAATAGCTAACACAAAACCTTAACACTGAATCAGTATTTTTGGACAAGTTCTATCAAAAGAACATAAATGGTATGTATATATGTTCACACAGCTTCATGCAGAGGGTACCTATTACAGTTTCTATGAATATGCAACTCAAGGAATAAATTCATCTCATGTGTTTCAAAGGTAGAGCATGAAAGCCTGTGGAGTGCAGTGGTACAGCTATTAAAGCCTCACAGCTGACAAGGAGCAAGCATAGCTCCCTGTGCCTTTCCGGTTCCGTGATGTTGAAAATTTGTTGACACATTATTAGGCCAATAAATGTAGTTCATTCATTTGCTAGTTTTTCAATCTGTTTTCTTTTCACCTTGAGGCCCAGGTACCCAGAAAAGGAACTGCAGCTAGCTAGGAAAGGCAGTAACCGAGTTGCTGAAGCTGTTCCTAACTAATCCACCCAAAAAATACAAGTAGCTGACATGACCCAAACTCTGCTTATAAAATTTTAATCTCAATTTAAAAAGAGACACATTAAGCACAGTCTCCCCCTTTTTTTAGAATTGACAAATTGTTCTGTCAAGTTTCCTTCATAATAGCTGGAGGGCATCTGCAAGAAAGAAACTATCATTGTTCACTGTCTTCACAGTTCAATTGCTTTTTAACGACTTCTGGAAACTGGAGTGGCTGTAAAAGTGGGTTCTACACCTGAAATCTGTCTGTCTATGCATTACCACTGGGCCTCACATCCCTGCCTACAGGATTTGCATCTTCAGACCCGTGCCAAGATGGTAAGGATAATAATGCCGGCAACACCAGAGACTGAACTGATGACTTCTACTGTCAAAAGCTTGGCCTCCCAACAGAAACCTGTCACTGACTTGCTTCCTCTGCAGCTTCAGTTTGTGTAGGAACAATAAGAGGACTGCTTAACAAATTACATACCTAAACTCTGCGGCTGACTGACGCACGAAGCACAGGTACTTACTTCACGCCACAAGTCGTGTATTGTCATAGGAAGTTTAATTTCAAAACTCTCTTGAAAGGTTTCCGTATTGCTGAGAGGCATTCATAACCTGCAGCTTCTGCACATACAGAATGCAGCTACATGTAATTCCTGGCCTTGAGATGCACTGTCTGAACTCATTACCTGAGGCACAGCACATACAGCTAATGCCTGTTCAGATCAGACACCTGACAAACTCTTGGCATACGCTTTACCAGATTACCTGGTGGTTCCTTTCCTCTAACTGCTCTTAACCAGGAGCAAAATACTTCTGAACAGCCATCCGAATTCTATCCCCGCAGGGCTCCAGCGGTAAGACAGGTCTGTGTTTTACCAGAGGCCTCAATTCTGCATTCTTTAACCAAACCCAGTCCCTCTTTTTAAAGTGTGTTAAAGAGAACAAATGTTCAACACCTTGTCTTTGGGCTGGACACACTGCTCTCAGAGAACTGTACTGGGAACTCAAAGAGCAGTCAAGTTGAGGTGAAAGCTTTAATTCCTCACCTGTTGCTCAGATCAAGGACTTATCCCTGTGCCAACTTGGTTATAAAGTCTCTTACTTTAGAAATGCAAGCAGGAATGGTCCCATACCACTGTAATTATCCACTAGGATCAACTTCGGGCTATTTTATGGCTTAAAAACGTTGGTGAGTATTTTACAGAGAACAAAAAATGTCAAGTGAGTATTCAAAGTAACAGAGAAAAAAGCCCCAACAAAGGATGGGCCTTGAAATATTTTACAGTCCTTGTGAAAGGGCAACTGAGAAAAATCAGTGGGATTTGCCTACAAGCAGCATTCTAGACCCTTATTATGAATCAATTTCTCATTAAACTAAAATTTAACTTAAATATCAGTTAACCTGAGTGCTGTGAAACTAACAGGAAAAAGAGGAGAACTTTTAAATGTCTATTAGCTGTTGCTGTTTATTTGAAAGAGAAATGGTCACTAAAAATATCATGAATTGATGCAACAAGAATGACAATTAAATGCAAACCCCTTTCATAAACCTAAAAGAATGAACAAGAGAAAGATGATTTAGCTTCTGTTTTCTTTTACATGTTGTACCTCCCATATCCTCTGCAGAATGTAAGAAGCAAAGGGTGGCATTCCTGGAGGTCCACCAGCAAATTCCATTAGCATGGTCAGCAATTTGAAAAAAGGATTGGCTGCCTGTAATGCATAAGAATAAAAACATCCATTTTCATCTATTTCATTTCGTCCACTAGGTTTTTTTAGACTTTATAAAACCAAACCAACCCAAAAATTTGCAGGAAAATACAGTTCTATGAACCTCTGACTTTAAACTTAACAAAGACGGGGGGGGAAATGAAGCTGTGCAATCTTAAAGAATTCACCAATTTATCCTGATTTACATGCACAGAAGATTTCATTAGCTCAGAGCAGCTCTTATTTTTATGTATTTGTGTAACATGTAACATGGATCCTAAACAATTTACCGAAAAGCATCACATTTTGAGGGTTTACACTCATTGCTGTGCCTGGCATACTGTTATCCTCTGGAACCAACAAAACTTCTAACCAACACATTGGCTCTAACATGAATCTTACTAATTTTTTAACGTTTGCTCACTCACCCAGCCTTTAACAATATTTCACTACAGTGGCTACTATTATTAGCATGTATTTTGCACCTCACCAAAACTGCTTCAGGTGCATGTGTATATGCACAAAGCAAAGAAAGCGTAAAACTGGAGGAAACGTTACTATGACAGGAGGGGAGTAGACTGTCAGCTGATAGTGCCCATTCTATCACACAAAGCAAAGCTGCCCAAAGCTGTCATGAGAACCATTTCGTTTGTGCTTCTTTTCCAACCATGATCATGTCTCCTCTGTTTGACATGCCCTCAATTTTTCCTGATTAGTTTTTTCTTTTCTGACAGCAGTATACAAGAACGTCCTTGTGTGAGCATACACTCTGCCACCCTGTATATATTTTTCACACAGAATCCATTTGGAACTCTCAGTATTTCTGTTATTACCAGGGCAGGAATTTATTCTGACCGAGAAGTGTGTTCACATGCAACAACTTAACCAACCATACGATAATTACGTATCTCCACTCATTACCATATATGTTTTATTGTTACCAATTTGTTTTTAATTAATAGAGGTGGAGAAATGTGTTAGAAATATGTTATTTGGCTTTGAATAAAACTTTCATCTTAAACTGCATACCAGATTTCTGCTTTAGAAAACTTAATATACAGTGCAGTTAGGCTTCGTTTACTGTCACAAAAACTTCCATGGATCGTCTTCCATGCAAGATATTTGATTAGCAAAGGATCATTTAAGTAATTTAAAACAGAAAAATATTAATACAAATTACTGAATATACAGGTAGTATGTTTACATACCTCAGGAGTCAACTTTGCTATAGATGTGAAAAGCATGGACACAATCTTAAAAACAAAACAAACAAAACTCACTTAGACTTGTGCTTATTCAGTTAAGAGCATAAAATCACTCCATTACACTTATTAGCTCTGATTTTCAACAAACAGCTATATTTCTGATACTTACATGTTCTGCGAGACGATTATTGTACCGACACAAACTGAAAATGAGGTTACATGTTTGCCTGATGTTGATCCCATCACGGATATGTTGAAACAAAAAAGGAAAGCCCTGCAATAAATAGTAAGATGTTAGTACATGGTCTGCAATTACATATGTACACACAGATAGGTGCAGTTTTTTGAGGCTTATATGACATATTTAAATGAATTACCTTTCCTCCTGTTAACGCTGCCATGTCATTTTGTGATAGTGTCAAATGCCTGAAAAACAAAACCACCTTTATCACTTTACTTCAGAGATTATTAAGTTGAAGAGAAACACAGGTCTGGGAGCATTAGTTTATATTCTTCAGTATCAAAATATACAAAAGAAACTAAAAGTACTGACATAAAATGGAAAAAACCCCAAACCAATTGGTACTTGGACGAAAAAGGGAAAGCCACATGTGGGCTGCTGAAAGTGCTCAAGGATTTACCATGAGTCTTTCATAACTGGCCAACAGACAAAATGCTTAGAATCATAGAATCACATAGAATCATACGGGTTGGAAGGGACCTCGAGAGATCATTGGGTCCAACCCCGCTGCCAAAGCAGCTCCCTAGCTCATGTTGCAGAGATAGGCATCCAGATGGGTCTTGAGTATCTCCAGAGAAGGAGACTCCACCACTTCCCTGGGCAGCCTGTCCCAGGGCTCTGTCACCCTCACTGTGAAAAAGTTCTTCCGCATGTTGGTGCAGAACTTCCTGTGCTCCAACTTGCAGCCATTGCCCCTTGTCCTGTCTCCACAGACCACTGAAAAGGGTCTGGCCATTTTCCCCCTTATCCCTCATATAAGCTCTTTTATGCTATTAAAAAACACCCCCAAACCCATAAAACCTCTAATTCCTTTCCAAACTAGCTTAGATTAGTTTACTTGGGGTTATCAGAAGCCCTTGCCTTTCTGAGCGAGACTGTTCCACTAGAAGAGCAATCAAGGCAATCATCTTTTCAAGTGCGGCAGGCCTGTACTTTTCTTCTGCCAAAGAAAGTATATCTTCCTCTTCCTCCTCTTCCTCCCCTTCTTCCTCAGAAAGTACTTCAACCTGAGGCTGAAGGAAAAAAAAAAGAAAGATCAGTCCCACGTGGACATGCTGAGCTTCAATTTCAAAGAGCCTGCACAAGATTTTGCATATATCCTGTCCTCTCTTTTATTCAAAAAAGCTTAATAACCATGAATGAATCAAAGAAAGTAAATATCTAATCACTGGATTTTCACTTTAAAGCATTCATTTTGCGTGAGCTAAATTGTATTTACGAAGGCAAAAGGGAGCTTGGTTGAAATCACTACATAGACTGATGTGGTGGCCTACTTGGTAAGAAAAGCAAGTGAATTTAAAAGCTCAAGTTGTACAACATGATCGTTACCAGTAACAGCATGATGAAGGCAACTTTAACTGCTTCCACTTAATATCTATTTCTATGCTAAATCGAAACCCCTGTTTTTAAAAAAGTAATATTTTCACTTAAATATTGGAAAAAAAATTGTATGAGTGAAGCAATTTTAATTTAACAGCTGAAACGATGGTTTCAGAGACACAGCGCTAAATCACGTACGCAAACCACGCACTCCTTATGCAAGTTCGTCAAACTTACATTTTCAGGTCCTTTTGTTCCCATGTAGAAATGAACCATGGTAGATATGGCTTGCAGTGAAAGCAAGAACTGGCTCTGAAATATGTAGATATTGAATTACTCAAAAATAGGTCCACACATATACACATGCCTGATTCTCCAAACTACAAGGTAATACTTACTTCCTCTTCACCCATTTTGGCAAATTCGTAAAGAAAGGCAAAGTATTCCGTGAGATGTTTACTGTGAGGCTTAACACCGTGCTCCATAATTGACAAGAGCGTCTTCACGAAGCGTGTTACACAAGAGCGACTGCCGATGTCTTCCACAGGACTGTCCATGTCATCCGAACTAAAAAGAAAATCCAATTTGGGTATTTCACACAATGCTTGGAGAATAAAATCATCTTGCACCAGCCAGAAATAGTTCAGGAAAACTTTTCAGGTTTTCTACTCTGTCCTACTATCACACTCAGTTCTCTGACCCTTGCTCTTATGCAAAATACAGCCTAGATAACAACATGGCTTAAAGTGAGACAGTGTTCCTCATCCAAGATGTTGAAAGGTTAATAAAAATCCATATTCTAAATCGAGATTCTACTCAGGAAAAAAAATTCTTAAAAATAATAGTAGTGTTAGGGGATCTGCCACTTAAAACCATCGTCTAGATTTGCACATCCACTGTCCTGAGTCTCAGGGAAGAACACCGTTACAGCTGTGCTTAATGTAGCACTGAGGCAAGGCAGGTGCCTAAGCGCATTATACAGGGGCATGACAAGGCTTAAAACATGCACCTTCAACATCTACCAAAATTTGGATCCTATCACTGAACAAAACAGGTGACAGACTCTTTTAAAGTAAGGCTTCCAGAGAAAATTCCATGTTTTGCCATGCAAACTGTTATCTTCATGTCCTGAGTTTTGTTATGGCAGCATAGTTATTACAAACTCCACCATTTTTGCTCTAGAAAGAAGTCACCATGAGGCTCACAAGCTTAACCCAGAAGATAAAAGAAAAAAAACCCCACTTTTGTCTTCTCATTATGTACCAAAAAAAGAATAAATATTTCCTAATTGGAGACAATGTGACAGTTTTCTTGGTAATTAGCAGAACAAAACAGATGCGATAGCTTAATCACCATTTTTGTCAAAAAGAAGGAAAAAACCCCAATGTGACACGGGACTGGACTCCTACGTCCAACCTCTTTCACTGGATGTACAAATTAGAATCGATACCTCTATGTTTCTGGATCTTTTGGCACTGAATCTAGTCTAACTGCACAAATGCTGTGCCTCTTTATACACTGGCTCTTCCAGACACAGTAACACTTTTAAATAAATCAGACCATTTGGGGTAGAATAATAAAGCACAACTAAACCAGCACCATTTTAGGTTTGCAAAACCATTTTGAGTAAATCATTAAACAGAAGCAGTTGCTGTAATGCAGGTAATAAATCAAAGGTTTCAGGTGTTCTTTTTACCAGTCTTCCATTCCCGGCTGGAGATAAAGGTGTGCATGCACTGGTCTCAGTCTCTGTATCACATGAATACACAAGCGCTGGAACATCTGCAAATGCAGAAGTAAATGAGCTCCGCACATCCATTCTCTTACATATGTCAATACATGTTTTCTAAGCAAAGAAGACTCTGTCTCCACGTACCAATTCCATCTCTATGGGATTCAAAGTTAACGCAGAGACACTCACATTCCATCTCTGAGTGTACTGATACATTATAGTAAACAGAACACTCAAACCTGGTCTTTATAAAGCGATTTAGAGGAGGAATCCTAAAACCAGTTTTCAATACCAGTGTGTACAGTATGTTGCTGGAACATGTCTGCTGCTCATATACATTATTTTTTGCCTTCTAGCTCTGTCTTCTGAATGTTTAGATATTTTTAGCATGATTTTTTGTCTCTGACTATAAAAAATTATGTTGAAACTTTTAAAGAAATTCCTTCCAGTTTTAGTTTGTAAAACATTCATCAAGAATTAAAGCTTTGCTTAACATCCTGCATATAGTTCTTCCCTGAAACTTATTCCTTCAACGATGTGCTGCATACAGGAACCACATATGGTTCTAGATGAAATTGTACTTTCACAGTCGGAAAAGCAACAGAAGAATTCAGGTGAGCTAGTAATTGCTAAAGCCTTTACCTAAAAAACTTGAGAAGTAAGTATAAGAGAAACAATAATATTTGTATTTGTGAATATCCAAGTGTTACTAGTAAAGGGTTTTGTTCCATTTTAAGTATTTCCAGGAAAGGGTTTAACAAAACTTTGTGGCATAGTATTATAAATCTCAATCTACCTAAGGAAAACAAACACTTAAGTTTAGAAGTGAAGCTTTGAGGAGTCCTGAACATACATCATTTTTTCTTTTTGTTTTCTGAATGTGCATCATGACACACTATTGTTGAACCAATTCAGAAAAATCCCCATTTTTTTCTGTAAAACGTTCAGATTTGTAGAGATCATGAGGGAGTTGTGGAGACCTTAACTTGTATCAGCTGTGACATCCTGTGATCCTAACCATACAACTACAGCACTAAATACCACCAATTTTGTTTCACACAGGCATGCTCCTGTGATCAAACGTACTCTCTAAACCAGACACAGGAGTGAAGAGAATAATACCTTTCATGAAGGTAAGGATAAAAACTGTCAGAACCATGCTATGTGTCACGGTAATTGTCCATTTCTGCTCATGGGTCAAGCAGTCACCTGGCTTAGAATGGAACGGTTTCTCTTACCTGTCTCACAATCTGATTGGGACACTTTATTAGAATCTGCATTGGCCACCAATCATCATCAGCCATACGATCCAAAAACCACTGCAGAAGATACATACTTTGTTAGTTTTGTTCCAAACTTGTTCTAGTCCAATCTTCTTTTTGCATGACATTAATGTCTGAAGAGAAATTGATGTTACTATTATTAAGTCATAAGCAAGTTTAATCCAAGGGGTATCTAAACGTCTTCCATGCATGAGAAGAAAGGAAGAAAGATCAATAGCAGCAAACATCAATATAAATTTATATCCAGTATCTTCTCAGCCCTGGGTTCTGCGTGCCACTATTCAAGTATCCGGAAGGACACACTTATCCTGAAAAGTTATGTCAACAGCATAAAAACCAATGCTTACAATAAAGCATAAACCAGAGAATTTGTGGAACAGGGAGAGGCTTAAACAAGAACATAGTTCCCAAATTTCTGCATGTTAATGCAGCCTTACTAGCTCCAGAGACAGAAGGAGTGTAAAACTAACAGAGAATGCTCCATTCAAAGTTACACTCAGCCAGTCGAGCTGAGCATTCCGACTCCCAGAATTTCATTCTAGTCACAAGGAAAGACACTTTAAAAATGGAAATTCCAAGTTATTCTTCCTTTTACTTTAATTGTACCTGAGTATTTCCCAATATGTGTCTTGACTCATTTTAAGCATCGTAAGGCTATACCATACTAACTAAACTGTATCACCCAAATACTGAACAGCACATAACAATTTAACACATGGAATACATGTTAAAAGAACAATAAATTTAGTTTATTTTGACTGAATAAGGTCTCCTGCAGGATACAGTTATGCACTGGGGTCCTTTTTCATTTAAACTGAGAAAGTCTTATCAGAAACTTTTCTTCAGTATCTTAACATTGTTTTTGCCAACAGCACAGTAAATTCTTTGTCTATGGTTTCTCGGTCCCTCTCCGCTTTGTCCCGACACCCTCCAGGCAGCATCCCGAAAACTTTTATGTAAAACATTCCTCCTTTTATTTTTTCTCCTTCTTCTAAGGCTTTTCAGTCTTTCTGCACATTGGGTTCGACCTCCATCGCTTCAGAGAAAGGAGCCATATAAATTTGTTTTCAGCTAAGTCTGACACTAGCTGTTCTTACTAAGGAGCATTCTAGTCCTTAAACATCAGTCTGTCTTTCCATTTCTTGTGAAATTTCATTTTAACACTCTTAATTACACAAACGAGTGTGCAATAACCAATCAAATAAAAAAGTTGTGACACTGTCTCTCTCATTCCAGTGACAAAATTATTTTGGTCTGTGGTCTCACCATAGGTTTCTGAAAACAAAAGTCAAGTCATTCCCCAGAATCTGCAGTAATCAGAGAGGATGAATTTCATCTCACAGTGCACAAATACGCCAAATACAGTAGTTCATAGTCCAAAATATTCCAGGGATACGAACCTCCAGGAAAGTTAAACAATATATAGAAAGTTGGTTTGTACTTTGCTGAGTTCCTAAGTCACTTACTTCACAAGCTGCCTGACTGTTATTAAACTGTTTTGTTAACAGTTCAATCCACTGAAGCATTGTAGGCTGTGAAAAGAAATACAGAAAAACTGTAACTTAATAATAAATAGCACATCATTCTTCAAACATTTCTAAATGGTCAGACAGATCACCGATTCCTAAGAATATAGTTATACACACTAAACACTTTATAAACTAGTAATGGGCTGCACCCCCACAAAAGTAATAGCCTATACACTGACACTACAGCAAGTCACACAGTGGGTAGCAGCTGCCCATGTAACTCTGTCCCCTTGTAACTACAATCCCCTTCCTACTAAACCCAGACATTCTGGAACTAGTAGCACTATGCCAGCACAGATGACAAAGTAGTAAAACCTGACTGGGATGGTTCAGAAAGACTAGAACTTTCTTGCTGCTCATGCTAGCTGCCATAACTTAAAAGTCTACAAGCACAACTGTTGCTCCATGGCAAACAATGCACTCACACCAGACTGCAACAAGTGCTTGTCAAGAACCAAATCATCCAGGAATTTTCCAATGAAAACAACCCAATATCTGTGGTTGCTGAGGCTTTGCTAAGGCAAAGGAAGCTAAAATCAGAACCTACTGTGCAGTGCTCAATATAAATGCTTTAAACAACACTCTTGAAACATTCACTCTGCATCACCCATGCTACTTATCCCATCTCAAATGTGCAGCTTTAAAATGTACAGACAAGCTTTTCATTCTATTCATGCAGCTACATAATGAGAATTTACAAGTAAATAGAATACCTTTTCCTTTGAATGAATAAATGTCTCTAGTACAAATGAAGTGCTTAACTGGAAAAAAAAATCAAACCATTAATTATAGAATGCCTGAATTGAAACAGAAACAAGGTAAAACTTAAAGTAAACATGATACAACTTTTAAAGTACTCACCTTTGCTGTCATCAGGGAAACTGCTTTTGGATCTGGTAGTGTGCTTGGGATGCTACTACACAACTGCCACATAAACCTAGAGTCAGTAATTTTATTTGTTAATTAAAATAAATAATGAAAATCTGCAAGAAGAAAAGAAGCATTAATATTACATTTTTTAAGAAAAACTTACCCAAAATATGTATGTTCAAAAATGTTCTTGTCTTGAAGAAACTGCATGTTATCATGCCATATCCACTGAAGAAAAAATGCTAACATCAGATACTAGAAAGCAGTTTATTTCACTACATAAGAATATTTAAATGTTTGCCATGGCTAAGAAAAATGATTTCTGGACACATTTTCTTTATTTTAAAGGATTGGCTCAAAGGATTAGTTTATTCACACTACAGTGAATATTAGTTTTGTCTGCCATACGACTGGAGCACAGAGCTCAGAACCTTCTCTTTCTGTTCACCTCATTTAAACAGATCCTATTTTTAGGCTGAAATTTTGAGATCTGGTCCAACATATTAAAAAAGAACCATAGTTTCAGACCATATTTTGATATTTGCATTAGTGTATAACCTTACAGCCCAAAAAGCTCTTCAACACCTAGTTTCCCTAATTGAGATCATGGTTAGACTTTCCAGCAGCCTAGCTAGGTGTGGCTGAAGTTTGAGGTTCTGACCCAAAACCTGAGGAGCTCTGTGAACTTTTGATAAATTCTTAAAGAGTAAAGAACTCTTTACATAAATAGGCAGGTAGCCTAAGAGCAGCCTGTCACTGAGGAGAAGAGGGTGATTGTAGGTGATACTAAGGGGTTGTCTCCCCTTAGTATACTATACCCAAGCTATGCTATGGGGACGAAGGGATCCTTTTCTGACTGATGTTCCCCATTGAAAGCACAGTCACTAACAAATATTGCTTTCACTTAGAACTTCACAACTCAGTAGCAAAAGTGCAAACAAACAGCTCTAACTATTCTCTTATTCTGCCCTCCCACACCCCCTGCAGCAGTAAGGTGTTGATGAAGTGAAGGATGAAAAGGATGGTGGTTCATGAGAATACTTCCTGTAATATTGAAGCTGTTCAGAAAACACTGATAAGCACAAAACAAGAAGTTCTCTACCATTTTTTCCCCCCAAATATGAATCAGAATGATTCAGATATTGGAATTTTAAAATACTGGACACACTGAGAAAACATCTCATAGAGTGGAATTCTTAATTTACCTCCTATAAATGAGATGCTCCTAAGGAAGACAGCTAAATGAAAGGAGTATCATCTTTCCTGTGTTTCTTCAGATTCCAAATTTGTTTAGGATTGCCAACTTTAAAATTTAAAGTATTTTAAAACTGGTGTTAAAACAAAGCAACTTGTACCTCCAGCAATTCTGATGAAACATCAAATTTGTAGTCTTTGCCATTTTCCTCCTCTGGTTCCATCCGTTTATAAAACAGCATGTAAGCACTGTGTGTCTTTAAGAGAAAAACATCTGTATAATTTTTGCTTTGAGAGATAAATCATCAAAGTAGAAATATAATCATAGAAAAAGTGTTTGGAAGATAAATACCTTTTCAAAGGAGAAGTCCATAAATTTATCAGTAACAGAATCGTAAGTTTTTGTCTGTCATGAAGAAAGCACAGCCATTAATTACAAACATTTTTAGCGGCTTGGTTATTGACAGTTTGAGATAAATGCTCAACCAAACTATTTCAGGGCACCTGCAGGGAGGCTGCTGACAATTTATTTCCTGCTCAAAGTAGTCTTCCTTTTTTTTCTTCTATAGTGACCTATTCTAATTTTCCAAAGATGCTATGCAGTATTGTGAACTGTATCTCACGCAATTTCCTGTCTCATCCATCTCATTGACACCCCTTCTTTTAAGACACCTAAAGGTATTTTATCCACTCACCAAACGAAACAGTTTTTTGCTTTATTTCTGTACATTCTATCAGACAAGCAGATTTTTCTTATTCACAGGACTGTTTAGTAAGGTACTGCATTATTAATAAGATGGTTTAATGATATATTATTAAAAAATCATCAAGGATAACCTGAGAACATTTGAGTATCGGTGTTCAACAGTTATTTGTATTAATACTGTGAGTTATGTGTATTAATACTATGTAGAAATATTCACACTGATGACAAAGGGCAGTGGGTTGACCCAACAGACAAAGCTGATACAGCATGAAAACACCTTGCACTACTGAAAAGAAGCAAACATCAACTTAAAATAAAAGGAGCAAGCAAAAGTGTTTAGGCCCATAGATCCATTAGCCTGAAAAATACTTACTAATACCAGTGCTCAAACCTTCCTGCCTAAGAACAGCCTAGCTGTACACAGACCTGACAGATCTTTAGTTCACCTCTGTCACCAATGTAAGAACTTCACAGACCAGAATCTGGAAGTCACTGACACAAGGCACAGAGAAACACCTGAACCCCCTGTTTTGCCAGAATAGGCATAAGCTTGAAGAAAATATTCCTTCAATCAACAATCTGAGCAACAAAGCCGTCCATGGCAAGGATTCCTAAGTTAGTTGCATACTCACTGTTTACTAAGTGAAGAAATACCTCTTCTTTGGAGGGATATTTCACTGATTCATTACTAATAATCTATGCTATACTTCTGACACCTGTCTTTTAAAACTCCACAAAATATATGGTTTCATTTTTAATTCACGAAATAAATAATAGGAGAAATTAAGACCCTAATTAGTGTTCTACAGAAAGTGTAGAAAAACATGGAAGCTTGCATATCCAGCTTGCAAGTGGTCTCCATTTGCCAAGTCTTTCATCTCCCAAAGGAGGGCAGACCCTTTGAAGAGATTGATGGTGGACAGACAGCTATCTACATGAACTTAAAGTATCACCTGCACAACAGAGACATCAGAAGTCCCATAAAGCCTGGCTAACGCTCCTAACTGTTTCATATGCATTCACAACAGATGACAGACCAAAGGTGAAAGCTATGGAATCTGTCAGGGAAGTCTTCAGAACACATATGGTAATAGTTGAACATGACAAATGTAAAAGTCATAACTTACAGTCATTTCTCCACCAAAACACTCTGAGGCAAGCTGGGCAGAATCAAATGGTTTTACTTCAGCATCATTGAAAAGGTACCTGCAAAACATGAAGCTTTTGAAACAACTGCTGCTTGTCTCCTACGGGCAGATGAAGCAGAACAGGCACTTAAAACGATCCTTCAGATTGAAGTATTCCTGTTAATTTCTAAATATATTGTTTGAATCACAGCAAACTATAAACTGCTCCCCCAAATGCAACTCCTTTCAATAAGGTCTGGTCAGTGTTTCAACAGTTCTTGGCTTTTCTTTATATTGAGACACACATTATTTTCCCCATTTTTCCAGCCTGACTCCGGTACAGAGAGGGTTTTAATGCTGCCAAGAAGTTTTGCCTGTTCCTTGTCAATCAGAGTGAAATGGAAATCAAAATTACAAAGAGGAGAACCATTCCATATAACAGTAGAACTGAAACTGGCAGAGATGATGGCACCCTGTTACGGATTCCCTCCAGAGCAGAGATTGGGTCATGAGTTGGAACTGTTTGGAAAATGCTCCAGCTGGCTATTCTAGAGAACAGAATCACAGAATCACACAGGAATAGCAGGAATCTTGTCTCCTGCTCCAGGGCCTTAGCTAAGACCCAGAGATGACATCCCAGCTTTCTTACATGACCTAGCAAGACCCTTCTCTTTTCCATGCCCATGTCTCATCCCTTTTCCTAGGCTACTTCTCCCAACTTTTTCTTCATCTCCACAATCTTGGTATGATCAAAATATGCAGAAGCTTCCAAATTAGAAATGGGATGTCATAGTTTAAAAAAACAAACTTTATTATTGTTAAAAATAAACAGCATATTGTCTTTATTAATCTATCACTTGTGTAAGAAGATCCTGTCTCTTTTTCTAATCTTTAAAAGAAGAGTGAGAAAAATAAATGCTATGAAACATTCCAGTACATCACTGCAAATTGCACCTAAATATCAAATGAGAAAACAATTCCACGTATAAAAAGCACAGTGAGAACAGATTTAGATAACCCAGGTACTGTAACATCATTTCTGCCACACAGGATGCAATGAGTTTAAAGTGAAGAAAAATTCCAATTGTTGTTTCACTGAAAATGGACAAAATGAAAAGGACTGAATTCCCAAATCATAAATGTAACTGTATTCTTGTCAAAGGTAACAACTGGGTTTTATGAAATCTTTGATTTTATCAAATAAATCTTATTAAATCTTACTGTTCATTTGCCTTGATATAACTGATAGTCCTGTTAAGAAAAAAGCACCATCTGCACTGTGAGGCTAGCATGGCATTCTCCTGCTACCTGTGTCCAAGGCACTCCACACCTGTTACACCCACAGCACACAATTTTGGATGCTAAAAAATTAATATACTTACACGCATGCAATTCCAACACCTTGTGCTTTGGAGAGGAACCTACAGCAAGTGTTTGCTACTCAGCCACATCTGACAAAGTCAACAAGATCTAATTCCTTTCAAATAAGAAATCATAAAGTGTTGTCTTGCATAACTCACCATTTGTTGTTTTTGTAAGCATGGGGATTGACTATATCTCTGATAAAACTGTAGTAGTGTCCACCATCTGCTGTTCCTGTATGAACTGTTACACCTATCAGATCATATTCATAACTTTCCGTTTCTTTCAAATATTCACCATCTTCCTTAAAACCTGCAATAATTTAACACAATACTTGATCAGCTCTTTCCTAAACACCCAAATTTCATCATTAGGCTGTTCATTTCCTGTAGTTGCACTCAATTATTATTATTTTTTCAGCACTGCATAACCATGACAGTCAGAAACTCCACAGTCAGGACCAGCAGCACAGATCCTCACTCCTGTGCCACTGTTACAGCTGTTTTGCAGAACATCATTACAGAAGAGATCAGGATACTAACTAAGTTACCCCAAGTGAGCACACCTAATTTGTGATGGGAGTTAGTCAGCCATTTGCTGAAGCTCAAGTGTTACCCTGCAAAATCAAGCCAGGCCAGTAACAGATTGTATGTAACTAACTACCCCCATAGTTTCAAAACAAATTTAAGAATAATTCCAATTGAATGGTATTTGAAAGCAAAACCGCTTGGCTGCTTTTCTCATATTAAATAGAAGGCGTGACTTTGGAATACAGGGTGGTTAAAAATACATTGTTTGATGTTATTTTCTGAAAAGGAAAATCACTAACTGCTTGCATATGTTATGTATAAAGTAAGTGGTGCACACATGAAAGAGGCAAAGCCTGTTGAATTTGGTTTATGAGGCATACCTTCTTTTCTGTCATTTTTTCCCATGAGGAAATCTTCAGTGTAAGGTGTCATATCCAAACGTAAAGGGAATGAAAAATGCGTATTGACTTTCTCCTTCATCATGGTTACCATATTAAATGTGTATCTCATTGTGTTGAAGCTTAAAATACGAGGTAGTTTCTTGAAGCATGCCCTGAAGGATTAAAAATAATCATGATTTACGAAAGCTTGGTTGAGTAAATTGTATTTTCACAAAGATTCTGAAGGCATTTATTTCAAACATAAAACTGGGAAGCTGTTGCAAAGTCACATAAACATAAAATTCAGCTATCACCGTGCCCTAGAGCAGGGCAGTCTGGCAGCAGAAAGGTCAAATCCAGCCTATTGAACAATTCCATTTAGCCCATCGTCGTGCCTTGGAAGAAACATCAAATTTGCTCATACTCTATGAATATGAATGACAGTTTTCTAAAGTGATAATGTAAAATGAGTCAGGAACTAATCTAGCAATGCAAATCTCCTCATTAGACAGTGCTCCTATCTTGTAACTGACAAGCTTTGATGCAGAATACATCTCATATTAAATCTCATAACCTTCACATTAGTGGGTTTAAAGTAGGCTACTCTTTCACCCACATCATTTGTAACAGCTACAAAAACAGCCATGTGGTTCTTCATCTCTAAGACAGACATTTGTTAGTTGCAATATAAAGACAATGCCAAGTTTCTATTTAGCTTTTTATTAGCAGCCCTTGTAAAGGATGGAAGTGTTCTTAAACCTACAGATTTTAATAAGAAATTTGGGGTCATATGAAAGCGAAACAAGTATCCTGCATAATGAATAACACAAGTACTGAACAATTTCTGAAAGAATCTGATCTTTTGAAAATGGAAGAAGTAACAGATTTCTGCAGGTACTAATGACTACAATTTATTTATTTATTTTTACATTAAAAGAAGGTCAGGAACATTTTACTATTTAGGTGATCTTTGGCTAAGATACCTTTTATTCTTCACTTTGGAAATACAATTTCTTAGGTGTTTATTTGCCCAAGGACCACATCCTCATAGGCCCACACATCAGGAAACAGAATGAAACCACAGTCCTGTTTCATCTAAAGGATTACTCTTTACTAAAAAGAAACCTTAGGAATGGTTCTTTCCTTTTATTCATACCTTTTTTCAGCCCGCACTTTCTTGCCACAATGAGAACATGTATACATGTTGTCACCTTCCAAGGTATCTTTAATAGTTACTTCATCAAGAGATTCCTACAAAAAAGAAGAAAGAAAAGAAAAACTAAGAGAGAGGATGACTACATTTCTCTCTGAGATTTTTATCTTGTGTTTGCATGGCCTGATCTACAAACCCCATTCATTCAAACCTTAAGTTTAATTAACATTTCCATAAGTTATGAAAGTAAAAGTGTTCAAGAGCAGCAAAAAGTTTGCAAAAAGAGCCTACACCTGACCCAAGAGAAGAATTTGACAGGAAAACCGGTTCCTAACCCAAACACAAAATTAAGGAACCAATTCAGAAAAAATGGCGCTCAATATTCTAAGCAGTCTCAAAGAATTCACGTTTTAATTCAAATTCCAAGCATGGCGATCAATAGTTGTTTAAAGACCTCCAATTATTTTGGCATAAGCTTTAAATTACCATAATAAGCAATAGTACATATGGATATATCTCAAACCTTTTGACATTTACAACTGTCTCCTATAAAACATGGCCGTAGCATTTTTAAAACATAGGTGGGAGAAAGCGATTACTGAGTGTAACACAGCCTTTGTGAATTCCAAGATGAAGATGAAAATTTGTGAAGATGAAACAATTTGCCCAAATTGCCTAGTAATATCAATATCAACCCAGAAATACACCAAAATTAGAAGACAGATACAGAAAGCATCATCATATTCAACAGTGTATGGTGCTGCTTTGTAATGCTTCACTGCACTCATTTATAATTGTGATCTATGCTACACATCTCAGCCTGGCATTACTTACATAAATATTCTTCATATCTGCCACCTGGCATCTTACTGTATAGAACTCTTCAGCAGTCTGACTTACATGCTCACAGTCCTAAATCACAGCAATGAAAGAGAAAAGGGATGAAATAACTGGCTTTCAGAACTTTTAAAAAAAAATCTTCAGAAAATAAGGATGGGAAAAGAATACTTACCAAAGAAACAACATTGTTTGTGATAACACCTCCAAACAAGCTTTTCACTGTATTTTTCTGTGAATGAATTAATAAATTCTGTCAAGGAAATTTGAGCAAATCCCTAAGATTTTAAGCTCTCTTTTTCTCCTTCTTAATAACTCACCAGTTCTGGAGACATTTCTTCTATTTTTGTTATAAGGTCAGTGAAGAATTCAGTCATATCTTTCTGCTCTCCAGTGTTCAGGGGCTGCTTATCCATGGTATAGGTTTTACAGAAAGGCCTTGGATTGTATGCCTTGCATTCACTTTCCTTTAGTAAAACAGTCAAGCAGAACAAATAATCACAAAACCTCGTATTTTTAAGTTCCAAGGACATACTTTTACATACAATATCTCCGTATGCCTACTAGGCAATAAAGTTATGTAAGTGCTTCTGATGAAACATAAAACAGTTTTTATTGGATTATCATTACTATGGTATTAATTATTAAAATAGAATTTGTAAAATAGTGAAGTAGTACTTCATAAACACTAAATGAAACTGCTCATTTAAATAAATGAACTCAGCTGAAGATGTGATGCAACCAATTTCATTGTATTTGTTCAGCTACAAAACATAAGATGAGGAATACCAGCCTGTATTTATGTATTTCTCATGTATTTCTGGACATTACTGACTTAAACCCTGACAAGTACTTCATTCTCATTCAGACTTTGCTGTAGTATAAAACTCTATCATCTGGTGCTCAACTCCATGTGTTCAGCCAGAGAAAAGAATTTGCAGCATAAAATAGTTCTTTAAACACATTCCCCCTTACCCTGCCCTGCACACTGGGAATGCAGAACTTATTTACAGGAGGAGGAACTTTGTCCTTGTAAACAGTGATAAACACACTGCTTTCTTTTAAGGATGTGTGGCAGGCAATACTTACTTTTTTATGACAAAGCAATTTTTTGTAATATTATTTTTTTAATTACTTTTTTTGGAACAAATGTTTTAATAGTGGTAAATCTTCATACGATTTTATGTTCCTGTATTAATTTATGCTTATGTAAATACCTAGATTATTTTTTTCCTGATTCATTACAGGTACTACATGCCTAAATTCCTTTCCTCTATTTGCCTTCAAAGCATTGAACAATGTCTTTTGCAAAAGCCAGTGCCAAGAACAAAAGCACTGGGCTCCCCTCAATTTCCTTTTTTTTCATTATTTCAGAAATGTTTCACTATTTTAACAGCAGTGAACACCTGTGAACTGCCTCTGGAATTCTGAAATTGTTAGCTGCTCTATAATGCTTCATTTCAACAGGTTAACCTTTAAAATATTGGAGCAAGGAAAATGCAATGAACAAAAAGAAAATAATTTATTTTAGCACCAGGAAAACCGAGGCAAGGAAATTGTTCCATGATTAAATGAAGAATCAAACTCAGCACCCTTTTATATCAAGGTCCCCGTGAAACAAGATGAACTAACAATGGTGTTGGGACAGACACTCGTAACAGTGTTTGTTAAACAGAAAAAAATGTTCCCAACTATTCAATCCACAAATATTTTTAAGAGCACAGTACATTTGAAAGCTTGTGCGTGCTCATTGTAGTTGCTGCCCACTTACCTTTGATTAGGATTTATACTGCCTCTTCGAGAAAGCTACTATGCTGGTGTTTGCTTAACTGGTTGGCTAAGTAACAGCTTAAAGGTAGGGAAAAGCTATTTTGGTTAAGGCATTTATTTACAAAATTTAGGCACAATGGATTTAAACTGCCAAGAATTTACATATAGAATGGTAACTACGGGTTTTCTGCCCTTTTTTTTTTTGCCTTCCACCCCTGAAATTAGGATTCCTTCTGAAATACCCTCTTACACTTACCATTAAGTACGTAAACATTTTCTGGAGTTCTAGTAGAGTGGTCTTGTGTTTCATATCTTCTGAATACTAAAAGGAATTCATAAAACTTTATTTTTTGCCTATAATTAAGAAAAACCCCAACACCGCAGCTCTTAAAAAGATGAAACAATCCTCTTTTTAAATACAACCCCACCAGTTTATATTGTACAATTACACTACACTATTTTACACTTACATATAAAGCACTACCTGCTCACATTTGACCTGTCAACATCAAATTTAAGTCAAAATTAACTCTATTTCCTAAAAATTTACTACAGCTATAGCAGCTTTTGGGAAGGTGTTACAAAAGACTGCAGTAGTTTTCAAGTGATTTCTTTTCAATTTGTAGATGTTGTGGGAGTTCTGATCAACACTGTATATAAAGCATCTCACGTGAAGACCAGCAGCTTCCCTCTTCTACCTCTAGATGAAGTGAAAGCTACCAATAACTTAATGGCAACAAAAAATGGTGAGGTCACTGCCAATTAGTGTGTTTCACACATTATATTTGCCCTGTTGATGTCAGGGACCAAAACGAAGCTTTCTCTTTCACAATAAACAGCTATAAATAATACTGTAGTACTTCTAGATGTTAACCAACGTGTATTAATTAACATGACTTGCTATGTTTCTGCTAGCATGAGATACATGCTCTGGGACTTCAGAAGCATTCAAGAAGAATGGCATTTACTCTAAGAAAATGAAAAATTAGAACTTAAGAAACAACAGACCATTCACATAAACCCAAACTTGAATAAATCTAGGTGACAGCAACAGAAATACGAGCTCAAGCACATGTTTTATTACAGTGCCATCTTAACAACCTACTGCATTACAATTTTGTTTCATCTCTTCACTTTAGACATCAACAAAAGAGCCCAACTGAATGAAAAGGAAACTGAAGTCCTGAAGAAATATTCTTTATCAAAGAATATCTTGAAAGCATGTCTATACTTTATCAGCATTTGCCCTGATTCAAAATTTAAACTTCTTCCAAAACCCACACAAGGAACATAAGACCCCAAAGCCCACCTTTGCAGTGAAGATTGCTTGTCTGGCCTCTGGTATCATGTACAGCTGCTGAATAGTGGATGCCAGGTAACACGTGGCTCCAAGATTAGTTAGACCCACAAATCTACATTCAGCACGAACATCATCATGTGGCCAATAATCCCACTTGTAAGGTGCATGGGAAGCTGGAAAAAGAAGAGTCACATGGGCAGAAAAAGATCAATTCAAGGTACAATTTATAAAGACATAAATACAGTCAAAAGCTTTGTGCTTACATTAAGAAAATACATCCTGTTTATGGATTCTACATTTACACAAGTGAGTCAAGACTGTACCTGCTCTTAAAGAAAACGTACTAGAGGTACATCAGGAAAACCACTTGATACAGCAGTGAGCCTTTCTAGTTGCCACATGACTTTGGGTTACAAGCACTCTCCAAAGCATTACTCAGGGCAAGCATCATCTTTGTTCCTGTGATAGTATTACACACAGGAATGGTCTGCCAGCCTACCTTTAAAGTTTGGTAAAATCACATAATGTTTTCCTCATCGACAGTATCCATAAATTAAACTGTGGGCTCCTATGCTTTTTTTACATATAAGAAGGGGGGTTTTGTAACATAAGCCTACAATAGCTCTCTTGTAACATTTGTCCTGTGCAAACCACTGAGACCATACTTGTAACTGATGATGCCCAACACTTACAAGCTCCCAAACGTACACCAGTCATTCCCCCAGCACAAAAATGACTTGTAACTTCTACTACCCATCCCCCTGTGTAACTCTATTGAAAGAGAGCAAAGCAGAGCAGAGCCTCTGCACCCAAAGATCCGAGTTAGGGAGCCTTCCCTTCACATAACAAACACCAGATTTGGTATCAGAGATAAGCACATGTGACGCAAAACCCTTCTTCTCAGAAGAGAAGGTGGTTTCAGAATGAGAGCTACTATAACAGATGCCAGGCTAGCAAAAAAAATCCTTCTGACCAGCACAAAAGATGGCCAGATACTTATCAGAGGTAAGACACAAATGTGCAGTGAAATAAAGCAGTTGGCTATACACAAGCTTGAATAAACTTGGGAACAGTTTTTATAGGAAGAGAAAGAATGGTTTTTATTGTACCTCAAAGCCATATAGACACCAAAGCAATCTGCAACCTACAAGAAAAATAGGGGTAAGCAAGAAGTGAATCTTCTAGAGAATAAGACTGTAAAGATATTTTCTTTTCCTGAAAGTTTTCTATTCCTCTGTATTTCATACCAGATGTTGCAGTCTATCCTTTGCACAGCATGGCACAAGATAAGGTTAGGCAAGTCTGATGGACTCTTCTTAATAAGCCTTGTTCTGATATAGCTGCTGAGAAATTGAAAGAATGGGAGAGATTCCTCATCTGCCAGTCAAGAAGATGGTAAGCAGAGGAGACAAACCATTTGTAAGTGATTAGTGCTGCGTGTAGACACTGTCAGGCTTCTCTTCCTAGCATCCCACGCAGAACGGCACGGGCAATTAACCGTTTGAGCTGCAGAGGCAGCTACATGACACAAGCACTAAATTACAGAGAACTAATCCAGTGTCCAAAGAAATTCACTGCAGCCTACATCTTCCTTGGTACGCAAGAAGCTTGACACAAAAACTTGCAATACGTCTAGCTTTGCTATTCACCCCCAAGGATATCACTCTCCAAAGGGTACAGCATCTGACAAGTAATTCAGATTCTCTACTGAAGTATATGTTCAGATATACAGAAAGGCAAAAAAGTAGTCTGGATTTATTCTATCATCCACAAATGCCATGTGGGTTCAACATTTAAATTTTAAATCCTTAATTATTCCGTCAAAGATTAAAGGCTTGTTAAGGATTCTTCTCATTTCATACTACCAGCTATAAATTCAGGAAACTATTTGGCATCCTCTGAACAGATCCTTACATCTTCAGAGACCAGACCCACAAGACATTCTGTTGCATGAGTAATTGCTATAATCTTCATTTTGGCATTGGTATCAAAACAGCTATTACCCCTGCAGCTTCAAGTAGGGAAGGAAAGAGCTTTAATTCTCCTGTTCCAACAAATTTCAGTAGTGTGACCTCATGTTACCTGCTTACATTGGGCTGTTTGGCCAGTTGAAACAAAGCTCTACTTCACTTCCAACCTCCTAAAGAAAGTAATTAGCATGGCAGAACACTAAATTCTCTCCATTAACCGAAATCCTTAAATTGCAACATCTTAATTCATCCCTTCTGACATAGGGACTCAGCATTTATCACTCTACTTACAACTCATCAGGTTGTAATTGCAAAGCTAGGAGCATCTTCCTCCTACTTCAATCTGACAAAGGGCTTTCAGAAATTTGAGAAGGAATTTCTCAGGAAGATCCTATTTTCTCCACCCCGGGACTTTTAAGTGACTGTCTTCATTTTGATAACAGATTTCCTTCTTTCATATAGATCTTAACCAGAAAGGTAAATTTGGGCCTTGCTTATGTCTATTGTGTTTATTCCTCACTGTTATTATAGAAAATGGCCTTTTCTCAAGAAGAGATAGGTGAACTTGTAAGCAAAATATTCACATTCTATTTCAAGCAAAATAAAACTGAATTTCTTCCTCTTCAAATGACCTTGCTTTTTCTCTGTCCACATTCTGATCATGCTTCTCCTCCAGACATAACATCAGACACTACCTTAACTTTCCAGAAAGCAAAACAGTTGGTGTTGTTTTCCTCCTTTGAACTGAAAGTTTTATCAGCCTTGCTCTTTAAAGAAAGCAAAACTCCAAAACACCACAAGGAATTTTATGAACAACAGAAGGTATCTAAATCTCCTCTCCAGTAAGAGTCTGCATTAGCTGGGAAAAGTCAGCTGAAATCAGCTGTTTCATAGTTCATTTCCTATGGCATCACTCACTAAAAATGCACAAAAGCATCCCTGTGTCTTCAGTTAAAACCACTGTATCTGAGAAGTATAGAAAGCTGGCAAGTCATTCTCTTGTTCCATCCATCAATGAGGGAGGCTCCATTAGTGGAAACAAGAAAAATGCTGCTGCAGTTAAAACTTTACTACCACTACTTTACATTATTCATACTAGTGTAAGACTGAGGAACACTACACAGCTTTACATTTTAGCATGTCAGAGCTGAGTCTTAGTAAAAACATTTTTAATTAGAAGCTGCTTTTTTGGTTTTAGGTTAGGGTTTTTTTGGTTCTAAGGCAAATATACAAGATATCCTTTAGTAACATCTTTTGTTTTTGCAAACCATCACGTTAAAGCCAACTCTTTATAGCCATCCTGGCTTCAGTCAGTTAGAAAAAATGGCAGAATAGCAGAGACAGAGACTGGTGAGACCAAAGGACAGCAACTCTACAAGTGGCAGGATTGAAAGTGTCTCCAATGAAGTACAAAGTTAAAACGTTAGAACTGAAGACAAGATGGAAATATTGTCCTTAATGCTTCTCCAAAGAAAAACAGACAGACAGGCCTAAGATTAGGATTTTTTAAAACCAGTGAAATACGGAGGTAAGTACAGAGGAAAAATCCAGTTCTAAGAATCTTCGGATCACATCAACGGAACAAGATGACTTTAAACAAATAAGGTATCAGAAGCCCTGTGCCAGTTGCACACAAGAAAGGGACAATGTCACGCTGCCAGTTGGAACAAAATTAACATTTGTGAAAGGAAGATACACTGAATGTGGAGGAGCCACACAGACAAGATGGCTGTGGAGAACTTGGGATGGAATCTAGAGAAGAGTATTTGTAAGTAAGTAACAAGTGTGGCAAATGCTATGGAAAACTTCAGCACCTAGGAACTCCTGGGATTTGTAGTGAGAAAAATAAAAATCATTCCTTTTTCTGTTAAGAAAAAACGAATGATTGTACCTGGAGAGCCACAGACAGCCTCAGCAGCAGCAGATGTACTCACAGCAGGCAGAAATAACAAATATTTTCATAAAACATATTCTTTAGAACATTTTCCCTGAACATAGGGGACTTTGGAGGCTTTTTAGAAGGCCCGAGGCATTTAAGAAAGGAACACAAAATGTGATTACGATCAGATTTCTCCTTTGCTTCCTGAATTGTAAGGCACTAAATCAATTCCATAGATTATAATAAATTACAGATCCTCAGGTTACAGGAATTTAAACTGGGCATGTGAAAGGAAATCCATCAAGCAAAAAAATGCATAATGAGAATTTGCAAATCAAAGATAAAATATTAACTAACTTCAAATTTTGCTAATTTCCATATTATATGTAGGAATTGAGTTTCCAAAACACAGGAAGCATGAAAGCCAAGAGGCATAACAAAACTCTATTAGCACGGTATGCAGACATCTGGGTACAGACTGAAAGGCAACTACAAAGATATTACAGACTTTGAAAACACAACAGTGTTGTTAATAGCCAATACAGCTAGAGTACCTCAGTGGGCTTTATATACCTTGGCTTACATACAAACATAGCATGTTTCTTTAGGTTAGTAATGAAAACAAATTAAAATCCAGCACAAGCCAATGAAGTATGTGAAATCCACTCTTAATGTTATCCATGTGTCAGTGACATTTACCAGGACCACATACCCACATAACTTTAAATAACCCAGACTTAAGAACAGATGAACTGAGAATTAGCTGTGTGATTAAATCCACTAATTTGGCTAGGTGAGCAAAAGACACCCCTATCTGCTACAGTGGCCCTCCCAGAAGCAATGCTGAATGATAGCAGAGTTACATGAGGAATTTTAAGGGCAGTGCTATCGGCAACGATGCCTTACTTCGTTACTACTTTTGGAAAGGACTGTTCTGTTCAAGACTAAAAATATTCTGCACTACCTTTGCATTTCCCCGTTTCTACCTATGCATTCTTAACAGATCACTATTTTTAGAAAGTCATTACATGCAGATGTAGTTGAGGAGGAAATGGAACTTCATGATTGCAGTACTGCGTGCAACGCTGGCTAGCTCCCTCAGAATGGGAGGTCATGTTACAAGCACACTCCTATTTTCTCTACTGAACTTTATAAATCCAAAAATTCAAACCAAAATGAACAGAAAATGCAAATCTACTAGTTTGCCAGAAAATACTCAAAAGCTGTATGTGAATAATGGTTCTTACACTGCATGTGTTGTGCCATAACCCAGTTGTGGAGCAGCCTGTAGTTTTCCACGGACCCCTTTACCATTTCTACCAACAAGTCGTAAGCAGCAGCCCTTGAAGAGTGTGACTTGCACTTTGGCTGTGATCTGTCTTTCAAACTTGGCAGCAAGAACAGAAGATTGAAGATGTCTCTCAGAAATTCCTATATAAAACAGTTCAATCAGCAGGGTTAGCAGATTGAATGCAATCTTAAAAGACAATAGGCATGATTTAACAATCTTCTAGAAACGTCTATAGACTTTCTAGAGCTCTATCTTTTAAAGAACCTTCTGACTTGTATACGAGTTCTGAATAACAAATATCAGCAATTTCTGTATGCTACATGAAGTGCACTATTATATCGCTTAGAGAGAAACACATCCACTGAAAAAGAATGACAAATTATGTTTGATTCATGATTGATAATTTGACAAATCCCACACATGTTTTTATTAACTTTAAGACTAGTTTCTCTTAGTGATAGTACATAACACTCTAGTAGTTTGAGTTTTATGAATCACTAATTAATGATGAAATAGGCACTGCATTATTTGCCATGCGTACTGGAAGTTTATTTTCCCATTGTTTCTTGTTTGGAATAGCAACTGAACTATAAAAGGCGTGGAGCATAGCTGTGCCAAGTCAGGTTGCCTTTGGATGACAAATACATACTACAGACTTATTTATTTTTACCATCCCAGATTCATACTCTAAAAACCTCAGCATCTATGTAGTCAATTTAATTTGATAAAACTAAAAGAAACATTAAACATTAACAGGATAACAACAACAAAGAAGAATATCTGTACAGGTCTGCAGGAACAGGTGGTCACTGGTCATACTCTTCCACAGCTACAGCACCTTCAAAGGGCAGAATGGTGAAAAGGCTTTCCTCCACCTTTCAGCTACTGATTAAACACTTGAGTCGTATAATGAGAGATAAATCAAAGAATAAATTCAACAGAATTTATAGAGCAGTATTTCAACAAATTTCCTTAGACAACTAGCAATTCATGTGCACACTTTATGTCTAGGGCTGATGACATGACCCATAGCCTACACTTCACTGATTCTGTACAATGTCTGCAACCTTATAAATCATGTTACCAGTGTAGTATTTTAGTTGTCCACAAAACCAGACAATAAATCCTCTATCTCTACAGAATTTTGAATATGGGTGGGTTTTTTTCCCCCAAAGTTATCTTCTTGAGGGATTTTTTTCAGGAGAGAATTCTTCCTCCATTTGTAAAGCACAGGCTACCGATCCAGTTATAACACTTCTACAATCTCTACACTATAATTAAAAAATGTTCTTCCTGAATTTCCACATTCAAGTAAATTCAGTTAAGAGGCCCTTTTGAAAAGGCAGGCTCTGCCTTTTAAAAAAATCTAACTACATTCTAAATATGTTTAAAAATGGTCTTCTGCAGAGTACACAGCAAATATCACCATAAAAAGCCTTGTTCCAGTGCACAGGGGAATTCCGATAGTCTTCACATGAAATTTTATAACTGGGGTCTTAGGTTTCTAGCCAAATAATATGGAGAGCTCTTCTGGCAATACAGTTAATCAAAGTTCTTCCAGATTTCTGCACACTTTAGAGAAAGAAAATCACTAAAATTAAAAACAAATACCTGATTTCCTCATAGTTAGTTTGTATCATGAGTGCGTGCGGGGCAGCAGCCTGACTCCTTTGCCTTCCTAACCACTCTCACCAGGTGTAGATGACTACAGCCCACCAGCAGACCAGCTGCATCTACTCACTGGAGTTGCAGACCCTGCTTTCAACTGCAGCCTCTCTCAAACAGGTGTTTTAACACACCAGCCACCTTCAGGTGTCCCAGACTAGAAAGGCAGTCACTTCAGACATCTGGATCTTCTCTGATTAACACTCACAGTCTTGTATCTGTGCTGATTGAATTCTGACATGTCAGAGCACGGAAGAAAAAGAACTCTATACAGGGTTTTTGCTCAGAGGCTAAATGCAAGACTCCAATCTTAAAAATGTATTTCTTTACCATCAAAGTAACCTGAAGATACACCTTTCTAGTGAACATGAGCTAGCAAGTGGATCTTAAAAATCACTTAGCAGTGATAGGCAGTGTCATCAAAGAAGGTAGTTCCACTCTTTTCACAAAACCTGACTTTCAAAGTTTGCCAGTTATTTCCCAAACAATAATTTTGTTTTCTCAGTAAGAGAAGGAATCTGTAGGGAAGAAATGGCAGGGTGAGCACCAGAATCCTCCAGGCAAGTCTAAACTATCTTCAGTATTTACCAGCCTTTGCTCAGAGGGAAGCAGGTCATTTCACATTTGCCATTACACTGAACACAATACAAAGCTCTTCGCTAATGCACTTTATAATATGCAGTTAATAGGTGTTCTTAATTGGACATACATTTTAAGAAAAAAATAGCAGCAGATCAAATTTAGTTTTCCTGGGTCTCAGCAAAGCCAAACTCTTTTTGAGAAGTTTATTGTAGACACTGCTTTGTTCACATTCATCCATTTTTCAAATCAAATTTCTGGCCTCCCCGTGATATCCTACATACAAGTAACGAGGATTCTGTATAGTATCACTTCTCTTTAACTTCCATTTAACATTTTCTTAGACTTTCTATATATCCAAGTTACATAAATCTGATCTGTGCATGCCTCTTATTTGAATTTTACATCAGCCTCCGCACTGCACTCTGTGAATCAAACTCTTGCTCTAACTTCATCTGCAAGCTCTCCATACTTAGAATACACTTATTCCAGGGGAATTACACAGCAGCAGTCTTTTAAAATGCTGTCATCAATTTAACTTTTATGTTCGGTGGTGGACAGTGTGGACACTATTAAAACTTTTGGACAGTAAAATTACTTTCACGGTCATTTTATGGTAACAGAGTAAGAGACAAATGTAACATAATCGGATACAGGGGACTACTTATTGATCCCTGAAACATGAACTAGACATTTTTAGCAGCTTCCCCGACCTAGTCAATCTCACACCTTCACCAGCTCAGGTGGAATGTAACTTTCTTGTAACAGGTGTCTGCCACTGTGTAAATGTAGAGCTTAAAAGTTCCTTTTAGAACACAACTGTCCCAGGATATGGTCAAAAACCAGCAGCTGTTACTGGTTTTTAAATCAGTTACTGCTGATCAATATTAAAAGCATTTAAAGAAAAGAAATACAATTTCTAGGATGTAAGAATTCTGTCCTGAAATTAAATACAGATAGAAAGAGAGGGGTCCGTTTGCTACTTTTTCTTAAAGGAATGATATGTGTGTTTTTGCCCATCATCCTAAGGCTAGAAATACAATACACTCATACATCAGGCGCTACAACCAAAATAGCAGTAAAAAAGGTGAAATGAAGAAAGTACAGTTAGAAGAGATGACACTATTTTTTTTGAGGCCTTTCAGTGTCCTTTTCTCACCTGGCCTTCGCGAGAAAATTTAAAGGGTGGCTTGTGCTTAATAACACTTGTTGCCAGACGAAGCAGTCCTGTAAGTCCATCATCTTCTATATTACCATCTTGGTGGTCCAGGATTTCTCTGCTATATACACACACATAAATACAAAGGAAATGTTAAAACTCTGCCCCACTAACAATAAATCCAATGCAACTTACAAGTGAAATTGGAGTTAGCGACCCTTACCTCCGAATGCAATCAGCAAGATGTCTCGCTAGTGCGTCTAAGTCAAGCAGTGTGGTCTGATTAAAAATAAAGAAAATGGAATATAAATGGAAAAAAATTATGTACTTCATGAATTACAACTTACAGCGCTAGTCCAAAACAAGAACATTTTAATATGTTTATAAATTTGATAAAACTCTTTTTAAAATCAATGCTGTACAGTTCAAATGAAGTAACGTTTATTCTTCCAACTGATCCCACAAATATATCTGCCACACAGAAAAAAATGGAATAGTGTTGAAGAGAAGTGTTTAATTGTTACTTCTCGCAAACACACAGTTTGGCATCAGAAGGCTGAAAAGTCCCATGTGCATTTCTTGTTTGAGTAACATACAGAAGTAGGAGGCAGAACTGTAGCCTCACTAAGATTCAATTAG
The DNA here is from genome assembly GCF_964237585.1 of Gallinula chloropus. Classification (NCBI taxonomy): domain Eukaryota; kingdom Metazoa; phylum Chordata; class Aves; order Gruiformes; family Rallidae; genus Gallinula; species Gallinula chloropus. The sequence goes on along the minus strand of NC_140087.1, from coordinate 82,129,444 downwards.
TAAAACAGAAATGGAAGGAAACTGAGCAGAGGAATGAGGGCCAGGGGAGAGCAAAATTTTTGCCTCTAGACCCAGAGTTAGGAGAAGACAAGACTTTTCCATTCTGGAAACAAGGATTAAAGCTTCCTTCCCTTCCAGCAATCCTGCCACAACACTGAGAATGAACCAGAGGCTTTATGCAGGGCCACCAGCCAGCACAAGCAGTCACAAAAATTGCCCAGATACTTCAAAAGTTTTAAGTTTTCTAACCTGTGATAACTAGCTGTTAACTGAATTGTTCCCCTTTTCAGCTTTAGCCAAAGATTCTTAGACTACCTCCTTCTTTGACTGCACTGAAATTACAGTAATCCCAGTGTGTTACCTTCGCATAAATTCACCCTTTGTGCATTATACCCATTTCCTCCTCCTTGACTCTCCAGGTTCAGTGTCTGAAGCTTTCTTTGACCAAAAGATAGTAAATACACATCAGGGAGCAAGGAAAGCTGGGAGGTGGGAAAGATCCAAGAGCTGTTCACAGCAATTCATTTAAGTAAAAACTGAAGTGACCTGAATACCCAAATTTTTAAAAGCAAACATTCATAAGAATGAAAGCAAACCCTACCTGACTTGCATCTTTGACATGTATGTTATCAATCAGTTTGCATAGCAGCCAAAAGTACTCTTTACAGCCTGGTCGCAGCACTGTTTCTTCTTCATAATCCTCTATCTGTAAAAAGAAATTGCTTTTGATCTGAAGTACATCAGACAAAAAATGTAGCAAAGCCAGTAACTGTTGCAAGAATATTATTTCCCACAAGCCACTATTTAAGATAAGTGAAGCACAACATATTTACAATGGTAACAATACATGTTCTACTTTTCTTCTGAAATATACATTCATTTTCTTAAAAGTTTCTTGGGATGATCTGCCAGACACTTAAAAACCAAAGAAACAATACTGACTTCATCCTAATGGCTGCAAATTGCAAAATTTTTCAATATTAGACAAAACATGAGAAACTTTGACTGAGTTCAACATTAGTTAATAAAGCTAATCTTAAACTCTTCTGAAACTGAGTCAAATAATATAAAATACGCAGATTGTTTAAATTTTTTTTTAAATACCAACTGAATGACCCATCCTTAACCTGAAATCAAATGCCACACAAGGTCACAAGAATAAAATGCCTTACAGGCCCAAAACCCATGCTCACGCTTCACTGCGGTACAAAAGCTCTCCTTCAGATCTACCTAATTCAGTTGAAGTCAGCTCCACTCCTCTGATAGCACTGCCAGGTCTATCATCCCCTACTGATTGCAAATCATCCAGGTTAGTTCGAACCATCTCTATTAACCCACATACATTAACAGTGAGAACTCCTCCTGAAGTCACTCTGACAGCATCCACAGAATCTATACCATTTACAAGAGCCGTGAGGACAATAATGCTCCAACAGAAAACAGTAGCAACTGATTGGGAAATAATAACATTCAGCCACAGCAACAGAGGGCACCTTTGCGTGTATGACAATGTACAATTCATGGACTGACCTCATCTAAAAGGGAAATTGAGGCATATATTAAAAACTCAACTGTCATTCCCTAGCAGCACAATTATGTGGACACCAGATATCCAGAACAAGAGCACTTCCCAAACACTATTCTGCATTCTTCCACACACAAGCAAGCTCTAAATTACTGTACTATTACAGCTTTAATTACTTCTGTGAAGTTTCTGAGAGTGTCTAAACCAAAACTTTTAATATCTCAGTGTAACAGTATGCCAGACATAATGATAATGCGCTACCACCTTTTTATATTAGCAACAGTAAGTTTCAATAGATCTCTGATAAAGTTTTGTCATTTCTTAAATTCTTACCCGAATCGGTTTGAGAGCTTGAGCATCAGGGAGAAATTTTAATAACGTTGATGCAGCCAGCAGCAGAAAGGATCGATTAATTGAGTCTCCCCCATCCAGACCAGAGAGAGATAACTTATATAAACCATTGCAAGACTCGTGGCGGACAGCAGTCTTTATGAAAAGAAAATAATTAAATGATTACACATAGTATTTAGAAGATTTCCCCCCCCTTTTGTTGACTTTTCTTTCACATGTATGCAATACGTTCCTTTCATAATATTATCAGGTTATCAAGGTTGAATGTGTCTTTCTAAAAACACATATTACAAATAACATACATTTAAATTACTTTTTAAAGAAATGAAAAAGACATTGTTCTAACAAAAAAGCCCCTTGTCTCCTGAGCTTGTATTTTCTACAGTGAAGACTACAGCTGGTTACTAAAATTGAAATTTCACATCTGGGCAAATTGGGGAAATTCACGTAATGCTGGAACTTACTGGTTCCTAACTATAGGGTTAATTTAAGTTACTAAAATAATTTTCTTCTTTCTTTTTATTATTTTCTTAAGAAAAATATCCACAGACTGTCTCTCATCCAGCTACAGAAGTTAGCATTATTCCTACTCTAGGGTTTTTAAATGAAGTGAGCACGTAAGCTTTTCCTTTGCTTGAGCAATAAAGTGACAGATAATAATTATCACATCACATCCATATTGCACCTTTATGCAATTGCTAGTAAACACAATAATTTTCTACTATGCATATCTTGATGATGCAATTTTCAAGCTTTTCTTACACCAGAAAAGATTACTTAAAAGCTAAGAAAAGATTTGGTAACAACAAACACTTTAATAGCAATTCTCATTCATCTCACTTTGTGATAATAAGTACAGCTGAAAAAAAATATGAGGGAAGTACAGTTGGACTAATCCATGTTCAAGGGCATTACCCAGGAATGTCAACAATGAAAAAATTACCTTCAAATAGAAGCCAGGAAGGAAGATGAGAGGTTATAAACTGGTTTGCAATCCATCACAAATGCAGCACCTTACATGGTATTTTAACTACAAATGATTACTTTTTAACGAGGACTGCAAGTAACTAAGATCCTGCTTGCTTTTAGCAGGAAACAACATGTTGTGAATTTAATAGTAGCTTGAAACCAAAGTTAATCTTGTTTCATAGTATGCAGTAATTAGTAATGCAACAGCCTCTCCTTTAACATACCTCTGGAATGAGAAGGGTAAGTTTCTTCAGCCAGTCTTGCAAATGATCACTGTCCGCCAGGCTGGATTTCACCAAGGAACAGCAGTGAGCCCAACTCACCAGGAGCCACATTGAATAATGAGTGACTGAAGGAAAGGAAGAGGAAATCATGCTGTAACTAATAAAATAGGCTTTTTAGATTGAAGACTTGCATAGTCCTGGCACATATGACATTGATTTCAGTCACACTAATGTACATAGGTAGGTGAGATATTAGCTAAACTCAAAATTTTACCCACATGCGTACTAAATACTGACTGCTGTACTACTGATGATGAAATTAAATCATCCAAGAATCACCCATCTGGGGCACAATCCTTTCCTGCATCTCTACTTCTTAAGCAGTGAGCTGGTATTTTGCTAATGGGTGGCACATGAACATTTCCCTGGACTAACTATCTGTTCCTTTCTTCTCAACAGCTAAACGAAAGACTTCAGTAGGTGATACAGAGCATCTAGTGAGAATTCAAGTTCACAGACATTAACATCCCTGGAGAGAACAACGTGGAAAACCAAAGGCAACACACAAGCCTGGGAGGACATAACTATGTTTATGCAGGCCTGTGCTGTACCCTTTGACTATTTCTCTGATACAGACTGAATCTGACACAGATCAATTACCTTTCGTAAGAAACCTCTACAAGATGGATAAATGAAGGACCTCGAAGGAATTTGGGGCCCAGAATGATCTCTGTAGACCAGCATAAAGGTGACTTGGTGATTCTATTATGGTGTTATATAGGCTGCTCTTTGGAAGAAGGGAGCACAGCTGCTTTTCCTACCAAACCCAGTTATTCTGGAGATGAAGGCATAGCTACAGTACATTTCATGTAAACCAATTTCCAGATAAGTGAAGCCGCTACATGTATTCCCACCTAGTTTATAACAACCTTAACACTACCAAGGAACAGAATTTTAGAGCATTCTAATGGTGGAATAAAACAAACACATAATTTGTTATGTTCAGTGTGTTTTTATTACTATTAGTTCATAACATATGGCCATTTAGCAGCACTAACCTTCATGTCTTGATCTGTGATCAGATTGAGCTTTCAGCACCCTGAACAGGAAGAAGATAAAGGTATTTGAACTTTATCACAGAACATAACAGAAATACAAGTACACACAAGTAATAACACAGTTACTCTTAGGTACCCACTGAGAAAACTGAAATTTTGATCTTTAAATTATTAATTTCTTGTGGTATTCAAATGAACAACAATGATAAAATGATTAAAACCTTCAAGTCACTCCCTCAAAGCTTTACTGAAAAGATAAAAAGTAAAAAATACCACAACCCTTTTATTTTATCAAACAAAAAGCATAAAACGGAACTGCCATACTGTATATGTTTAAAATGATTTCTGCAACTCAACTAGCAGTTAAGCACACTTGAAGATCTGGCTGGAAATGCTCTGAACATCCATAAACTTATAAACAGAGTAAAACACACTGTGCATTACTTGGAACCCAGTACTTCTCCTTCACCAGAAGGAGCAAAAAACCTGATCTCTCCACCATCAGTCTGCTGCAGGATGCAGCCTGACACAGAATTGCTTTTCTCAGGAAAAAAGGCAGTAAGTACAAAAATGTCTAATGGTCTGGTTCTGAGGAGACAGTTGTGGCTTCTGTACATGCACATGGACTAAAACAATGAGGGTAATTTCAGCAGTAATAAGTTAACATTATTAGGATGTGGAAAGTAAGTCAAAACCACCAGATCCCTGAGCAGCTTAGAAGTGAATTTACTTTAATTTCTCCTTTACACTGCCTTGAAATTGCTACAGAGAGAACGAAGAAATAGTTTTGACATGAGAATTTGTGAGAGCATACCACATACAGTTCTTGTTGCATGTCTTATACTCTGATCACTAATAGTTCTCACCTCCTCCTCCTCCTCTAAGTGCAGGATAACTACCAGAAGAGGGGAGGGACTAAGAAAAGCAAGTCTAATGCCTACAGACTTAAACTTCTCATACTGGTGTTAATAGGGACTACATCTGAAAGAGCTAGTTACTTTATTTAAAGCAGTGATGAAAATGCAGACACTTGATTAGCTTTATTACAAAAATAAAAAGATATTGTACCTAGGTGCCAAGTTGTCATATGTATAAGCAACTGACATAAGTCGCTGAATCAAACTGGTTCCCTGGACAAGTACAAGAAACACCTTTAAAAATTGAAGTCAAAAGAAAAAAAACAACAGTTAATATAACAACAAGCTTTTTGATCTGTTTTTAAATTATACACACTGTGTGAATCTAAAACAAACCCACCTGTGTAAAGGGAGGAAGAGCAAAAGATGTATCATAACCTCTCCATAGTTAAAACAGATTGTTTTGATTAAAGCAGACCTAAAATCCAGTGTTTCATTGACTGAATCTAGATGCTAACATTTATTTCTATTTTTTATTTCTCAAAAGAAAGACAATTTAACTGAATAGAAAGAACAAGCATTTATTCAATGCTTTAGTGAAAACACAGTGCTTTCTTTAAAGGTTTAGGCCATTCAATTCCTTTTAAAACTCTTAGACTTGAGAAGCCAGGGTGGAGGATGAGGTTGGATATGTAAGTGTCCCCTATCTCTATGATCAACATATTTTATTGACTACACATTCACTTAAATTATTCATCTTTATAGAACCTGACAAGCTACACAGAATTTTCAAATCAAAGTCCAAAGAAAGCCTTTTAAAATATTTAGGTAGCAAATCCACCACAATTAAAAATATTTATTGATCGACAATTAAAAATTTAAAAACAGTTACAGAAACCAGTAGCAGCATTTACACACAGCCAATGTTAAAAAATTTAACACATTGGATAACTTTCCTGTATCATAGTAGCTTTGGCAAGAAAGGGATCTGTTTTATCAAAAATGCCTAATACTTACGGACTAGTTAAGGTATTTCCATATATAACAATGATAAATGGGAAGTTTGGCTCCAGCTCAGATATACACTGTCTGGCAATCACAGCTGGTCCTGAGTCCAAGAGCAACAGATTGACAGTGATGCCAAAATCCCTGATGCCAAAATACTATGATTAAACCTCAGGCTTGGTCTACATTAGGAAATGACCATGAACGAATCTGGTATGAAGGGCTTCAGCTTTACCTAAGCCCCACCATACACTCACTAAGAGATCCTTAGCACACTAAATTATTTTAGTGTCTACTAAAGCAATCTAAAAAGGCTTTAGTGAGGATGGGGGCAGCCCCTATAACAGGTTATCATAAAAAAGAATATATTTTTTAAAAGTTATTAATTTAGAAAACAAAACCTAAGAAATAGGGATAAAGCACTGTGCTCACCAATCAACAAAAAAAAACTTTTAAAAGCTTTAAAAACTCCCAGGTTTAAAGCAATTACAATACTTTTTAGATAACAACGCAGAGGATGTAGATTAATATTAGTAGCTTTCACACTACGTTATTTTATTACCAAAATTACGGCTTCACACAGCAAAGGGGTCATTTTTCTGAAGTTGACAACACGGACACACTGTTTCTCTCTTACCTCTGTTAAACGAGGTATATGAAGGCCCTTGACATGGTCACTCGCGGTCTTCCGTGATTTGCCTGGCCATGTTCTTTTTCTGTGACTCTCTGCTACACCAGACCAGGCAAAGACATCATGGTAAGCCAAATCCAGATCTGAAGGATCAACTGCAAACTGGCATATCAGCTTCAGCAAGCAAGCAAGACAGTCTAGCTGCCACTGTGAATAAGAACATGACATAATTCCTTCTTCAGGGATCATTTTACAAATAATTCCTCACGTGCCAGAACTACTAGAATAATTCTATGCTTCTTAGAATTTTAAACAAAAAGATCAAATAAGGTATTGCAGATAAACAGCTAGAATTCTAACTGGCAAAACCTTGCCAGAACAGATAACGTAGAGGAAGGGTTTAAACAAAAAGTTCCTTCTTATAATGAAGATATTTTCATGATCTAGTCCTACTAACAGGCGCATGCAAGACATTATATTATTGATTGCATGAAAATACAGAGAGGAAATAATCCAAGACTTAAGAGCCTTTCTTGCACTGTATTCAACTATAGCACAGGGTAATAAGTATGGTGTACAGAAGTGCTTTCAAGATAAATATATTCAACCACACAGAGACAATAGGTACTACTTCAAAACCTACACTTTGTATTGCAACAGCCCTTGTTAGATGAAAACCACGGATTCATTTAGTACCTCTTGAGATCAATTTTCATGGTTTTCAGCTGTGTGGCTATGACCAAACACAGCACCTGCTCAGCAGAAGGTGCATTATCAGAGTAAAATTAGCAAAAATAGATCACCATGTGACAGCCACACGTGAAGAAGTAGGTCAGCTACCTAGCACCTATACATGTATACATCTAAGGTACTGAGATGCAGAATACATTCAATTTCTGCAGTGCTGTGCATACTTTCTGGTCAGGCCCAATAAAAGCAATTAAACAAACTTATGTTTATACACTGAATAGGAAGAATGACAATTTGTTTCTAATATTGAAATAATTTTAGAATACATCAAAATCAGATAAAAAACCATCAAATTTTAACCTGCTTTCCTTCTAGTATTTCAGTAACTGTCATCTGTTTTATACATACGTGTGTATGCTCGATCATTCGTATCTTTTTATGTACATATGATTCAGAGCTTGAGGCAGTTAAACTTTTTAACTCAAATTCCACAGAATTGAAAATAAAAAAGAAAAACTAGCTTCAAGGAAAAATTAAAAGTACCCCCTTCCTCTCTGGCAACTTTTTTTAAAGCCAGAAATGCAATAATATTATCAATGCAGTCACACTCATTCCCAAGGACAGAACCCAGTTTGTTCTTCTCTAAGATGTTCCCATGATCTACAACTTTACGTTCTACAAATCAGGATTGATTTGGACAAAAAATATTAAACAATATGTAATGAAAAGAGAAAAAGTGGTTTCAAAATATATAAAAGCAGAAGTATGAAGGATCTTTTTATTTATAAATACAAAACAAATTCTTCCAGATATATAAAATACACTATTTCATAGACTCTGGGGAGTTTCATTCTAGAATTCATTTAATTCACTTGCTACAGAAAAGTAACTGTAACAAAGGCTAAAAGTGATGAAGACTTTACAAAGGGCAGCTATGTTATTCTGGAGGAAAAGGGTGAATAAGCACCTACCACAGTCCATGACTCCTGTTCTTTAGGCTCTAAGATTCCAGAATTGAAAATTTCTAGTAACTGTTGGAGTCCTCCAGCAGCAACAAACTGCAAGTGCATTATGGAACCAAAGTGAGAAAAAGCAAACGCAGACATATCACTAAGTTCATCTAGACATCCACCTAAGTTTTATAAATAAATAACCTGATAAATTACTCATCTGGATATTTAATGTAAAACAAATGAAATAGCTGTACACAACAATTACAAATTTACAGGCCTGATAACACAGAGCAACTTTGAAATGTTATACCTAAATTTGCCATCAAAGAAACCCACCAACATAGGTAATGTTTTAAATGAGTTATCACTTCACATCTGTTTTGAAAACCTGTATTTGGTGCCACAGAATACTGTAGGAAATCAAACCTTGCAGCTCCATGTGTTCTTGCTATTTTCTATTTGATCTTCACTTGAATCATCTGAGTCTGGGTAAAGATCACTGTAGCTTCCCTAAAGAGAACAAGAACAATTCATTGTAAAAAGTTACAGAACTAAAATGCTATAAAATAACTCTTTAATATATGCTTTGGTTCAGAGATAAAAACATATATAACTGTGCATGAAACTATTACCGTAGATTCACGTCTTATTCTCCTGTTGGGCTTGCCCAAAGCTTCAATAATTTCCAGGGCATACAAAAGTTTATGGGCACTTTTTATTCGGAGAAGATCCTTCCAGCTAAAGCCATCATTACCCTTAAAAGATAAAAATAACCCCAAGAAAACAATTGACACAATTATATGCAATGCTGTTCTATCTAAAAATGCAAGAAAAGGATTTTTTTAAAGCAACATGGACAAATTATTTGGTTTCTAATTTTCTATTATTTGAAATTAGACAATTTCAAGCCCATTTCTATACACGATTAACAATTTGAGTAATTTGAATACAGCCCTGAAATTTGAGTAAATCCCCAACATTATTATAACCTAAGGTACACACAATTTTAAAGTAAAGGAAACCAAATGTCACACTCTAAATTCTAACTTACACCAAAATCCTAATGCATTAAGAACTGTAATATCTAAAACCAAACAGTTGACATGCCATTTCAACGACTTTAAAAGTTGCAGAAATTTCATATATAGGGCAAAAAAACCCAACTAGTTAAGTATCAATGTTTCAAACATATAGAAGAGAGTCCAAAAGGACTGCTAGGACAACAGGCATCATGTTAAAGCCAGGCTCCAAATGAAGAAATTAGTACTTGAATTTAAACCAAACTATTCTTACAGTTAGAACTGACTACTCTTCTTATCCATTAAATCATTTTAAAAAATAAAAAAAAGCTTTGGAAACTGATACCTCTGTTTAATTTCCTAAGAATTATTGCTTATTAGGTTTATTTGTCTCTCAGCATACTTAGCATACTTACTAGTTAACATTCCTGTTTGGGTAAAACTCAAGTAAACCACTAGAAAGCATCCATGTATAGCAAACATGTAAAATCAGCATTTGTTGTTTACCTGCTCATCTGAAATGTTCTGGAATGCCTGCAACATATTGGGGCATGTTGGCAGAAGCATTAACAGTTCCCAGACACGTCTGGATAAGTTTTCTGCGTGGAGATGGAGTTCTTCACACCTTGCACTCTGACAAGAGCAAGAATTATTATTGTGAACTTTGTGGTGAAAATCAGATTTTGAAGTCCAGAAATGTATTCATTTTTAATTAAGAAGCTATGTTTCCTATCTAATATAAATTCATAAATTAACATGATCTTTGAACATGCAAAACACTTAAGTCTCATTATATTTACAGCATATCACATATTTGAGTGTATCAAATACTTGAGTGTAAACAAAACAAACTACTGGTTGAACTATACTAGTGGCTATTTAATTTCCCACAATGTAGCAATGGCATGTAAGACATAAAACTTGAGTTTCTGCAATAAAACCCTTACAGAACATTCTTCAAGCCAACTCCCACTGTTACTCGCCACATCTATTTAAGTCACCGATATTCTGTCTTAGGAATTACTTTTTTATACCTTCTACAATATTTAGAACATTTAAAATATATCAGAATGATGTTGCTAAGAAAATCAGAAAAATCATGATACTGACTATACCATACATGAAATGTGCATAAACAGAGAATAAATATATCTACCAACTGGATAGAGTATACAAGAAGTAGGCTAGATAAGAAAAATGGATCCAATTAAGAAAGACTTAAATGTAATTGTTCTAATAGAATTACTCTAAATTACCTCACTATCTTCCATAGCCACTTCTCCAGAAGGAGGCTTAAAAGAGGCAAGCATCTCTAACAGATCAAAAAGGGTGGTGAGATGAGGTTCTTGCAGGAGTAAAAGCATTGGAATGTTGTCCTTCTGAGGAGGAGGTAGGCAAGATGCTGGAAGCTGAACACCTTCACCTTTACGTTCTCTCCTTGGTGCGCCCAAGGATACAAACACCATCTAGAAACAGAGAAACAAGTAGGACAGACACAATTTTAAAATGCACATACTAAGGCCACAGAATGTTTTCAATAGGATCTGAATTAAAAACTTAAAGATGCATTAGTATCTTTGTTGTAAAATCTTTATGAGCAGCAGTTTCAGCAACTGCCATAATTACAGCTTGGTTTTGCTTTCACTTAAGGCATTCATGGAGTAGCTGCATAAGCTGTTGTTACAGCAGACAATCCTGTTTCCTTGTCTCTCATCCCTTATTTTGCCACTCAGGCTGGGGAGACTCTAGTACCGGTCTTGACTTCTCAGTACATCAACGAAACAGCACAAAAACTATTCCAGAGGAAAAATGAGGTAAATTGGCTCAAAGGACCAGAAGAATGATAACAAGGGCGTATCAATACAAATACAGTGCAGCTGGCAAAGCAGACATTTGTCACACTGGCATAACCCCGTGGTGGAAAGCCATTCTCAGAACTGTTCCTGCTGACTTGTTATCACCTGCATGAATTGATCACACCCAGCAATTCTGCAAACACAGGAACTCACGTGAGACGGCATCATAGCTCAATTCTGTAAAATTATCTCTGTCAGCAAGAAAAAATTATTTTAAAATCTGGTTTTGCTTTTGAATTAACTCAATTCCTTTAGCAAAAGGAACAAATGAACAAGTGAACATGCAGACCAAAAGATCAACCAATTTGGAACCACAAGAGTCAAGACATACCACCTGCTACAACAGCTAAGAGCCAGCAGTGGCGCACGTATAAGCATACTGACCAGCAACAGTATTTCTACATTAGCAGCTCCCTGAAAGTGTGTGTTAGGTGGAAGGTGTATTTTCTTTTAGACAGAAAGAATGTATGTGATGATCTGCTGATAAGTGCTGTTAAGGTCCCATCTCCCTAGAACAGACATGATGCCATTCACCCTTATACAAACCAAATTTGGCTTCTAGACACTCTGGGCCTTCAGCAAGTTTACAAGCAGACTGCTCTAGCAGGAATGCTGAATGGAAATTCAAAAATTACAAATAAGCATTAAAATTTCATTCAGATTTAACCCATGCAGGTCATCGCTGTTATGGAGACGAGTTCAACAATTCAGACAAAATATATATACTTGACTTAGTCTTCCTTGGTGTCCAGATTTCCTTAGTGAATGGAATAACCAGAAAGTTTTCTTCCACTCATGTTTTTGCATTTGCTAGCAGAACTATAATTAGCTTTTTTAACTTGTTCATTACTTTAAAGACTGACAACAGCAGCAAGGGCTGACACTGTTAGTTTGAGCTTACAGGAGGCACATGTTGGATAGTGTGAAACAGTTTCAGAAAACCACAGGATGCTCCCAAAGAAAAATACACCTTCCACCATGTCTACGTGTATCAGCTGTACAAGACAAAAGCAACTTATCAAGCAATCTTTTCCAGTAACTGCTATCTATAGGCTGGTAATACCTGCATATCCTTAAAACCCAGTTCATGAAGCGTCTTTTCATCATAATCAGTTGTCAGCTCATGCCCAGATGAAATCATTCTCACAGGTCCCATGAGGCCACCTAGGATAAAGACATTATTTCATTAAATCCTAGTTCCATTTTCTAATGAAAGTGCTAAAACTTATTTTTGACAGCAGACCCTTCAGCTGCAATTAAAATAATGCAAAAAATGAATGTAATTTCCTTATGAAAACAAGTTATTACAATAAACTAAATTTCTTGAAGTGAAAACAATACAGATTAAACCACGCCTTCCATATTTTGTAGTAAATTATGCTATGCCAGAAAAAGATGATGGAAAATTATTACCATCTTACTTCATTGTAAGTTGGAAGTAAAGGTATCATATATATTTCAGAAAGGAAAACCTGAGAAGACCCTTCAAAGAACTCTCAACACTGAACAAGGAATATGAACAGAAGATTAAGAATTCAATTTCATTTGGCACAGGAAATCAAGCAGTAACCAAGAATTGCAATGAGCAATGACTCTATACATCAGAGTGCTCATACAGTTCTAACCACCAATTCCAGTGCACGAAGACACTTGTAACAACCTGAAATTAGCTGTGCTCTTCAGTCACTGTTCGTAAGAGTACACAATTCCCAACACTAGGCCCTGGGCCTCCACACCAGTGAAGAACAGCCTTATACCGGGATTTCTACGAGGCTTCTTCAGAAACCATTTTTAAACTCCAAGTTCTGTAACCTGAACATGCTTCACAACAGAATATTATTTGTAGAATTCCAAGAGCCACAAGTCGATACAAACAGTCTGTACCATTTATCTACAGTACCAGTGTCTTCCCACCTGAGGAAACAACTAAAAAACCAATGGAGGATGATGAGATTTAGCTCTATAAAGAAGCAGCAAAAGAAAAACTAGTACTCTGACATCATGAGCCTTTCATTTTTACTGGAATTTGATAAAGTCTACACAGGTTTTTCCTGAAATTGATTAAATAATCACCATTTCAGATTCCTAACCAGGAATTGGGTTTTGTTGTAGATTAACTAATACGGATATATTAAAACGGACTCAGTAAAAGGTCACTGACACAGAACTGTGCATGATGTACCTTATGTGCCTCCTTTGATGTATAATGACCTGGGTTTTTCAGTGTAAACAGTCAATATACCGAACCATAACTCACAAACCAACAAAATGTTATTACAAAGTCCTTGGGTTTTTTGTTTGAGGGGAGAGGGGTTTAATCTACACAAAAGAGTCCCCAAAACAGGGTATGGGTGAGTAAAAGTACAGGTTTTAACCACACATCTCAGTTTCAGTCCTATATTCTCAAAATTAGTAGTTGAAAAGTAAAAATAAGGTGACTCGATTATTCCAATCACACGGTGGCAAGCACAGAACAAGACAGAAACAGGTCTTCAAGAGTTTGGTTAATAAGAGAGTTAGCCTCTTAAAGGATTTTTTGCATCTATCAGCTATTGCAGATACAGCTTATAAGACAAAGTACTTTAGGGGCATCAGTACAGGCTCCAAACTTTGCAAAGGACACCAGGTTTATGAATTGACAAATACAAATCTTACGGTTCTTCAGTTTCCCACAGTTATGGCATGTTAATGATTAATGTAATAAACACAGAAAAAACAAATAAACATCCACACAAAGCATACAAAATTACAGGACAGGCATTCCACAAACCAAAATACACTGTATATATGTGACATGACTGAACTGCAGCTGCTGTAGGGCTGCAATTCTGAATTTTCTGAATCACGTATTTCTAAAATCCCAGTTAAACCAAAAATAAGTTTTTCTGCTATGTGGCTATCCTATTTTCTTCACAATAGCAGCTTCTGACCAGTGGCTGGAAAAGGATTTCATGAAGTAATTAAGATGCCTAACATTCAGTCTCATTTACTGACACTGTGTCTCAGTGAAACATTTATACAGTTGTTGAACTATCAAAAGGAAGTTTGATTCATGATTACACATTTGCTAATAGTCAGTGGTGTGAGGAAAAGTTAATGGACAGAATTTGTTTAGATAATATGTATTACCAGCTAACTCTTGCTCATAACGAGGAAGAAAAAAATAAAACATTGAAAAGATAATTCAGAAAACAGTAACATTCTGAAGAGCAGGATTTAGAAAAATCCTAAAAAATAAAAGCAGAAATTTTCATTCACTCCAAATACATAAAGAAAGGGAGCAACAATTCATCACACTGGAAAGCAAGCAATGACTATCTCAGAGGCAAGGTGACATTCCAAATTAAGAGCATCAAGAGAGGATGAATAATCATTTTTGCTACAGGATGATCGTAAATTAAAAAGCAGTTGCAGGAGTAAGGAAAACCTTACACCTGACTGGAATACATATATGTAGAATATAAATTATTAATTTCAATTATGACCTCGAAACTTTGAATCAATAGCAGAGGCAGGAATGTATAAATTTCACGAGACAAAGTTCTATCATAATTAATTACAACAACAATGAGAAGAAAAATAATGCAGAGAAAAGTCTGATGGGACTTGGAGCCTCGCTAGATCCAAGAACCTCTGGCAGATTTAAATTTTTGTGGCTATTTCAAATAAATGTCAAGAAACAACACCAACAATTAAAGTGAGGGTGATGTTAGCTATAGTTAGAGCTAGAAGAAAATAAATCACATGCCATTTTTATTTATGGTATCTGGGGAAGAAAAAACACATAGTATTTGAAGCTCTAAATGGATAAATCCTCATAACGACAAAAAAAGACAGTTATGAGTACTACAGCTTACCAGGGAAATCCCCTTTGCGGCTGCTTTGGCCAAACTCCTGCAGCTGTGCTTGCTGATTTATCTGCTCCTTCTGCAAATTTTCGTACCAATGGGTGACTTCTGCCCGTAGGTCGGCCACCTGATCACTAGGATACATTTCTATGGTCATCTGAAATAAAACATGTATTTTATTTTTCATAGTCAGCAGCAGACATACCGAACCTCAGCGATGTAGGATGTGCTTGTAAAAGGGCATTTAAGTACCTTGTCAGGAAGTCCAGCTGGCTGACACACAATTCGGAGTGGCAATGACTGTTTATCACTCAGGGCTTTCAAGTGACTGCTGATCCCAGTACCTTCAATCTGCCACTGTCTCAGATGATACGCAAACCTTAAGAAGCAGGGAAAAACATTGAAAAAGTACTTTTGTCAAAACCTAGTTTATCAAACCTTTGTGTTAAAAATGAGAGGAAATATAAAACTTACACCTTTATTTGCTGCATTTTTTTAAGTAAGAGGATGTATTGATATTCTCACTATTTTTAAAATAAAATTAAAGTAACTTGGAAAACGTTTCTTTGGTGAGGGATGGGAAAGGTGAACCACATCCATACATATTTATACAGTGGCAAAGGCCAACTTTGGTAACTGGCTAAACCTTATATTATCGTTCAAAATTATCCACAGTATGTCTTTACACAAAGAAAAACAAATAAACTGTTGCTTAAATAACTCATAACTCATTCTTCATTACGGTAAGAGGAATGCAAAGATATTCTGCATCCAAAGATATCAATGGAGTTATTTACCTTCTCCTAAAAGCCTCCAGGTGTGTCTTGAGCATTAAGAGTCCTCTTTCAATAATGGTCAGACTTGAATGAGAGTCTTGCTCAAGATTACTAGAAGCTATCATCAGACTCTCCATACACTTGCTAATAAATTCCTGTTCTTTTTCCAGACCGGTTTTACCTGTAATATCGGTTAAAGTAAATTATATATGCACAACTTTGGGACTATGTGTTTCAATACTAAGAATAAAAAGAGGATAACACTAGATATCCTTTACAATGTTTTAAACAGAAAGCAAAAATTCATACCATTGATATAGTAAGAGTTGATGTACTGGATAGCCGCTCGACTGACATCACCAGAGTGAGCTCTCAAAGCGATACCCCAGAACTGGTCCATGCCACACAACTGTTTTGACACAAGGAAAATGTTTGCTTGGTTTGTCTGACACACAAAACAAAACACTGCCTGATTAATTTACTGGGAGGGACGCTTTTCTGATCTGAGACATTTTATTTAGCTCCTGATGCAGCTACTAAAACCCACTCTGTTATCCCATCACGGAACACAATGATTACTGTAAAATCCTACCTTTTAGAGAACTATTTTCAGACCCTGAAGCATAAGGAGAACTGGTATTGGTTAAAATTCAAATGAGTGAATTTTCATTTTTGACAAACAGGAAGACTTTTAAATGAAGCCATAGAACAACAACTATTATTAGTATTCACTGCAATAATAGAAATTTTAATAAAAAATTGCCTCAAATCAAGTCACAGAAAATACCCTGTATACTATTTTATTTTTCTCTGTATTAAAAATCTACAAAACAAAGACTTCTAACGCACATCATAACTGAGACATTTTACAACACATTTCTAGTCATAATTAAATATGCCTAATAATATGTTACCTGAATCTTATTTATAAATAAGTGTTATAAACCCATTCTTTAAACAGTGAATACAGTTCATCATGCAAAACAATATGATAAACTGCACGAAGATACACAGGCAAGAAATACCGCTTTCTTTGTGGTTTCCTATCTCTACCTCTGGAGACAAAAGCCACACATGCTCCCAGTCATAAGGGCAGGTCAGGATTATTTCCATTTGATTGTCCCCTATAAGGAACTTTTCAGTCCTGAGCTTCCAGGGCTCTCCTTGAGGCAGGTACCTGTACAGATCCCACCACTATGGACTCTGACACTGCTATCTCAAACTGGTAAGCAATATTCAAGCCACTAAGTTCCCAAGAGATACGCTGCTGCAGATAAGTAATTTAACATTCCCCGTTCCCTCAAAAGAAGGAAAACATGGGGACAGAACCTAGGCTTACCTCTGAGTTTGAGCCACCATCATATGCACTAGTAGCCAGTCGAGCCAAATTACACAAGTGCTGGAATAAGTTCAGGCCAGTCATACTAATAGTTTCAGGTTTCAGCTGTGGCATCTAAATAAAATGAACGCACTTTAGTGTGGAAAAAAAGCAGATAGCAATTACAGAGTATTTATTTAATTAGCAGAGAAAAATGTCATTGTTACTACCAATCACATTCAAATTAAATAGGTGAATTAAAATTAATTCTTGCAAAAGATCATGCTGTCTGAATTCTATATACAGAACAAAAATACCAACTGTAGCTCACTTAAACAAACTTCTCTCTATCACTGATTTAGACTGTAACAGTACAGAGGGAACAAAAATTATTATTGCTACTTTATCTACTGAACTTACCAACAGCAGGACAGTTTGTCTGCATACATCGTGTCTGTTCAACACTCACATGCTTACAAAACTAGACAACAGCTGCATAACCTTGAAGAACAACTAAACTACATTAATTACGGCACAATCTGTAAATTTTGTAATGTCATCTGTTGAAATGGATGGGACCTCTTGCAAAAAGCTCTACTACTGCATGTTCATATTTCGGTGGACCTATGGATGAGATTTATACATCTCTCCCCAAAAGAAGAAATGTTGTTTTTTTAACTCAGGTAGATATATATAATAAAGGAAAAGTATAGTTTTGGGTGGCTGATTTTTTTTCTAATTGGAATGAAATGCTACATAGCTTCCACCTCCCCTACAAAGAGAAACTGAAGAAGCTGGGCTTGTTCAGCCTAGAGAAGAGAGAAGGCTGCGGGGGAACCTCATTGCAGCCTTCCAGTACCTGAAGGGTGCAGAAAAACAGAAGGGGAATCAACTTTTTAGAAGGGTAGACAATGGCAGGACAAGGGGGAATGAATTAAAGCTGAAGGAGGGAAGGTTTAGATTAGATATTAGGGGGAAGTTCTTTACAGAGAGAGTGGTGAGGGGCTGGAACAGGCTGCCCAGAAAAGTGATGGATGTCCCATCCCTGGAGGTGTTCAAGGCCAGGTTGGATGGGGCCCTGGGCAGCTTTCTCTAGATCATGATTGGAGGTTGGTGGCATGGGCTGTGGCAGGGGATTGGAACTCTATGATCCTTGGTGAGCCTTCCAACCCAGACCATTCTATGATACCAATACAACACACAGGCTATTTGCAAAGAAACACTCAGGTAAATACTAGTGGGAAAAGAATTCACACCAATCCCTTCTCTTCCTCTCTCTCCAAGCTGAGGAAAAAAATCACTGCATGGTGAGTGGGGCCCTCACAGACTGCAAAAGACATACTTCATAGAAATTATTTTAAATAACAGAGTTGCTATGGAAAACAAGACTTTCATTAGAATTAATAAGGTTGCAATTAACTCTCTACATACCTTTTCCAAAAAAAGATGCTTGTACGTCTCCATACCCATAGCATGCTGATCTTTACTACGTACTTGATTTAAGAACCAGTGTAGTGCATCGTCGTAACATTCAGAATCTTCTACTAAGCAGTGCCACAGTATGTCCACTTGTTCTAAACTCAACCCTAAAATTAAGGAAGTATTTTTAACTACTACTCCTTTATAACATCATAGTGATGCTCTACAAAACCCAAGAATACATACAGAAAAATGACGGTAGTTTTTGTAAGGACAAGAAGTTTTTGGAAAGAACAAAAGAAAAATGCACCACCCATAAGTTAGGAATCACACACTTTTCCCCCTTTTAGAGCTGGTATCAGCTACAGGTTTTGCTGACGGAGTTTTTGGTCATCAGTGCTGCCAGTTGTTACTAAACCACTGAGTAGTGTGGGCTGACCTGAGATCTCATACCAAATGACAGGCTGTTTCTCAGTTCCCAAGTAGTTACTGGGCACAACCTGGAGCCCGGCTTTCAGCTGGGTATTGAGAGTCTGGCTGAAAGAAGTATTACGGTAACTATTTCATTGCTACTCCTTTCAAGAAAACCCTAAGTTCATATTCTTAATTAGCACATAAACATTTATGATCCCAACAAATTTATTTAAAAAGAATTGTGACTGTCCTATTGACAACAGCAAACACAGTGTTACAAGATGTTTTTTGTAGCCTCTTGGCTACAGATATTCTCACTCATTCCTGTACTGCAGTCTAACAACCAGAGGGACAAGCCACACATGGTGTGCCAATTTTGACTGTCTATAATGAAGGTAGCTAAATGACTCCTCTCTTAAGTCATTTTAATAAATGACCTCAATATACAGTCAGCTGAAAGTCTGCACAGAGTTGATGCTGAGACAACACTGAAGGCTACCAGTTTGCAAGGGCTAAAGAAGACAGCGACCAAACCAATTCATGGAAAAGAAAGCCACCAAAGGGTTACTAAAAGCACAGAAAATTAGGTTCAACTTCAAATTCCATCAGCCACATTATGATCCACTGCAGTACAAGATCTCTGGAAACATTATGGATACGAGGCAAAACCCACAAATACAGGCTGTATTATCTTCATCTCAGTAATTACTACAAAATCCTCATATTTAGAAAAAACAGAGCACAGAGAATGTAAAGACTTGTTCTCATAGAAATGCAGTACAATCTCAATTCCAATGTTGGTTCTGTGCTTTCATCAACAAAATCTTCATTCTTTTGAAACAGTACCAGAGATTATTTAAAACTCTGTTTAAACTAGTGTATTTATTTAAGCTAACACTGGTTATTAAGAACTATATGAGCCTCACTATGAGGCGCTTCTCTGATTAGGTAACCTTAAATACTTACTGAAATGATCCGGTGATCCTAGAGTTGAAAACACACAGGTCAGGAATTGAAGACGAACCTGAACTTCTGCACTGTGGCTGTATCTAAAAATTAAATTAGTATAAAAAAGAAGTTTATTTACTACTTATTGTCATAACTTTTTAGCAACTTGTACACATGCTCTTAGAGCATAAATAACTTTTTCTTCTTAGTTTCTTTCTGAACTTCTAGTTCAGTATACAGTTTATAGTCCAGTTTTACATGTTACAGAACCACACCAAACAAGTGTGGTAAGACATTAGGCATTACTAGACACAGTGTTTTTGTTGTTTTCTGGAGGGGTATGCAAACAGGGGATTTTTGGCACACAGTCCCATGCAAGTTCATCACTTTGTTATTAGAACCTTAATTTTTTCTTGAACTTGTAAAATTAGGGTATTTCTACTCTGAATTTCTGATTCCAGCTGATACCTGCTCTTTATAAAAATGTTTTCATTAATTGCATAAAAAGATTAACTTTATTTCTATTAGGTAGAAGCTTCAGGGTCAAAGAAGCAGAAGAATGTATCATTCTGCCTGAATTTAGAGCAATTCATCCCACTTTCAGACAGTTTTTGAAAAAGCAGTTTCTCACTAGAGCAATGTCCAATATAGAGGTGTATGAAGAAGTAAAAACTTGACCCATAAATAGCAACATTTTTCAGTTGTGGATGCCCCTATTCACATGATGACTTTCACAGCTGTCAAAACATGAATAGTTTGTTCCTCTGGGACTGGAAGGCTAGAAATGGGATCACTTGTGTTTATAGACCTGATTTTAATCACACAGATTGGAAAGCGTGAATGAACGTGTTGAACTACAAAGGGTACTGGGAACAGATTTTAAAACTAAATCATTTGAATAGTTTATGATATGAAATCACTTTAAATTTATTTGAATATATACAATCTTTGTGGTTTATTTGTAACCAAATATTCAACATAATATCTAACAAAAGTGACATAAGGTTTTGCTTTTTTTTTTTTTTAAGGAAAAGGAAACTATTTAAAATGTTAGAGTTTTTCCAGACCTTTGTCTCCCTAAGCATGTAATGCCATTATAGAAAGTATTTACTTGTAAGGTCAGAAGAAAAGCAGAAAAGAAACATTTAAAAACATACAATACCAAGCACCCAAAAATCAGTCGTGTACTTACAATGCGTGTTTATGTCGTCCTTCCCTGACTGCCTGAATGTAGTGTACCAAATTATCAAAGAAAAGTTTCATCATGTTAAGTTCCTTTTCTGCCCACCTGTGTCAATTTAAAGGGCACAAAGTATTATGGTTTGCTTAAAAAGATCAGAAAAGCTACAGAAATTAGACAGCTATTACAGGAAAATTGCATACACATAAACCCAAAGTAAACATTCAATTTTCCATCTGCCATGAATTCAGGAGTATTTTCTAGTACAGTACGCCTTCCTTCTCATCCATAAGGCTCCAGCATGTTGTTATTTTCAGTCAGAAAACAGAACACTCCCTTTTGAGACCATGAAAAATGTTCCCAAAGGCCCTAATTCAGAAAAAGTCTAAGCCAAAATTCAGAACCGGACACATATTTAAATGTCATGTCAAAAAAGCCAAAAAAAAATGCTGATAATCACTGTAATCTTCCTCAGAAGTTCCAGCAGTCCGTTCTCTATGGTTGGACCAGACAGTAGTATAGTTTGTTATAAGAAGGAATGCTGTACTACAGGTCTTCATTTTTCAAAGGTTTTCTTACAAACAGAATTTTTGATTAGCAGTAAGGATTTGATATACAATCAGAACAGAATGACATCAAATCAAACTGCTATAACCTTTTGCATTATTCTATCAGTGGGTGACTAGTAGAGCCTTCAAGTCCCTTGGGATTCAAAGAAGGGAGGTTAAAAAAAAAAATTTAAAAATCAGTCTTCACCTCAGTTACGACAACAGTGTGTATTACCAAGTGTGATTAATCTAGGCCTGAATGATCAGACAAGCTCACACAACTAGGCCAGGCAACACACAGGTGACAACTGTAGGTCACTTAGTTTTGACCACGCCAATGGAACAATCCTTGCAGCAGACCCCTGAATGTCATCCCTTCTCTTGGTTTAATCTGTTGGGGACAGAGGGCTACTTACATTGTTATCCAATGTGTATCATAACTGCTCCCAAATTGTTGAAATGTACCAAACAGCTTTGGAAGAAGACGAAGTGAAACTACTACTGATCTAAAGGAGAAAGAGAGAAATGATGACAGCGTATGATTGTTAAAAAACGAAAATAGCCAATTTTAAAATTCCTTGGAGAAGCTCAGGTTCAGCGAGCAAACAGGCTAACTGAAAGCACTGGAAATACCTGTGCAAAGTTTACAATCACATCAGCCAATTTGTTTTCTAAACCTGAACTTTATGTCCTTCAAATTCTTTACATGTAATACCCTGGACACAGCTGATGGACAAGTATAAAAGTAAAGCAGTATACATTTTCCTTACTAAAAATTATTCACATTTCAAGACAAATTCTTACTTTTGACTTTTACAGTACTTATGTTTTGAAATTTCAGCAAAATTAGTATGGTTTTACTCCAGATGACATAGCAGATAATCTGCCACAAAATCATTACAGACATAAGCAGGTGTGTATTATAAGATAACTATGTAGGAAAAGTCGAGAAATGCATAAACTGCATGAATCTGAACTTTCCCATCAGAGATAAGTATCTCCATATTTATTTTATTAATAAAGTACCTCGTTATACTGGTAACGCATTTCACAAATACAGTTCTTAGCACAAAGGTAACAGCATAACACTGCAGGTGATGTCCAGCAGTTGACTGGTTCTCTCAACAAAACTAATTCCACTTGTGCAGTCTTCAAACTGTACAATCTCACAGCTTTGGCTGATATTAATGTCAAGCCATTACTTCTACCTCCTGCTTCTTCACAGAAATCAAACCCCACAACAGACTTGGTGGAAAAGAACATGTTTGTTCCTCAGTCACTTGCATATAAAATTTAAACATTCAGTTCACAATGCTTGAGCTAAGTCACCTGACTAAGATGTGGACCCAATTTTATCAAGTGTCAGGAAGGGAGAAGGGAGAACAGACAAACGCAACAAGATGAGAAATTCAGGACACCGATAGAACAGAAAAATGGAGCATCAAATACATCCATAACACCTTGAAATCTATTTTTATACTTTTGCCTGGCTTAACTTCTCTTCCTGTAAAATTAAATAACTGTTACAGTCAACTCAGATTTCCCAGATGTTGCAAAAATAGATAAATGTAAAAACAGATAATTTAAGTTACCTGTTGTTTGCTAAATTTTCTAAGCAGCCTTCAATAAATCTCATTCGAATCTGTCTGTCAGTGAACCAGCATACTAAAGAACAGAGCAGCTTCTCTGCTTCATTTATTAACCCTTCAGAGAGATGAATCTACAGCAAGTAGAAAGAAAGGTCACTGAATAGTATATATTTATTTTCTTATTAAAAAATACTCTTTTCTGATATTCAACTTACTGCATCTTCATCCTGGACCAGATCCCACAAAAGGGTATTTCCTTTCTTACAAACATTATCCAAATTAATGTCCGTCACCGCATTGCTATTATATTGATGTTTATGAACTGCTGGTCCTGAACAAAATATAAAGACCATTATTAAATAAATAGAAGGAACTATCTAATCTGAACATTAGTCCTTAAGTGCAACAAGCTTTATTTGTAAATTCGGCTATTTTCAAGTACATACAAGCATCATAATTGCAGCCTTTTCCCACATGTAGGTTCTTAAAAGAAGACAAAATATTATGACCACGTAAGAAGTCAATAGGATATTAAGCCCATATTTACACTGGTTTTAGCTAATAAGGTGTTACAAAAACACTAAAGAACAGCAGATGCAGGCACAATTGCTTTTTATTTTAATTGTATTAAATTCATAGTGTAATTGAAGTATTTCTTAAGTCTTTGTGTAGTGCTGTGGACTGAAGGGAGGTATCTTTAAAACTATCATGGTTGGAAAGTAAGAAAGCAGCACATTTCAATACATTCCTGTGTGATATCTTATGTCTAACTAAGAAACAGGAAAAACAAAAATGTCTATTTTACATACAGCAGAGTATCAAAGTGCATTTTAGAAAATCATCGTATTTTCATCAACACTGATAGATATTTTCCTCCTCCTATGTGGCCACAGTCAGCACCACTCATTTATCTACTATTTGGCATTATTTGCATTTAACAGCAGAGTAGATTTTGGTTGCATACAGATCACTGCAATTATTTGCACGTACAAAACCATGGGCGTTACAAATAATCTGAACTAGAGGCCTCATGTTCAAATAATAATTTGAATCTGCAGTAAGTAGTATAATATTTATGGAAATTATTGAAAAAATATGCTGATTTACAACATGTTTTAACTACGAAGTGTTAGTAGTTTCTTCAACTGTAGTGTGGAAAAACAATCCTTCCAAATTTTCAATGGCAGGTTGAAATTAGAATTCAGTTCCATGTTACAAGATATGTTAAGCCTAAAAAAACCTCAAAATATTTCTCTCTCAACTGTGTTTGAGGAAAATATGTAAGTAGTACTGGTTTTGCTTTCTGATGTAAGACAGCAAACTTAATTCTGCCAGGCCAGTGAAGAAAAATGTCAAACCTTCACTAACCATGTCCTCCCTTATATTTAAAAAGGAGGATAAAACAGAAAATAAAGTTGCCACAATAGCATATGGAAAGACAATATAATTCTTGAGAAGCATTTTGGTAGCATCTTAATTTTCACCCTCAAGTAAATTAGAAGATTTGGCAGTGTAAGATGAAATGGCATAAAAAGCCCTTTAAGGCACGGTCCCTAATATATCAAGTTATATTTTAACTCATTTTTCCAAAATTACCCTCCGTACAGCCCATTATGGTTAATTCATTTAAGATGACAAATGTATGGAATCACAATAATATCCATCCACCAGAAGAAAAACTACATATGGTTTCAGAGAGCAGAACAAAATCTTGCATTTTGGTACCACCTTCCTTTTTACTTTAATAACCAATTCAAGAAAACATTTGCTAGGCTCTTTATTGTGTTTGGTTTAAGTTGCATTAAAAGCTCTGTGGGGAGAAACAGGGGGGTAGCAATATTTTAAAAGGCAAACACAACTACACCTAGCATGACACAAATGAACCTCTTGGAGAAACAATAAAATCTCAGTAGTCAATGTGATTTCTTTGGGCAGATCCACATCTGTGCTGAAAATTATTTGATTATTTTAGTTATTTGAGTCTAATTCAAAATGATGTAAAACCTATGTCAGAAGTACAATGTTTTTCTGTTTTCTTTTTATTGTACTTACCTTGACTAAGATGTTCATGATAGATAGAGGCCAGGTTAGGAAGGTGCTGCTGAAGATGAGATGTTAGCTCAGCATGTGAATTAATCTGTACAAGCTCTTCTTCACAGCCAGACTCTTCCCCATCAAAATCAGCCATATTTTTCTCTGATTTTGCACTAACTTGCGAACTACTGCAACTGACATCATCTGCACTTAGCATATCATCAACCATATGCCTGTAAAAGAAGAATATTAGAATGGACAAGATCAAAATCAAAGTTGTCTGTAGCGGACTACACATGAGCAGATGTGTCTCCTTCAAGCTAAAGTCAGGATGAATCATCTGTCTGAACAGCAGACCTCCATCTGAATTTGAAAACAGTTACAGCTACATTGAAGGGCTCACTGTGATGATTGTGTTGAATTCTTTAACATTAACTAAATATAGCATTTTCCAAAACAATTTTAACATTGTATTAAATGTTGTCTTATTTATTCAGTGCAAAAACTTTACAAAAAAACTGTTAACAAAACATGCTACTGTGTAACACTCTGCAATAACCGTCATCTCTGTTAGACAAAATGATCCTGAAGTATAGCAACACATGCATTCAAATTTCTGCCCAAACTGAGTATTTTGAAATCACTTTTATTTCTTGCAAGAACTCTCAAGCTACCTACCCGTCGTGGTGATGGTGGTGGTGATGGTGGTGGTGGTGATGCTGTGGCCCAATGAATTGTCGACAGTTAAATAATTCATTTCCAATGGTTTCCCCAAGGAAGTCCCCAGTGTGAGTTATACAAGAATCTTGAGACCCTTGTGAAATGTGAGCAGTGCTCATTTCCCCTGTCATATCATGTTCTGCATCCTCAGCATGAGAACAAGCATCTAGCATTCTAATTCGATTATCCACCTGTGTCACAGAGTCAGCGCTAAAAACATGGTCCTTTCCTGCCCCATTATTTGCACCACTCCTCTCTGATGCTCCTTGTGCTTCTCCCAGGCAGATGCCTGTTTGGGATTCCAGTTTCCTGCTTCGTAGATCTGTGCTCCTACTGTTTTTCTGGGGATTATGACTTCTATCTTCTTCCTCATCATCCTCTTCCTCTTTCAGAGCTTCAATATCTGCAATGTCTTCAGACTGCACTTCGCTGCCAGGGCTTCCAGCAGACTGGCTTGCGTGACTGGAGTTGGCCTCATTACTGGATCCATCACTGTGGCCACTGCTACTACCAGGACCGCTACTGCCATCCTCCCCGCTGTTGGCTGTCTCATCAGAGCTTCCTTGCATGGATTCCTGAAATGATTGTTTTTCTTGGTAAGATCAGTGGAAAAGCAAAACTTCACTCATAATACGTAACTGACATCATCATCATTCAAACACTGCTCTGCATCAAATCAAATCTGTAAGTTTTCATTCATTCTTTCCTAATTGGGTTGCCAATGACAAAACGCTCTGAGCAAGACTCAGATTTAATAATTCAATCTTTGCATTACCTTATTCCTAACAGGGTCTATGTGCAAGCTTTGCACACAGAGCGACAGTGGGACACGTAACCAGTAAGTCATGCAATCCCTTGCTAAAAGATTAATCTCTATGAAATACAATTTAAATGCAAGCAGGTGGGTTTTGTGTAGTGTAGTTCTTCCCAAACAAGGTGCAATATATTCTATGTAAACTAGGCAGCACAGGAGTAAAGATTCTAGCTATCCACTATCCTGCTGCAGGTGAGCATACATGCGTGTTTTTTCTGTAATCCGAAAATTATTGCCATAGCTAATAATAGGCAGCTCAGTAACAAAATTCATGAAGATTTACACTCTTACCTCTGTATCTGAAAGTCGCTGCTGTACGTGTTTTGTTCTGTTAATAAGCTGTTCCTCCATTTCAATATCACTGCCTCCACTCTGATGGGTGTCACTGTTGTCACTACTTTGAGGGCTCGCTGCTGGTGACCCTAGTTGAAAACCACATTTCCCTAGTTACTCTGTGGTCTATATTACTTGGAATCTAAGAGTATTACACAAAACTGCCTCAAATGTTCAACTCAACCGCATTCTTCCTGCAAACAGTTGAACAAGGCACATAACTCAAAAACCTAAATTCTTTTTGGAATGCTGAGCATTTTACTACAAAATTTGCATCCTAATGTCTCTTCTTGCCAGTACACAGCACAACTATATCAATTTCCTAGGTTATATGCAAAATGTAGTTTTCTTCTGACTTCTCATAAAAACATAACTTCAAACTTTTACTACTTTTTCCTCTATTCAAATCCCATAGCGGTAGAAAAACACTGTAGTATCAAATGTATCAGATTGTGGTGTACTTCTAAAACTATACTTACAAGGTGAAGGGGCTGCTCTTCTGAGCTCCTCTTCTTCTGAAGGAAAAAAGCAGGATGGAAAAATAAGTGACTAAAAACCGTTTTGTCAGCATATAGTTGTCCATGATTCATAAAAATCAGCAGTAAGAAAAGAAAGGGAAACTACAGTAAAGTGGCTTGGCAGCACCTTTAGTAATGACTGTGGGGAAATACACAGTCAAGGGAAAAAAAACAACCCCAAAAAACAGAAACAGCATGTGATATCAAAAGCTAGGCAAAAATGAGATAAGATTTTTGTAAGATTTTATGTAGCTATGTAAGTTACAGATGGTCAGCAGAACAGCAAGAGTTAACTGATGAGTTACGGATCATTCTCTGAATTTAAAAAAAAAAAAGAAAAAAAAAAAGAAAAATACATACTATTTTAGATACACAAACAGAATTGATCCGAAACAGAAAGCTTTCCAAATGCACTCACAAAGTTTTTAATGCTTTTGTCTTTATCCTCAACTTCTGCTTCAAAAATATGCCAGCATGACCCTTTTTAAAAATACTTCAAGGAAAAAGTCCTATACATCCTTTCTTGTCCAAAGTCAACAAGGAGACTGTGAGAATCAAAAAAAATTAACTACCAGGTCTACTGGATAACCACATACCTTTTTTGTTTCCCATGGGCAGGTTGGTACTCAGTAAAGAAGCAAAAGAGCTTTGTTTTGACAGCTGAGCCTTAGCTGCTAGTGCATTATTCCACAGAGCTTTTATAAGCATCGATGCCAAATACAAGGTCTATAAACACAATCAGATAACAGAGCCATTAAGCAGCAGGTTTTGGATGCAAAGATCCACTGTTAATCTTTCTACATGCCAAACTACAGTTCACCAAAATAAACCCATCACAATGCACAGTGTTGTGTGAAACACTTTTTCACTTCAGATATGAACTTAAATTCTTATCAGTGGTTATCAGTCTTCAAAAAATCTCTGAAAAAAAGATTATAATTCAAAAGCCAGAAAAGGCCATGAAGAAACATGGTAACTTAAGTCACATAGCTTCCTCTCACGCATCAGTGAATGTTACTTTTACATGCATTCCTTTAGAAAGGTAAAGAAAAATTCCTCATGTTTTTTAAAAATAATGACATAAGTTCTTTTCCTTTACCTGTTCAGTGTGAGCACTTGGATGAAGAGTTGACACTAGGTTAAGAAGATGTCTAAGTGGGACAGGGTCCAAGTTTTTGATCAAAGAAGGAAACAAGTCATGTATGTAACGACTGCAGTGCTTTAGCTACAGAGTACAGAGAATAGAACAGGAACAGCAAAACAAACTTTAAAAAAACAGACCAAAGATTGATAAAATTCCACAAATTAAACAACATCTTTGCACAAATTCTCAGGAAGCACTTTTCCAACAATTGCAAACTACATAAGACTTGCAACATAGGCTAAACAAACTTTATACTGTAAAGTTAAGGGAAATCAAATGCAGCATCATCTTCCTCAGTTCTTCTTATAAGCGATTTGGTGAAAAGAACTGGAAGTTGATTTTGCATTTTCATTCAACTTCTATTATATTAGTGTATAGGCTAAATCCTGAGGGAAATATCGTCTGCAATGGTTCACTTATTAGCAGTGATAAATACAAATCAAGACATTACAGGCTAATATGAGACTGAGAGAACAGACTGTGTGACATGTGTGAGAATTACATGTAGTTCATATGTCTTTCCAGTAATGGATGTCAAAAAAATACAACAATGTGTTTAGCTAACTACTCTATTTACACATTAAAGTGACAGTGGCCCTAAATGCCTTCTCTTAGGTTAAATGCTGCTTTTCAGTCACTCAAAGGGTTTCAATACGTTTGTAAGGAAGTTGATATTAAAAAAAAAATTATTAAATAATGCTTACAGGAAGCTTCTAGAAAAAATATTATTAGTGTTGGTTACCATATATGCTTCTCAAAAGGGGGTTTTCCCATTATTTATTTATAATTTTTTGCCTTCCTGGCATATAAAGTATCTGTGTCAGCAGTTTATGGGTTACAGGCCATCTTTCAGAAGATTCAAACCGCAATGAAATTAGGTGGTTTCTCTACAAGGGTGCATTTAAACATTTTAAGATACCTGCTTCAGCTCAGAGAAGATAGATTTTTGTCAAAAAATTAGTTTAAAAAATAGAAAATGTATTCTTTAAGGCCTTCTGCTCTTTTAGTATAATGGTTTCAGCCTTTTAGACAACATTAGAGGTTAAATATTTTACAGGAAGTAATCAGGACATACTTTTCTAATTCCAAACATATATATTTTGAAAACATCAGTATATCAAACCAACACGTGAACTGTAAAAGAATTGTCACACTCAGGTAAATACGTTACATTCTTAAAATAGAAAAAAAATCCAGAGATCTATCACTAGTGTGAGTTACTGTATGTGCAAAAACATCCTGGAGGGTAAAATATCTCTTTAAAAATGTAAACAAAGTAGGTAATTATTATTCTGATATAGAAAATTGTTGAGCCTATTAGAGAGAATGCTGCTATAATGAGCATATTTTAACTATACCTGCTGTATGATATAAGGACAACGGACTCAGAGTGTGTAACACAGGAGCATTTGATTGAAACAAATCACAGAGAAACACTGAACACGGAAAAACAACCCCTTCAAATTTTAACTTGTATAAAGGTGTGTACCCTGTATCTGTTCAAAAGGATCAATGTTTTTTCCTCTGACCTTCATTTTGAGTATATTTTTCAGAAAAATTGGCATTGAAACCCTGGCGTGTTTTCCTGGGGGTTTTTGATTTGGGTTGGTTGGTTGTTTAATACAGGCAGAATGAAACTGAGAAAACATCTTCCACAACAGGAAATCAAAATGACTGCTGTATTCAAATCCCCTAAATAAAAGATTTCACAACCCAAAATTAAAAGCATAGCAATCCATTAGCATACAAATATATCTTTCTGAAGGGGGAAAAAAAAAGCCTATCAGCATTTCCAGGTTTACCAAGCAAAAAATAAAATCTCAGTGTCTGTTCACCAGCACTGTAGCACAGCTTGAAACTTCACTACCACAATTTTCACCTGATTGTTCCCACCAGGAGTAAAAGAAGTGGAAGCTACAATACATAGGAGCAAGGCATTTTAGCACAAGAGTAAAAATATTATATTTACCCTACAATCTTCACCCCCACTCTTAGCGAAAACACTGTGTCTTTGCTATACAACCTAATTTTTTTTCCTCATATAAAAATACCTTATAAAAGGAAACTTTTTAAGAACTCTAATAAAAAAATCAGTAATTGTGGCAGTTAGTTAAAATTTTGCTCAGCAAAAGAGACAAGAAAAAGTCAGAAACTCAACTTTTAAGAATGTAAAACAAAATCAACCTGCCATTTTTTATTTTGTGTTTTTATCACTCCTGCAATTATGAAAAATGTATATATACCTGTGCTGCAGCCCAAATACAGTCTATATGTTGAGTACTAAGCCTCCCTTCAGCTGCAAGAAAATTCAGAATCACTTGGCATTGTTTGATGATCTGCAAAGTGAGAACACATTGAGGAAAGATTTACTAGAACAAGTAGTTACTCCTCCACATCTATACAAAAAATAATCATTTTATACAAACCTCAATATGTAAATTTGGTCCAAAAATGTGCTCAACCACATTGTTGCTGATGAGCCAGTCTGCAAGCTCTTTAGCAATTGACCTAGACACAAAGAAAGAACAGAAACATATGCAAAATTATCTGCCTCTTCTCTAGCACAGAACATCTTTTAAATTAATATCTGTAATTGTAAGAAACATACAAGAACTTTTCTGAACACAAAACATACTCAACATTCATTATGGTAGGAAGCAAATTATTTGCCTGTTTTCCTTCAGTTGGAAGACTAATGCCAAATATCAGCATTTCCCGCTCACCCCTCCGGATCATTAGCAAACATATAACCAACAGCTCAACATATTTCACTAGTTAACAGAGCTCAACAAACCACCTGCAGACCACTTTTGAAGACCTCACTGATAAGATTTTGATAAACAGTGCTATTTAACCCAACTTTATAATGACATTCCAGAACTACTGAGTTCACACACATGAACAAGTTGAGAGTGATAGCAATAGCTTTTTAAAGAAAGCCACTTAAATATTTTTAGACTCTCCTGCATAAAAACCAACTCATGTAGCTTTAAAAAGCTGTTTTCCATGGCCATGCTTAAACTCACATAGCACACATATACTTCAAAACTCTCATTTTGCTTCATCCATAACAATAGGGAACTTTACCCACCACTGATCAATTAACAAACATTCAAACAGAATAGGACAAGGAAACAATTTTCAAATAACAAAGTTGAACTCCCAGAAAGGACTGCCCTGTCTGGAAACTAGTGCATAAACTCCTTTTTATTTCCTCCTTTCAAGCAAATGTTTGTTTACCCAAATTTTGGCACCACAAGCAATTAGAGGATATCACAGTATTTAAAGCACAGCTTGCAGTTTAAAAGGCCCTGGAATAAAAGCACTCTGTTTCACAAGAAGGAGAGAATGGGAGGGGGTGTCTTGGAGGACTACTGGAAGATTTGTTTTTACTACTGCTATCTGCAACCTTTATGGTCACAATATTAGAATTCCAGGATTGCCAATCTTTATCATCCACAGTAAGAAAACAAGATACTTTAGGTAAAAAGATACTGCCTTTGTAGCTTTTCTGAACAGGATTCACTTCTCCGGGCACATTGCCAGTTCTTTGATTGTTTTCAATTGCCTGGTCCCTATGGATGAGCTCAAAGAGCAGAGTTCCTATTTCTCCACACCATGCCTGTATTGTCCTATTCTAATTCCAGAACATAGGGAATCAAATATTCCATATTATTCAGAAAAATATCATTTCCCCTAATATTTCAGCAATAACTGGTTTCTAAGGTACAACAATTTACCAACAGTGCCATTTATGGCTTATTAACAAATTCATTTTCATACTGTAAAGACAGCTTTGACATGGTACTTCCTATAGCTTCATTTGAAAACAAAACCAAAACCTAACCACAACCCCAACACCCCAAAGATGCCTACCCCAAATCAAGTTTTGGAGCACACAGCTTACAGACTCATTCAGGGCTTGGATTTCTGTCTAACAAAGCCTGAAGTAAGATCTTTTCACAGGTGAGCTGTGATTTTCAAGACTTGACAGCAAAAGGAATTAATTATTCATTTGAATATATGCTACCAGGCTCCTTTAGCAACAAACATGGCTCTCAAAAAATGCTCTTATCCACCAACCTTCATGCTGACAAGCACAAGAGACCACAGTGGCATTGCCCACATGGCTGAAGAGACTGTAACTTGCATTTTGTCAGACTGGTAGAATTGATATTTCAGGTTCACCTGGAATCACAGGTGTCCAACCCACACTCGGAACGCTGAATGCAGCCTGCAAATCAGTCCTTGAATTTAGGGCCTGTTTGTCCTCGGCTCCTGCTTATGGCTGTCCACGGCTGTGCCTTGTTCTGGGCAGAAGTGCTCCCGTTACGTGACCAAAACATAAGCAGAAAGCCTCATAGTTTGCAGTCTTCACTCATGAAAGGACAGACAGATCTGGTCACATGAGTGAACACACACATCCACTAGAAGCAGGAGATCTGCACGGATGTACTTCTGGTTATGAAATGTGAGAAAAATCATTGCACCCGGTCCACCATAAGAAGCAAGAGCCTTAACACCTGAGTCACAAGTCAACGGAGTTGACCACTTACTTTCTTCTCAGACCACTTACTTTCTTCTCAGATGTGAATTTTTAAACATGTAGCTTTCAGAATGAATTCCAGACATGCTCTGCTAGATTCCATAATCAATGTTAATGCAAAAGGACATACTGCTCGGTGCGTGTCCTTAAGCCAAAGGCTTCTGCTAGTGGCACAAAGTCCATTAGACATCGTATCCACAGTCATATGTTGCATTTTAGCTACTCCAAAGGAAAGAACAAAAACTCACTCACTGAGAGTGTTCCTTCACATTAAATTAGTATGGTGGTTCTCTAATCTGAGAAATAATGGATTACTCTTCTGAAGGAATGGGGGTTTTTTTAATAGATGTATTCTCAGTGGTAAAAAAACCTCTTTATCCTACCTGTGAGCTCGACTGTGATAAAATGACATCTCAGATTTCTGAAGGTAAACGTTCATTTGATATGGATTTGTTGAGGATGACCGAAGACAAGCGGATCCTTGTGAAAGGCAGAATGCAGCCTTTGTGTTTCCCAGAGGAACTGTTCCTCCCAGAAAGTTTTGCTGAGGGCACACCAATCACTAAGTATACAGCCTTTGTAAATGGCGAAGCTCTTACCAGTGCTAAGTATTCACCATTCACCAAAGCAAACTAATTTCAGTGTAAATGATGTCTGACTTAATTCCTAAACACCTCCATTTCAGGCAAGGGTTTTTTAATCCAGCGGTTTTCTAGATCCTTGATAAATTTTCACACTTTCAGAGCCAACACCTTAACTCACATGGAATTCCAGAATACGAATAAACTGCAAGCCTATAAATAATCTAAGATTTGAAGTTGTGTATTGTACATATATCTATCTCCCATTTTTACTTTAATAATTAAAGCCCTACAGCCTTGAGAAATTTCAGCAACACTCAAGTTCATAAACAAGAAATCAGTTATCTCACTCAGTAAGCAGGGTAACCTACAGTAACTTTTTATTAAAAGATTTAAAGAATAATTTCCAATATTTTTCAATGCAGTTTAATTTCAATTTCTAACTATGATAAAATTTCCTTCATATAGTCAGTATTTTTTGTATTTCAAAAGTGTTTTTTTACAGAACAATTTGCAAATTATTATATGACTATTACTACCCAGTATCACAACAATTCAGGCAACTTAAGAAGAACTCATTTTTCAGTGAAAATATGCTCAAATTCTCTTTTAAAAGGTTCTTCAAAAGGTTATACAAAAATTTCCCTCCTTCAGACTGAAGGAAATGATGAGAGTGAAAAACATGCATTATGATCAAAGTACAGAAATGCCTGATCCTCTAACATGAAAGCAGCAGTACAAAGAATGCCTTTACAAATTAGATAGCTCAGTCATACATACCTCAGTAGTAAGAACATTCACCTTGGTAATTTGCTGTTTTTCATGGGTTTAGTAATTGCGATAGCAAGAGGAAAAAGCCATTTAAAGAACGTGACACTCTAGGAGCGTGTGCTGTGGGTGAGGGAGGAGGAGAGAATGAACGAGTAAAGGTAGCAGCCACTAGTTTAATTGTCTCTAAATCTTTCTCACACGGGAAATCTACACAACATATTGGGCTACATGATCTCTACATTTAATTCATTACCCCCTAGACTTTTCATTTAAATTCTCTGACAATTTGTGTCTGTAAAAATTACCTGTTTTACTTCCAATCAGTGAAATTCAAGCACTTTTAACATTAGTTTCCCCAGAGCCTTCCATGAGACTGCAGGGAAGAACGGAATCTATGCAGTTTCAGAGATGACTTCACGTTTGTCAACTGTACTTACAAAAGGTGAGCGAATACTAGAGCTTGAATTTTATTAATTGTAAATAAAACTATCTGGAAGGAAACTACAGTTTACGCATGATCAAAGAATGCCTCCCTGAGAGCACTGGGTTAAAGTCCTAGAAACATTTTAATCTAAGGCTGTGGTGCAAAGACTTGGTAGCCACATGATGACCAAGATCCACAGCAAAATAACGCCCCCAAAGAAAACCTTATTTATCCAGTCAATTCCCAACACTATTCACCATCCAGCTACAAAACCACACCAGCTCAGGACTGGATGAAATGCAGTTACTAGTCAGCAATGTCACTGAAAAATATCATATAAAACCTTAAAAGAATAAATGTAGCAATATAATGAGCAGCTTGCAAAGGATGAAGAGTAACATTTCTTGACAAAATCACTGAAAGAGCACCTATCACACAGCAATGGATGCGAAACACTCTTCTGAACTATTTAGGAATAGGAATAGCAAGTACCTTCCCAACTCACATTCAAGCACATATTTGTGAGCACACATTTTATTATTTGATGCTGCTCTACAGGCTCCAAAACCACCACTCTGACATCACCTTGAATATTTATTACACTACTATGTGTGCCAATAGAAAGATTAGTGAACTGAGTGAAAGACTTTAGGACTATTTTTTTCAGGGAAAATCTGAAAAGATCCCTGGAATGTGGAATAGAGAAGGGAAGAGGCATTTAAATGATATACTGCCATAATTCAGTTACTGAATTTAGACAAAAATTGGGAAAGCAAGAGTTAACACGGGCTAAGAGAACAGTGGTGAAATGAAAAAGCACTACAAAACTTGCAGTTGAATATTAAGCCTAATAAATAAGGAAAGAGAAGGGAAAGAATGGAGAATAAATAGTCTGGATCTCTCTGTTCAGAGGTGAAAGGAATTCTGGACACCTGAAATTACTCTGTAAGAATATTTAGGGTAATCAAGTTTTTAAATGAGGCAGGAGGTTGTCTCAGCATCCACCTGAATCCTGAAACTCAAAGACATGGCTGCCTGCCAAGGAAAGAGCATAATAAAGTATCTCTTTACACATGTTACTTCCACAAGCTGACAGTGTCCTCATTAAGGAAGAAACACTTTTTTGCTCTTCTGGTCCAAAAAACACAAAACACCCTTTTCCCTTCCTGAAAGGTATGATCATTTTTCGCTAACCGACATCAGCAAAATAGTTTTAGGAATCACTATTCAAAGACTTGAAGACTCTTCTGTTCAGTCTCGTTATTTTTAGCTTCACTAGATTTCATACTCTTCAGTACCTTGTACTGCAAAGAATTCGAGTCTATCGTAAGAGCCAGGAATGGCTAAATTAAAAGTTTATCTCTGAGGGATATTATGAAGTCGAGTCACTAAGACACACTGCACATATCTGGACACATACTCAGTCACCACAAACCCCCAACCCTGGAGAAGACAGTGAAGTAAACTAAATCTAAAAAGACATACAAATATCTACAGCTAGAAAACAGATTCCTCTTAGTTTTCTGCTGCTGTCAAGTGTGAATTGTGAAATCCAATGCTTTCCTAGACAGTGGATGCTTTAGCTTGTCTCACCATGGAAAAATTTGCAACCAGGCAGATAAAGGTGGGAAGTTGCTGTTGCAAAATATTTACTAAAAAAACCTGATGATAGTTCCAAATAAATGGGAAGAGCTAGGACTAACTGATAGCTCTTTTTAAGGAAAAAGATACCTCCCGCAAACCCACCTTATCAAGATACAGAAGGAGAAATCCCAAAGGCTGACAGTTCCAAATGCATCTGGAAAAGTCAAAACACATAATGGGGATTTGACCAGGCATAATGCAAACCATCTTCCTTCGATACATCTGCAGAGGCTACAAATGTACAAAATAAATCTTAGGCTTCCTTTCTGCACTAAAGAAAGAAAATAGGAATGAAAAGCTTTCCTTTCCTTTTCGCTGCTCATTCAATCACTGCCAACACCGTAAGTGCCTTCTCATCCAAAACTTTCTCATGAACAGAGTCTCTCATGAGAGGGAAGCTTTGTACTGAGCAAATTGTAGAAGTGAGACATTTTGCCCAGCCTTCTGCACCAGCCTGTTATGATTATTTGGCTGGAAGAAATCAGTGATTCCAAAAAACATCTGAAGATAAGCAGCAATACTTGATACTGATTTGTTCCCAACTTCTCAGGTAAAAATAGGAGAATGATTGGAATTCAGATTAAAAATATGACACGCCACAAAAGTGGAAAAGAAAGTCTTCTGTCTATGCTGCATTCCTTTCCAATGACAGGCTGTTTACAGTTGCCCTTGCCAAGAAAGTAATATCCCAAATGAGAATTTGACAATTTCTTTCAGCTTTAAAATAACTCTGATGTTCTTGCATAGCACATCTGCTCTTCTGCAGGGAAATGTAAACACCCTTCTCTTTTTCCCCTGTTGGCAACTCTCGTTTTTTACATTTGACACAGAAAATCAAACAGCTTTTTATTAGGTTTAACTGGCAGTATAACTTCTTGCAAATGTTCTTTAATTAGTTACTAGTAGCTAATTCTATTCCATTCACAATGTGTTTCACAAGATAAAGTGACCAAGAAATACCTCTGCTTTGCATTTTCAATGTGAAGGAACGAGAAGAAATGGGTTCAACTGAGGCTTGGCAGTCCTAGTGTGACAGTACACCACGAGCTGGTGGTACAGTATTGAAAATACCCTAACCAAGCAAGCCACCTCACATACGCTAAGAGTTATGCTCCAATAGTAACTAGAGGCTTTGGAAAAAACCCAACACCTCTCCCAGGGCACAAAACATACAAATAATATTTATATGTAAGTATATATTAATATTAAACTAATACATGTCTGGTTACATTTATTATACTATAATACATATTCAATTTTTTTTAAAAAATGTATATGAGCTTAACAACCTTATATTCAGATTTCACCATAGTGCAGTATCTGTGTCATACTTGACCAGAATTCTTTCATTTTTTTCTGACACCACATATCAAAATTTACTTTGAAATAAATGGATAGCATGGATTCATGTTCACCTACTGGTTTAGTAACAAAGGACAAGAAATAATTGATCACAAGTGCTTCTTTACTTTGCATTCTCAAGGTGTTTTCCCATCTTCACGGAAGCAAAACTGCCCTAGATTACGATTCTTCGTTTTTAAACTATCAAACTATTATCCTAAATTTCACTTGGAATATTCAAGCTGCTATTTACATGAAATCTACAGTATTGTGGTCTTGACTGCTGCCAGATTTCAATAGGCGGGTGTTAAAATACAACCAGCTATAATAAAACTACCCAGACAGAAAAGCAAGCCACCTGCTGCTGTCACAGACTTCCCATTAATGAGCAAAAGAGAGTGGGGAGTGTTTGTCTGTAGTGAGACAAATACAACCCCCAAGATAAATGGAAACAATATATCAGCCCCCCAAAATAAACATCAAGAGTACAGCACACGTAAAATCCTAGATTTTTTCATACTTTGCCTACTGTTTGAAATGAACAATTATTTCAACTACTTATAGACATACTTTTGTCTAAATTCTAGACAGTTCTAACAGCAGGTTTAGAGTTACTACACAATTCAATACATTTCCTCACTGCAGTACGATCCCACACGTGAGTCCTAAGAAAGAGTTATGGGAGTCTCCTTTAAAATTGTTAAAACATGGTTGAATTATAGAAATAAAGCCTTTGAAGAAAAACAACAAATAATTCTAAAAGCACAGACTACAGATTCAGTAGAAAACTAATAACACTTCTGGGAGCCAGTGATGGCAAGACATGTCTTCGTTAACTAAACATTCAGAAGAAATGAGAAGACAACAAAAATACTACTTAGATATGAATGAGTTGGTTCTTATTTATACACCAAAATGGAGAGAATGGCCTCTTAGGGATATTTATTACTTCAGTATCTACATTTTTCTAAACGTTACCTTGTATCTGTCTTAAGACAATTAAAAAAAATCCAAAAGCATTTCAAAATATTTTTAAAGTAACCATTTAAAACTCTGTATTAAACCCCAATTAGATTATTTCCAATTAACACCTCGGATTATCACAACTCCCCACTGCATACAAGTCATAACAACAATACAGAAGAACTGCAATCATATTGTGCATTTAAAGTATTCATAATAACGTCCCTACTTACGTTTCTGTGTCAGAAACTAACGACTCGTTATTACACACATCATTGAAGGTATGAAGTTGGTTCTGTAGTTAAAAAAGAAGAAAAAAATTAACATTTTGCCTAAATATTTTGTGACATAGCTTTCTTACATTTAAGAACAGCAGCAGTGACAGAAAACAAAATTTTCTAGCACTTTCAATGTTTTTAAATAAATAGTTTTGACAAAAATTTGAACAGGCAAATGAAAGCAGCAGTAGGCAA
Organism: Gallinula chloropus; assembly: GCF_964237585.1. NCBI lineage: Eukaryota > Metazoa > Chordata > Aves > Gruiformes > Rallidae > Gallinula > Gallinula chloropus. Next base: position 82,089,960 of record NC_140087.1, on the reverse strand, counting down.
GAGGGATCAATTTTCTTTTTTAACCAACCTTTCTTTCACTAAAGCAATTAAATCCTATTACAAAACTCCACCCCACCCCAAAAACCAAAACAAGGTGTGTAGCAGTCACTTTGCATGTAGGTTTTCATGAGAAATGAAACACATACTCTGGAAACCGGTGTTTTAGGACGTGTCTTGAACTCTTACTATCATCAATTTTAAATCCACGGTCACACACTGATCCAAATTTCCCCACTGAGAATTCTTCTCCAGAGGCATTTCAATAACAGTTGATATTTTTCATATTGTATTTTGCAAGCAATTTTTACAATAATTTCAACTAAATTCTTAAAATTCTGACACAACAGCACAAAAAAGTATACACGGGATAGTATTCCACCACCTTATTCACCTCCTAATATTCTATTCACTTCATGTTATTGTACCATGAAATGCCAGAGGGAATAAAATACTTTTACAATATATATACTATTACCATATATAAACCAGTAAAAAAATAAAGATGCCTGTGCCCAGAAACTCAATTAATGTAACACAAATGTGTTAGCTATTAAGTACAACAAAGGTATAAAATCTGCAGGAAGAAAAAGATGAGAACAAAAAGGCATCTCTGTACTTGGTCTTGTCTCAAGACCCAGGCATCAAAGGGAATTCTACTTTCTACATACACAATGCAATAAGACCAAATACACATGGTTCATGTTTTGTACTATGTTCATGAAAAACCTAACAATTCTGCATTTGCATTTTCACTAATGAACAGAACCACATAAAAAAGGGATGAAAAACTGAAAAAGGAAGGATGTCCAGGTTAGTTACAAGCATTCATTTTCACATAAGTTCATCTGTATCTGGAAGAACAGGAAAAGAGTCCTGTTTGTGAGGGAATGAGAGACAAGAGGGTATTTTAGAGCTGAGCCACCTCCACAGCTGACTGGAAGATGAAATCAAAATGAAATAAGATAATGACAGAAATAAAGCTTCAGGTATATCTTGGTTTACACTTTGCTATTCTTTTCTGTAGCTATTTCCAACTCCCTATTCAAACACCCAAGCTCTCGCTTGGCTAAAATTAACTTCCATGTGTCTGTCTCCAGCCTTGTTTTGTAAATAAGGGCTTCAGTCAGATGATGTGACACATTATGTATATGCTGCTCTTCAAGGGAGGCAAGTCTATATTTGGTGGAAATCAAATTTTAGGACTGGTCATGTTAGCTGTCAGACAGGAAAAAAAGTAAAAGCCAAAAAATCTCTTGGCAGACACAAATCAACACCTCCATGTTAGAAGATGTTCATCTGTTTAGATTCACTGATATATTTGGTCAAAAATTTCTGACAATGACAGCAAAAAAAATACACTTATCTTGCAAAAGGAACAATCAGGCAAGCCATTGAAATTATTTGATCAAATCTATTTTAGTCTTGATCTTGTGAGTTGAAATTAGAATCTGCATCTGAGTCAACTATCTAGATGAATTTTCAGAAGAAACTTTTCTTTGAAATAAAGCATGGATTGAAAAGCTCACACTTTAAAATAATTACACATAATTTTGCTAAAAGTTTTCGTTAAATCTTCATGGCTATTTGCACAATGAATTTACATTCAACTGTAAATGCTCAACTTTAGGCAAATAAAAGTCCAAGGAAATACTTTGCAGTTGCAGGAATCGGTTCTACAATCTTGAAAAAAAAACAGGTTGTGTTGGTTGGGAAGAAGAATTCAATGAAATTCCTTCGACAAATCTGAGCCATCAAAGACACGATTAGAAAAAAGAAACTTAAAAAAGCTACATCTGTACATACAGGAGATTGTGTGAAAATACTATGGAAGCTGAAGTTCATTACATCTCTGTAAACACATCTCTTTGCAAAGAGGACAGAAAACTGATTCAGTAAAGAAGCACTCAAAATCTCTGTAAATTTCGGTTCAGATTTCAGACAGTTGTGCAGATCTGGCAACTAAAATGTTCAGGGTAAAGTACACAAAACTAATTAAATCAGAATGCTTCACAAAACACAAAATCCAACAAAGAAAAATCAAAATATGCTTCTTCCAATAAATGTCTTCATAAGATCTTCACAAAGAGAACAAAATAGAAAGTGGCCAGTGATTTGAGAAAGAATGAATTCTCAGAGTTCCAGAGCCACTGGAAAGACCTGTCGTATTAAAAGAGACCAAATAACAAACAATATTCCATTTCTTTAAAAGCTAAAAACTGTTATTAAAAAAAAATCTCACTTTTATAGTCACATTTATCGATTACAACAGGTCAAACGTATTGTAACTACTTAAAATTCCAGAATTTCACACTCCCTTAAGTGAGCTAGATGCCTGAAAAATATGCGAAGTGGTGCATTCTTATTTTCAGACTTTCCTTTGGTAAGGATACACAGAATGGCACACACTGGTAGTTGAAGATGGACAACTGTACAAAATTAAAAGTACTTACAGGATTAAAAATGTAATGTAAGGGAAACTATAAGGACATTGGAAAATTTGAAATAAATAATACTGAAAATTACATTTTCAGAAACTGTGCACAATGAAAAAAAAGGTACATTATTTTTATGTCCAGTTAATGACCATATTTTAAAACGTATCTGCCAGGTATTGCATCTGTAACTGTAGAAATAATTAGGCAACTGGTGATGAAAAAACACATGCTATATTTTCACCTAAGACTTTAGCAACTCTTTCTTATTACACAAGAAGAATCCCCAACATTCACTTTACACCAATTAATTACAGCAGAAAACTACAAATCAGACACTGATTGTAAGTAGCACTTATATAAAGTCATTCACATAAAGTAGTTACTGTAAATATAACTTATACACATAATGTCACTAGCTCTTCCCCAAATTAACTTTCCCTGTATCTTGCTTTAGCCACTCCACTGGATGAACTGCAGTATGTTTTCATTCACATAAAAGCAAAACTGAATGGACAACACATTCAAGTCCAAACAATGCAGTTACCCTTTGAGCAGCTTTTTAACTTAGTAGTTCACATAACCCTGTAAATTAAATATTTATGTTAAAACCCACCAATAATCTGACTGCAAATACTTACAGGTTACTTTACTGTGTTCAGAAAACATTACAAGACTTAAGAAAAACATGTTTGATTTTTCTAGTCTTGTTTGTTCCTATATTTTGTGCATTAAGGCAACCATGACAATAGTACCTATAAATCTGAGATACAGGAACACAACATTGAAAAGGCTCAGATGAATTAAAAAAGTTCACTTTTGACCTGTTGTACAACTGTCTCTCTACAGCAGCAGAACACACATAGGAAGAAATGGCAGACAAAGGCTGCACACCATATCTTGACTGGTGCGATGTGGAGCGTTTCCATGGGAAAGAGAAGAGGGTTGGTTTTTTTTGTTTGTTTAATCGTTTCTATTTGATGCTATATATATGTGTATCTTCAGTCTTCTGCTAATTAATGCAGCAATCCTCTTTCTTGAGAAACAGACTATACTAAACAAACAGGAAAAAGAGGTATGTACAACGCAAAGCAACAGCTAATTACTTACAGCCAAGTCCAGACACTGTAAAGGTAAAATGAAAACAGATTGAAAGCCATTGTAAACAACAAATATAGCCATGTCAAGGGACTTAAATTTCAACACAGTTGCCACAAAACTTGGTTATAAGACAATTTTGTTTAGCATGGGAAATTGTTCAGGAATTGTGTAGAGTTCTATATGCTGCAGAACAGAGTCACATCTTGGACTGATCTCTCAGTGAACCCTGTGTTCACAATCATGACTATAATTTCATAAGACAGCATATAAGAGGATTCTGCTGTTTACACACATTGAAAAAAGCCCCCAAAACAAGCTTGTAACTCATAAAACGCAATATAAACATTTTTTCTAAATATTATTTATATGTTTAAAAAGTTCTTACTGTTATTTGACTCAGCCCAGCCAATCTCATAGTTAGAGTTGGAGACATAAAGTATTTAAACGCAAGATCAAGACTTTCTTTATCAAAACACAAGGCTGTATCCAATGGCTCTTTAACTGTGCTCCACATTAAATCTGCCATGTTCCGGGCTGCACTCTGTCGCAATTCCTGGTCTGACAGTTTACATAAATACCTAGAATAAATTACAAATGGAAGAAAAAGAAAAAAAGGATATGATTCAAACTAGAACATTCCTGGAACACCATCATGATTATAGCAAATATATATTCCCAATGGCTGTAAGAGCTTTAAAATATCACTATCAAAAGGTGGCCACAAAAAAAAAAAAAAGGTAGAAGCAGAATTATGCAGAATATTTTAATAAATAAATGCATTTTCTATTTTAAACCTGTTCAGATTTATCTCATTTCAGGGAACAACAGAAAAACCATGGAACTCATTGGAAATGTAGAATGAAAGCCTAAATCTTGGATCTGTTCTGTGGGAATATCCTATCTGCCTTCTTGAGATAGCTGCATCGTGTCTACTTACTTTCTTTAAAAACGCAGTGTCACAGTCACAATACGTTTAATATATTAATATCCTTTAAAACTGAATTTCTGAAAACAGTGTCAAAGGACCACAAACAGCATCCTCTGATGGGGAGAATCCTCCCTTGCTCGTGGCCTCAGCCACAGAACAGATAAGAACTACAATCACGCAATCACGTTCTGATAGGATCTGAATCAATGTGGTGCACGCACAATTTTTCTGCCCTAACCATATGCCATCTGTGCCTGTACATCAGTACTCCTTGTGACACAGCACTGCTCTAGCAACAGGTTAGTACAGGAACATATGCCAAGTTACTTCTACTATTGATAGTAATTCTGATCTTTAAGGATGCAGGAGAAGCATCACCAAGGATCCTAGGGACCTGACACAGAAGCCAATACTGCTAAAGAATTTTAAACAGCGGAGTTCCTCCTACTGTAGACGTCCTATTCAAGCACAGTGAGGTGCAATACACTCTGCAAGTGGGAGGCAGAAAAAAAATTAACTTATAAGAAAACACAACCTCAAGTCTTACCTAAGCAACTACAAGATCAAGACACACTGCCACAGTTGAGAATTTCTTCTAAACTGAATGCATGAAAGAAAAATGTTCAGAAACAAGCTTTCCTGAACTTATTTTGAAGCAGTTAAAGTTTGTGTAGTGAAAGGTATGTACATACAAGGTTAGCGTAATTAATTCTTTTCTGCTGTACTTCAGCATTTTGAAGTTTCAACTACACCCAAACTAGATTTAACTACACAGAAATGTGTTAAAATTCCATTTGTTTGACAGACTAAGCCTGGATCTGTCCTTGGAGACTGGCCAAATAGATGCATGAATCTTTTGAAAAACACAACAGTTATTAAACTACACTTAACTAGATTTATGCACCATTCCCTTGCATTTACATCAGTAAATTTAAAAAAAAACAAAAGTAAAAATACAAGCCCTTTTTCACAGCTCTCGTCTAGAGGCCTTAAAATAAACACACTTAAATGATACTTAACATTGTCAAACACAGAAAATAGACTTCGCTGCAAGTAATCATAGAGAGTGTACTATGACACAAATCACAGACAAGTAACAGTAGGATAAAGGAATGACCATTCAGGGCCAAGGCGATTAGATCCTTCACTGTTATTGACTGTGAAATTTGTCTTCTCCTGCAGAGTGCTGGAAAGAAAATCATGGCAAGAAAATACTGTTTGTGTGCTACAATTTCTAAACAAAAGTAGAAACAAGAAGGGAATCCTCATTTGACAAAGTTCTGCAGCAAACTGGACCCACTGACCTATCTTTAGCCTTCTGAGAGGAGTTATACTCTGATGAAAAAAAGGATTGGCCCACATTAAAAATACAATAATCTCAATAAAACTATTAGCATTCTCTGAACAGTTTTTATGTCTCCATCTGTAAATGCAACGTATATTCAGCCCTATTTCTGAAAGCTCTTCATTGTTTATAATACATGTGCAGTCACGCTCAACCATTCTGTGAAGGATTTCTAACTTAAAGATGTTAAACTATATTAATTTTCTCATTCTACATGACATACAAAGAGTGCTTGAATGCAACAGACAGGGAGGAGTGGATGCATCTACATAGCCAGAAAGAAGGGAGCTTTTGTGGCTTCACTAGACTTCTGTAACAAGACTTTCACCTGAAACCTTCCTCATGCTAGAAAGTTTGGTGAAGCAACTATACCAGTTTGTATAACAAAAGGGTTTTGATGTTAATGTGTTAGTATCAGTATATACTTACTTTCATTCATAAATTTCAAACTACAACATTTGTAAGGTTCTTTCAGCACATCTACTGTATTTAGTCCATGCCTGAATCATCTGTGTCATGTTTCCTGTATTACAGTATCATTAAGAGACAGGGTTTTCAGAAAATCCCACTTTATAACAACTGAAACTACTGTGTAGGTGCATTTTCACAGCTAGAGAAGTACTTCAGCAGTATCACCTCCGTTGCCAAGGCCCTAAAGAAAGCTACAGAGAAAAGAGCATTTTTTACTTCTTAACCTGCATCCTAGGGTGTTTTTTTTAAAGCAACTGGGTTATTCTAACCAGGCAGGCACAGCATAAACATAGAAGACAGCATACTTGTCTTTGTAACTGCATCTACACTGGAAAATTTATTGGCATTACTACACTGGTCATAAATCAAATATGACCATAACTTTACTACCAGCATTAAAACTCTAGAAAGTTGCAGAATAGGCCAAGCCTCACTTTATTGTGGAAAGATACAGCTGCCTAAACCTGTCTGTATCACTAAACTGGGTCCACTTTATGCTTTTACCAGTAGAATGTAATTATTAACAAAAAAAAAAGAAATCTTTTCCTGGTACTGGCAATTAACACACACCTTTCCTTATACTGACTAACTGTAAATTTGCTGCACTGCCTTAAATAAGAAGAGTGATATGGAACAAGACAAGAAGTCTATTTAGCTCAAAATAGCCACTGTAAAAGCAGATTAAAGATTTATCCCATATATTACAAAAAAAAGATGAACCCATCTAGTACTGTGAATTCATTTATCTCTTTCTATTTATACTTTCGGCTTTCTCACTAACCTGTGCCAGTTAGTTTCACAATTATGTTCACATGAAAAACAGTCTCTCAAGTCTGCAACCTGACAACTGCATTGCATGTCCTCAGCTTTTGAAAAACTGTATTCCTCCCTATTGTCTTTATTTAACTCGTTCAACAGCCATCTCCCTATCAAAAAAGACCCCTAGACTACACCTCTCCTCCTTTCCACAAATTAATTTTTTATCTCCTACCTTCTTTACCACCCTTCCTATCACATGGTTAGTTCTGTTATTATCTGAGAGATGGAACGATCAGAACTGTGTATGCTATATAAATGTGAATATGTGCCTGATTGGTATAATGGCTTCATAATGGTTTCCATTCCATCCTTCATTATTTTTTCTAATTCCTAAAATTTTGTCACTTTCATTCTGATTAGCCTTAAGTCTTAGAGGAATATATGAAGGATACTTCAGGGTCTGTGTAATCCCAGTATTTTTATCTAAATGAGGCTTTTGGAAAGAAACATACCTCTTTTTATACATATACATATAGGATAGTCTATGCTTGTAGAGGACCTGTCCTGCCAGCCTGGTATATTTAAAATAATCATTAAATACATATTATCTATATTTAAGCAACACATATACATTTAAAAAAAAGAAAAGGTTTTGTCTACTGAAACTATTTGAGTTTGCTGTATTTGGGGATAGAGAGAGTTCAGTTTTAAATGTGCAGTTTATGTTAAGCAGTACATGTTGACGTAATGCTTACAAACACATCTTATGCTTCAGGACTTTAGCTACTCAGCTGTGAAGTAATCTTTTTTTTTTTTCTCCTTAAAAAGATTCCTTTGGACCACAACTGCAAAAGGGCTATCAAGCAGAATGAGTCAGAGCCCCTCTGTGATACAAATAATTCACTTAAGAGCCTGGCCATTGTCTCCCGACTTGTCTATTCTTTGTACCTACAGGATCAATGTTGAGATTTTTGGAGCTGTGAAGTATTTTTTTGCAACTGCAAAATTAAAGGGTTATTACAAGAGTTTTTCATGACATTTCGTAGCAAGGCGTGGTCTTGGGCACTCCCATAAAACCCAAATTATTTGGAAAAATACTTTTAAGCAGAACAGTAATTTGAATTCTTTGAGTCTTTCTCACTATTCTACAGGAACACTGTGGATCACCAATTCTGTTTGGAGCTTCCACTTCCTCTACGTATACACCAGTGCTATACTTGTGCCCTGTGCTGAGGCTACATGGCTAACACAGGAGCAACTGCCACTTGCAATTTCCTCTCAATGTGCTTGAGCACAGAAGGTTCCCCTTCTCCCTAACCAGGGCACACACGAATCCTTCATAAAAAAGTCTCTCAAGGCTGGAGAGGGGTAAAGGGCGGGGAGGAAAATGTTAGAACTAAATATGGTATTATTGGTCAGAACAAATGCTACACACAACATTCAGATTTTAGAGAGGAACACTGAGTAGGTGATAGCAACTGTGATGTCAAAGAAACAAGAATTTCAGGTCTTTTCCTCCATGCTACCCAGCACTTTTGGGTGGCTTACAGAGGCACTTGCAACATCAGGCATAAAACTTCATCTCTTAATTCTCATAAAACTGTACTTCAGTGTTAGTCATCATCTTTCTAAAGGACAGAACTATCCGTGACACCTTTGATCAACTATCTTTCCACTGACCATTGTCCTCAAGAAACCACTGTTTATAGTTACTGCTCTCTTGAGGCATTCAATGTCTGGAACCAGGAAGAGCATCCCTCATTGCTGATCATGACATGGAAGTCAGCTGGAACCAATGTTTTTTTATAAAAAGACAACATCCCTCAGTTGTAATTGCAGTAAGTCATGACTTATTTTCTAGAAACACTTCATCAGTAAGTCTCTTATTTTTTTTCCATGAGAATTTTGCCATTTGAGCTGCAGAATTCCAAGGTATTAGAATCAATAAAAGCTTCCTTCCAAAGAGGTCAAAACCTTCCTTACTGAAAGCATGTCCTTTATTTCTTTCCAAAACAGCTTACAAACATAGGACATTCATTCAGAGGCAAGATATGACTGCTAATGCTCCATCCCCCAGGCAGATAATAACATTAATTAGTCTTTTTTTAGCAGCAATAATGATGGGATTGTGTCCATGATTGTTGCGAATTCCAGCAGTGGTCTCCTCTACACAAATACACACTTTGGTATTTCATCCACTCCTTGGAGAAATAACCACAAAACAGGAACATAAAGGTTAACCTCATCTGATCAAAGATGCTGCTAAGTTGCCAATCAGGTGATTTCTGTGCTAATGCTGATCAGCACCCCAAAATGCAGCTCTTGCAAGGAAACTACATGAGCAATATAATTTGGACTAACTGTCAGAGCCCCAAGACCTCATTCTGGACTAAAACCCTCTCCAAGCCTTCTTTCTTACTTTGCATAGTAGCAGAAAATATTGCAGGATTTGTTTCAAAGGTGCTGTGCTGCTGTGCCCAGGATTATGTTTGCTTTTTTTTTTCTTCACTAAAGGAAAAAGCAGATGGAAACCTAGAGACCCAAGCTGCTAAGGCAAGATCTGTAAGCTTGACAACCACATGGGGTGAGCTGCGTGTATCAAGAAAGTCATCTCTTACTGAAGGCATCTGTGTTAACTTCTGTCCGATATAAAGCACTAGAGATCATTTTTGTGTTATGGCCTCAAAGCTTCATGTCCCACCCCCTAAGTACATCTTCACAAACAAAGCTTTGGATTGTGTAATGCTGCGAAGTCCCAGATCTCCCATCAGGATTCAGCTGTGAAAAACAGAAACCGGGAGAACATTCCCCTCCTTCTCTAAACTGCTGGTGTTTTCCATAGGTAGATCCTGTATCAATATCATCATTCTGACCAACATGAACATACTGTAAATGCCAGGAACAAGCAGCAAGGGCATTATTTATGGCAAAAAGCTGTGGCCAAAACACATTTTTAATCAGATTCATTTATTCATGACTAAAGTAAAAGGGAAGAGGCAAACACAGGAAAAAAATTTCTATCCATTCCAGTGACCCTAATTACACCTGCAGTCATGAAACAGAAAATAATTTAAGAATTACAGGATGACGAGCAAGTGAGGATTAACAGCAAAGACTTCAGCCTGTTTCAGTCTGTCTCACTCAAGTTCCTTCTTATCAGCCTATCTGTAACGGTTATCTTTCTTTTTTAATTTCTATGCATTGCAAGAAGATAGGTAAGGCTCATGAACAACATTCCCAGGTACACAAACAACCATTAATGGAATATATACAGAGACAAGAACTTGAAGATCCTCTGCCTGTCCTACCTAGACTGCTTCATGGTTAATAATTACCTTTATAAGATTTCAAAGATAGCAAAACAGCATTAAAGGAGTGCACATGGCTGGACTAACTCAAGAGGGGTATGTTTTAATAAAACATCAGAATTGTCTTCTCTTTGCTGATACCATTTTGGTAGAGACCATGTTACAGACAGACAGATCAATAGCCAAGCCAGTACTTAAATTTTTCGTCAAAACGCTTTACAATAAAACCAAAACATTTTTACATTTGAAACAGTTCCGAGCCTCTTTGCTCTGTGTACTTTCTTGTTGCCAGTGTAATTATTTTTGTTAAAAGTGTTATTACTGGTATAGTTAAGACCATATAATCTATAAAGGCATATTTATTGCTACCAGGGAACTAAGCAATAAGCAGTTTAAGCACATTCCTAGTATTACAGTTAAAGGAAACCCAGAGCCTTGGAGGAGCTGTGGACCCATGCAAGAGCAGTGGCCTTTTACGCTGTCTGCAGCAGAAAAGTTTAATGTTGGGCCACTGGAAGGAGAATTAGCTGTGATGACACCCCTCCACCTCCGGGCAGACACACATGTACGAGAACTTCATCATCAGATCACTGCGTTTTTTCTATTGTTGTGAGAAAGCCAATAAAAATAAACTGCTTGTATAATTAAATATCTTTATAAATAATTTAATTTGAAATTGGTTTTCATGATAGACAGCTTGATAAAAAGAAAAATTTTGGGACTGGATATATTTAGAGACATAAAAGTGCGAGTAGACTTTTGATCACACTTTGGTTCCTGCCAGCTGGAAATACAGAACATCAAAATGCAAAGCAGTGTTAAAAATCAGTGAAAATCAGTATATGAAATCTCAATGACTACATATTGCTCTGCTACTTACATCATCTCATTGCAAATTTTATGTAAAGTTTTATGAAGATACTGCAGTTAAGTGAAATCATATTACAATTGAACCTGACACGACGTGTCAGAACGGGGCTGGATTTCACACTAAAAATGCTATCAGTAAGATTGATCTGATGATACTGAAATCAGATAGATCGTGAGGAACTGCCCAAACTAACTCTAAACATCTCCTTCACTTTCCTTCTTGAAATGATACAGTCAGAGCAACAACTTGAACAATTAAAAGTATATCAACTGAAATGATAAATAGGTGCTGTCAAAAAGTCCCACAAGAAAAATTCTTAAATTAAAAATTTACCTGATAACATAAGTCCTAAAGGGTATAATGTGCTGCATGACAGCAGGGATGTGTAGCCATATTCTGATCTATAATGCAAAAACATAAATAGATAAAAATTTCATTAATGACATTTAATGAGAATGTTAAAAAAATGAAATATTGCTGGTACATTTGCACGTGTAACCCTACTTTGAAAAAAGGCTGTGGTGTTGTTTTTCATTCAACTTCAACTCTTTCAACTTCTCGATTTTCTGATGTTCAAATTTGCTATCTGAGGAATGTTTCTGTTACTTATAAACAGGAGTTGCATCTTTTCTTCTAACCAACTGGAAAATACCAACTTTTTATGAATAGCATTGTACTGCCCCAATATCTCATTTTTGTATTTTCTGTACTATCTTCAGTAGGAAAAACTGTTACTGAGCCTTGCGGGGTTTCTTTTTCCTTTTTCTTTTGAAGTCTACAAGAAAATGATCCCGTTCTTCCTGTTCCGTGCAAATCTCTCCTAAACCAAGTACAATTATTTGACTTGTTTTGCTTCTTAGAGCTTATATATCCTACAAAATAAAATTGTGTTTTACAACCAGTGATTAAGCACAGTATTTTACTACCATATTTGCATTCCCGTATTTACCATTCTGCCTTACCACGTTTGCAAAACTCTGTGCAGGAAGAAAACGTACGCAGAGGAAGAAAACCCTGAAACAACCATTTAGCACTGTTGTGAGGAAAAGAGGACCAACCAAACTACTTACACAGGCAAAGTCACAAGTTCCATCTGCATTTCAAAAAGGAATGCTGAGCCTGTTAAACCTGTTATAGAAAGACAACTACATGCCAGGTAAGGAATCTCGCACAGATGAAACAGTAGCAGCTGCTACTACTACCCACGTAATTTTAATCATGTGCGCACACAAATCCTGTGAGTAACTCACACCATCAGCTACTCCAAGCTGTCATGTTCAATTTACATGTCCGTGTTTATTCTTAAAAAAATGTTTCATCTTTTCAACTGATGCAATAAATTCTGGCTATGGAATTCTGACCAGGATTTTGGACAATTCTGTACACAGAAAATCTAAATTCTTCTCCTTGATAAGAGAGAAAAGTATTAGCCCATAGTAAAACTGTACCACCAGTGTTTATTTTAAGTGTCTCTGGAATTAGCCAAATAACTTTCTTGAGTTCTGAAAAAAAACTTTTCAGACTTACTTTCTACAATGCAACTAACACTACACAGTATCAATACTAACCTACTTTGCAAGACAAACCAGCCAAATCCGCACATTGCAAAAAAGACCACATTTGGAATGAGTTTCTGATCCAACTGGCAGTCTCAAGAAGCAAAAAACGCTAACATCCCACAGATAGAAAGTGTAACTTTGTTCTTGAAATAGGAATTAAATAACATTTTGACATGGAATTTCAAGAATGACAAAGATATTATTGCATTTACACAATTTGACTTTTTAACATGATGTGCTCTTTTTCATGTTTGGTATGATACACAAAAGCAAATGTATTTCTTTGTGAAATAAAAGTAGGAAATTTTTTTACAGCTTTTCTTGTTCATAGTAATTTTCAGTCTGTTTTAATCCAATCTCCTAAAGCCATTCATCTCTACACTTGCATTACATACAAGTTACATCCTCAGAATTGAATTAAGGGATAATTTCACATGTTATAAATGAAAATTTAATTTTCATCATGAACTCAAATAGAAAAATACTAAATTGCTGAAGTCAAATTACACAGAATAACATATAAAATGACAGGAGTGGCTGTGTGGTGCTTAATTACCAGCTGGAGTTAAACCACAATAATAACATGCACAAAATTACACTTAAAATCCACAACTTTCATAATACTATTTTTTTTTTTTCCTCCTGCTAGAAGAAAGCATTTACAGCATCTGCTCTGTTCTCAAGCTTCAGGTGTCTTTGGGTTTTTTTTATTATTTGCTCTTTATCACAGGTAATTAATTTCCAAAACTCAGTGCATATCTCAACAGTTTTTACTTCCGACTTAAGTTTTGAAGTTCCATACAGGGAAATCAAATGAACATTTTGGAAAATATCAGCATTATTTCAATTAATTCATCTCTACTGACAGGGCAGTGAATTCTCCAGAACATCCATAAAACTGAAATGGTACAGAGTGAAGCAATGACGGGCTTTTTCAGGGAGGTTTAAACTCACCACAGAACAAGCCATCAGTCACTGATTTCTCTGCACCTGCTGTTTTTTTAAGACCACCAACACAGGATCAGGTAGTCAGACTGAGCAAATACCCCAGACTGTGAAATGAGGAAAAAAAGGAGGAATCAAGTATCTAACTAAAAATCAGCAGAGGAATAGCCTAAGTAGAAACAGTCAGTCTTGCCACAATAGAAGTTGCTAGGAAAGCATCTTTCAGAGCCGTGAGCTAGAGAAAGAAGAGTGCCAACTAGCCAACTCCCTGTGTGAATTGCATTATGTTACATTTGCTGGCTTTGTTATTACAAATATAAGCTTGTCCAACAAAGACATTTAGTCGAACAAGATTTCCTAGTTAAAAAAAAAATGCAAGGAACCATCTTTTCAATAGTTTTAATGTCTCTATAAAAAGGAGACGCCGATAATCACAAGCAAGCAGCTCAGTTCCCCATGGACTTTACTAATTCGTGGTAATGGTCTTCTCTTGTGTGCATGTGTAGAGTGCATGTAATGAGATATTCACCTTCCTTTGTGGAAGAAACAGTGCAAATGTTTTCCACACCACCCCGCAGCCTTATCTGCTAAAAGCTGAATGTTACTGGTTTTCAGCAAGTGTTTCTTTGACTTCAGTTTACTGTCTTCCAGATTTTAATGAGAAATTGACTGGCTCATCCATGCTATAATCTTTCTGAAAATATTTTTGAAACATTTAAGATAGCAGCTAAACAACTCATCTCAGATTTTGCAATAAATTTCAGCATGGGTATTTCTAGGACTCTTTACCATAATGGCTACTTAACTGCCATTCTCAAGAGTTGGTATAAGAGTTACTATGCACTATGATTCCAGATTTACATGTTGTGAACCAGTTACAGTTGACATTGCAAAGCAGTCCACTTGAGCTATTACTGACTGGGCCATTCATAAATCTCCCACTATACCCATAAACTCAAATGCATTGGGAACCAAGTAGATTAACAGAGTTCTTATTGAGACCACCAATATTTTGTCCACCAAAAGTAGTTTTGTGAATGCTGCTTTTTGCTTTATTGGACTTTGGTATATCATTTCACAGGCAGACAGAAACATTTAATAAATTATTTCTTTTTACCTAAATATGAATCACATAGTGAGACAATACAAAAAGAAACAGGGAAAGAGACACATTACATCAAAATTAGAAGCTTATGTACTGTTATAGAGGTAGAGGATTTTTATTTTTTTTTAAGTATCGAAGTAAAAATGTATTTCATAAAAAAATTAGCTGCTTCATTCAGAACTAATTAACATATGGCAGTTCAAAGTCAGAAGTACCACTGACAAGTACAGTGAGTGACACCAAAATTCATGAAGTGGATGAATAAAGCACATGACACGTAAAACATTTTCTTATACTTTCTGCAGTGAACTGACAGATAAAATCTAAAGAGTGTTTTTTAAAAAAAACAGTTGTCCTCTAACTCACAGAGATTTGCCAGCAGAGCCAGAGTTCAAAAGAAAGATTCTAGATGAATGGTAAAAAATATAATGCTGGAAGGGTTTGTAGAAGCAGTACCTCTGCTGGCTATGGTCTGGGTTGAATTTCATTTTATCTGGCAGGCTTAACCACAGCATTTATGTAAAATAGCTGCAAGAGACAGCTATATGTATTACCTACTGGAACAAAAGATAAATGCAAAGTTGCTAAGTAATTATCTGAAAGGAGAAACTTTGCTGAGAAGTACTTTGGGTTAGGGCACATGTAAAAAGAATTTATGTGGAGAAAAAAAGACTTTAAAAAGGACAGTGAAGAAAGGCAAATGTAGTTTATAAACATGCACTGGTATGGGATAACTAGGAAATGGGATCTGCAGTCAGAATGCTTGTTGAAAAAACCACTGGTATCTCGGAGCAGCCACTCAATTGTTCAGAACAGTTTTGTTCATTCTCACAATAAATAAAAAAAGACAAGCAAAAATGTTTGGTTTTATAACTGAAATTTACTTCTAAAGCAGAATAGCCCCTAAGACCACACACTTTCAGCAGATCGTTTGATGAAGACTGCAGGCTGCACTGACAAGAGCTAAAGATGAAGAACTCATCAGATTATCACATGAAAGCTCATCAGATCACACAGAAAGGACCGGAAGATAACATATCTCCAGCTTAACAGACAGGTCCTGCAATAGTTGTCCTGTGCAAGCTTACATGAACAGAGCATATCACAGCCTTACTCTTTTGTTCTCTGACCTACAAGTTAAGAATCTTTACACTAAAAGGATCAAGACTGAGTGATACAGATCCACAACAGCTTTATTTCAGCCACCAGTTCCCTCTACGCAAACATATTCGAGTATTTATTTAGAACATCATCCTGGCTGATCAGCAGTTACAGCATCAAGGAAGGAAGGAAGATGTATAGGAGGAAGGAACTGATTTTAAGTATTTAAAATTGTAATTTGTGTCAAAATTATGCTAAACTCACTTTAGACAAGACATAGCAAACTACTTTCTTCCTTTTTGCCCATATGTAACATCAACAAGATAGGCCATGGCTTCACATTCTCACATTGCACTGTCTTCATGTGTCCTTTCTCAGATTAGTGCTTATTCCTACTGCAAATCTCTTCAAATTTCCACTAACATCCATTCATAATTCTACCAGTCAAAAAGAAGTAGTGAAGAACATGTATTCTAAAGCTAAGTAAAAATAAAAGATAGTTACCTCTATGCTGCAAATATGTTTAATGATATAAAAGCACAGGAAACTAAGAAAAGAAATCTGTAGGCTTCTCCCTTGTGCCACACAAAAAAATAGCTAAAAAATTAATATAGCCCGAAGAAGTTTAAAACATTTCCATGACACAATTTCAGGAACGGAAATGACCTTTGATCGTGCTCTTGTAAGTATTTTCTGGCGCTGTTACAATCTTCATATCTAGGTACAACCTGCAAAACTACTTGTGTGCTTAAGAGATGTATAAAGTTTGGATGATGAAATGCTCAGTGGACCAGCAAACATCATCACACTCTTAACAAGGAAAATATTAAAGCATTTTTCCTCCCTCCCTCATCCTACAGAGTTTTCCAGACTTCCTTTTACTTTTTGGATTTAACACTGAAGAATTTAAAGACAATACTTACATTAGATACCACTGTGATAAACGCATGTGCTATAAGAAATGGCAGTGTCTCAGGGGTTCCATATTCGAAACAATCCTTCATGAGGGAAAGGCCATTTTTTCCACAAAACAGACAAACATAACGAAGCAAGTGCAATGGTACTTCTACATCCTAGAAATATTTATAGAACATAAGAAAAGAGAAAAAAAAGAATGTGAATAATCAATATTAGATCCATTCAGAAATACAGGAAATTCAAAAACTACATTAGTGTAACAGAAATGTACACAAAGGAGCAAGCATGGCTATTTTAAGCCTCTAGGAAATGTGGACCTATTTAAAAATAGACAACTTACGTTCATATCACAGAACGCCCCTAATATATTGCTTTCTTGAGCAGAAATATCCTGTTTGAAAAGAAAAAAATAAAGTCACCTGAAGCAATAAAAATACATTTACAGAACAAAAAACTGACCATTAACAGATATTATAGCCAACTAAGAAAAACACCCCCAAACCCCTAATTTAGAAGACAGAAGCTCAAGCTTTGATCCACTTACACGTTGTACTTCTCCAGTTCACCATTTTACCTTTTTTAATATGCGTTTTTAAATACACAAATATATACAGTTGGGTAACATCTTAGCAGTGACACTCATGACTGGATTAACAAATCATTCTTCAATCCCACCTTCCTTAGAACACCAATTTTTTTCAACAGGAATACTGCAAAGGGGATAGTCTGGCACACTGGCTGCACACCAGCCTGAGAATTGCAGAAGAAAGCAATCTATGAGCTTCTGAATGCAATTTTTGCATAAAGATGAGACACATATCCAAACATCTGAATTTAGATGAAATGTAGGATGTTCTACAATCCTACACTTGACGACTTAAAGGGCTAAATTGTTGAATTCCTCATTCCCATCAGAATATTAAAATGATTTATCTTCAATTGCTACATTCTTTTACATCTAACAAAACTCTCCATATGAAATAAGCGTCTTGACAGGATTAACTAAACAGGGGGAAGGAATTGTATCACCCTATCGTTCTGTTAGCTACCTGCTGCAACAAGAAATCTATTTTCAAGTAGTAGTAAACCAAAGAGGGTTTGGAAAAACTGCTTTTCTTTTTAACACTCACAACATCCACTTGTTGGGCAGTATAAAGCCGGAATTTTCTTTATTAGGGCTGTTACAGACGCTGTGTGTATCTTGCATACATGGCTGGGAGCAAAAGGGCACTGAAGGTATCATAAAACCTGACTGTAAAACCACAATATTGCCATGGATACTTGCAGGTAGTTACAGCGTGCATTCTTCTGCTTCCCATCCCTAGTTCTCAAATCAAATGTAAGCTTAACAAAGTTTTTTTAATGAAGTTTCCTAAATATATTTCAAATAGCTGTGTAGGAGTAAGCTTCATAAAACTGTACCAGAGGATTCTGGAGGCAAGCAATTTTAGATGGATTAAGTGTGATATAAACATTTTGAATTATTCAATATGCTTATATTATATCCAAGCATTTATTTTCTTTTTTATTCTGCTGAACTCCAAGTCATGCCTGAACTCGTGATACTCCAACAGTTATTTTTAAAACAGCTTTGAAGCCAGTAGGTGGTATGTTTTCAAGTAGCAAGAAAAGGTGTTCAGCACTCTGCTCATGAAAACTGCAGAAATAGTGTGAGAAATGTCATTAGTTTCCTTGAATAATACAGAGACAAGTGAACTACAGTTCTTAGGATACAGAAAGCAAGAACTCATGGAGGTCTGGTGTGCAAGTCTTGCAAAGCTTACTAAAAGTGTTGCAGTTGAGAGATTGACTTTAGGAAATATGACTTCTGTTCTTGCAGATGGAAACCAGAACACAGAGAGAGAAATCCTTAAAAATCAAGTTTGTAAGGCAATAAGAGAATTCCTGATGGGAATTCCTAATTGAAGTCTGACATGGACATAACCTTGGTGAAGGGCACTTCGTTACGGAGATCCTCCAAGAAAATATTTATTTGAAAAAGAGAAGCAGAGATAAGATTCCAGACAATCAGGGACTACAGCTATAGACACCTAAACAACTGATTATTCCTCCCCCCCCCCCCTTATTTCATCCTCTGTGAAGAACAGCTAACTGGTTGGGTAGCTCCCTTCAGAATCATTGTTCATTCAGAGACAGCACACAGTTCAGGAGTGCATTTACATTGTTGCTTTCTTCTCTACAGGGTTTTAAAAGCCTCTATTTTCTGGATTTATATTTTCCCTCTCCAGTGTCCCTTCTAGGTATCACACTTGCTGCACAGAATGAAGAGTAGAATAGGGCATAGTCTTAAACTATTCTCCTAAATGGCATCACACACCCAAAACTCCAACCTAACTTAAAAGTATGAACAGTTCTCCAAAAAATCACCAACTGTATTTATAAAAATAATTTTCTTTTTGATGAAAAATAGACACAAAGGCTTCTCTGGGCACCAAAAAAATTTTTTAAATAGTGGTAGAGTTCAACAGAAGCAGATGTTTCCAGATGCTACCTTTACAGATGTTTTTTTCCCCAGTATTTGTGTCCTGAAGTGAGTTGAGCTCTGATGACTGCAAGCAATGAAGCCCTTTCAGAAATCCAAACTTAGTAGAAAGGCATTTTTCATTGCGCTTCTCATGACTTGAAGGAAAGTTGCAATCAACATTCTGCCTATACAGACTCATATTCATTCTTCACAGGTCAAGAGCATGGACTTGTCGATATACTTGATTTGCTTCCATATGATGGAGTTCCACTGTCCCCATATGCAGCATATTTCTGTGATACTTCTGCCCTCTGCAAGGCCACTTCTGCTGTCAGGAGTACACAGGCCTTCTGGCTATCAATCAGGCTTCCATGCTCTTCAGTTTCATACTTTAGAAGTGTTGTAAGGGACAAAAATAATTCTTAGCCCTTATTTAAGGAGAGAATCTATAGGATCACACACAGGCAGATATGCTTTTGACTACCAACAGATCTTGCTTTACTGTTAATTTTCATCCAACTTTGTGAACTCCTGAACTAGGGAAAACCTCCTACTTTCACAAGAATGGTTTTCTGCTCTGCAGGATGGTCAAGTGTAAAATGGCTTTGGCAAGCACCTGAAAAGAAGGTTAGACTTACAGACTCACCCTCTGGCTGGCTGCTGCCTTAATAGAACAATCATGGGGGTGTATGGAGAGCAAAGGCTAACAGTAATACTGGGTGCTAATTCTCACCAGAAGGTCATAACATCATTTGAAAACCTTACATCGGAAAACTTTCACTGACAGCCTAACTGGTCAGTTTTAGGCAAAGAAAAACCTTACTGGACATGGTGACTCCATGAAAATGTGTAAATTTGCCCCAAGAATCTGAAAAAAATGACCTTCTGAAGACAGCGAGAGTAGAAAGTGGAATCTGTTTTCACAGATTCACAGAATTGTTGGGCTTGGAAGGGACCTCAAGAGATCAGAGTCCAACAGCTTACATTACTACTCTAGAGTAACAGGACCCTAGTGCTTCCTAAATATAGAAAATATCAGTTTGTGAGAAAAATGATTGATGCTGGGACCTTTTAAATGCAAATAAACAAAAAAAAAAATCTCCTCAAAGAAGAAAAAAGGTACACAATAAATATGGCAGGTTAGCATGCTTCCATAGTCCACACCTGCAAACACAAAAAGTTTAGCAGAAAAGAAAAAACAAAAGCCTTTTCCCTCACTTGTCTGTACCTCAGGAAGGCATTTTTCATTCTCAGATTTCCTTTATGTTTTTAAGATAGCTAATGTATGTATTTGATAGTTCAAGTGATCAACAAGCTACATGTTCTAGTATGTCTTGAGTGATAACCAGTCACAGTTCAGAAGCCTACAGCATACGTGTCCAAATCATTTTATGGCTGCACATCAAGCAAAAATGAAATCCCACCAGGCACTTAAAAGATTTTCTTTTCATCATTTGGAAGTGAAATTGGAAGACAGAATTGTCATTTAAAAGAAGCACGTGTGCTTATACGTAGAAAAGCTGTTCCAGAACTGTTCATTGTATATTCCTATGAAGCTGGTTTCAGTAGGTGTCCCACTGGAGTACAAAAGATAAATCACTTCACTAGTCATTAATTTATTAATTTTTTAACTGACAGGATGTATCTACTCTGTTAGGTTCTTCCTTGCAGAAAATGAACTACAGATTTATTTATGTATGGTTAAAGTTTAAAAGACAGACCAAAATCCACAAATACTAACTTTGCTTCCTTTTCCTACACATACATATTTGTGAAACAACCTCTGTTCACTTATGCCCGTATGTTTTGGAAGCAGACAAGCAACCCAAGTCCAGCCCACCCAAAAAGCCCATTCTGTTGTGGATTTTAACTAAATTTATTGTTAGGGACTGCAGGATTCATTCAACAAGAACGGATTATACCACTCCAATATACATAACCCAAAATTATACATAACTTAGTATCTTCTCATTTTGGACTTGAGTTTCAAAACCAAACTTAACCATTCAGAACTCCCAAAGCTTTCTAAATAAGAAAATAAAAAAGACTGGGTTAACTGTAGCTTAATTCTCCACTTTGACTTTCTCAAAAACTTGCTGGATAGAAGCTTTCCTCACCTAGCTTAATACATCTCTTCTTCACTACAAATATTCTAAGAGAATTGTTTGTTATTAGACTACCACAAGTTGGAAGAAAACCCAACCTTTCCCAATAACTATATTGTTTTAACTAGGATGTGCTAACATCACCTTATTTGTTTCTGAAACCATTAATAAGACATTGCAAGATTTATGATTATTTTCTGATTGGTTTGTGTGTTTTTCATAAGAAAATAGGGCAAGTGTGAATGGTACTAATAACAAACATGACAGAGAACTATCAGCACTGTAGAACAGAGCTACTCCTATAGAGCTCGGTCAGTTATTCCAGTCAATTCAACATCTTTTCTAACAAGTTTGGTCTTGCACAAAAGTTTAGTTTATGAAGCTTTGCTTCTAGAACCAGAGATTGCAATGAAAAGATTAGTAAACTATTAATGGGTTACCTTCTGGAAGAAAGGCTTCGCTATAGTCCCCTTTTTGCCTTCCTGTTATTTAAACAGTACAATAATTCAGTGTACAGTTCCATCCAACACTTATCAATATATTACCTATAACAATTAAGCCTATTTTAAAGAAAGTGTAAGAGTATGTGTCATTTAAAAAAAGTTTCTCTGAAAAGTTCTACTGAGTTCAACAGGAGAGCTGAATTTGCCCATCCTGTGTGAAAGCAACTATCACCAAACACACAGTCTAGTCATTAATGAGAACAAATAACCTTTCACATAATAATTAAATATACACATAAAGATAAGATATACCTCTATTGTGGGATGAGTATTATGCTTATAAGCAGTGTACAGAGGAAACTGAATCTGAAAGATTTTTGCCACACACAGCAACAACTTTTCCTTTTCATCAGTGCTCCATAAGCTAAAAGCATCAGTGTTCCTTGCAGACTCCTCCTCTGTCAGGATACAAGTTCTTGCAGAATCTAATTTTTTCTCTATAGATTTTTGTCGTTCTCCATTTTCTTCTTCATGAGACTCTCTTTCTACATTCAGTGGCTCATCAGCATGATTACTCTGATCTTGCCATGTTGAATCTATATTAATAGTGCAATGTTTACAGAGCTGGTCCCGCAGAGCTTGAACTTGGGCAATCACTAAGTTAATAAGCGCACATACTACTTGGTTAAAGATCTCCAAATGTTTATACTCCTTGAAACAGCACAGACATTGTCTGTAAGAAAACAGAAAAAAAAGTAATAAAATTCCTGAAGTAGCTAAAATCAGAACAGGTAACTGACCAAAAGGACTCTTCACATTAGAACATTTTAAATCACAAAATATTTGACAGACCCATAAAAGTAAGGTAATCCAAATAAAACAGACTCTACCCAGCAACAAGTGGGAGTCACAAAACCTTCCTTAAACCCTGTGAGCAGCCCATTATTTCCAAATGCTCATCAAAACCATGAAGTCCCGGTTATCATTTAGCAGATGCCACTGTGAGGAAAACACACAATAAGAAACCTTAGGGCCAAG
Source organism: Gallinula chloropus (assembly GCF_964237585.1). Classification (NCBI taxonomy): domain Eukaryota; kingdom Metazoa; phylum Chordata; class Aves; order Gruiformes; family Rallidae; genus Gallinula; species Gallinula chloropus. Next base: position 82,067,046 of record NC_140087.1, on the reverse strand, counting down.
GTCACCATATTCCTAAGGAAGCCATGTTCTTCAGTTTGTTCCTGAATCAGTTTCCTTGTCTGCTTTTCTCTATTGATATTAATTGCAATCATAATTGTCAGCTGTGTAAGAACTAATTACTGGCTTGTGGGGTGTGTTGTTTGGTTGTCTGTTGGGTTTGTTTTTTTTTTAAATCAACAGGGCTTTAGTACAATTTTATTTTTAACTGAGCATTTAAGCTCACTTCCTGCATCTGCACTTGGATATGTGCACACCCTATGCACACTGGTACTCTTTATCCATATGGGAAAAAGCAGTATCAAGCATCTTCGTCACTTTCTTCACTATGCAGGCTCAGAGATTACTGATCTGAGTATCTACCAAAAAGAACAAAGGGGAAAACTATATACTGTCCCTTTACCAATATGACAAGCAAAATCAATCAAATCAGCAAGTTAGAATACTCTACTACAGCTCTAGTTGTGGCCAAATGTAACTATATATATCAGAGAGATTCTGGGTGCATACCCCCCCCCCCCAAAAAAATAGGTAACCCTAGAACCTATTGTCTGGGAACATTTGCTTCTTCCATACAAACAAGCACCCTCCTCACTCTGAACAAAAGGTGGAGGATATTGCCCTAGAAAGATCTAAATTCTGAAGATCATAGAGAAAAAAGCAAGTGATAAGAAAGGATGCTTCAATGAAGACTAATATTAAATGCTTGTAACAGAATCTTTGAGATGGACTCAGCTCTTTCTCACTCAAACTTACTGAACAATGTAACTGGTAGATAAACTGGCTGCTATCTTGCAGTAAGTAACCTTTCTCCTGTTACATGGAGAACAATGAACTCCAGTCCACAGTTCTCAGACACCAGAATAATTAAAAAATACACATACTACTTCTGAAAGAAATTAGCAGGCAGAAGACAGGGCAAGCAGTCATCAGTAAGAAGTGATTAAAAACATCTACAAAGCATAGCATTTAATCTAAAAACTAGTATTAAATTATGATTTGTAAGGAAAAAAAAATAGCTCAGAAGTGTGACAGGTAGAGGGTGCTGCCTCTCCTGAGGGAATAAAACACGCCCTTGAGCTACAGCTCTTAAAATACATACATTCTGAATACAGATATTTATATATATGACTGTTGGTTAGACACAAAGATAACATTCACTATTCTCTAATTCCAGCACAGATACAATGATGGAAGCATCTGAAACCTTTTGTCCCATCCATGCAGGAAGAAAAATCCTTGTAATACTGTGCAAGTGGAGTGTCTTCACCCATTTGAAAAACATATTTTGTTATTTACCTGTAAATGTATTTTCCTATTAACAAATTACAATAAGTTGCAGGTAAAACAAGCATATCCTCAAGCATTTATCCTTGGGGGAAGATATGTACGATAGGTCCATTGCTTATGTCTATAAATTACTACCCAATTTGGCTGTAACAAATTATGCTTGGAAATAATGAAAACAATGTCTGGGAACTACATCTCACATATCTGTATTTCAATGGCAACCAATATCAGAGAATTCTCTGTTGGGCAAAGGGACTTTCTGTTTCAAGACAAAGGCGTAGACAAAACATCCAGATCTTCACGTATCAGTCTGAACGTGTTCACAGGAAGAAAAACTCCACCAAAAATTAAAGATCTATGAAAAAGTGAAAAATTTCTTTGAACATAACCATTTCTGATAGAAAACTTAAATGGGAACACTATTACATGCAGATGGAAGAAAAAGGTATTCTTCAGGTTGAGTTGTCAACTGATCCTCTGAAGGAAAGTAGGTATTTGAACTACAAGTTAAGAAAATCTAAAAAAAAAAAAAAAAAGATCTTAAGGAAGGCCTCAAGCACAAAACAAGCAAAACTCTCAAAAGCCCATCTGGCAGAATAAAAACAGGACATGACATTAAAATGTCAAGTAAAAATCCTTACTGTGGCCTGTTGCTAGACTCTGCTTTGAATAGGTTAAGGACTGTTTCCATACTCTTTTATAGTATGGAACCATACATACAGAAGGTAAAAAGAAACCAGAAGAAAATAAAAAAATTGTTAAGTGTTATCCAATCTTTATTTTTCTTCAGGTTGGATTTGTCATGTCACAGCTGTAGACCTGAACAAAACTCTAAAGAGATGATGACCTGGAAAACAAATAGGTTGCAATTGTTCCTGGACAAACTTGGGATATAGGACCTATCAAGAAATGACAATATTCTGTTTCCTGTTCCTGCTGTTTATTTTGATTTAAAAATCCTTCTCTGTTTCTAATCACATGTTGCAGTTAATGGATTTGCTTTGAGTGCCTTTTTTTGGCATAACGATTCCACTTTTACAAGTATCCAAAGCATGACACTCCTTTTTCTTCTTCTGCAGTCTTCTAAATACCAGAGTAACATTTTCCAACTTCTTCTCTATACTTTTCCAAATACATCTTACAATTCAGTTTGGTCTTGTGACCACAGTTGAACACTGAATTCCAAACATCCTTACTATGGGTTCTGTCTAAAGGCCAATATCCATACAATTCCTTGTGCTGGGAAAAAAAATCAGTAGCTGTGAGGTAAACTTTTTTTAAAAGCCCAACATAAAACACCAACCGTAATTTAAATAGCAGATTAAAAGGCATCATGTAGTTGATTTAAGAAAACCATGTCTTAAATTTTCTTTTTCAGTTTAGCAGCTATGGGCTGCAATCATTCGTCATCTTGACTCAGAGTATTATGACATTAAGAAAAATATCACATGATGTTCCCATTTGGAGTAATCATTTCTTTATTCTTCTCATACTACCCTGCCTCCACAGAAGGTCAGAAATTTTCATGTTGAAGTAGCAACACACATTATTTGTCATTGCAATATAGCTATTTATTCCCACACAATTATTACTGCATCCAGATAAAAAATATGCTTTGCCCAAAATGCACTGGGTAACACATTTCTTTTTATTGAGTAAATAGTAAAACATCCTTCACTCTCTAACTATCCCTTAACTACACATTAATAACTTCCCATTCTAATTTACTGACTCTTTCCTAAAAAGAGAAACCTACTGTTGAGATCCACCATCAACACTCAAACTCAATGCAAAATTACCTTTGTGTCCAGGAATTGATGTAAGCAAATATCTTGAGGGCATGTTCCTTTCTGAGCTGCAACCCATCAGCACCTTCAATGTCTGATACTAAGAAAATAAAAACATAACAATATTAGTACCAAAACCAGCACCAGGCAATTTCTCTAATCTTATTAGGAATTATATTTGACAGCATCAAAAATTTAAACATGTATTTTGGAAGCTTATTTTCATATTGGACACTGAAGTCCTCAACCAAACCTGCAGTTTAGATGCAATTAAACTTGAAAACAGAAATTGCACAGTATTCTTGAATACTACAGTGAAAATTAGTGATTGCTCACAGTTCCTCCTTCTTATTGTCCTCTTCCAAAATACTCTTTGTAAGTTAAGTTTCAGTGGGAACTAGATTGACATGAACTTTCAAATGACCTTCTTCAACGGTTGTACTCATTAACCAGGTGAGGTTCTTCCTCCCCTCCCCCAATTCTGTCTGCTTTTTGAGATGACCACAAGCTCCTAACTTCCTTTTCCTGATCAGATAAAGATGGGGGGAGAGAAGAAAATACAAGCCCCACAACAAAACTATCAAGAACAGTGCAGAGTGTACGCATGAAGTTATCAGTTATTTCAGACTAGTTAAGTTGATGGTTATTCCTTTCAAATACAGCTATGATTTAACTGACATATAACCATAATGAATCACTAATCAGCAAAATGATAAACCTTACCACATTTATTACACACAGAAACCAGAACAGTTGTGCACTGATTTCAAAACACAGCTACTTCAGTGAGGTATTATGAAAAATTATATTGATAAAATACCGATATTTAGCTTATTAAAGTATGTAAGCATTTTTTAGATTCTTACACACTCTAGTAAGTTGAATATCAGTAGTACTCTGCATTTCCACTTACACGTCAACCAATTACACATTAGGCCACTGGATTCTGTCTACCAGTCACAAATCTTTCCCCATCTATCAATGCACAATTCTCATTTTCTCCTTGTCCTAAATTTCCATACACTTCTACAGTTAAATGATCACTACAGATTGAGAAGGTCAACTTAAAAGAAACACTGACAATTTCATTTCTAACAAAAATAAGTATTCCTATCTACATTTCACATGAAATTTCCAGTATTAGATGGTCACATCTGCTTTGCAAGCATCAGAACCCCTCAACCTCTTTTCCAACCTTAGCCTTCCGAAGTCCTCTGTAATCTATTAATACAGGCTTCTAAAAACTGGAGATGAAAGTCTGCTGGCACAGATTAAAAAGTTTAGAAAAATACTACTTCAATAATCACTGAAAACAAACACTTATGACTTCTTCAAAATAAGAACATTACATACACCCATAACATACATTCATACATATGCCCACACACAGGTATAAAAATTCACAAAAAGTAGTACCTCAACAGGATACCATTAAACTTTAAAAATCACTTTCTGTCTCACTCCTAGAAGGCTTCAAAAACCCTTAAGTAATACTGGACAAAGTACAAAATTGACAAGCACAGAGATGGGTATCAACTGATACTACATTACTATGACACTTGACTCTTAAGGCCAAAGCACAGCACTGAAGAAACCCACAACTCTGTCAAACAATTTAGGTCAAGTTTACCACAAAAGACAGTCTCAACTATAGTGAGCTTCTTAAAAAAAAAAAAAAAAAAACACAAAAAACTGCCCAGCATAAAAGGTTCATAAAACCTTCGTTTCTGACTTTTGTGAGCATTATTTCATTAAGATTAATTCCTTCAAACTTGACATAAAAGCCGTTGACAGTAATTTAGTAGCAACAAACCTAATTCTAACTTGTAGGACCTTACACAACTATAAAGCTTCCTTCATCCCCACAACACCCTACATAAAAACCACACAGTCTCACAAGTAGGACAGTAACTCTTAACTTCCAGAGCAGCCTTTTCATTGCAATCATTTGGAATGCTCCCAAATCTCCCCTCTGAGATTAAGACAAATTTAAAGTTAACTGGCCCTTTACAAGCTACAATTGCCATGCAGAGTACAGACCATAGGAATTATGGAAATACTGAAACTTATGCCTTGGGTTAAAGAAACAGGGAGGTATATGCCCTAGTTGGAGAAATCTGTTATTTTCCTGTTCATGCATTCTACATCTCACACATAGATCAACTTCACCTGGTCTTATTTACTAATTAATATAGTGGCCACATACACAATTTCCCTCTTCTGTACTTATAAATAATATTGTTGCAGGAAGATCAAAGAAGGAAAAACCACACTGAGGCTGCAGTAATCCACTGAATTCACCTAGGCCTGTGCCACGATCAAAGGAGGTAGTGACACATCTGGCAGGACTTCTACCCAACCTTAGTTGAAGCGCTCTCTTCTGCTCCTTAGCAGAAATGGTATTTTTCAGCTCAGCCAATTTATGTCCTCACAACCAAAATTTAAATCTTAGGCTTTCAAGTTCCTCTCTTATTCAGCATACCAACTTCGTGGATACATTGGATTTACAGTTCCTCTCTTTAGGGGCACATGCAGGTTCAAGTACAGTAACAATTTGTTATGAAGCCTACTATTTTTTTTAATTGAAAAAACAGAAAAGCAACAGGAACAATCACACTTATTATAGTTTCTGCACATTTGTTGGTTCCGGCCAGTTTTGTAATGACTTAGCTGCATGATTTCACTTCCAATCGATGATGTGTGTCTTTACTTTCAAACTGGTCATCTTCTGCCTTGAATGGACCAGCAGTTAAAACACATTCACTCGTAAATAAAGCACATCCTTTTACTCTCTCTCCCATTCTCGAGCATCCTGCATGCCTTAGATCCTCCCTTCATCTGCTGTTTCCCTAGTCTCTCACATTTCCAGCGTTTCAAACCCAGTGCTAACAATCATGTCCAACTTTTTCCAAAAACTTTTACTGTAACAAGCCTCCTTCTTGCAAATTGATTTGGCAGATTAGGCTTTCTCCTAGTTTCATACCTAAGGCAGTGATTCTCACAGGATGTGCTAAAGCATACTTGTGTGCTCTGAGAGCATCTGAAGTATGTCAAAGTGGCAGCTTGTGTGCTCTCATCAATAAGAATTGATAATATGTGCTCCAGAGCTTTACAGCCAGTCATTCCATGATCTATTAGTATTTCTCTCAGCTGTGGCACTCCAATCCTAGTCTCAGCGCCCTTGCCCCGTCTCCACAGGCTGCTTCTTCCTCCAGGCACTCATAAAGTAGTGATTTTAGAGATGTCTTCCCTAATTTATTCCTCAGCTCTCAGGGCTTGACTTTCTTCTCCTTCCTTAAATTTGCCTTAACAACTTTTCCTTCTCTTTTAAAGACTCTCAGACCTTCTCACCCTTCAGTCCTTCCTTTTCCCTCTTATCTCCCAGGCACACAAGCACCATCTCACTGCACTAGATCCAATTTCAAAATCAACATAACCCAGTTCAAGTCCATGCTACTAACAGCATCCATAGCCATGCATTTCAACAACTATTTGCACCCCACTCCTGCAGGAATCCAAACAGCCAGACTGGGAACTCCAGCAAATCCAATTTACCAACCTAACAAAAAACTATCCACATTTTTGTTGACTTTGTAAGCCACTTAATATTCAGGGTGAAAGCTATGTAAGCAGAAGGGACTGGGAAGGAAAATGTGAGGATGGGGAGGCTGAGAGAAGTAAACAACTTTGTAATGACTGCAGACCTTAAATTGCCTCACCCCATCTGGAGTAACTCACCCTAATACTACTCATCTATAGGCAAAGACACTGAAGTTACAGCTACTGTTAAAAGTATGGAAAAAGCAAATTGTTAAAGGCCTGAAACAGATCCATACAAGACAGAACTAAGCAGCAGAAAGAAGACAGACTGGTATGTAGATAAATTCCAGCTATATTCCAAATATATTATACAAATAAGCACTGCCTCTTTTTACTGAACCTTTATAACAAGATGGTTTACAGATCCTTCTGTCACAATAACATCATATAGGAAAGAGCTGAGCTGCTTAACTAACCCAAAGCAGTAACTATGAATTGCTTAACTTTAACCTCTTCTAGTATATTAAGTTTTCAGATGTTATTAAAAACCACTCCACAGACAAAATGCAATTACATTTTAAGTAGCTGATGAGAAACCAAAACATGCAATTGTCAAAGTGAAGATTTCAAACATTTCAGAAGAAAGAAATGTTTCTTCACTGTTTCCCCACTCTGCCATTTTACCTGGCTAGCTTTAAATGAAAACTTGGGTGATTTACCTAATCATCCACAAAAGAGTAATTTGCTAAAAGGGTATTATAGTACTAGAAACACCACAATCTCCCAAACTAAGGAAAAAAAGTACTATTAATAAAGGTACAACACCAAGAAAGTTACAGCAGATGAAAAAATACAAATCAACTGCAAAGAAGGGGACAATATAATTTCAGCTGTGAACAAACGAAGCTCAGACCGTAAGTGCATTTTTAGTAAGAACTTTGGAGCTAGAGGAACAGACTGTAATTAGACCTCAAGGACAACTATCATGCTAGACTTGTGAGGAATATCTTATATCCAAAGGTCACTTATCACATTAAGTACAAAATCAAATGGCAAGTAAAAATAGTATTTTTTAAAAGTATACTCTGCACTTTCAGAAATTTAATATAGTCAAAGTAAACAATAGAAAACTTTAACATGTAAAATGATAATTGCTACATATTCAAAAACTAACAAGGTACAGTTGCATGCAGACTCTGCTCCCTTCCCCCTCCTCCCCCAAGGCTCATCTGGTATCAGCTTCTCTTGGGAATGACTAGATCAATTTCAAAATGGACATTATTCTCAGAAATTGTTCCCTGATACAGACTATATAGAGGAAACAAGAGACATAGAATAAAGGAAACAGCATTAGGGGAAATAATACTAATCTTGAAAGGAAATATATACATAAACTTCTAAGTAACACCATTCACACAGAGAACCAGCAAACTATTTTTTTATGCACTGAGATGTTTTCTCTTACTCATACGGGATTTCTTTTTGTTTATGATCAATAGGAAGTAAGATGATAGCTACAGAGTTCAGTGTCTCCGACTCCCTTTCTACTTTCATCTATTAGAATCACTCCTTTTTGACTATAAAGGATGATTGCCTTAGATCAATTCATTGGTTCTTCCAGACCTTCCTTTATAAAGCTACCTTTGATAAGTATCTAGGAGGACAGCACCAACTTGAAGTTCAATGTCAACACAGTTTAACTGTCTAAGCTTCCTTAAAACTTTTCAGGGAGGGAAAAGATCATCTTTGCCCTCCTCAGTCTCCATAAAACAAAAATGCCCCAGAATACTGACTAGATACATATAACCAAAGAGCACTATGGTAGAGTGTACTGCCAAATAAAAAAAAGTTAATTCTCCAGCATTAGAAACACTATTCAAATGTCATATTAACATAGGAAAATCAGGTCTGTTACCCATAATACTGACATAATAAAGCTCTATAGTTCTATAATTAAGGTGCTTCCAAGTGCCTTTATGCTATCTTTATGATACCGAGTTGTCAATGCTCAGCATATCACTACAGCACAGCATTTCAGATAACTATGCCTGCTTCCATCCCACAACAGACCTGAATCCATTTTCAGTCTAAACTGAACTCTTCATTTGTTATAAATCCTCCAACCTGGTAAATTTCTCTTTTCTGCAAGCTTTTGATTACAAAGTATACAGAGGTTACAGATACAACATAATAGGTTAAAGACAGGAATTTGGTATGCTTTTAAAGTCTTGTTTCCTTACAAAAACAAACTGTGATCAAGTTACTGGCCTCTGTCAGACACTTAAACTTTTGAATGTTAAAGCAATTTCAGCAACTCTGATCAAGGTTTTCAAGTCTAAACTTATGTTTCTTATGAATGGAAATACAGAAGCTACTCAAAAGAGTAACAAAAAAACGGTTACAACTGGTCTCCCAAAAGCAGTCATCTGCTTGTTATTCAGCACCTGCACAATTTCTTATAGCCACAAGTTTCAGAGTTCTAATTCATTACTCACAGCATAGTTACTCAACTAGGAGTAGCACAAGCCTTGGCATATTTATCAAACAGCCATCACTTGTAAGATACAACTTCCCCAGAACAGAGCAAATAAGCTTGGGTGACTGCTGTATTTATGCATCGCCATTTCCCTGCAATCACCATGAAGTTCTCTGACTCTCATTCTCTTCATTTAACATACATTTCTCTCCCACGCGATCTCCTTCATCTTCGCCAGCAAACACCTCTTTCTTTTACTATAATATGCTAGGGCAGTCTAGAGCAAAACAGCAGAAGCTGACTGTGAGAACCTGCACAAAATTTAAGAACTGTCATCTTTCAAAAGCGATTGCCCTCCTATAGTTGTCAGTGTGCTAGGTCATCATTGCTTTGGAATAAAATGCCCCCTTCAGAACGGCTGTAGAGATCTACCTAAGGAAACAGTACTTAAGAATATCTTATGACTTTCACCATCCTAAAGAAAACATGCCACAGGCAACAATTCCACGTGGAATTATTTTAAATGCAGTTAAATCTCAACTAAACATGGTCAAATCTCAACTATCATCTGATAATTTACCCAGAACACTGGAACTGTTTCCACCCACAAGTACCCAGATGAATTATAACCTAAAACTTAGAAGTACCATCTCAAACACAAAACACAACTGTACTGCTTCATCAACCAGTTCAGGTCCAGAAGCAGCACTGCAACTTTCAGAGACAGAAAAGCCTAAGTTATTACACTGCATGAACTCACACTGTTCCCACAGAGTTAGTCACAGCTCCAAGTTCACAAATACTAAATCCATGCAGTACCATCTAAAGACAGAAATTTAAACTGGACTAGATGCGAGTGTGAAGTACACAATTTGGGGTGGGATATACCCATGGCAGGAGGAGCAGCAGCATCATATCCATATGGAATGGCATGGATACAAAAAAGTATAAAACTGCTATGAAAAATTTAAGGAGCAGAATGAGCTTGCATCAGCTAAAAATTGTGTAATGCAGATATGGCTTTTTTGATCAAACACTTGTACAAAATGATCTAACATCAGCTTGTGGATGATGTGACTGAATGGAATCAAAAATGGGCCCACCTGCACATTGCTCTGGCTCTGCTGGACCAAGAAGACCTACCAAGAGTCCCAGAACTGTCCTTTTCAACTCCCCAGCTTCTGAAAGGGCTCACTGGCCCAGTGCTGCACAACAGTAATCCACAAAGCATTCCCTCAAGCGGCATGGTATCTAGGCTTGGCATTTCCATGGAAGCCTGAGGGGGGTGAAGGAGCCTGGCAGTACAGCATGGAGCCAGCAGAGTTATCAGCTCTGGTTCAATGTTTGTCATGTCAGGTGGAAGGCATCTATGAAAACATACATGGTATCTTTGCACTGCACCTCCTAACACTTGTTATCTTGGGATTTTCAGCAGCAAAGATATAGCAACTCTCCCTCCCCAGGGAATGGCAAGTTACTAAGGAAAAAGCCTATAAAGCATTTCAAAGCGTTTGTGCCACTTGCTGGATGTTGTTTTTTGTTGGGCTTTTTTTGTTTGTTTTTTTAAAGAAGCAGTATTCTTATTTCAGAGTACTATTTTACTTGAGTACTGTAAACTCTCTCTGGCTCCAAGACTAGGTATTACAATTCTAGAAAGAGTGCATTTTCATCACTAAAAAAGTAGTTACAGTTTCTTTGTTAATATATATTAAAAAAACCTCCAGTTCAATTTAAATAGTATTTCCACACAATCAAGTCTGCTTGACATCATCAAAATGTATACTAGATGCTGAGAGTCAGGCTGCTCATTATCACATTTTAACAACAGACACTATAAATTTCTTAAAGAATCAATGCAGGATTGGGCAAGTACTGCATAAAACCAGAATTCCCTAACATATCACTGATTACTCCAAGATAAATTTCAAATCTAGGCAATTTTAACAACATATAAACTTGGAAAATAATGTCACTGATTGAATGACTCTACTTTTGAATGATTTTTCTTTAAATATTCCAGCTCTGAAGTTTAGGATGAAAACATAGAGCTCAAAGTTTATCAAACTGTCAGTAGAACAAAGGTTTAATTGCATGAACAAGCTGAAGAGGTTTTCTACTAGTCTTAATTAAAAGTAGCAAGGAATGCAAAAAATTAAAATACATACTCCAGCAGGAAGCATTCTATTTTCAAGAGAACCTTGCAAATTATTTCAGCTGTACTACTTGGCACAGTCTGAATCAGTTACAGAAAATACAACAGCTTTTCCCTCCCAACCAGAAAGAAAAGGCCAGAGCCTACCACAGAGCAACCACAGCCAGTAAGAAGCAACAGATTACCAGTAAATTTATAACAAAAACACCTAATGTCTGTGCTCTTGGGTTAGGGACAAAATCTGTGAGAGGCAAATATGATTAATTTTTTTCTTACAAAGTATACTTGAGCCTGCTTAAATAAGGAGATAAGATGGATAAAAATGGGCAATGGGTCATTATAGTAAATGGAGCTTCAGGCAGTTTGTTGAAAGCCCAAGAAGATCTTGCTGCGCATTTGAACTCAAAGGCATTATTTGTTTCCATCAGTGCAGACACATTCAAAACAGAGAATAAAATACTGAGAACAGATAGGCAACCAGCAAAGTTGCATTCTCTCTCAGCTTTCAAACTTGTGCTCAAATTTTGCACTCACCTCTGCTAGATAAATAACTGGCTAAACCACAACTGTACCATTTTTTTTCCTGAAATACTTTTCAGAAAGCTAGTAGACCAAAAGATAGAAGAGATGGCTGCGGGCAATGTCTATATAGTTTTTGCAAGTATCTCCAAGACTACAGTCAAGTTTCACCACAGCATCCTCTCCAACCAGAAAACACACTTGCAGATGCCATTTCGATATAAATGACTATTTTGAAAGTCACAAATCAGCAAGTGCACATGGGTCAGTATCTGTAACCATGGCTAAACACAATGTACAAAGCCAACCGACTTCTTAAAGATTCAAACTGACACTGCTAACACCTAGAAAGCTTCCTAGTTACTGATGAAAACTGATCTCAAACCTGATCAACTTGATCAGACCGTATCTACGTCAAATATTATATCAGCAAAGAAATAATCAAGACTGATTAAGAAATAATTTGCCTTAAAATATTAATTTCAAAGATTAAGATGAAAAAGTAGCTTGGAGAGAAGACCCACAAACTAATTCAACCATAAGTTAACTAGAAATAGTTTATTTCTAGCTGTGAAAGTAATCAGACAGGCCAATGCAGCAAAGATATACTGCACTGACCATCCTTAAACCAAACAAAAGAACTTACTTTCATCAAGCTTTTGAGGTCACACTCCCCAGTCCTGTACTAGTTCCAAGCAAGAGAAGGAAAAATAAACTTTTTCAGACTCTTCCACCAGCTGATGACTGAAAGGCTTGGCATAAACTGTACTGCATAAGCCTTTTACAGACCATTTCCCAAATTCCTGGGTAAATTTTTATATTCTGGCCCTCCTACAGCTTTCTGGAGTTGTCCTCCCTTGCAAACAGGCCGCTGTCCATTTCCAGCGCTGCTCATAGCCTCTCCGAGAAGAAAGGGTGTAGAGGTGAAAGCAGGATTTTTCCTGCCCAGAGATTTTTAAACAAAAAGTTCTCACAAGATAAAAACAGAGAACACCATCAGAAGACAACTCTGAAAAATACTAGTTATTCACTTCACGTGCACTTTAAAAAATTTCACTAGTGGAGAAAAAGAAATTTGTATTGTAACAAACTATAAATAATTTAAATTACATCTCACAGATCAATAAATAAGCAACCGATTACATCCTGAAAGTGAAATTAATCTTCCATTAAAAATTATCAAATCCCCCTAAAATGAGTTGAAAAGCCCAAGAGATAAAGACAAGTGCTGCACAACACAGCATAAAGCACACACAATAATGTCATGCAATCTGTACACTTCTTGTACACATGATTTCTTAGATGAAGAACACGCAAGATGCTAACAGACTACCTTCTCAAGAAAAATCCACCTGCAACTTAAAAAGCCGAACTTCTACTCTTGTTAAGTGTAGTAAAGTACTTTGCATTGGGGGCATTAGTTTTACACAAAAGAAGAAATTAAGTGATGTATTTCTATAACTAGAACAAAAAACCAACCACAACACTACCCAACTTTTTCAAGGCTTCCAGAAAGCACCAGTGCTTCAGTCGTTCTTCATGAACCTGTCAAAAAGCAACAAGAAGACATCATCCTTGCCCGCTTATCAGCGCAGCAGGTATGGAAGTAGCACATTCTCCACTATTAAGGAATCTACACAGTACTTAACAGCTGCATACATAGTAAGCCTTTTGTTTCACATATTTAAGACCACAGTTTACTATAGTTTATTACAGTTTTCATCCTAAACTTTTCCCTGTTTCTGTATACAATTACATAGATTAAAAGCTCTCAGTGGAGTCAATCAATAAAATGGTGCAGTGAATTGGAGGCTTCCTCAATCTAGTGTGAAAAGCAGCAAAAATAAAGCTCTGTCGCTCGCTTCCTAGATTGGAACCAATGATCTGCATGGATGCTGATTGAGAAATCATGCCTCAATTGTCACGTGTTTTTGAAGCCTTATTTACAGATCTTCTACAAATTAGCTAAATAAAGGTCAACACTCAAAGGCACTTTTTCCACAAGGACTTTTCCTGGCAAATTTCAACTTCTTCAATCAGTCAGTCCAGCACTACATCTCCCAAAGGAATTCTATTCATACTCATATAAATACATATATACATAAACAGGCCAAGTATTTCCTCTTCTAATAGTGCCCAGGAATAGCTGTAATGCATTTGCACCAAATTATGTCAAGGAAGAAAGTCCCAAAAGTAAAACTTTGTAAAACTACAAATAAGCTGAGTATTTTAACCAAAAAATCACAAACATGCTCACAGCTGTGTGCCCATGTTTAGCATTCAGACTGCACATCAATCCCTATAGAAGGAAGAAAGTGAAAAGAACAGCTTCTCACCTCTTCACAGATTAGATTCTAGAAACTTCCCATTTGCTACACAAAATAATAATAAAAAAGAAATCACCACCACATATGCTTAAACAACAGAAATTAAATAGACACAACTTGCTATTCATATAAACATTCAGGTTGTCCCAGAATCCTGACAACTATAAATGCATAGCTTAGCCTGCAAAAATCCTTACTTATTAACTACCTGAGCTGGTAAAGCTAACAGGTGAGGTACACTAAAAAAGGAACAGGAAAAAAATGGAAATCATAAAAGCTATTCTATACAGATAATCTTGCTCTCCCTCACTAAGAAACGCCCTCCTGTACAGTGGAAGTCTTAACAGGACTTGTTGGAAGCACCAAGACACCAATGTAGCACTGTCATCATCCACAGGCAACTTCTGTGATATTTCTCATCTTTCCCGATTCAGACCTGAATAGTCATCAAGAGACTACTGTAAAGGGGAAAAAAATCAATTATGGAAGTCCATAAAAGGAAATCAACACCGAAGAATTAAGCAGAGTGGGGGATAGAAGGAAGAACAGAAGGAGCATCCAAGTAAGCAGAATGGAAACTGAGAAATGGAAAAAAATCACAAGCACAGAAACATAACAACTTTGAAAACTAACAGAAGAGTTGCAACAAAGATGAGGTGCAGGACAGAGTATCAATATGATCAAGTACTCAGATGAACCTAAGTAGTCAAATAAGAAAATAAAAGAAATCACAGGAACCATGATGTAAACACTGCTTTCCCACTCTAATCTCTAAAACACCAAGTTGCAGACTGCTCATCACTTGTCCGTGGAACACGATTCCAGAAAGCAAGACCCGCTTTTCTCAATGTTACTTCAACACAGGAAGACAGAAGAAAACTTCAGAGACACGGAGAAAAAGCAGCCAGGAATTAAAAACCACAATGTGGAAATGAGATTTGAAAACAATGAGATACATTTTACTTTTTAACTTGGAGAGGAAAAGCAAAATCAAAAAGGAATTCTACAAATCAGAAGAAAGCGCGAGTCTTTCAGTCCCCTGAATCCATGCAACTCCTTCCATGTAAGACAACACCCTTGGTCATCCAAGAGACCGGGCTTCTCCAAGACAGGCAGAGGAAATAGGGCCAGTGTCTGCTCTCCAAGGTACTGCCCCTTCAACAGCAGCTCGAAATTTCTAGCCCAAGCACTCTCTCTCGCAGATTCCATTATGCTCCCCCGCTACCTCCACATCTAAAGACAGTTAGAACAGCTATTCTCTCCAAAGAACTGACACTGACAACATCCAGGATAGCCTAGAACACATCATCTTGGACACATCTCAGGAGCTGCTTGAGACTTACATAACTTGACAACTATCCTTACAGAGGAAAAGCCATACAGCATCAAAAGATATGGGAAAAGAAAAAAAAAAAAAGCAGGGGAAGTTTTCCTACACAGGGAATGAGATCACTTCAAGTTGTACACTAGTCAAGTATCTTAAAAAAATAATCTAATCAAGCAAGGGAGGTTTTACTTCCTCACTTGAATTTAATTGAAGTTATTCATATAACCAAGCAGAAATATAACTGTGGAGTCTGTGTAGGGATAAAGAAGGCTAAAAGCACCTACAGCATAAAGTTTGAGAATCTCTGCTACAAATAAAGCAATTAATTTCTTTAATATTACATGTGATGGGTTTCTTAAGCTTTAAGGACATTGTAACAAATACTTCTCCAACATAAGATTCTGCTACATACAAAGAGAAAGATCGCAGTCAATACATGTCAATGGTCCATAACTCGGACCAAAACTCAGCAGAATGGGATTTATGTAACCAATCTTCAGCATCAGCGACCAAGCAGCTTGAGCAATGAGAAAGAACCAGTCTCCAGGAGCCTGAACAGGAAAAGTTTCAGGACAAAATCATTTTTGATCACATCAAATAACATGAACCAAAATCATCGTACAAAACCAAAGCTGAAGTATCTTTCTAAAAATAGAAGCCTTTCAGCTATTAAAGTCACAGAGTTTTTCCTTCAACTGCCTTACAGTCACAAACAAGTAAAACTCCTTTATCTCAAGTCACCTTCCCTTTTGCTTTAGAAAGTTCACAATTAGTAAACATATGAGTTCCTCCGTCCTTTTTTTCCCTCTGGTTATTCCGATTCATTTAGAGTAGCATTACCCCACTGCCTGCAGCACTGCTATCAAGGAAAAGTTATTTTCTTTTTCCTCTAAGTCTGTTTGCTCATCACCTTAAAAGGGTCAAAGGCAAAACTAAACATGAAACAATCACCAAACTTGAACTTTATAAACAATTATGTTTCTTTTCTTCAACAGAAGATAGGGAATATTTAGGTTAGTGTAATACAGTTGGGCAGTTACACTAGTAATTCCTCCATAGAGTACCTGCAGAGGTTCTTAACATGGAAATATCGTGTATGTGGAAAGAAAACACGAATATATAAAAAGGGACAAAGGGGGAAAAAAAGAAAAAGAAAAAAAGTCATGCAACAGAGACAACTACTATTCAGTTTTGCATGAGGGGAACAGTCAAACAAAACACCAGATCTGTGCAAAACACTAGAGGTAGTCAAATAATCAATACCGAAGCTTACAGGCAAACACTGAACAAGTGGCAGCAGCTCTTGTAGACCAAGTGATGTTAATTATGCAGCATTTGTAATAATCTCATTATAACATATATTCCATATATCTAAAACACTGTACGAAGATCGATAGAATGAAATGTTTATCATATCCAAATACCCAAGTACAAACTAAATGCTGCAATGTTGTGGAATATTTCAGTTTCTTGTCTTCCTCACAGTACACATAGCCTCGCTCAACCTCTAGGTCTCTCTGTGCTTCCTAAAGGCAGAATTATGTGACAAGAAGTCAAGTCAAGCATCTTGAGCATCAAATTCAGGTCTGTGTTGAAACTATACAAATAGTAAAACACCCCAGTACCTCAGGTGTTTTATGGACCTCATCATATTGGGAGCAGTTCTGACAGTGATAATGGACAGAAAACTACAATATTAACCTCCATCCAACTCTTCTGCTTGAGTAGATGGGGGGGATGTGGGGGTGTGTCATTTTTTTTTATTTTTATTTTATGTTTCAGTAAACGTTTAAGAGAAAGCATAATGAGAAAAATGGCCTCCAAGCTTGTGTGATAGAATAAGACCTAGAAGCCTCTATTCATCAACATGAACTCATTTTATAAGGTTACAGAGCTTCTAAGAAAAAAAAAAAAAATGGACAGAAGAAGTAATAAATGAAGTGAAGTAGAATACTGAGAAGAAAACAAACTTAGTTCCCAGAAACCAAGAACATGGAATAACCTATGCCTACCAAAGTTACCAAAAACCACAACTGTTGCTGGAAAATAAAACCTATTTTTCAATGTTGTAATTTTTTTTCTTACTTTTATAAAAGCCAAATAAAAAGAAAAAGCCTAAATCAAAGCCATTTACATAGTTTTAAGTCAACATACATCAACACCAGTCGCAGTCCCAAGGGGAAGCCTCTCAGGCAACCAAACTCAGTCAGGCTCTCTGGGACATGCCACAGCTAGGACTGCAAGCACAACTAACTCAAGACCAGTCTGTGAACAAGATTTCCACTTTAAGCCAAGAGACGGGACTCCCAGGCACACAACAATGAACACTTACTACTGAGCATCACACGTGAAGCCTGTGTAAGCATCCAGTGACAGCACGGGTCTGTAGGTAGCTCAAACTATTATTACTGTGGCTTCAGGTGTGACACAGTGACCAGTACAACTGTGGTATAAAAGACTTGAGACAGAAAAGAAAAATATCTGTGTTTAATGTTACATTTCTGTATTTTCCGTTTTACTTTAGAGTTAAGACTATCTGGGTATCTGTGCAGTGCCTAGCAAAACAGTACTATCCTGATCAGGGCCTCTGGACAGCACAGCAATGTAAATATTACTAAAGAACAAATGAAATTCAATATAATCCCTTCTAGACTGACAAGACCTGGCATCCAAAAAATAAAGAGCAAGGAATGTACAGTGTGTCAATATCAGGGTTCATTTTGGGATACAGACTACTACAAATCAACACAACAGCATGTAACCCCCTCCTCACATATACCCTATAGAAAGTATGCACATTTAAATGAGCCCATACAACTAATGCCACGAGAATTTTTAAGCCCTTTGTCAATAAGTGCTCTTATCTTAAAAAGTAAACAATGACATCTTCCTTCACAGCCCCCCGCCCCCACCGGCCTTCTATTTAAGGCTACTAAAAATGTTTCTGTTCAGAAATCAGACTAGACTTTTTGTAGACTTTATTAAATCCCTGCCAGGGAAAACAAGTAACATTAATGGTACCTAGAGCACCCAGCAAGAAATTAGACTATGTGAACAACATTGTTTTGCGATGCAAAAAGCTGCTTTAAAGTCTGGGAGTTTCAAGAAGGAATTAGGTGTTTTACTGAGTTCCTGGATAAAATCATAACTTGAAACTACTACTACGTCTCAGAAAAGACTCCAAGATCAGGGAATTTACCTGATTTCATACTTGGATCAAATGCTGAAAATAAAAATGCTGCAAGAGGAAAACAAAAAAACCCAATGTTGCTGCTTCTGTCCATAAAACATGGCCTACTTCTCATGCTTAAGCATAGCAATGAAACTTTGTGTTAAATAAATGTATGCTTACATACAGACCTTTGGCCAAAAAATAAGTTTTTCAAACTACAGGTTTCTGGTTCCACAAGATCTCAGGCAGCCATGGAAGCAGGTCCTCAGACTGACTGACTACCTGTTACAACATCAGGCTTGAGGACCTGGAGTCTTGTAACAAGCTTTAGCAAGCCATAACCCCGGGCTTACACACAGGTCACTGCTAGACAAAGGCTACAAATCCGTACAACGTTATGGGGTGGGAAGTAATACTGTACAAGTTTACAGTAGGACTAATATGCTTGTAACAAAAACATGCCTAGCAGTTTGCAGAATTGTCAAATTCCCTCCTTCTACCATCCATAAATTTGCAATTTCTT
Source organism: Gallinula chloropus (assembly GCF_964237585.1). Classification (NCBI taxonomy): domain Eukaryota; kingdom Metazoa; phylum Chordata; class Aves; order Gruiformes; family Rallidae; genus Gallinula; species Gallinula chloropus. The sequence continues at coordinate 82,047,936 of NC_140087.1, read as the reverse complement.
GTTAAGAAAACCAGAGCTTCCCACGTGTTCTTTTCACAGCAATACATTAGTTGTTAGTCACTCCACTTTCTACGTGACCTGTCATACAATTGATACCAAATAATTATTTTGTCAACATTAGGGTAAACAAAGACAAAAGGCAGTATGTGTCCTGTGTAAAAATGTTTAGTTTAGCAAGAAATTTCTAAAACAAACTAGCTTATGTTTCCTGGACCTCTTTCAAACAGTTTTGGTAGTTTCAGTGAAGAGGCGATCCCAAATGCTCAGCGGGCAGAAAAGGAAACTGCTGGCAGTCTCTGGCTCACACATTTTGGGCATGACCTCATTCTTTTACTACTACTTTTCATTTTTGCTGCAGTGTTTTAAAAAAAAACAAGGGTTGACACTATTTTCATACATCACCTGTAATTATTCCTTAAGAAACACAAAGGACAGATCTTGAAGTTATAGAAGAAAGTACACCTCCCTTGTAACTCAGTCTCCTGCAGTGAGAATGTAGGTGGCACACACACAATGCACTATCATATGCTCCTTAGTATCCAAACACACACATAAAATAGTTACACTTATTTAAAGTGTGCTTGTTTCCCTGCAAGGAAGACCAAACCTTAAGCTGTTTGTTTAGAATTTTTGGAAGTTAATTATATAACGATAGTGGTGCATAACTTACCTAACACATTTAACTTAAAAAGCCAAATTTCCTTTTCCTTTTCAAAGGTTTATGCTTTAAATTACACAGAACCATTAAAGTATCCATACCCTAGCTTGTTGGGGTTTATTAAATTGTTGAAGTGATTTAAGGTGTTGCCTTATCTGTAAGGGAAAAACCAGCTGCCTAAATCCCAGTTACCTTTAAATGGTTCTAAAAGTAAAGTCATATTGGAATTTCAGAGATTTCTTGAAATATCAAGTTTAACATTACAGCTACTTCCTATTTGTACACACCAATCTTGATCAAGTTTAAACGATTATTTATCAATCCATCAGAATCAAGTGAAATGATCTCCACCACCAAAAAGTTGTCATTGGTATATCACTAATAGCTTAGTCTTATTTTGAACCTACTGTTTAAATAAGCATTCCATCCATAATACTGACATATTCACCATCTTCCCAGTTGAGAAAGACAAGGTATACCTCCTAAATTAAGTAAACATCCCAATGATCATTCAGAACAAGATACTGGACTTACAAGCTTAACCAAACTTGGCAAACAATTTTAACAAACCAAGAGTTCTCTAATGTTAGCATTTTAATCTTATTTATTCCAGCCTCTAGGCTCTTCTGAAAGTTAGTTTTACACATACATATTCACTCCTCAAACACAGCGCTGGTCATCACTGAATATCATATTTCCCTAGCAAGAAAGAAGCCAACATTCAACTGCCATACTCATATATCTGAGGGAAGCACAACCACATGCAATCGGGCCTCACATGACTTAAGAAAACTCTACCCAAATCCTGTTCTAGGAAGCATTCTGTGCTTCACTTCATTGGAACACGATTTGCCTCTAAGCAGACGACGGCAGTGTGCAACCAGAAAAAATGTTTTAAGATCTGAGATAGCCTAACTTCCTGCTAATCACAAACTTTAACTGATAAGTTCGTTAAATTCCTCAGCATCTCCAGAAATTCTGGTTTTTTTCTTGGTCTTTGTTCATGAAGCAGTGCACAGAGACAAGCCTGAGAAGCAGGGAAGGTACCTTGTCTGCACGCAGAACCGAGAACAGGTTCCAAGGGATACACGAGGCCTACTGCACAGGGTAAAGGGGATTTCATGCCCAAACTGCCATCAGATTTCAGCAGTGCTGGGGGAATACCTGGTGTACTCACTCTCCTACCCTCCCAGCTGTTTAAGTAACACCCGTAGAGAGAAAACTTCGGAAGGAAGCAAGAGACCACCCCTGAAGCCCGGGAGCTCCTTTCCCCCCCACCGCCAGCCCGGCCCTCGCAAAGCCGAGCCAGGCTTCTTAAGGGGCCGGCTCCTTCACAGCCAAACAGTCGCCTCGGAAAAATAGGTACCCGAAAAAAACCTCCACAGCGTCCCTTCTCCCCCTCCCCTCGACACCACCACACCGCGGACAGCGAGGGGGAGGGGGGGAGGCAGGATCAGTCAAAGCCTCCTTGTCTGCTGCTTAAAAGGGACCCAGCCCAGGCCCGGCCTCCAGCTGCTGAGCAGCCACCGGAGCAGGTCCCAGGCACCTCCTCAGCCGCGCGCGGAGTCAGCTAGGCCCCGCTGCGGCTTCCCCGGGATGCAGGGCGAAAAGCGGGCTCCTCACGCCAAAGGCAGGGTCACGTCCCCGCCCGGCCCCACACGGAGACACCCGGGGGGCAGGCGGGAAAGAGGGAAGGGGGGGGGGGGAGGCTCCCCTGCGGAAGGCCCGGCGGGGACAGCCCCTTGGCGCACCCTCCCCAGGCCGCAAGTCGCCCGGCCCCGATACGGAGAGGAGGGAAAGGGAAGGAAGCCGCAGAGCAAGGCAGGCTGTCCCTCTATGGCCACCCCGCAGAGAGAGAGGTAAGCCCGCGCCCAGGAGGCCCTAGCCAGGCGGCGAGAGGGGAAAGGCAAGGGGGGGGGGGGGGGGGGGGTAAGGAAAGAGATGAAGCGGGGTTATAACCCAGCCCGTGTAGAGGAGGGTACGTGGGGTCCCGGCCCGGGGCGAGGAGTGTTGGGGGGAGGGTAGCGGGGGAGGGCGGCCGCACTTACTCTCATTTAACACCTCCAGCAGCTCGGCGCAGCTCTCACACATTGTTCATTAACAGCAGCAGCCGCCGCCGCCGCCTCCTCCCGACCATTGATTGATCCACTCGGTGCTGCTGATTGATGATTGATGGGGGCCGGGGCGGGGGTCAGTCGGGGGGGAGGGGGGGAGGGGAAGGAGGGGGCGGGAAGGAATAGGAAGAGAAGGGGGGGGGGGGAGAGAGAGGTAGGGGCCGGTCTGGGATCCGGGGGAGGGGGGGATGGGGCGGCTGATCAATGCAAATGAGCCTGTGGCGGCGGCGGCAGCGGCGGGGAGGAGAAGCCGAGTCACTCACTGGCTCCCAGTGACTCCACGCGCCGCCATTTTGCTGAGGGGGAAGGAGGAGGAGGGGACGGGAACGAGGGGGGACAGGGCGCTCGGGCTCAGCTCGGCAGTTTCCGACCAGGCAGCAGGCGAAGGTATCCGAGTCCCTCCTCCCTTCGCTTTCGCCCCGCCTTCCCACCCCAGGCCGAGCGGCGGGCTGCTGAGCGGGGAGGAGGAGGAAGGGGGCGGGACGGCACGGCAGCCGGGGCCGGGAGGGTAAAATGGCGGCGGCCGGGGTTGCCGCTGCGGTTCCGCGCGCGCCCGGGGTTGGGCGGGAAGCGCGTTTCCCTGCCCTCTTCCCGCCTCCCGCCAGGGGGGAATCTCCTCCAGTAACGCGCGACACGCCGCTGCGGCAGGGCCGGAGAAGCGCCCTCGTTTGCGCCGCTCGCACCGACCCACCGCCGCTGGACTCCCCCCGCCTCCTCTGTCCGCCGCCACGGTGGCCCCGGAGCCCCGACTACCGCCGCTCCTCCCTTTCCCGCTGTGCTCGTCTCTGCCCGGGCTGCGGGAGGATGGCTCCCGAGGCAGACTCTGCCAGCTCTCCGCTGAGCGTGCCGCGGGTTTTAAGGGCTGCCCGTTTATTCCCTCGTTATCGTTTATTATTATTAATAAATAGGCCGGCCCAGCTGGAGAATTCCTGGAGCACGGCGGGCGGGCGCGGAAGCCCTTGGGGACCTCCGGCCTGAAGGGAGCGCTTAGCGCACGGCGCCGAGCTCCGGCGGGCGCCTCAGGGGCACGCAGCGTAGGAAGGAAGGAAGCGCCTTAATTTCTAGGCGGGTTTTCAGGTCTTTCGTCTTTTTGGTAGTTACTGGCGTTTTCCGCCGGCGGGACGGAAGGGCTGTCAGCCATCTCCTTCCCGCCCAGCCCCGGCTGAGGGGAGCCGAAGGGACAAGCGCGCTGGGGCACGTCCTATCCCGGCCTCGCGAAAATAAACGTTTTTAACACTACGATAGCATTTTATGCAAGTAATTATGTTATTTCTACCTCATAGTTTTTTTTCTCCCTCTCCCTTGGACAGTGGTTTATTCTGCGCGGTATATGTCTAACGGCGAGTCCAGCACTCGTGAATGGTCGGAAGAACCGCGTTTTCATGAGAGACTTAAGTCTTTTCGTGAGAAGAGATTTAAAACGAGAGAGCGTCTTTTAGAGTTACATAATTTATGCCGCTTAAAACTACCGGTTAAGTCTCTCGCGGGCGCATTTTGAACGAGATTCTAGACTGCTGGAAGAGGTTTCACACAAATGGCAGTTTTCCATACAAGAACACACCCCCCCTTTTTTTTTTTTTACCACCCGTGAACCCTGCACACTCCCTCGCCCAGGTAGGTGTGATTGGAGTACGGGTCACGGGGTAGATAGATCGTGGCTGGTTTTTCTCGCCAAAGTAGGCACTTCTTCAGTATCGTGTAGTAGTTTTTATTTCTGTAGTACCACCCAGTGGTGAGCTAATGTATTATTCCGACTGCTCCTAGTTTACTGACTTGTACATAGGATTAAGGAAGCAAATCTATTAATAGCCGCAATGCAGATGCAATATAGTTTAGTAGAAAGTAAAGTAAACCAAACTTGCCAAGTAAGGGGGTAAAATAATGGAGAGCTGTTTTGAGTTCCTCAGTGACTGACTTCAAAACAAAACCGAACTGCATTTCCACAATGACATTGGACTTGTATTTCTTTCTTTCAATTCCATGAGCATATTTATACTGGCAGTAACACCACTGGTGCTTGTATGTGCAACCTCCCACTGAAGTGCAGAGAATGCTCTCCTCACAGCCCTCAGGGCACCAGTTTGTTAAGCTAAAATAGAATTCCACTGCTGCTTAAAAATAAGAGACAAGTTATTGTAAACAACAGACCCAGTGTTGGCTACAACTACTGTGGAAGTCAGGAATATGCTAGAAAGATCTTTCACCCAGACTTCTTGTTGATACTTGCTTTTTAAATACTTTCCAAGTTGGGGTTATCAACAGGAGTAGCTTTTCTTAAATGTTTTCTGCTGAAATTTCCCTTTACTAAATTAAAATAGTACAGAAAAATAACTTTCTGAGAGTCTACATGAGACATGATTTCTTTGTCTGTAGCTTTAATTCACATCATATGTTAATGCAAGTATCTGCCAGACAGGATTTCTGAGACTAACAATGGATACCGATACAAGGGATGGGAGGAGGAAGACTGCGAGTAACCAAACTCTAAACTTCCCAGAAACCTTTTACTGATCTTTCTTGTTATACCTAAATTAAAGATGTTGTCATTCCTGCCAGTCATAGTCAACAATAAACAATATGCTTTCTATTGATGTTTAGAACTTTAACCACTGCAAACCAGGAAGTTACTAAATTAGGCTCGTGTGGTGGATTAAAATGGCACAGATGTACTGGACCCTGTAAGGCCTTCTTCCATAGTGTCATCTCTGCCAGATAGCCTGAAAATTTACCTAATGAAGGATACAAGAACAATCCAGAATATTAAAATTACCACATTCTGCTCATGCCTGAATTAAGGTACTGACTAGCTTCCCTTTCTACAGCATTGCTTTCAAAGCTTGAGATCCATCAGAGCTTTTTATACATAATATATATATTTACGTGTATTCATGATGTCATTTTTCACTTGATGTACTGTCTTACCTTCTATGTGTCTGAGATTATTTAATCTTTTGCATGTCATTTTTTTTTCCACAGCTTTCACACCTTGTCTTCACGATATGCCACGTGCTGTTTCCTGAATTTTGTCAGTTATTATCTGCTGGAATACCACTTATCAAAAGGAAACTTACTGAAGCTGGAAGCCAGGAGCTGTACAGAGTCACTTAGAAAGCACCTTAATGTTGTCATACCAAAATACATAAAATCTGTATCTCCAAGAAGTCATGCTTATTTGCTTCCTTAATCCTTAAGGTCACATCACACAGGTATTCCAGTGGCTGTATGATGAGTAGTCTGCATCTGGAAAAAGACCACATCTTTTGATGGAAAGCAGCATTCCACAATCTGCATAACCTGATTTAAAATTACACTTCTCCTTCCTCTCTTCCTTCCTTACACAGACCCTACAGTGAATTTTAAAACAAACCCCAAATTAAGTGCCAAAACATCTGAGAAGATTGTTTTTCTGACAAACCAGCTCTTTGATCCCATGGCAGCGCCACATAAACACCAGAGTCAGCACAAGGAAGGGGCCTTGTGAAGTATGGTGTCACATGCCAAGTTCAGTGAATACAACAGAAGAGTGGGGGTGACCTTGAGTCACTCCTGCTTTTGTGCAGGCTGGAGTATTGCCAGCTAAATTCCTTTTTGCTACACACAATAGTCTTTTTTAATATATATACATATGGAGATGAAACTACTTTTTTTTTTCTAAAAAAAATTCAGTGTTAGCTTCCCAGGAAAAGATAACAAGAAGTATAACTGGCCTGGTTACAGCAATCATCAGCCTCCCACCCTCCTGTGTGTTGCTTTTTTTCCCTCTTGACCTTCATTCTACCCTCATGTGCCATCCTTGCAAGGTTGTTTGATCCCCAGGAGGCCCTCTTTCCTCCCTGTGACTGCGACGCTCCTAATCTGGAAGTATTTGCTCTGATAAACTGCTGACAGGGTTGCTCTAAAGGAGTAATTTAGCGAGACCTGAGCAAACCTGAAATTAGAATACACACTTAGAACTGGATTAAGCGTTTGAGAACATAAATATGTTAGCCAAAAGTAATGGTGTCCCTGCTGTGTCCCAACGCTTCACTAAACTGTAGACCTGGCTTTCTTCAGGGTAAAGGTAAGAGTTAACGATGCTCCCCCCACCCCCTCCACTCCTTGCCCCCCGAAAAAACCCATCACCAAAAATACCAAATCCAGCTACAACCCTGAGGCCGGTGAGGGCTCGAGCTGGTAAGGCTGGTCACTGCCTCTGTTCCTTCTCTGGGACACTCCAGCCTCTCCTAGCCTACCTCAGGCTTGATGTTTTTAAGCTTTCATGCTGTGTATGTGTAGAGTTGGTTGTTTGACCTTGGAATAGTCACTGTGGAATGGAAAAGACTTACCTAAAACATTACTTTAAAAAATATTATTCATGTCAACTACTTTAACCAGAGCTTTGTCGGATGAGAGAGCGACTGAATTATCTTGTTTGAACTTTGTGTTGCTCTGCTCCAGGTTCCCATAGAAGGGATAGCTGAATGGATCGCATGTTCACTCTTCTGCTGTCACAATATAGAACAAAAGGTAAACCACAGTGATTTAAGCAGATGCTGAGAGCAGCTGGGACACCTGGGAAGCAAGTAAGTAATTTTGGCTATAGAGTGCCAAAATTCCAACTAGTCCAGTTGTGTCTGGGACGATGCTGGAAAACCGCTGGAATCTATTGCCTAGGAAGGAAGTCTCTGCCTGTAGAGTGTAAACTTACAGTGAAGCTTGGCTGAGGTGCAACAGAATCAATTTACATTTACACAATTTACAGTGTATAATGCTCACTGCACTGCCAAGCTGCACCAGCTGGGTAGCTGGCTGCTCAGCATCTCGCAGGGAAAAAAGCCTGTGTTCTAATAAACGTGAGGCCCAGCTATTGGACATGGTAAGAATCGCGCCACAGAGCCAGGCAAACTGGGCAAGCTCCACTTACTTCAGAGGCTGCATCTTTCCAGAGCCTGTGGCTGGGGTTGCAGTCCAGGTGGGAAATTCAGTTGGAGTTACCCTGCATGCTTCTGCTCCCATCAAGACGTTACTTCTATTGTTTTCTTCTGTAAAGTAGGTGCCAGGTGACTGGCCGTCCCTTTGATGGGAAAGCAAGTCAACAGGCACTTTTCTGAGCATGAGCCACAGCACCATCAGCAACCAAACCATCATCCCACCACCAAGAATGCAGACTTTTTTATGCATTTAGACCTCTAAGACTTTTTAACCTGCAAAGCACGTGTTTGCTATGTTCCTTTGAAGAACTTTGCTTGTGTGACTGCACAGTTGCAAGCTAAGTTAACCTCGAAAGCAAAACCACTCAGAGGTAAAGCTCTGGGGAGTTCACAAGTTCATTGCAAAGCTTTGGAAAGTTTGTAAAACCAGGTGTGAAGGGTGGTGGAAAAAAGCTCATCCTGGAGATGCCACCTTGTTAAGAGAGTCACATCAGGTAGAACAGTTCTCACTCCTCCAACCTACAGTGGCCAATTCTTCCTCTTAAGTCTTTGCTGAAATTACAGAATGCTCAAAGAACCTCAGTCTTCTCAAGACTGAGAAAACAGATGACTTTAAGAGGACTGAAAAAAGGCATTCCCAGGAAAAAGCAGACCCCTTGGCACAGTAACTTTGAAGAGACCATCCAGTGCGTTGCCTAGGAAAAAATGCTGTTTAACTTCAAACTTACATGGAAGTAAATAAAAGTGAGTGTGTTGTCTTTTCATCTTTGGCTTTTGTTCTTCCCATTTGTACTCTGTGGTCCTCCTCAGCCCATCTTTCCCTAGCACAAACCCTCACAGGGAGCAAGAAACACATGTACAAAGACAGACAGCAGCAGCCAGGGCAGGTAACTGTATGCATATGCATGCATGTGTATGTATGCATATATGTGTTCATACATGTGTATGCATGTATGAAGTCAGTGACTTTGTGTGCATTTCAGCAATTAAGGCCCCATGGTAAGTGACACCCCACCCCACAACTGAACGCCTCACCCAGAATAGCTAAGCCTTTTCCCCAGGGAACACTGCCGGCATAGCTACCCTTGGACAGGGAAGCAAGGATCTCCTAAACCTTTAGGTCTCAAAGTCAGCCGCAGGAAGTGCAGTGCGGATATGCAGGTGGGAAAGGCAGAGGAAGGGAGAAGCATGAGCTTTTGCTCAGTTTTGGGAGCAAGGGGGAGGGTGGGAGTGAGGTTTTAGGGTTTGAGACAAAAGACACTCCCAACAACTCATGTTTTCTCCATAGCATCTGGAGACAAGCCCGGGAAAAGGAAAAAAGTCTGGCAAAAACCAACAGCCCCCCAGAACTCTTGGATCAGGAATCATCATTTATCCAGCAACAAACAGCCCCTCTCCACCACACAGCCCCACACTCCTCACCTTTGCCAGCCTCTAGATTTCAGCATTACCCTCAGAGCATCATTTTTCATATTCTTTACTCTCAAGAAACCCACAGCTGAAGTCTTGCTGCCTTTTCAGTGCTAAAAGCCTACCAGAAGGAACTCTTAAAGCTTCCTTGAGACACGAGCATTTCTAAAGCTTTTTTTTTTGCATAAATATTAGCTTTATTGGAAAATAGTTCACTTAACCAATCAGATTAACACACAGCAAATTAATCTAGTTTTAAAAAAACCAAGCTAACCTAAAACACTTTGGAAAATCATCTGCTTCAGTTACAGTAGCAAACACATCATGGTAGCCTGGAACAAGTACTTGGGGGTGTCTTCACCAGCTAACAGGCGATCAGTTCATGTAAACACAGGAAACACCCTGTAATAGTGGTATTTATGAACGTACCGGGAGTACTCTGAAAAAATCTGTATAGAAATATGCACAAAACAGCGGTTTACATATAAATACAGGTTATGTAGATGTTTATAGGATGGTTCATGCTTTTTTTAAATCCATGTATTTTTTAATTTACAGAGTGGGCGCATGGGAACTGGAACTCTTAGATGTACATAGTTGGGTAACTCATTTCCTCATTCAGGGTGACTGCACTGGAACTACACACACACACAGGTCAAATCTTTTTTGATATCCAGAGCTCTGCATAAGCTGCATTTTTGTAGCCTCTGCAGAGATGAGCGAAAGGCACCGATTCTGAAAAGATAACAAGACCACAGTTTTAAGATCTAAAAGGGAAGCAAAAACTCAAGATTAAAATTCTGCTACTAGATAATCCCAAAGGTATCAAAACAACAACCAAAACTCTTCTCAGTCAGCTTTAAAAACACAGTTCAGATTTGTTGGTTTGAGAGGTTAGATTTAATTCGCCAGTAAACAACCAGGCGATGAGCCTCAGGCCAACGTGAATCTTAAACACGGGAAGAAGCAACGCACAGCAAAGTGCATTTTTCATGTGAAACTTATTTCCATGCACTGTTAATACCACTGCGTGTCAGAACCAATTCCCTCTTTAGTCCTGTGACCCACCGGTAAGATCACTCTGACATCACACTATCAGTGGTATTCATATCAATGAAGTTTTCTTTTCTGCACAGCTTGTGATAACCTGTAGCTCTAGAACACTGTATCTCAGCCTGGCAACCAGCCATTCCATGTCCATTCCCGCTGCATCCTTCAACAGGACTATTTTAATCTGCCTATTATAGACGATGCCGTCTTCACGGAGCAGTACAAAACTATGCATCATCAGGACATGAAAAAAGCTTACAGCAGGAACTTTACAGAGAGCAATAAATGGGGTTTTGTAGCTATCAAAGTAATTAACACTTTTGGTAGGCTGCATTCTGCTAGGGAGGGTCTGAGGGACCTTCTCTCTGAGCATTAGCAACTGCTGGCTCACAGCATTTCCATCTCCAAACACTTCCCACAGGGGTAGCTACGCTTCCCTCAGACCAGCCAAGTAAAACCAATGGGGAGATGGTCACCAACAGAAAGGGGCCAGTATTTAAAACTGGAAACATTCTGGTCACAGCGCAGCTCCACACGGAACACTAACTCATGCACTTCTAATTCAGAAGGAATATACAGCACAAAGTTACCTATGGCATCCAAACTGACAGAAAATACCACCAACAACTGCCTAAACCTGGGCTTACAGCAGCTCAGTACGAATGGGCATGCTCTGCATTGTGGTCACAACCTTGAGATTAGAAAGCAAATAAATAGAAAACAACTTTGGGAGAGCTTTGACATCAACTGTATAAGACAGAGACGTTACAAAAGCGGGGAAGCCAAGACTGCACCACCTTAGTGTTCATACTGCTCTTTGTAAAATCCTTTCACTACAAAAGCTTTAGGTAGAAAAATAGCTGTAGGATCTTGCCTACATATTATGTTTAGTCAAGATACAGTGTGATATACCTCTCTGAAATGAATTGCAAAGAGTCTGTATAGTAAGAGTACCTTACTCTTGGCATTCTACAGTTACCAAGATGGAATATTTACTCCTGAAGGTAAGTCAGAAGAGCTACTGGACTTCCAATGGAACCCAGCAGAGTTCACACTCGCTTCAAGCACAGCCAAACCCTGGAGATGAGGCAAGCCAGAAGCAACAGTTTCTCTACACCTCAATGAGCTTTTCCTACACCTTTGGGGATACAAATCTGAAATCCGATGACAGCGTTTTCATCCGATAAAAGAATAAGCCAAAGAAAGAAAAATAAATGTAAACCAAGTTTATTTTGCTTTTAAGTAGTGTTCTTTAAGCACTACAGCATGGTAAACAATGTAAATTAGTATAAGTCATCTCAAAAGCCAGAGGTTTTTTTGTTTTTGTTTTTTTTTTATTTTATGAGTTGTTAAAAAGATGCAGCCTATTCTAACAGGATAAATATTTTAACCATTTCACTTCGAGTTAATGAAGGCTCACAAATGAGCAACACTCCTCATTGAGGAAAACAAAAAGCTGTTGTCGACAAAGCGACAGCACACACACAAAAACAAAAGAACTGTGTAAAAATAACTAACTGTACTGTGTTCCCATACTCTTTAGAAGTTGCTTTACAATGGGATGATGATATGCACATGATCTCGCCGCAAACTTGCCATACAACTTGCAAATACATGTAGCCTAGCCTTACCACTCAGTCCAAAAGAAAAGCTGCTAACTGATCAAAACAAATGCAGCGCTATTAATCCTCTGCAGAACAATTCATTCAAATCTGCTTTACTCATTACAACCTTTTCTCCTAGGCTGCAGGAACAGACTAGAAAGAAAATGATCCCGAATTATTTTTTTTTAAAAAAAGAGAAAAATTGATACTCTTACAAGGAAATTGTATAATTTTGCAATATAGTCTTTTACAAGTTATGTTTTTGCCTATTTTCCCCTTAGCCGCAAAATGGGCATGAAGTAATTACTTTGAAAATGCCTTAATTTTCAACTTCATGCAAATCTAAATAAAGATGACCAAACAAAAGCTTAAACAATGGAAGGATATTTCACAGAAAATTTCTTATACAAAAAACACATAAGAAAAAGGGCCACTAGGTGACATTTTAATTTACAAATTGGCATCATTTTGGTCAACAAATATCCAAGTGCTGTTTTCTTCTACCACAACAAAGTAGCTGTACAGAAAGAAAACCGCAAAACTTGTTTTATTTTTCTTTTTCTTTAATCGCACATCTCCTCGGGAATCTCATGTGGATTAAGGATGCCAGGTACAGACATCTGAAGTTTATGCTTCTCCTCTTGAGCCTGCCGAAGGGCTGTTTCTCTCTCCTCCAAGAACAGGTCTGATGTGTCTTCTCCAGCAAATTCCTGTGTAATTCACAGAAAAGCAGCAGTTCATTGTCAGATTTTTAGGCAGAGCAATAAGCTACCTGACTCCAGAATGAAAGGGGACAGGCACATCTTCCTCTCGCTATCTCTGCCAGGCTGTGTGTTGCTTTCCCTTTCTGCTAGCAAGGTCTGAATTCCCATAAAGGAATGCAAAATATGCAGAGGCTTTTCCCTACAGGGCCTCAACAGCTGGGGTGTATGGCCATTAGAGCAACATCATTGCCATTCTGAAATACCTGATGCTTGTGGTCTCAAAAGTAATCAACAAACTCTTTCCTGCACTGTCCCTGAATCACAGCACATCAGAAAAAGGAAAGCAGAGCGTTACATCCCAGTCCTGAGCAGGACCAAAACAAGATTAGTTGGAAAAGCCAAACTTGCTTCATTCGCCATGACGGTAAGCTCTACAGCTCTGCCCTGTACTCAGCACTGGTGAGGCCGCACCTGGAGTACTGTGTTCAGTTTCGGGCCCCTCACTGTAAAAAGGACATTGAGACGCTTAAGCATGGCCAGAGAATGGCTACAAGGCTGGGGAAGAGTTTGGAAGACAAGTTTGATGAAGAGCAGCTGAGGGAGTTGGGATTGTTTAGTCTGGAGAACAGGAGACTGAGGGGAGACTTCATGGCTCTCTACAACTACCTAAGAGTTGGTTGTAGTGAGGTGGGGGTTGGTCTCTTCTCCCTGGTAGCTTGTGACAGGACAAGGGGAAATGGCCTGACGTTGCGTCAGGGAAAGTTTAGGTTGGATATTAGGAAAAAAGTGTGTACTGAAAGGGTTGTCAAATATTGGAAAAGGTTGCCCAGGGAGGGGGCTGAGTCTCCAGCCCTCAAGGTGTTTAGAAGAGGAGTAGATGATGCACTTGGTGACATGGTCTAGTGTTAGACCTGGTATGGCTGGATAGATGGAGGGACTCGATCTTGGAAGTCTTTCCCCATCAAAACCATTCTATGAGTTGTATGCACAGCCCAATGGTTCACACGTAAGCCCAATGTAAAAATTTAAATCCCACCACATGTGCTGACACCCCCAAGGCATGCAAGCCATCTGACAGACCTCACTGCATCTGAAACACCTGCAGAACAACCTGGATCTCCTACAGAGAGACCAACTCAGCACCACCCACAGTTTCCAACAGTATCACCCTGCTGAATTAGTCCTTTTTCCTTTCTTGAGGAAAGCATGCCAGGCATACCTTGATCTGGACCAGGAAATCCCTCAGATGTTCCTTGAAGGCAGGAATATCCTGGTTCAAACTGAAGAGTCCCGTTACAAACAGCTTGACCTGGGCACTGACAGTGAACACAAGAGTTAGTACATCCAGCACCAGGAACCCACTTGAATAGCAAAGAATCACAGTGCACTTACTCTTGCAGGTGAGGAAATGCAGATTTGAGGAGATTAGCGACGTACTCCTGAATAAACACCTGGTTGTTCACTGGATTTCCAGGGTTTAACGGAGTACTTATTTTGCCCTCTTCTACCAAGTTGAACATGTACGCGAGGATCGATGCATGCATTGTCAAACCTGAACGGATTGAAGTTACACACGGGCAGTTATTATTCAGGATGGGACACAAAACACATGTTCACCAGGGCTGTTCTTGTCACCTGGCTTGCATACAGAAGTTCTTACCAGCAGTGTGTGAAGTGTCCGTTACAACTGAGAAGATGTGCTGGAGGATATCACAGAAGTATGTCTGATAGAAGCTCTGGGCAGCGGTCTCCTCTTGCGCAACATTCTGTAGCAGGGTATAAAGTATCTGAAGGCCTGGAAAACACACAGTGAAGGACTCAGTTTCCAACAGAACAGTATTAAAACCCCTGCGTGTGTTTTTGCTTTTCCCAGAGAGATACAGATCTGCCAAGGAATCCTCATGGGCCCTGAAGACAAGGATTACACATGCTGCGATTTTTCTTGGGCTGTTCCTCAAGTAGCCACAAGATGGCTAGAGCCACACTCACAGGGCACACCACTTGTATATGTGCTAGTAGATGACGAAGCGTAAAGAACCAATCGCATCACTTCACTGGTCCCAGTGAAAGCAAGAGCAGCTCTCTACCAAAAGAAGCCTTTCTACTTCAACAAGGGAAAATTGCTTTCATTTTCAGAATGATGTGGAAAGGTCATTACCTTACTAGGTGAAACAAACCGAAAGACGTCAGTTACCCCCATCCAACACTGATACAAGGCAACAGGCTAAAACTAAGGGGCTTCACAACAGTCTTTTATCCAGGAGTCAAGTTAAGGCGCTAAGCTCAAGATACTGAAGTCCAGTGTTTTTTGAATCCATGACTTTCATACAACCTCCCCCCTGTACCCTTGCTAACTAACCCTGGCTCCAGAGGGTTTTTCGTTACTGAAGCCTGTTCAGTAAAGTTACACACTCAGGTCCTCAGCAAAATATCATCCTAAAACTTCCAACAGCTTGCTGCTGTCCAATGGAAGCACAATTTGCCTCCTTCACAGCCTGCAGCCTTCATCTTGGGCTCACTCCAGACCATGAGTCCTTCAGCCCCCAGCCATTCACACTTCTGCTAGACTTCAGCAGTCACCCAACAACTGTCTCACTGAGGTACCAAGTCAAACACCAAGCACAGCACTGCAGAAGTGGAGCTGTAACACCAGTTTTCACCAGTCAGACATTTCAGATGTGCCAGCCCTTGCAAGGGAGGGAGAAAGAGAGACAAGCATAAACCATAACAATGCTAACAGCTGCAGGACTGAACAGCGTCCTGGTGTTCCAGCCCAGCAACGTGAAGTTGAGATAGAAAAAGATTCTTCTCATGCAAAGGCAATACAGGATTGTGTGACTGGAATACTAAGTTTGCCTGAAGACAAAAGGAAACAGCTTTCTCTACCAGAAAATATCCAATATTGCAAACAGAACCTGCATCTTAAACACTTCCATTTACCTGTATCTGCGACATTTCTCATTGTATGCTTGAAAGCCCAAATAATAGAATCCAAAACAAGCTTGAACTGTGCAGGAGGAATGGCCAGGAACGCTGGGAAGCAATGAGAATTTACAGCCTGGAGTAACAAGAAGAAGTTTGTTCTATGTTCAGGATATTCTTCAAAGTCCTAGAAGGGAAGGGGGGAGAAGAAAAAAAAAAATGATTAGTTTCCTATAAGATCTGTCATTAGGATCTTCTGTTAAATGGAACGAATCAACAGCTGACACAGAACAGCATTTAGGTCCCAGGATTAAAATAACATGAAATGTAAAGCAAAGGGTTTCCCCCACCAAAGCTCAATAAGACCATGTTGTAGAGTTACACAACACTGCCAGGCTGTGCCACACTTTCTCAGTGCAGAACCTTAATCGCTATTCAGTCCACAGACCGACACACAGACGGTCCCAATGCTGGTTAAGCATCTATGTTGCTTCAGGGGCACCATTTCAGGTTACACCCTGTTGCAAAGTAGCACCAATTCAGCTGGTAGGGATCAGGTATTATGCAAATACCTATTGCCCAAGAACTGTGTTAGTGTGGAGATATTCCAAATGACTGATCAGTACTTATAGTCATAATGTTAAATATTTATGAACATCAGCAGTTAATCCTACACCAACATTTGAGTGAAGTACACTTCTGCTTCCAGGAGCACAGCATTCTAAGTCCCTAGAACAGAAACATCACTAATGACTTCCATTAAGACCTGAACAGAGACATTTCTAAGGTAAGGGGATTAAGACATCCAACTAGACAGCCAGACTTCAGAACAAGTACATCCCTTTGAGCAGCGATGTCTTCAGTCAAATGCTTTGTGACTGCAAACACCAGGCAGATGATCCATGAGACACCGCATACGGGAACAACATTCACAGGAATAAGGCACAAACCCCCGCTTAACTTCCCTAGAACAGAAGCTGTGCAGGAACTTCACACTCCCCAGGTATTGCCTCCCTTCACTGCAAGAAAAGGGCATCTTCCACTTAAAGATGTGCCGACCGCCAAAACTATACTCCTAAGTCCCCATTTCCTTATTTTCTTCAGCCACTAGGGAGATACCTTATCGAGAGATTAAATGTAAGTACCTTGTTGATCATATTTAACGTGCACTCGAAAACAGCGTCAAATATCTGAGGTATTTCAGCAGTAATGTGTCCACCCAACTTGTTTACAATGATAGCCATAGTGCTCAGGACCTCGGGCTCTCGAGCAGCTGGAACATTTCTCTGGTAATCAATGAGAACTGCATCCAACAAGGGAGGAACAAAGTTTTCAGCTACCTAATTGAAAGAGTAAGCCATGGTTAGAACAATGCAGTTATCAAAGTCTCTAGTGTACAGCTGATAGCAAAGTCATCGTTTTGTTACAGGGAATACTATTCCTGAGCAATGTGAAACACCCACCCCTCTGTATCCATCCAGCATGGCTTCCCATCAAGTTATATTAAGCCTCCTTGATTTCCTTGAGGATTGTTCTCAGATAAAGTTACCTAAACAAAGTATCTCAAATGTAGCTCAGGCTTACCTCCATACAGCCATACATTCTCCTTTATACTTTACAGGGCACCTAAAGCAAGTTCCTGTGCCCAACTGATTCAGTCAACAACAGTACAAACTCAAATCCCCCAAAGTAACTCAGTGTTATCTGTATAAAACTCATCTGAGGCAATGGCTGCAAGATGTAGCACAGGAAGTTACGCACCAACATGCTGAAGAGCTTTTTCACAGTGAGGGTTACAGAGCCCTGGAATAGGCTGCCCAGGGAGGTGGTGGAATCTCCTTCTCTGGAGATATTCAAGACCCATCTGGATGCCTATCTGTGCAATATGAGCTAAGGAGCTGCTTTGGCAGGGGGGTTGGACCTGATGATCTCTCAAGGTCCCTTCTAACCCCTACAACTCTCTGATTCTGTGATCTACTTACCATCTGAGGATCGTTGGACCTGCTCACCCAGCCAGAAATGAGTTTTAAGGTTTCCCTTTTTACAGTCCTCATACTTCTAATCAAGGGCTGCTTTGTTACCATTTCACCTGCAAAGTTTTGAAGCTTCAGTTATTTGGGTCAGGTGTAACAAAAAGATTAACTTAAATTGGTATTACAAACCCAAGAATATTTGGATTATTTTTTTCCCCAATATCCAAAGTACAAAGAATTCTTTCTGCTCATGGTGCAATTAAGGATCATAGAAGAAAAAACAAGCCACAAAACAAAACCCAACACTTCCCCCATTGTAGCTCCATAGGTCCAAAACCACCACTGACAGTACCTTCCAGGTTCAAAACCACAGCTCTATCTCACTCTTCAAGTGAAGGAAATAAAGTGTGTTTCACTCAACCTGGATCTCATTAAGCAATGGAAGGAGAACAAAAAAGTTCTTGATTTCATCTAAGAGAAATAATCCTTCCACTTGTCTTCCTGTGTGAAGCCCACAGCTACCTTTAAGAAGTCTCTTCCCTAATTCAGTTACCCGCAAATCACTGCGGCAAAACCTGAGCTGATTAACTGCACAGCTGCACATCATTACAGCACAGGCAGGGGAAAGCCCCAGGAGCAGCAAAGGAAGGGAGGATTGCTCATGCTGACATCACAGCCATCTCTGCCAGGAGAGCAGCACTTGTGAAAACATCATCTGAGGCAACTGCCATCACAGCAGCTGCTCATCAAGTAGCAGGTCAGGACTACAATCCTAGCAACTGGTTCCTAAGCTTCGCAGCTTCTGGCAAGGACAAATTCCAGCCACTAACAGTGCAGAGTCAAAAGACAACCAATTCTCAGCCAGTTTTGTTCTAAACGCCGAGAAGCTACTCAACCAGCCACTCAGTTACCACATTCTACTCAACATTCCCATTTACAAATGCCATCTGCACTGGGAAGAAAGCAGGTTATAACACGTAACACTGCAACTGACTCATTTAATCCTGTAACGAGCTACTACAGAAGCACCTTGTACTGAGACACCCTAGGCCCCAAATTATCTGATAAAAGCAGGCCAGGTCTATGGGACTCTGCAATTTCAATCCTGGCTTATCGTGACTTTTAGGCATCAGCTGTATTTCTGTAGTAACACTGTTCAGTAGCACAGTATCACACCAAACCCCACCAACATCTTTTGAAAAAACTAAGTGGGATTCTTTCGAAGACAGTCCCCTTTAACAGTCAACTTCAGTGTAAAAGAACACACACTACACCTTTGTCTCTGAGATGCTTATTAATTCTAAGGAAGCATCTACAACATTTTGCATTTTTCCTAAACTTTCTCCTTTATTGGTATTTTTCTTCTCTCTAAAATCAGGGGTCAACTAAAAGATCTGGTTAACACAAACAAAACAAACCCCATCAAACCAAGGACTTTCGGTCCTCCACTTTCGCAAATTATCAAATAAACACAGTAAAATTAGCCTAATTGGAGTGTGCTTTGAAACCTGATGAGACACACCGCTAACCATTGCTCTCAGGAAGAAAGGGGAATTTCTTACCATTAGCCTGAATAGCTGCAGAAATATTTTCACTTAGGCACTTGTACACATTCAGCATATCTAAATAAATTCTTCCAAGCTGAATCACAAAGGGGTGGCCAACTGCTTTACACGCTCTTACGTTGGTTTTCAGAATGCTACCAAGCTGCTTAACGGTTTCAGGATCCTTTAGAATATCAACATTCTGTTGAAAAAAAAAAAAGTCCCATTTTGTTTAGCAAATACAAATGTCCCCTTTAGCTTTTGATATAAAAGTATAACTTTAAATTACTTCTGTTACACAATGTTAATAAGTTTATAGCTTAAATGTACAGATTTTAGATATATACTGCTGTTTTATTTCATGGCACTTGCCACTACCTCAGAGTCGGGATAAAACTTTTGATTGCTTTAATTGTGCTCTTCTGCAGAAGGATAGAGTGGGACAAGCATTAATCCAGTCAAAGAAAGAAATAAAATAATAAAGGAGGAATTAAGAATGTGAAAACAGGAAGAAATGGTCCAAAGGAAAGGCAGTCTGCTCTTGGTTTAAGAGGGAAGGCAGAGCGAGAAAACTAACTCATGCTTGCTTAAGTTTCAAGGTCTTAATTAGATTAACTCCAATCAATCGAGCTCTTGTGCAGCACAAGAATCTTGTTATTTAACATGTGGGGATGAAGCATTTTCAAAAGACTGAACAAATGCAAATAAAGCTGTAATTTAGGAGAACAATGGAAGACAAAGGAGAAAGCGCAAGAACACACTGAAAACTTATGAGCTTACTTTTGTTGCCTGTTGGATTATGCTGTCCCATACTTGATTAGGGAGCAGCATGTATTTTTCTATCAGGTGCTCCTGCACAGTCTGGTCTGTCTGCGCCCCGATCATGTATCCTACCGCTTCGTAGAACGTGTGAACCTGATTGGAACAGCCACAGGTCAGACAGGAAGGATCAAAAGGAGTCAGGAGAATTTTTCACACTGTTTTCAACTAACCATTATGGAGGCTGTTTTCACTGTTTAACACACGTGTTTTACTCCACTTGACGAAATCCTTTTCCCTTCCTTCATGACATGTAAAAAGCTCCATCCCCTTCCCTTCACATGCCACTAGAAACATCCCAGAGCCACCCTCCCTTCTGCCACCACATCCAGAAGGAAGCTCAGATGCATGCTGTTTAGCTCTTTCCTAAATACTACCAGGCACGTTTAAACTGCTGGCTGGATTACCTTGTTTCCTAGATGCCAAACCCACCCTGCTCAAAGTCTCCACAAATCACTGCGATATCTCAGTTCATTGTCACACGTGCACACTTACTGTATCACTTCATGAGGTGTGCCTTTCCCTCAACAAAGGTGCTTTTGGGTTGTTCCCCTCCCCCTTCGCAAATACCCAAGCTGCAGGTATACCTTTATAGATGGATATTACTCTTTCCCAAACCAGAACAATTATGTCTTCTTTACTTACTAAAACATTCCATAAATCAAAGTTGCAACTAAATGAACTTTATTTCTCCTTCCAAGCACCCGGAGAGCTCAGAAATACAACCTGATGATGCTGTTTATACTGCAACAGGAAACTACATAGCATGATTCAAGCTTTGAAAGCCCACCTTTCAGTAGGAGTAACTTTTGCTTAGTCTGTAGGAATTCTCCACAAGGCTGAATTGAACATACCTGTTGTGGCTGAAGGTCACAGATGATTGTATTAATATTGTTCAAGATCTCGTCGATAAATGGCATGACCTCTCCCACTTGAACCTGAACAAAATGCCGGCGGCATTTCTGTGCTATTTTGATGAAGGTATCACAAGCCATATCCTGGACGCCATCATGGGTTTCTAAATTACATCAGGCCAGTTACTGCTTTGTATTTCCCCCCTCTCCCCAAAAATACTCGTGCAGGTACAAGCATCACTTTTTATTTTTTAAAACTAGTGAACATGGCAAGTAAAGCCCAGATATTTACCATGCATGAATTCAAACAGCTTGTTGACCACTGTCTTCAAAAATTTCCAGTGAGCTCTCAGAAACCGTGGGTATTGACCTACTATATACATTATATTTGATGCAATAATGGCTTTATTGTCTTTTCCTCGCTTCTGTTCACAAAGTCCCAGGAGATCCTACAACATAACATATTTTTAGTTTCCTATCCAAGTCTGTTCAGTTCAAGTAAAAGCACTATGAAAGACAAAGCATGTATTAAGACAAAGTCCCACAAGGAGCTGGTTTAAAATAAAGGAAAGCGGCTGCCATCAACTTCAAAGTCTAAATCCAAAATAAACCAAACCCCTCAGGTGGGTGAAGATCCAGGGCGATGCCATTACTGAAGTTTCAACCCAACTTTCAACTACAGAATCTCCCATTTTAAAATGTAACCACGCATTTCTGCACGGGTAACTTCAACAAGCCTCACGGTACCAAATACAGACCAACTGGGTAATGATAAAAATAGAGACTCCACAGAAAACAGAAGAAATTAAAATCTTGTTAAAATAAGTTTTGTTCCTGCGGGCTTCCATACATATATTTACCAAAAAATCCCTTTGATCAATGATTATTTGGAACACTGCAAGACACCAAAGTGCTAGGCAAAGAAGGGGCTTATTTTGCCGCTCTCCTTTATTTCGTTAGTGATCCCTTTCCATCTCTTCTGCATCCTTAAACACTTTATTGTAAACTAAACTCTATCCTGAGATCTTCATTGCAAAAAGACTGCTTAGATGACTGCATCATTAACGGCTAAAGCATGTATCAGCCTTAAATTCAAGCTGTGAGATTTCCCAGTAAATTATTTCCCATGAACTCGCCTGCCATACGAGTGCCTTACTAAGAACACCCACCAGTATCTTTGTACCTTATGCTCAAGAAACTAAGTTTACAAAACGTGACAGAGCTCTGAGCTGTGCATCACAGTACCTTAATTACTGTAACAAGGAATCTTTTTTCATCTTCTTCATGCATTGCACCACTGATTGAGCCTATAGCCCAACACAGGGTATTCAAATTTTTCCACGACCACTCTGTTCCATTCACTTGGTTGTGTAGTTTCTCAGTCATAATTCGTTCTGTGTCTGCGTAATCCAGATGCGTAAGATAAACTGAAAGACACCAACATCCAACACGCACACTTTAAAGCAACAGCTGGCTTCACAAATCCATAAGCAAAGTCACATTTGTTTCAAGAAGGTAAAAAAAGAACCAAACTGTTAGGTCAGCTCAAAACATCTTTCCTGAACTAGTGACAGAATGAGCTAAAAATTTAAATTCGTTGAAGACGTAGAATAAAGTTTACTGAAAAAGTTATGTTTGTTCCATGATCTCAGCAAAATCCCACATGCCAGCGATGTGAGAAGTCTGAATCAATTAATTTCTCACAGACTGGTCAAATCAGTGAAGTTGCTCCGGTGAATTATTAGCAAGCAGCATACATACCGATCATGTGCTGAGAATATGGGATTGGCTCCCTGTGGGGACATGATACAGTGTCTGAGAAGTCATGAATTTTGTTCTGCTCTTTATTTCAGCATCACTAAGCCTACTGGTTCCAGCAGCCCATAGTTAAAGCAGAGATGCTACTCCAAACCAAGTCTAGGTGGAAACATTCAAGTACCACAGGCACTTGCACCAGCCCCACAAAAGGTTATTGTCTCCAGTATAAAATTCTACATCCCAACAAGCCAGAAGCCACTGAAGGCCAGATTCCCATTTTTACTATGACACAGAACGCAGCCTCCAGTGTCTCACTTTTTTCCAAAGTAAATATTCCAGATATTACACTGTGAGCAATAGTTATCAGAAATCAAACACTAAAGCTGCATTTCCATATAAATCATCTTGTATCTGGAAGTATGACTACAGCTCAGGATATACAGTAGTCAGTCATTTTAATACAATAAATCCAACAAAAAAGTTTTCACATTCTGTAGAAAAAAATTTAAGAACAACCATCTAATGCCATCTGTACCTACATCACAAATACAAAGGTGAGAATGAGTAAGAAATAATTGTATGTGACAATCGTAATCCTGTCGCTCCACAAGTGGCAGTTTGGACTCTGAAATTTTTTTCTTGCCAAAAAAAAAAAGACTACATAACCACTACAATGCAGAGAGACAATCAACTCATGGATAGAACAGTCACAGCCAAACATGAGACTTCTACAGACCACTGTAGACTAGTCTACACATGCTAAAAATGAAATATTTGCTCCAACAAACACTATAGAAATACTGACTCTGATGTTCTTCGGTGTGCTTGCAGCTTCTGATGTATTTTGTTTCCTCCTACATCATACGTAACTAACTGCAGCTACTGTGCTTTTTCACAAGGTCATTCCAAGCCTCAGCAGTAGCTCTGGACAAGATTTTTGAAGCTTAAGTTCCAGCTGGACGTTTGTGTTTTAAGAGCAGTGCGAAAATTTCAAGCTGCATTCAGAACATCTACTGAAGAAATTCTTTTTGCAAGTGCCTGGTCCACACAAGACTTAAAATTCAAGTAAAGTAATAACCAGCAAGTCCACTTCAGACAAAAAGCCTCCTAAAGTAACAGCTTTCTGACAAAACCAAGGTTTCAGTGATCTGAAACATTTTGGTAAAGGAATAATAGAAGTTGGTGTTACATAGGAAAAGGCAAGTGACAAAAACATCGCTTATCAATACCTGACCAAGTTATTCAACATTACATGGAGAAAACTTTGGAGAAAACTTCAGAGCAACACTGCCTCCTCCCTTTCAAGTTCATGAACTACTCCTCACTGATAGTCATTTTACCCACACAGGAATTCAAACCATAAGCCAACACTCTGCAACACACATGCTGGTGATGCAGCTGCACAGAAATACCAGCTAGAACACTTACCCAACGTTTCTCTCATGTTTTTATACAAGTTTATGGAATCTGTATCCTTCATGAATTCTCGTACTACTTCCCCTTGATCGTTTTCCACAACTAGGACTTCTTCAGGCTTCGCCATACGGCTGACCATTAGCAATCGGACCTGCATGTTGCACAGCAAAGTTAAAATTGAGTTCAACCAGAACAGGAAAATACAGCCAGAGGTCCACAGGTGTCTGTGGAACACTCTAGCCAGGCAGTCTGACCCACAGAAAGGTCATATGCAGCACTTCATGAGCTTAGCTCCTATTCTAGATTCCAGACAGACAGATTAACTATAAAAAGTCATTAAGAATAGAGCCTGATGATTTCTCATTCCACAAACACATAGTTCAAAACCAAAACCCAAACCCCACAAACCTAAGTAGTATACTTTATAGAACTTCAAATGCAAACGGAATATTACGGGTCTTTTAAAGACCACTTTTTCCATGCACACATTTTTTCCTACAACTGTAACACCCCACAGCCTTTATCTGTTTAAAAAAAAAAACAACACCCCAGTTTAATATCGATTTATCTTTTTAAAAGTTAGCCTTACACTCAGAGAAGATAACTTAAAAATTGAAAGACTACATTAATACTTCTGTCATCTACTGGTGTCATCTGAAAAGTTATTTTTGCAATTGCAGCACATTAAATACCAAAATCAAATCATCAACCAGCTGAAGTAAGAAAAGTTCTCATGTCACCCCAGAGATTAAGCAAAACCTTTCAATTCAAGTACCTAAAACTTCACAGTATCATAACTAAAGCATGGATCACCTTGGACAATACAGGCAGATAAAGCTGTCTCCGTGGAGGAACATCGAAGTGTTGACTTCCCGAAAGCAATGGAGAAGCGGATGTTGAAAACGGACTTTCCCTGTAGAGTTCAGCAGCTAAATGATTCCAATATTCAAGACAAATCTTGAAAATTTCAGTTTCTTCAACTTCCGATACCAATAACATATAATGAAGAGCCTGGAAAAGTGTTGTTTAAACATCTGATTACCACTTATTTCTGGAGATAAAACCCCATTGCTTCAAGTTCAGTTACCCAAATGCTGAAGAAATGCCAAATTAACATAGACGTTCGGAACAAGAGACCTTAACATTTCAAGAACATTACACGGCCAGGTTCTGACCAGCCAAACAACTCAAAACCAGAAGCACCCAGTCAATTACTGCTACTCTCAAAGCACATATCTGCTCTTAGATCTTGAGTTGCCTAAAGACATCTTTAAAAAAAAATGCCATAGACAAACCAGCCTGTTTGTAAATTATCCAACTCAGCCTCTGGAGCTTCTGCAAGGCAAGTGGTTCAGAGCCTCAAAAAAGCCTCAACAGCTTGTCTGAAGGGCTGCTATGCTTGTTCTGGATCCTTATACCCTGAAGAACCGACAGCAACCATTCATGCTGCTGCTCACTTGTTTTCCACACAAGTTCTCTACCAGAACATTTTCAACTTCACTGGCAGAACAGCTGCCATAGACTGAGAAGGGAAAGCCACTGACGCAATCCTGACAGACTGAGGTACCAACCACTGAAGTCAGAACTACATAAACAAACTTTTTTGCCTAACTTATTTTGCAATCCCCTGATCAAAGGTATCAAAGCAAAGCCCACTAGTGAGCAGACAGAATGAATCAAATGAAATCTGAAGACATGGTCATAGTTTAGGTACTACAGCAACTCAAGAGCGTTTTAGAAGGTGAAGATACAATTCAGAATCTGTAGCTACAACATCAAAGGGGGATACAAAACAACCATGTCACTGTTTCTAATAAACCCTCAACACAGGCAGGAACTTGAGTTGTGCTGCCCTAACTCAGTTATTTTGAAAACCTGCCACTTGCAAGTTCAGGAATTATTTGGGATCCCTCGATAGTTGTTCTTTTTGCAATAAAAACACGAGAGTCCTCTTAGGCCATCTTCTCAATGACCTACAGTTTGGTATTTGCAGCCAACTTATTAGCATGCACTTTTTTGTTAGGGGCTACCTCCAGAAGAAATGCCTTGAGAATAATACTGAAAAGAGGGGCTTCAGATGGACATGTTAGATTACAGCTAATTCCCCTGCAAGATCTATTTGCCCCTCCCCAATGGAACCTGGAAGAGAACCATGGAAAAGTAATGTAGGAATTTATTGTAAAGCTGTATTTAACACTTTCAAGAAGGAACAAGTAAGGAAAGACAGACTTAGGTCTTCAGACACACAAGGAAACAAAAGTTTTCAGGTTTTTCTTGCATTCATGTAATTTACTAGTGATGTCAAGGGAAAGGGGGAGTAAGAGGGAAAAAACCATCTTACGTACAACGATCTAGAGATATTAGTATCGCATCCTCCAACTATGAGAACACACCTGCTACAGTTTCAAACTGGATAAACTGCACAACTTACCTCCATTAATGTTTCCCTCAGATTTAATCTTTTTTCTATAAGTTGACCGTGTTCCTTAAGGAACGTGCAGAGAAACAAACTGAGATTCTGGATGAAGTTCTGTTCATCATCTTTTCCATTTGAGTATGCAAGTCGGATATTTGTATTTAAAGGAAGCATCTAGTAAAAACAAGAGATATAATCAAGAATTTCCCTCTTGATACAGAAATAAAACTTCTGTAACAAACACATATTTGGCTCTTTAAAAAAAAAAAAAAGCCTTCTATTTTTCATGGTAACTCCTATTAACACAGTGATGTTCCAAAATATGTCTTAAAGCTCCTTCATTTCATGCTTAATCCCAAAATGAACACTAAGGTGAAAATGCAAACAGATACAAACTTTCAAACAATGAAACACCACCGGAGGCATTTCTAATGGGCATCAGGCAAAGACGTCTGTCACCTGTCCTTAATAACAATGTGTTTCAAAACATTACATCACGTTAAAACACATGAAAGGTCTCCTCCATAATGTTTAGAAATTAGCAAGAAACTCTGAAGGATACTAAATATCTTGTTTGTTTGATCTTACAAAGATCTCTGGTACCTTTCAAGAGGTGTGTCAGCTTTTGAATTCTACCATTATACAAAGAAAACTTTCTCAACATTGCCAATAAGTAGCTTTAATGTCAACACTATTAAGCTATAGAACAGAGCAAACAGCTTGGCACTTCTGTCACCAGCTTTTGTGTGGTTTTGACTGCCCTCCATTCGAAGCTAGGAGTCTCAAACATTTGCAATAAATGCAACAGCCTGCATCAAATTCGCATACAGCAGTGATGCTACAAACCTGCTGGTTGCAAAACGTGCCAAATACTCAAAAAAAAACTTGGCATTCAATTGATGCTTTGAGAAAAAAAAAAATCTTTAACCAGATGTACTGGCATTGGGAAAAGCACCACTGGTTACAAAAAATGGAAGAAGCGATGTCCAGCCATGAAACACACAAAGTTACTGTGATATATGCCAAAAAACCTGCCTTTACATTTAAGTATAACTAAACAAAAAGCCTACAGTTCCATTTGAAACTGGGGGGGGGGGGGGGGGGAACATAAACTACAAGAAATGTGCCTGTTCTAAAGGACATCTAAGATGAAACAACGCTTGCAAACAGAGGAAAAAAGTCAACAAAACCTTCAACCATCCGCTGAAGATGCGGATGAGGAAAGCTTCAGGCTTGTGTACTTCAATCTGAACTGCTCAGAGGGAATTCATCAAATCATCCAAGTTTAAAGCATGGCTTTTATGACAAGCATCTCTGCCAGTTTCAAAACTTTAAAAATGACGTGCACAAGTTGGGTCAGTTTAGGTCTTACAAGTCATTGCAGTACACTTTGTTACATCTCTCTCTACTTCCCTCATTAGACAGCCAGAGCACTCAAAACACTTCTTAATCAAAACAAATCAATGCAACAAATACACCTGTGAGCCAGAGTCAAAAATACACTTTGCATCTTCTGATCAAGTCATAAATACCACTTAACAACATTTGTATTACTAAGAGCTCTATAACCAATATAAACTTCTAACTGGCCTAGGTTGCACAGAAATGGATTCTGCACAATGAAACTGTCAAAAGATTTTTAAAATCATTACCTGTTTTAACTGCATCATGGTGAGTGTAAAAAGCGTTACAAACTGTTCCTCGTACTGACTTACACTGACACCTGCAATCTCTGTGAGGCACTTCAAAGAGACATTTCGAAACATGGGAACATTTAGGAACTATTAGGAAAAAAAAAGGGGGGAAAGAGTATTATAAGTGTGTTGCACGCTAAACTTTTTTGCAACTTGTATTTTAAAGCTGGTAGTTTTTGCTTGAGTACCTTATATATTAGTGTGCTGATTAACTTGGTCTCAAATATATAACCCAGAGGAATCCAGTTCAGAAATCGCAGCAAAGTTTCCAAAGTCGCATGAACTAAGGGAGCATTTTGGGAGTTTTCCTGAAATGACACCCAGAGTTTAAGGCATTGTTAGGTATGATGAGGGAGAATTTTTCAAAACCATCATTAAAGAAGTAAGACTTACCATCACAAACTGACACAGCTGAAATATCTGGGAGAATTCATTGCACATGCTGTAAAAAGATAATGAAAAAGTAGGCACTTCCACAATCCATAAACAATTCTATCTACTTTAATCAGAACGTACACACTCACAGACCAAGTCCTGAAAACCTATGTCCATGGAGACATTCACAAGCCACCTGGCTTTTTTCAATTTTCATGGTAATAACAGATATTTGAAGTAGCTTGAAGCCTGTGCCAAGAAGTTCTGGCTTAGAAATACAAACCATGCCAACTGCTCTATTAAAAGGGTAGGAATCATCAGTCAACAGATGCTACTTGCAATAATGTACCAATAAACTGTACACAAATAAAGTAGGCATCATCTCTAAGTACTGCTTTAAAGAAAAATCAGCTAAGTTCTAAGCGTTCACTCCAAGTTCAAAGTGACAGCAACTATTTAGATGCTAGCACAACATTTAACATTTAAATATATGTACTTGCCTGTCTTTCAAATGCTTTGCTTTTACTTGAGTAATCTGGCCACTGGAAAAATCGAACACTTCTTCACTCAACAGTTTAAGGATCACCATATTATTCTGACAAAGGCTTTCACTGGTTCTGCTTGCTCCCACAATATCACTTATGAAAGTCGGCCAGTGTTTTGGCCATTCCTGTTTCAGTATCTGAAAAGCCCAATGTTTATAGGTTAGAAACATATACGAAGCCAGAAACTTTATGATGAGATCTGTAACATTGAGAACTCTGGCTTACCTGGACAAGAATCATATTCAGTTTCCCAATATACACTTTCTCTTTCTGAAGAAGACAAGAAGAGAGTCAGGTTATGGATAATATACCTCTCCCTCTTCCCCCCCACCCCAGAAGAATTCACTCACTTCTACGCATGTTGGATCAGACGAGGTCTTGATAATTAGGCCAACAACGTATTTTTTAATACCTGTAAAAGAGTTGGGAATTTATTTTCAACCATGCCAGACATAACAAATGTACTAATAAGTATTTTTAATTCAGATTTTTCATATTTTATAAGAAGAAACACCTCTAAGGAACAAAAATGCAGTGGCAGTAAGCATCCCTCTGACTTGAATGCCATATAGGAAAAAACCCCACCTTCAAGAGGATACATCAGATATTAAAAATGACTTTATGCTTAAAAAACATGCTAAGGAGTATACTTGTAGTAATTTGCACCAGATGAAATGACTGATTTCCTGAAAGATGCAAGAAATTGTGATAAACCCTGCACTGGTAGCACTGCACAAGGCTGCATTAAGCTGAAGACACAAAGAAATCACATCCAACACTGTCCAGACCCTGACATATGCTGTGATAAGTACTTACACATGCTGCTGTAAAGCTCCCTCAGTGAGACATTCTCTGTACCCATTATGCATCATACCTAGCACCTCCAAAGTTGCACATAGATTCTGACTGTCTCAGCCAAACTTGACAAATGTCAAGACAAAATAGCAGCAAGAGTCCTCCACCATCTTCAACTACTGCTTTATTAAGTGAACTTCAAAAACAAACAGAGCTTCCCAAGTAAGACTCCAGTTTTAATGCCAAGTTAGCTAGAATTGCATGGTGAGCTGTGATACACCACCTTCAATGTGCCGAAGTTGAGACACACTCCAGTTGACTCAGGTGTTACATTTTAAAACAGGAATTCCCATGCACAGCACTTAAAACACTGTGCCACATCTTAGCAAAGGTTTCCCTGCACAACCCTCCAAGAACAAATATTCACCAATACAGTACAATGTGCTTGGATTTGGACTACTCAGCTTTTACAGCACACATTCACATTATGGATTACAAAACTCTTAATTCTGGTTTATTGCTTTTGCTTACTTTGTCAACTGGTGGCACAGACTGTACTTAAACCACTTGTTTTGTTGTGCTGCTTATATCAGTGTTTTAAAAATACTTTAGTTATCAGCTCCATCACATCAAAAAACCACTGTAGCAAGCAATACTGCCTGAAGTTTCACTTTGCCACATAACCCTCAGCTCTTCCTCTCTGTTAACCTATCAATTACTTAAGACAGGGAAACAATGTCTTTTCCAAGTCATCTTTCATCACAGTGTATCTAAAACCATTCTGTACAAAAACATCTGACTTCAAGGAAAGGCATGCACAGAGGATCTGGAGTCAGGAACTACATGACCATTACTAATAGTTCTACTTCGACATCACTTTGACACAATGATCGATCGGAGCACATCAGGGATGAAGCATTCAGAAAAAAAGGGCAAGTCTTTTCTTGTCGAAGTGAAGTTTCAGAATTGGTGTTATGTTTTGCTATCCAACTCATGAACCCAAACTCCAGTTTCAATCATTTCAACAAGGCATTTAACTGACTCATGCAGACAACACACATCATTGAGGATTTCAGATTAATTTATCAGTAGCAAGAACAATGTCTTATGTTGTAGATATTTTGTTTTCCTTTAGCCACTATTCTACATTTTGAAACATTTATAAGAATTTACCTGATTTAGTTATTTTTTAAATATTTTCTTCCCCAGGCATGAGTAACAGGATTAAACTGAACTATTCAGTAATTTGTCATGAAACCCAGAAAATCTAGGTCTGCACTTGGAGCCATTAGATAAATACTACACTTAGCTCCAATTACAAATGATACTATTCATCGTTATCAACTGGGATCAAACCACATTACTCCTGAAGAATGGTTGTTGACAAAAGTAAGTATCACTGTCAGTCACTGAATAAGAGTTACTACCAAGCAGTGGCATTAGTTTGACATCATAGGCCCCTCCTAGTATTTTAAAGCTAAAACACACACACCATGCTCAAGCATTACATTCACAAATCACACATATATATATATATATAGAAATGGGTTTGCGGTGCCAGAAACCACACCACTGTGACTATCTGGAAATCACTAAGAGAAACCTACTGCTGCAATCCTTTGCGTTTCAGAAAGGAACTAGAAGTGAGTGGTGTTCTTAGACTTCAGACTTGAAAACCACATTATTTTCTATCTTGCTGTATCAACAGTATTAAGCTATTTGGTTACAACTTGCATGCTCTGCTACCATCCACCTGGCCTTGCAATCAGGACCAGAGAACAGCTTCTCTGCTTTAAACTGCTCCATTAAAAAAGTGACCACAGCTCAAAACACAACCTAGAAAGTTTGCTAGTTTTCACATGGGGTGTTGTAGGCTTTTGAGGTCTTCCATGCAACATCATATTCTTAATCCTTTCAAAAGCAGCAGCAATACAATTCTCTTAATGGTTTCTGATTGTGGTTTAGTGTTTTTTGGTTTAAAAAAAAAGGTAGAAAATGCCACTGAAGTTTTATAGCTTCTGATCCATATTTAATAGTTCTTTTCTTTGTTGTTCTACAGGAATGGTTCTCAGTAGGAAAAATATTTCAACTACATACCCTGACAAAAATATATAAGCTCGCTACCATTTTTCAACAAGAATCTGTTCACAGAAGTGTTTAAGGCTGCAGTCTGATTTGCTAAAAGCAGTATGTTTTGAGAACTTGAAAGAAAGTTTGGGTTATTTTAAGAATGCAAGTACAGGACACACAAGCTATACAAGCACTGCCTAGAAAGTATCCTTCAATCACAGGAGCAGCCGAACAAGTTTTGAAGACAGCAACACCACAACCGCCAAGTTCAGACCCTTCACTGAGCCAAACAGGAAGAGACAGACATTCCTGGAAAACAGACCTTCCAGTAAAGCACAAGAAAAAGAAACACCACAATACTCAGGACACAAGTAACATCCTTCAGTGACCATGTGACATTACAGCCATGCTGATCTCATGACAACCTGTGACCAAAGGGAGCAGATTCTGTTCTCCATCTCCAAAACTCTCAGTGAGTCAGTACTGGCAGTCCTAGCACCTACTCATGACCTCATTCAGAGGCTCAGCTAGGAGAAAAAGTGCTACCATAGGAGTGTTTTTAAAAACTTTCCAAGCTACCTCCCACCAGCTTTTCTCCCTACAACAGCTCACTGAAGAGCTAGAGAAGCACCAGCACTGGCTCAGAAACATGAAGTACACAGGTGAGGTACATCTTTATCCACAACAGTTAAATAGTACATCAACCCAGCTGCAACATCAAAAGACATTCTAATCATCAGAAAGGCTGGTCATCATTATTGTCAGAAGGCCTGGGCTAGCACCATGGTTAGCACTTTGTGGTAAGCAAAACACAGAAAGTACTTCTGTGCTAAGTACAAAAACACA
Organism: Gallinula chloropus; assembly: GCF_964237585.1. NCBI lineage: Eukaryota > Metazoa > Chordata > Aves > Gruiformes > Rallidae > Gallinula > Gallinula chloropus. The sequence goes on along the minus strand of NC_140087.1, from coordinate 82,015,459 downwards.
CCCACGATAAAGCAAGGACCTTAATTCTAAGCCTCTCAGTTTCTGGATGAACATTACATATCATAGTCCTTATGTGAAAGTTGCTCCTTTCTACAGTCAAATTGAAACACTTTCCGGAGGGAAGTATTTTCACAGGTCATCCAAGCTATGCAATCAGAGCTCAACAGGGCAGGGAGGAACATCGCATTATCCAACACTAGTACAGTCTGCACTCTGAACTTGAGCTGTGAAACATCCTACAGTTTAATCTTTGGCTATGCATTTCAGAGCAATCCCAACTCATCCAGGCTGTGTAACCTGAGCTCAGAGGAGTTCCTGTCATGACCAAATACAGCACATTACCATGAAAGCACACAACTACTAACACACCTGCAGACAAATCCACTTCATGTACTTAAGTCACCCAAGCACATCCTTTTATGCAGTTACAGAGCACAAACATCTGCTGTAGATGCAAGTTGCTATTAGTTCACTAAAACTAACAAATTCTCTGCGTATACTAAAGAATAAGTGGTGTAAGCGAAGCAGACAGACAATGCAATTCAGCAGGTTAACATTATTTTCCAACTAAAATTTTAATTTCATATCCAAAAGTCAAGCAGTCCCCTCTGAGGATGTCTGTATGCCTGCACACTGACAATAAGCTGTTTAAGTAGCCCCAAAACGTGGGCAAATTACCATTCTATTTTCAGTCTTAAGAAAAAATGCTTTCCCCCACATGGTCCTGCAAATCATCTTTCCCCATTCATGGTGAACTCAATCAATCTGTAACCTCTTTGCTTTTTAACAGGAAACAAAGGAGTTCACAAAAATTCTTTAAAAGGGCATAGAGCTTGTCTTCCCACACACAGAGAACTGTCACATAGCTGATTACACGAAAAATTGGAAAACATGTCTTCATGAAGCAGGCCAAAAATTTCCATTAAAATATATAATCATTCCACAGAAAAAAAAAACTCTCCTACAAGCAGCTTCCACTACACCAAAAGCTTTATACTTAACTCCAGGACCTTTCCAGGAGCCACTAAACTCAAGTCTCTGAAGACTTCACTTTCCTTTTTTCCCCTCCCCTTTCAAAAACAGTAAAGTTGTACAAACAATTCAGGTTTCATAATGAAGAAGCCCTTATCCATTCCAACTCCAAACACTCCAGACAAGCTCACTTTGTTCACAGGAACAGAATTTCATTTCACATTGCAGGGTTAATGAAACATATCACTGAATTGGAAGAGCAAATAAGCCATTGCATGGGATATTCTGGAACACATCACCTGCCTTTCACTAAAGCAGCCTCAAGAAGGTTTGAAGAAAAGCCACATGACAATTTGTATATGTGTAAGAACCATCTGAAGCATTCTCTTGAAGACTAAATGCATTATAAAATCCAACTCTAACCTACTGCAATGGTCTGTGGCTAATCAGGTCTGAAGACTGAACACATGGGTCAGACATCTACTTTAACTGAATTTTACCAGTTCTGTGTTCCTGAAATTCCACTTTTGGCTAGGTAACCAGGTCAACAATTAGTTCATAGTGCTAACTCCAAAAGCAGACCAAATCCCCCCCCCAAAAAAAGCAACAATAAAAAAATGTAACCACCTAAGTATTAGAGATGTATTTTTTTCCCTAATTCCCATTTTAGAATTATGGAAAAACAGAAATGAACATTCTGAAAGTCCTTACAATTCTCAACCTTGAAAATTCAGTGACATCTGAGAAACAGACAAACTTTTTTACAAGTTAAAAGGTACCAAAGCCAGAAGAGCTCAAAACTGAAAGCTGTTTTAAAATAGTAAAAGTAAATTTATGAATAGAGTTTCACACATCTGAAGAAAACGTCTGGCATTTGGAATTCCAGGCTGGAAGCTAAAATCTCCCAGCATTCAGACAGAAACAGTCAAAAAACCCTGACTAATCCGAAGGCCCAACAAGTCATTCTGATGTATGACTTCATGTACAGCTAGGAAAAAATCCAAAACAAGTAACAAACCCACCACCAAACTCCCACACCAAAGTTTACAGTTCAGGTGTCTATTAACAGCATTGCTTTATTTCTCCAAGAATTTTCCAGGCAGGTTGTTTCAAACACTTTTTCATTCACTGACAGCTCAATTCAGGTCTACTCTTTAACTCTAAACACTGCTATTGCTACTGTTGCAGAGCAACTTAGAAATACAAAATGGTTTGGTTATTTTATGTATACACTCACATATATTTGAGGTTTAAAAGCTAAGGCTGTGATCACAAAGGGACACTGTTAGCATTCATTGAGTAAGGACAGTCTGGAACAATTAGGCCTTGAGGAGGCAACAAATCCAGTGCATTGTCAAGTTGGCAAGAATACTCAAGGTCCATCAGAGATAACTGGATTTAAGGAATGCAAGATGCAATAAAGGAGTACTAAAACAAGGAGAGACCAACTACTAAACCAGCCATATGTGGTTGAAGTTATGAAACTTACAATATTGTGTCCACCAGCTCATTATAATACATTATAATATAATAATTACAAATAGATGTCACACCTCTGTGGTCAAAAGCCCCCTCCTCAGGTAAAGACCCCACCTCACTGAGCAAGCTTAGTGAATTTAGAAGGTACTTTAAGCTGAAGCGAGAAAAAAGTTAACTAGTTGTAGTTAAAAAGGTGGGCTCAATAGGTGGAACTAACACCCTGAACTGTAGAAATATTCTACATACTGGTAACCATTGTGTTTGGTTTGTGAATATCAATATAAATAAAAAAGCAGTGTCTCCCTGAGGGTGTCAAGATTGACTTGTTATACACCACCAGGTCACAAAGGTGCTTTGCAAACAACAGTACATAGGGAAAACAGTGTTTTGTCAGAAATGGATTTAGTTTCATTTTAAAGTAAGTTTTGTTAGCTGTATTTACTACATATATCCAATTTTGCCTGTTAAGGTCTATGAGGCAAGATATAAGGTCAAAGAACCAATACGTAACCTGTGTGAATTGCTGGGTTACTAAGTGTTACTGTGTTCTCTTGAGTTTCAGTTTCCTACACCCGTGTTTTACTAGTCGGACTTCAAACAGGAAAATGCTGTCAATTAAAGGAACAACTGGAATCAGAATCAAGGAAACCTCTGTTTAACCATCCTTCTTATCTGCCAGGTAATCAAACCATCTGAATGAGCTCTGGAGGAATTTATTTTCCATCAGCCAGTATCGTCAGCCAAAAAATAAAAATTAAAAAGCCAACCACCATCCAGTTTCATCTGGTGTGTGATTAGAGATGAAAACACTTGATTCTCCCTCACACACCATTGAGGCCGAGATAGATCAAATGTCATAATACACTAAGCCCATTTGTCTTCTATTGATGTACAGGAGAAGCCAGATGAGTAAAAGCCAAGCAACTCAATTCCCCTAAAATGCAAGGATAAAAACCAACCTCACAATTTCAGTCTGTCTCTGTGGAAGGGAAAACACTTGAAAAGGTTGAACTACCAACACACACATTAGGATGGATTGTTTTTTCCCCTGAGGTCTTCAAAAATACAAATGTCAGGAAAAACCAAGAATAGAATACTGAAGAGTTGATGGTACAACTGCAGACAGTAACTTTATTCTGCATTAGAACACACTGAGATACATTTACGGCATCTTCTCAGGTGGCAGCGACCAGCCAAACAGTACTACCCATGCCTGCAAACAATGAAGTAACAAAAACCTGAAACACCAACTCAAAAATATTCATTTAAGCCACGCATACAGTATTATCTTGGCATCTCAAGCACAGCTGAGATAAGACCCAAAGCACAGCCAGCATCTGCAGCCTACCACCACTATTTATTATCTATTCTATGCAGTAAGAGTGTATTTTTAGCAATTACTGAATTAAGTTATATATTTGGCTTTTGTTCAGTTCCAAATCTATGTCTGTGACATGTATTTTACAACACCTCCCTTCACCAGCAGGCAGTAGTAAGCCAAGTAATTGACTACTGACTCCTTACTTTCTTCCAAAGCAAGAGAGCTATGCTTTATCTAACCTATAGTAGGGAAGGAGAGGGGTGTGTGAGAAGAGTAGCCATCAAAAAGTGCACAAGTGTCCCGCTAAACGTTTGCTTTCATCAACACTTGTTTTAATCAATATCCTATCAAAAGCTAAGCACTGGAAATAAAAGTTTAAAACACGTCTTAGCATTGTTAATGAAGCTCACAGCAGTAGACAGAAGTTTGGAATTGCTTTAATGATTTCCAAAACCCAGTTTCTGCTAAAAAGTGGAAGATAGAATGGTGACACCATTCAATGCCAAGAATTTAAAGTAGTTGCATTTTATGTTTTGAAGTTATCACGACTTGACAGAAAGCTGCATCAACAATCCCATACCATACTATAGCTAACATCTAAAATCCAGCACGCATTGCAAGCTGTTAAGGGACAGAGGGGAGAAAAAATGAAACACAGCATTCCCTTTAAGACTGCCAGATTCCTTGCAAGGAGTGAAGACTGGGGCTTGACCTATGCTGCACTTGCATTAACAGCCATATATGCTTACATGCATCAAAGCAGACTTTGCAGCATCTCGTTGGGCAGTGAGACGACCATTAATAGGGAAGACTACACACTTAATTAGTGTTTCTAGTTGCAGACTCCACCAGAAAAGTGACAGTGTAGTGGTGGGGTGCGCACACAGTCTCCTGTGCCAAGCAGAGAACCAAACCCTCCACCCTCAGCCAAGAGCTCACTCCAGCAGCTGCCTATGGTTAGAATTCTTCAGGTTAAGTCTGGCCCATAAGACAGTACAAGACTTAAGTGGCAAGGTTTCAAAACTATCAGCCACACCTTTTACCTTCCCATGACACTTCAGAGAATTTCAGGTGCTCACCATCCCACTGAGACCATTATCACAAAAGGGAAAGACATGGTCTCATCATCCAGAAATGCAAGATGGTATTACTACGTGACAAGAAGCTACCAGCGTAATTATATGTGAAGCTGAGAAGTACCTACAGAGGGACAGATGGTCTAAACCTCAGTTAATACATAAGGTTAAGAGGAAAAAAACAAGAACACCTCCCTACCTTCACACTGGTTCCTTGGAAGAATCTTCCATCTTGTTTTTATCACATTTTCCAAGATTTGCAGTCCGTAATACTGAAATTGGAGAAGAACAAAATGTGAATACGTTACTGTAAGACTAAGTCAGTCTCAGGACTCTCATTCAATCAGACATTCACACTTAACATCTAGGACTTCAAGATTATTAAACTAACCATTTTATTAAATATATGTCTATTCACCCATTTACTGACGTTTCATGCATTTTTTTCTTGTTTTATTCTTTGCTATACTAAGTCCTGCTGTCTGATCATGCTCACACCAGGAGGGGAGGGAAAAATAAAATAAAAGGCCCTCTGGCAGACAATTTTGGCTATCTGGAAAAGAGAAACTAGCAGCCAGATATGAATTTGTATCATAAATGACTGCTCACATGTTGAAGTATTAACACAACCAGGCTCCTAAATATATTTAGCAGCTTGGATGGTCTCAAGCTTCCTATCGTTCCTCTAAGAGCTGAAAAAAAAGACATCTTAACATCACATGTCCTGACACTGACACTTTCTAAAGAAATAATTTCCCAAACTTCACTGGTGTGTTACTTTAGGAACAGCAAGACAACCCACAGGTTTATTTAATTTCAATACCCACCCCAATATGGCAGCTATTTCTACTATTTAAAGATGAACTTTTGTGCTCAGTCAAAGAATAATAAAAATGTGAATAAGCTCTTGGAAATCCTTTTACCTTTCAGGAATTCCTTCCTATGTTCTTACCAGAAACAGTTACGTTTGCAAAGCCATCAGTAAGGCCAGTCCCTCTGCCCACTTGTCCCTACTGCCAACTCACAGTAACAGGGAAAAGAAGTTTGTGATGATATGATCGAAGAACTTCAATAGGTAAAACCCCATTAGCATGAATAGACAGGAGAGAAAAGGGGACCGGGAGTTTTGCATTTACTTTATCTGCAGTGGATTAGGAAGAAAGTAAGTATCGTGTCAATGCCTGAAAGGTAAACTCAAGTTTTCACAGTTAAAAGTTTGGCTGAGAATAAGAGTTCCTCTTCAAAACGGTTAGTCGTTATACAAAGTAGGATCAATAGCATTTCAACCAAAGGGATCATATAAACTTCAGTTTAGTTTAAAAAACCCACAATGTAGACTGTCCCAAACTACATTGTATTAAAATACTGTTTTTGCTGTTCTCATCTTAACATAACCTACATCCCTTTACACCTTTCTCCCACCCATGTTCCAAAGAGCCTCACAAGTGCATCCTGCATTTGCAAAATGCTCTGTCACCTTCAAAAACCTTGAGTATGAAGAAAAAATCACGCATTAACAGAAAGTTGGCAGGGGATTTTTATCTCCCTAGTCAGTAGCAAAAGTTTATCAACTAAATTTTAATTCTTAAATGTACTTAATTACTTAGCATAAAAGGTAAATGAAATAAATGAAATGTTCACAAAGGAAAAATGTATGAAAATATTTTTAAGCAAAATGTTTCACTTCACAGGAAGTGCTTTCAGCCACCGCTAGAGATTTACAGACCCCATCTGCAACTAACCCAAGCTCATAAACCTACATTTAATAAGCTTCTAACAATGTTCCAAGTATGAAATTTGGTATCAGACAGTGCTAACATTCCTGAAGCAGATCTAAACTCTTACCTGAATTACTAGATTGTACAGGCACATGCATTAGTAGCCCTTTCAGATAACACTTCTGGTTAGCTGTTCTCTTTGCTTCCAAACTTTTTTTCCCCACAACTCAATTTATTTGGCAGAATGGCAAGTCATTTTACAGAAGCACTAAACAACCAAACAAAACTTAAATGAAAATCCTGACTTGAACTAAAGATGGCCCTCATCTTTATAGTCTTCCCCCCCCAGTATTTCCTCCAAGTCAAAGAAAAGGACAGAGACTTCTAGCAATTTGCCACACCCAACACTCATTATCTGCTCTAGGATCTAATTCACATTCTTCTATCTTAATCTGCAGAGGTTCATGCTGTCCAGGTTTCTATTAATTCTTTTGCGCATGTGACTTCAATTCTGCCCCCTGCCTCACTACCAGCAATAGTCATTTTTCCTAACACTCACACACAAAATGAAATGGCAACAGTAATAAAACCACTGTATCGCCTTCACTTCCTTGTCATACCATGTTTCAAGGCTTCATCAGTCTGCCTGAACACTCTGCAACAGGCTTCCTGGGTTATTTATGTTAAGCTTCAGTTGATATGATGGTTCTAATTTTTGGCATTTCCCTGATAATGAGACACACTAAGCCCCCCCAGAAAGTCTCTGACACCCATTAGAAGTTTTGCCAGCTGATCCATCAGAAGCATGCTTCTCAATGAACTACTGAGACACCATATGCAAACACATTTGAACAATGAATAAAGAAGCCTTTCAAAATTCCTTTGCTCTCTGCTTGCTTATTTCTAATTGTCTAAGTGCAATTCACTGCCCAGTTATGAAGATGAGGGACAGGTAACAGCAAAGACTGAAAAAAAGCATGAAATGATCCCTATGGTAGAAATTTCTATGATACCCTTATTATTTATTCTATGCACCGAATCCCTTTCCCTCCCACCTCCCAAGAAACAAAAACAATTGATGAACAGAATTCAGTTAAAGGGAATCAAAAGGGTAGACCTTGTGGAGGCCTGCCGTCAAAGCCTAGCTGTGTCAGTTGCACAGGAAGACACCCCTTTTCTTCCTATTACAAGCAATCAACATAATGGAACATTATGATTAATATCAGGTAGTGTTAACAGCTTTAATTAAAGAAAAAATATGATTGCATAAAAGCCAAATGTCATAGTGCATAAATTTAGCACCAAATCATTTGCAACTTATGTAAATTGAAGAATTCTTTACCTGTTGCTTTCTTTCTGTTCCTCTAATCATCTCATTTTTCACAAGACAAATTTGAGTTTTTAAAAATACTGTTGATAAATCAACTTAAACATTAGTAATGTCTGTCAGTATAAAAAGCAAAGTTTACCAGGCAAGCAAACAGGCAAACACTGTTACTTAAAGGTTAGCACTTTGAGGAAGTTCTTTAAACTTTTTTCCCCTAAACTTCAGAGAGCAATAAAAAAAAAAATAAAAAGAATATGGAACTGTTTCACAAATACTGCCTGATTTCAGAAACCATCCAAACACAATTATTTTCTGTTGGAACACAATGTGTATCAAGCAGAGTTATTTGAGATAATAAGCAACAGCTTTAAGACAGTGAAAATACATTTAGGTTTAAACTTCAGAAGTCTTAGGTTAAAGCATTTAGAATTCTAGGAAAAAACTGAATGTTGCCCCTTTTCGTCTCTCCCATGATGGATGGATTTAAAACAGCAGTACAGCACAAACGTGGTCCGCACATTAGTAAGACTAATCTCATACTACAAAGAGTTTTGGGTGATAACTTTCACAGATTGCTCAAAATCTTGGCCTAATAAGGTTTCTATTTTGTCTTTAATAAACCTAGGGACAAATTCTCTCCTTGGTTATGTGCACATGGCTCTCACTATGACAAAAAAAACAGCCAAGCACTAACCCAGGGACAAAATGTGGCTCTAGAAGACTTTTGATTGCTCAGATGTATACAGACACACACCAGCCTTTGGAACTGGCATTACGCTTGTATGTGCCTTAAAAAAAACCCCTGTACTTCCAATTTAGCTTTTTTTTTTTTCCTTTAAAGGAGAAAGAAACTCTTGTCAATGCAGAAGGTTTAAAATATTTTGTCCATTTACAGTTTTTGTTTAAAGCCAACTTTCGGAACAAGACAAAGAAAAAAATGTAGTTTGAATCAAGAAAGTCTACGGCTAAAAATGAGATACCTTCCTCAAAGTTTATGAATGGAAGAAAGAGGAAAACCAAATAAATAAAAGTTAATCTGCTTACTTTGGTATTCATGTTCTGAGAGAACTCCAAAATTGTATCAACTCTTGTCCACGCATCGGGATGTTCTTTTAAGTGAGTCAAGACTTCCTGAGCCATTCGTTGCTGAAAGCAAGTTTGATTGAAACACAGAATTAGTATTAGATTATCTAAAAAAATACATACTGCCAGTGAATACATAATATATAACACATCTTTATATCACTTATCCAAGAGCTATGCAGAAATCAATTCAGAGCAACAAGTCCCTTAAGCATCCATGTAACAGTTAGAAGTTTAACAACCAAAACTCCAAAAAGTGCACTGATGTACAACAATCATTCCCTTCCTTCCACACAGAAGGATTCAGTTAGACCAACAGTGAACATACAAAACCAGCACACATTATAGAGAAAACCTATGAGGGAATGAGGTTCCCCCCCATTCAAGAAAAGCTATCTAGTTAAAGGTACTATTCTAAAGCACTCAAACTTTCTAGTTCCACTGGAAGCGTTCATATAAAATGTCAGTTTAAAGAGCTCCTGCAAAGTTGTTAATGTAGGATTTTAGTCTGAAGAACCATGGAGCAGAGCATTAGAGGCCTCCAACCCTATGCCTGAGGAATCCCTTGATGTATCTAGCAACTTAAAAAAAATAAAAACTGATTGAAGGAGGAAGGGAGGTGGTCATGCTAATGTTTTTTTCTTCCTAGGGACTGACATTACCAGTTACTGTAGTAGATACCATGGTTTCAGTAACTTGCAAAACCTCACCCGAGGCAATTACGCACCAAAACAATTCATTTTAGCTACCCTTTTCACAAGCCTGGATGTCCACAAACAGTTTTTAGGGAGCCAAATGATGTTAACGATTTACAAAACTGACAAGTCTCAGGTGCTGTGAAATACGAGCACTCAGTGGGCCACTTTTGGTAAGCAGAACTGGCACTGTGGGATGAACCCTCAGAGTATCACCCTCAAGGATCAGGCACTGCCTTATCAATCAGACAATTATTTGACATCAAATTGTAAGAACACAGCTCATTCTTTTGTTGCACTGTAGAGGCAGTTCAATGGAATTACAAAGCAGTTAAGCTTTACTTTAGGATTAAGTTCAGCAACTAGAACTTAACTACAGCTATGCAGATTTCTAGTTTACTCAATGAACATACTTGACCTAATAGGATATGCCAGTGATAAGACATGGGGCAACAGGTGCAAGCTGGAGCATAAGAAGTTCCATGTGAACGTAAGGAGAAACTTTCTCACTGTGAGTGAGGATGACAGAGCGCTGGGACAAGCTGCCCAGAGAGGTTGTGGAGTTTCCTCCTCTGGAGATGCTCAAGCCCTCTGGATGCGTTCCTGTGAGATTTAGTGTGGGTGAACTTGCTCTGGCCAGGGGGGTTGGACTAGATGATATTTCAATGTCCCTTCCAACTCCTAATGTTCTGTGATTTTCTGTAACCATCCACTAGTTTAAGAAAACATGTATTTTCAGTAAGACCCAAAGCCCATCAAGACCCAAAATCTATATACGTATAATGTGAGAAAAATTCCATACTGAATTTCTATCTACCAAATGAAAGACTCAAGAGCAAGGATGTCTGAAATCCCTGTACAATACTGGCATCCCATGGCATCCCTTCCTTAACATAACTGAGCAACTCCCAGTCTGACAGTGGCCAACTAGCAAGTAAGTCCCTGCAGAATGACATGTGAGCTTTAAAAAGAATAAATCAGCACTTCTGATGCACTGTGGCATAAGAGGGAAAGAATAGCTTTATTACTTCCAGGTTTTATACTGGCCACCTCAGTGCTTCTAATACTGGCGACATATCACAGGATCAAATTTCAACACCAACAAAATAGAGATGCTCAGTCTCCAAAGCACTGAAAGGTTTGCTCATATAACCCCTTTTCTGGACACCAACTCCATAGAAACAGTAGTTTCATAGAAACAATCTGTTTAGCAGTAAGGCTTAACCCAGAGCAAAGCCTCACTATGCTGTTGCTACCAAACAAAAAATCAGTTAGTAAATAACCCTTTTGAACATGTCAAAGTCTAGTAGACCAGCAAAATTAAGATTTTGGGATGACTACAGCTAAACTTCTAAGAGCTGTCTGAAGTGTCCTTAGTCCTAGGATGGACTGGGGTCAGGTTGGGGGCATTCCTTTTCATATAAGTGTACCAGAAAACGCTAAGAACATACACAAGTTGTAGAAGTCCAGGACAGAAAAGAGTTTCTTTCTTGCCTAATACAGATCTAGAGATAAGAGTTTTGCAAGCAGAGATAAGAATTAAGTAGGAGACAACAGGTGAAATCTGAAAGCAAGTTCAGCATGGGCCATCCAGGCTGCACTCTAGAAGCCTTTTTTCCACATTACCCTAATGTATTCCAGGCTTATCTCCCAAGTTTCGATATTTAGTTGCCTCAGCTTCTATTATTCCTGTAACCTTTAAAACCATGATTTGAGCTGCTAGACTCCATAAAGCTTTTTTTTTTTCCTGCAGGAACTTTTGAACTCCTTCGAAGATGTAAGAAAGAGCTCACAGATTCACCAAAACATGCCTATATCTTTGAAAACATACTAAAATATTAAATCAAATTTTCATTTAACACATCGTAGCACTTTTATTTATAGGTTTATATCATAATTCACTCTTCCCATTTAGGCACCACCTCTTGACTTTTTTGACTGCATTTATTTCCTCAATACCACAAACTATACCCAGCTGTTTTAAGTGAAGCAGCTTCTCACAATAGCAGAACAATGGCAATTTGATCACTGTATTTAGCATTCATCCTCTATTCTCCATATAAACCTTCCCAACTTGTTCAAATCCATTCAAATCAAACAATACTGCAAGTACCACCTATTTTGTAAGGCAGCACCAGCAAACAAACATCAGAAAACAAGCACTCCTAAGTCCATACATTTAAGGCAAAAGCTACAAGCAGTTTTCTCCCATATAATCACTTGAGCTACAACTAGTCACTATTTGCATGTAGGAAACTCAAAACACAAGTATTTCAAAAACAAAAACGAGCAAGGTATTTCAGAACCTGTAGGGATTTGTGTAAGCAAGCAGTCCAAAAAGTTTGGGGTTTTCTGAAGTGATACACAAAGTATATTACCATCTTTTATTCTAACAACAGGAAGGAATAGAAAGCATCAGCTACTTTGTCTCATTTTAATTCACTACTTATTGTTGTGCAAGAATATCTTGGTAGAAGATGCCTGACACATTCTCAATTTGTTAAGCATGAACAATTAAAATTTGTGAGAAGAGGAACTATGCCAACACTGTTGTTGCAATACTTGCTTTCAACATTTGCCTTTCCAAAGTAATTCAAGAAATAGATAAAAGATTCACTTTAAAAACAATATATGGAAACACACAAGTGCACATATTCCCCCAACTTAAACCCAGGCTTCACAATCTGCACTAAGTTCAAAGAAAACAGTGGAAGAACCACCTGTCAAACAGTAACGGAGGAACAAATAGAAGGACAAGCTCCTCACTTAAATGTGTGTGATATGCTTTGTTACATGTACAAATACAGTAATAATAGCATTAAGATTTCCCTTTTAAATACTTTCAGTGAAGCCAACATTAAGCATATGGCTTCATAATCCTGTCCGTGACAGTAAATGACAGGTAACTCAGACCTTGCAGAAGAATTAAGTTGCAAGCAGAAGTGCCATTACCAAATTCTACTTGCACATGCTTTCCCACAGCAGAAAGCACACAAAACGAACACACATTAAGGTCTCATTTTTCTAAAGCGTCATTTCAATGCTCCTCACATGAGGCCTGCCTTTAAACCAGGGCACTTGAATTATCAGTAATATTCCAGTCACTAGCAGAGTAAATTCCCTGATATTAGTGATTTTTATTGAAGTTAATTCATTTTGCTCAACTGATTTGTTTTAAGGTTAAGCATGTTCCATAAATGTAGGTTTAAAGTCTATGTTACCTGGGCACCTTCTCCATGGTACAAGCAGTTCACCACATTGTCCAAAAGATTGATATCCAATTTCTGGTTAAAATCCAGCAGCTGACGAGCTGCATGGTCTGCTAACATTGTCATAATTGCTGGCATAGATTACTGCAAAATAAATAAACAAAAAAGATCAATTAGTAAGAAATCATTATTAGACATAGCTGCAGAGCAAGTGCTTCAACTTAAACATCTCATTTGATTAAGAGAAGCCTTGTTAGCAGCACTAGATAGCATTGAAAACTCCTTCAATTGTTGAGCAAGTAGGACAAAAGTCTCTCTGAAAAATTCACACATCGCTACCCCAACTGAATTCTCAGGGTCTTCAGCAGTGCAACACATAATTACAGCCTGACTAGTCCACAGGCTGTACTATCAACAAGCTAAAATGTAGTTCAACGCAGGTTATCAATCCCTACCAGTCCCTAAACATGTAAACCAGTAGGTTTGCTGGTAGAAATCCCTAGCCCCATTACAACCAAAACCCATACTAGCAATCTCAGGTGAATTCTGAGTTTGAGGTCAACATGCACATTTAGAAGATCAGTTCTAAGAGCTTTTAAACAACTGTTACAGAAGTGAAATGCAACCTACATACATGGTAAGAAATTAGCCAGAGGGCATTTTTCAAATACTGGGGGGGGGGGAGGGGGAGAGAACTTTATAAGTTACCTACACAGAAGTAACAAAATTACCACTGAAACTAGAAGAATTGGTATGTTTGAAGGCACTTTGAGAGGATGAAGTAAGGGGACCTTTAAATCAGCAGGCTACTCGGTGAACCACATTAGATGACTTCAAACTGAAATGGAATTCTACTGGAGTTTTCAGGTCCCATAAAACCAGCAACACAGGCATTAACTCTTTGTCCTAGATATAGCAGCCTCAATATTATGCAAAGGAAGTCAGGTGGGGTGTGTGTGATTGTGACGGGCAAGTAAGATGCTTACCAGCCAGAAACTGGTACGAGATAATAAAGGCAATCACAAGTATCAAGACAATAAGTCAAGAAATACAGAATTGTGGATGGTAAATTATACTATACCCTTTTCACACCGCCCCCTATGTTGGGAGCACCTGACCAGGTTTACTGTCCTCACTGTCACTGGCAAATGCAACATATATTCCTTCCCTCTCCTCTACAGCAGCTCTCCTGCCATTAACCCCCCTTTTCAGAGCTTTCTGTAAAGCTACAAATTTCATATACAACTAGTCCCTTAAGAAACAGACAGAAGTCTGCACTGCACTTGCAGGACAGGACAACTGCAAGATCACTTAATATTACACTAGAGCTATCTCCACACTCAGAAAGATACAGCCTGATAACCCAAGTCAGATCTGCTCTCATCAAGTAACTTCATGTGAACTCCATTTATACCTTATGTATTTAAGTCATGCTCAACAGTAAAGAGCAAGACAAACCTGTGCCTCAATGCAAGGAATTGCTAATTAAGTGAAAGTCCTATAGTAGCATACAGACAAGGAAAATCTTTTGTTTGGAAATGCACATTTATAAGTAGAGTCAAGCAATTTCATTTACTTTTGTACAGAAAGATATTACCTTCAAAAGCACAAAAATTTTAATTGTATTTTGAACTAAAACACTCATTTAGGGACATAAGTCAAGAGCTCCATCTCAATGACCGGTCAGCCTTTTAACACCTACCTGAAGAAACAGAAGGAAATAAACATCAAGTAGAGACCAAAATAAATTAGAACTAACACTCCATATCTATCCTTTCCTCTGCCAATTCTAAAACTCTTCAGAATTGTGATCTTAAGTATGGAAGAAGTAGAGCAGCAGGGAAGGCAGACTCCATTCTCTTAACTCAGAAGGACACTTGAAAACTTCATCTCACAGAGGAGCAGCAAGCAGTTCTACTAGAAGGAAACTGCACTAATTAAATACGCTCCCCAGCTTAGGGCCGCAAATAGAGCTCAGGGCTGCCAATACTCCCACCAGACACACGTGCTTTTGGGCACGCCCCTTTTTGTTCACATCTGGACTGTGGCTGAACGGTGATCTGGGAAAACGGTTATCAAACTACACTGTACGTCATAAATCCATCGCTCCTCAGGTAAGGCCATTTATTTCAGATTTAAGCCTCTTTGGGCGTTTTTTACGCAGCCATAGGAGCACGAACGAGGAGCCACGTGACCAAGAGAAGTTATTAGCCACATGGAAACAGAAAGGAAATGTTTTGAATAGGGCCCTTTGCCACTCCCAGCATTATCTTCAAAATGACCTACCTACTTGCAAACTGAAATACAGAAATGGCGGCTTTGTGGTCACTACTAACTGTAATGAACTCGATTTCACACCCCTAACAGCATACCCAAGTGAAACTTGTACTCTGTATTTCACTGTGCTCTTACACTCTTACACCGAACACACATCACACTTGAAGCCCTGAACAGGTTTAAACCTCAGCTCTAAGAGCCACCGTTAATCAATTTCTTCAACACTGCCAAATAAACGGGGAAACATAAACAAAGGAAGATTAAAAGTTCTTTAAAAAAAAATCTGGACTACAACATAGCGAGAATCTGACATCTACCGAAGGTCAAACGAACTGCATTTACAGCACTGTTTACACAGTTATCCCAACTCTCGATGACCCTGGACCTTTAACATAACAGCTTACAATGATATACTTGATTCGTTTAAGCATATAGTGCACCAGAATAAAAGCGTCCATTGCAGCAGTAAGAAACCTGACGTATTCAGAGTGAACCCTGGAGGACCTTCAACCCAGCTTCCAAACCCACACTGGGAGCAGCGAATCCGGAAAAAAAAAAAAAACCATCAACCCTGGAAAATCACTGCCCCATTCCTAAGCATGTAATTCCAGTACTGAACGCATGTGAATTACCACCACACTAGTATCCCCCCTCATCCAACGAAACCCGTTGCATCACTTGTAAATTCCTCCAGCTGCCCGATACGAAAGGAAGCACCTCACGAACGCGCTCGCGTTACGCTCAACACAGCCGCAATGGGAACGAAAACGACGATCCCTCCCCCCACTTCACCGCTTTACACACGTGCGCGCCCGTACGAGATTCACCAACGCCTGGCAAAGGTCTGCCCAGCACCTCATTTTGCGGCACGGCCGCGCCCGCAGAACACGGAGCACCCTCCCGAAATAACTCGCACCCACCCAGCGCCGAGGCCTCCCCCCTGCTCCCGTCGCAAAGCCACGGCCGCGCTGCTCCCTACAACGGGCAGACCCCCGGCTCACAGAGGCGGGAAAGGGAGGCCGAAAAGAGCTTTGGCGGAGCGGCGGCGGAGCCCCGGGCGGGCGGGCGGGCCGGGGCCCTGCGGAGCTCGGCGGGCCCGCGGCGGCGCAGCCCCTCCCTCCGCTCCAGCCCTGCGCTCTATACAGGGCCCCCACGTGATCCAGGCGGACGTTTCAATACTGCTGCACAGACACACAAAAATATTTCTGGAAACTTCCACTCCTAATAATTTACAGATTAGGTCCCTCGTTTTGCCCGTACCCGATCCCAACCCCCACCAGCCCGTTCGCCCACCACCACCGAGGGGGCAGGCTCCCGCCATGCGCCCCAGCAGCGGCTCCCGGCCTCCCTGTCGCCTTTCCTCAGCCCCAGCATCCCTGAGAGGCTCTGCACTCCCTTCGGCCGCTCGGGCAGGCCTAGGATGCTCGCACCCCGAATCCGATTTTGACCAGGACCATCCCCCACACCCCGCCGCGCGATTCTCCTCAGAGCCCAACACTCCTCCCCTTCCACCGCCAAGACTTTGCGCCCTCCGCACAGGCACACGCACGGCCGTACCCCTCCCGCTCCCCTACCGCCCCGCACCTTCCCCCGAATGCCCCCCCCCCTTGCCCCCTCGCCGTATTCCTCACCGCAACAACCCCCCCTCACCCACCCAGCAGCCCCAACGCTCCCTTACCTGGGTGTTTCTTACAGCCTCTTCCTTCAAAAAGTAGGGGTGGGCGAGCGAAGTTTCTAACCAGAGGCCGAGGGAAAAAAAAAGACCACCGAAAATAACCCTCAAAAAAAAAAAAAAGGCGGGGGGGGGGGGGAGACGAGCACACCCTCCTCCCTGTCGGGTATGTATTATTAGCGCCACTCCTCCCCACACTACCCCCTAGCAAGCGTGCCCTGGCCTGACTGCTCTACGCGCCCAGCAGAAGCCTGCGGCCCTCGGGCAGGCGCTCCCCTCCGCGCACGGCTCCGTACCTTCCCCTCAGCCCAAGAGCCAGGCCGCCCGCCACGGGCGCGCAGAAGACGGGGCGCGCTCCTCTCCTCTCGCTCAGGGAGGGGAGGTGGTGGCGGGGGGAAGAAGGGGAACGGTGCGGGGCTCTGGCCTCCCGAGGCCCCCGGTAGGGGCGGGGAGGGGGGGAGGGGGAAGGAAACTTCTACCTTCCTCGTGGCCCTGGCTGCCCCAGCTGCGGCTCGGCGGAGCCCTGGCTCTCTCTCTTCCCGCGTCGCTGGTTGCCCAGGCCTGGGCCCGTACGGCTGGGTCTCTCGCTACTCCTGTTGCTGCCGCCCTACCTGAGGCCTGGCCGGCGGTCAGATCAGCCCCATTCCCACCCCCCCCCACCTCGTACTAAACTTTGCCCCCCTCAGCTACGCCGGCGGTTTTCCCCTGCGGGCTCCCCTACAAGCAGGTCACACACACAGCGGCGGAGACAGCGACGGTAGCAGGGACTGAGCGCGGCGCGTCTCCCCCTCCTAATGCCACAGACTCGGAACCGGCTCAAACCGGTTCAGACTGGGAGATTCCATCTCGGTTTAGTTTTCAGCCCATGGCGCCGCGGAGCGTTTGGAAACCTCGAGTCTCCGCCCAGCTGCCGCTCCCATTGGTCGCGAGGCGTGCCGCCGCGCAAGCGGCATCCGCGCTTATTGGGCGAAGGACCTGTCGATCCGCTGAGAGCCTCGGAGGGGCGGAGGGAGCGAGTGGCCGCTGGGAGGGGGGAGTAAGGGAGGGGGGGGGGATAAGATCGCAGGGATCCGCCCCCTCTCCAGCAGCGTTGTACGTGCAGAAGGAGGGGGAGCGGGTAGGCTGGCTGCTGTTGGCGGATAGGCTGACCTGAGCTGTCACTCAAAGGCGAGTCCGCCTTCAGTTCGCAAACCGCGGGTGCAGGTGCTGCTGTACTCTGGTTGGTTGGGGGGTCGGCGTGACGTGCGCGCTGGAGCGCGGCAGCTGAGTTGGAGAGGGCGGCGGTTGGGGCAGCTCGCTCGCTGGCGGGCAGGGGAGAACGGCCAACCGGCTATTGAGAGCCGGGGGAGGGAGCGGCTCCCCTTCTTTGGGGGAAGGGGCTTTCGCTTCGGTTGGTGCCTTGTAACCGCTGTGAGGCCGCTTCCGCAGGAGTGCGGGGTTGAGGTGTGGCGGGGTAGGCGCCCGGTGGGCTGGGCCCTGCCTGGGAGGGTGCGGGGGGCGTGGGGCGACGGTGGTGGGCCTGGCCTTACCTTGCCGCCTAGTCCCTCTGGAGTGGGGGTGGGCGGTGGTGCGTATGCGAAGCACATGCCTGAGGCGCTGGTGTCCTGAAGCTGGAGGGTGGCAAAGTGTTGAGCTGCGAAGAGTGGGCTCGGCGCAGGAGGGGTGACAGCGAGAGGGGCGTGCTGGCTCACCCTTTATGTGGGCAGTCCTCTCTCCCAAGGCCTGTGTAGGTTGGGAACGTGATCTGTCTGTCGTGGTTTTACCCCGGCTGAGAGCCGAGGTCCACGCAGCTGCCTGCTCCTTAAAGGAAAAGAGCAGGGGAAGAGGGAAGGGGGGGGGGGGGGGGGAGGGGCAAGGGAAGGGAAAAGGAAGGGGCAAATCACCCCAAAACCAAGAAACTGAAAGGCCCGTGGGTTGGGATAAGGATAGTTTACTAAGATAACAGAAAGATAAAATATAACAATGCTAACAGGACTTTAGAGCAAAAAATCTATGAAGCTGTTGATGCACAATGCAGTTTCTCACCAAACCCACAACCCAGGCCGTGCCACCCAGAGCCGTCCCAGAACCCAACTGTCCCCCAAAAACCACGCGTCCCGGAGCCACCCCTGCTCTTTCTCTCGTCAGCCCCCTGATATCCTGGGCAGGACGTAATTGGCATGGAATACTCACTTTGGACAGTTTTGGGTCACCTGTCCTGGCTTCGCCCCTCCTTTCTCATGAACAGAGAAATACGAAGAGCTGGGAAAGTCCTTGACTGTCTGACAGCAACTAGAAACATCAGGGTGTTATCAGTATTACTCCCATTTTAACTCTCAAACACAGCATTCCATCCACTGCTACAAATGAAGTTAACTCCATCCTGACCAAAACCAGGACACTGTCCCATCTCCTGTCTACTCCCTGTGTTCCTGGGGCATTCAGGTTGTTACAGCAGCTGTGTTCCTCTGCCTCCTGGCTGTGTTCAGGTGGGGTTAGTTTGCCTGTAGATAAGTGAAGTTTTAAACAATGTGAGAGATGCACATCTGCTAGATGTGAACAGCGGTGATCTTGGGGTAGACACTGGCTCTTTGGTGGTGGCACAAACTCAGCAGGTTATGGTTGTATGTCTTATTGCTACCAGAAAGAGCAGAACAATGAATTTACCACCTTTCTTGTGGAAAAGCTTATGTGGTGAAGGTACTCAGTCCTGAGTATTTGCTTTCTTTAAAATCTTATTTCCTTGTTTGGAAAAAATATAGCTACAAAAACCATATTCAAGATATTTCTACAAGGAGGGTAATGCTATGAAGTATTAAAATGTTTTTCTAGGAAAAAACTTTTCAGTTTTCATTGCCTAGATTGAAGCAAAGCTTTCCATTTGTTTGTGGTTCTGTGACAGAAATGCACTTTCAGTGTAACTTGCTATAGAAGTGGTACTTTTGATATGTAAAATGCTGGATCTTCTTGATGGTTTCCAAAGAAAACTTGCTCTGTTACAGTTTGAGATGGTGTTCATCTGTGCTATCTATGGGAGAGAAACTAATGCTTAAGATCTCTTGTGCAGTTTAAAAGACATAGTGCTGCCTGTCAAGGCAGAGAAGTCTGTCCTTTCAGAAATACTGACTTTTATACACAAACCTGGAGTTGGTTTGCATTGTACCAATCTCTTTTCTGAACTGAGAAATTAAACCTGAAGTTCTCTTTGAAAAACTGAGTAAAACATTCACTTTTGCAGGTTCCAGAGTGTGAGATTTTGGGTTTTTTACTTGGCTTTGTGGTGTTGCTGTTCTTCCCTTTTGAAACAAAGGTTTGATAAGTACTAGAGCTTGTCTCTGGAATGGTTGAAATTGTCCTTAGTAGCCCTGCAGACTACCCCAGGATATTCAGTGGAAAATATAGATACTAATTTCTGATGTATTTATTGTTTTCAAAAGTACTTTCTTGCACTGGAAGCTGTATTAACTTGTAAAATAAAATGGTAAGGATTTAATAGCTTAACAAAAACAAGCCCTTTGATTCCTGGTTGTTATTTAAAATAGAAGTTACGGAAATAAATTGGAAAAATGAGAGGGGAAAGTAAGATCTGTGCTCCTACATCCACATGGGGTAGTGGATTTTTATTTGTGGTTTGAAGTAGTCAGCCCTGGTAGTTGTCTGAGCTCCTGGCATGTGAAATGTAAGCCCCTTGATGACTGTTTGCTTTTCAAGTAGAGGCTCTAAGAAGCTTTTGGTTGAACCAGCTAGGCTAAGTTCTCCATGGCTTTGTTATCTGTAGCAGAACAGAATGGAGTGTGAGTATAGAAAGAAATACTCTACCATAGCTTGCTTGGGCTAATAATGGACAGGGTGAGATGCTGTTTGAGAGGCAGGGGGAAACAATCTGGAAAATGGCTTTTTGATCATTCTACAAGGTATGACTACCAGGAAAAAGGGTTCGATAACATTAGAATGATTAGTTATTCAAGGTGCCTGAATATTCCTTATTTTCTTTTTCTACTTTTTTTTTTATCTTGTAAGGGGTTTTGTAGGCAAAAGCATTTTGATACTTGTTTTAAGAGGAGGGATAATTACAGCACCAGCTAATAAAGCTTTTTCTTGAGGCTTTTTTACATGAATGCTGAAGTTTTATCAGAGAACATTGGTAGCCTTGCCAGAACAATTTTTTTTCTCTACAACTCATGTGACCTTCATTGTGTTATAGATCATAGCAATGTATAAATGTTTTGAGTTCTTGCTGGCAATATCTTAAAGGTTACTTTTATGTAAAGCTTTATGCTTCTTTAAAAAATCAATTAGCATCTACAGATGAGTTTAAGGTGTTTGGTAGGTTGAAGTGGGAGTTAACTCGTTCAACCAGGAGTCCATCGACAGTTGTATATACATTCATGCTGGGAGCTTACTTTTTGTTAAATGAGCTGAACTACTAGCCCAATGATACTGTGAAATTATGACACTGCAAAGCATATGCAGTGGTTCATAATTTAAGTGAGCAGTGATACCCTCTCAGGAGGTTATTTATTCCCCAGTGTATTTGTTTTCTTTAGCTGAGGCAGCTTTTGAGATCACAGTCCAAAAAAGGAGCATGCTTTACATAATTCTAGCTATTTAGTGATGATGCAATGTGTTTCCTGTTTGAGCAGGCACTTCCTTACTGGTAGAAATGGTCAAAGAAGAAAGTCTGTGTCAAAACTAAATTAATGAAGTTCAGCCTAGTAACAGTAGGCTCCTTGTGTATAGGAAAATTAGCTTCAGTATAGAGTCTTCCCTGTGCTATTCCCTATATACAGCCTTCCCTGACACTAATACTGTAAGATGTGGTGCATGGTTATGCAGAAAATATCAACTGATATAAATAAAGGTTCCTCCTAAATTACTACAGGTGTGAAGTCCGTATCTATAGCAGAAAGGCATTTGACAGTTGGGGACTGTGCTGTTGCTACCAAGTCCCAAAAAGGAAATTAAAACTTTGCATTTCTGAAGTTTTTCTGTTAGGTTTTTGCCTCTGTGTATTGTGTTTGGCCATGAAGTTACTGGATTGTGCTCAAAACCTGTACTTTTCTGGGTTTTTTTTAATCCGTTGCTTCAGTGAAATGTAACACGTCAAGGTTGCGGTTCTGTACTAATTGCCAAAAGATTTCTAGTAGGACACAAACCATGTGTACTTCAGTAAGTATATTGTACTTACATGTACTTACACTGTTCTCATCGATATGGTTCTTGACTGCCTTATAATTTTTACAAGAGCTGTGGGGATTTTTATTTGTTTCATGGTTTCTTTCCACGTAATTCTTGGAGGGCTAAGGAAATAATGTTTGTATCCAAATAAACATTTATGTTTCAGGCAGAAGCTGAGGGGATGCAAGACCATGTGACACCAAATTAGGTCCTGTGTGATGAATTACTGGAGAAACAGCCATGCTACCAGGATAGTCCCAGGTCAACTGGGTGGGGAGCAGGAGGAGGTGGATAGGAAGTTGTGTACCTGAGCTTGCTGTTGTTCGAGAAGCTGTTTGTAGAAACTTTGACTTGCATTTATATGATGTCCCTGTAGTCAGGAAGTTCACAAATCATGAATAATTCTGCTCTTGATAAATTCAAACTTTGAGACTTTTCTTACAACTAATAGTTGTCATAAAGCAGTCCCAGCAGAGGGCTGCTTGTTTGTTGTTTGGGTTTTCTTCCTCGTCCTTAATTTGCAAGTCAAATCTCATGGGAAAATTTTTGCAGCATTTAAGGATTTAAAGAGCTGGAATAGGAACACTCACTTTTCTTATCATGCATAAAAATAACTGCATCCTGTAACATCTCTGTCACGATGGTAACTAAGTACTTTGTTTAACTCACCTTGTTTATCTTGCTCTGGTGTGTTGGCTTGTGTAACACTTAACAAATCTGCAGCTTTTGCAGTGACTTAGATTGCATTGTAGTTGGTGGAACTTAATTTGAAAATGATTCAGGTAGAATGGGTAGACATAGCAAGCTGTTGATGGGTTAAAAACAGGGCTGTAATTCTAGCACTTAGAATAAACATGGTCTCTATGTATGTTTTGATGTTCTAACTAGCCCTGGTGTTCAAAACAAACTGATGGAAGAGATCAAAAAGTCAGATTCTTTAACTCCTTCAGCATGTGTTGAAAGTTCACTTCTGTTTATTTTTTGTTGTCTTTTTTTTTTCCCTCCTGAAAAAAAAATCCTTTGTTTAAACTGAATGTGAACCATTTCTGTTTAAGACTGAAGAGTTGATGCAGCTTTCCATGTTTTCATCAGCTGTTGGTAATGCCCCAGAATGAAATGTGGTTATCATAAACTGCAACAGTAACAAACACAACAGGGCTTGGTTTTGTAAGTTTATTAGCTGAATCCTGTGCTTGAAGAGGGAGATAGTTCCTAGCCCTTCTGCAGCAGGAAGCGGCATCACTGGCTCTGCTTATCTCAAATAACGTGCTTTAATCTCTCAGAGATAGCCCTCCTATCATTATGCAAGCTGTGGCTCAGCATGTGGTAGTATGGGAAAACAGAACACTTGCCTATTTCCTCTAAGGAACTAGCTAAAGCCTGGCTCAAACTGAGGGCAGCCACATAAAAAGTGGCTATTTTAACAGGATGAGTGTATCTGGATTTCAACTTTTCTGACCCACATGCTATCAGTAGTTTTTGGAAGCTTATACTTGCTGTTCTGTTACTGCTTGTCCCTGTCTGTTGGCTCCTTCATTAGATGTTCAGTCTGGTATTTAGGCTTTTCTGGAGTCAATGGGGAAAATTTGCTTGGGTTTCAGGTCAGCTGTGTGCCCTGGTAGTGATAAAAGCCAACTGCATGCCAGGCTGTATCAACGGGAGCATAACCAGTACTTCAAGTGAAGTGATTTTTCCTTTCTACTTGGCACTTGTTAGCTGCATCTGTAATGTGATCCCTGTTTTTTTTCTCCATCAGTACAAGAAAATTGGAAAACTCTGCAAGGCCAGCTACCAAGATGGAGGAGAGACTGAGGGAGTTAGAGTTCCTCAGCCTAGAAAAGAGATGGGTGGCAGGAGACCTACTAGCAGCCCCCAGGATCTAAGTTAAGCCTTTACAAGAAAGAGTGAGCATTACTGAGAGCAGAGTAGGACAAAGAGAGACAACAGGCATAAATTGAAGTGGAATGTTCCTACTGAAGATAAAGAGGCTTTGCTTTTTTTGATGTAAGGTTAACCAGGTACAACAATGCTATGAGTGATGTGTTCTGAGTTCAGTGTTAGTCCTACCTTGAGTAGGAGGTTGGGCAAGAGATGTCCTAGGTCCACTTCCAACCTGGGTGGTTTGAGAAAAATAGGGAGCTATGTATTAACATATACAATTATTCACTAATAGTTCTATATGGGGAAATGTTGTTTACTTCTGGTGTCTTCGAGCATGGTTTAACTGCTGATGTGATCAAATGACTTTTTTCATTTGACATAAGTCATTAACTGACATACTGCCAGAAATGGTTTGTGGCCTATGAAATACATGTGGAAATTATTAGCTAGCTGTCTGGTCCTCTACTACTGCATATTGTATCATGGAGCTGTTTTGGAGAAGTCTGTACAGTTCTCATGTGCTGATCTTTCATGTTGATTCAAACCTCTGCTACTTTACTGTCTCTGAAATCTGGATGCTCTGAGCTGATTTTTTTCCAAGTGTGTATGAATGTATGCCAGTATCACTGATACTGCTCCATAGACAGAGGAAGAAATACATAAAACAGAATTAATTTAGAAATTAATAAGAATATGTAGCTTTAGTTTTCCCTTGCAAAAGGAAAATCTAAGTGAATGGTAATAATTCCATGTAATATCATGTGACAGCCTCTTCAGAGACCTCAAGGAACTATTTTCTACCTTTTCTGAGGAAATATTAGTTTTCTATGAAAACCATGAACTAAAATGCAGTGGGAAGTATATGGGCAGAATTAAGTAAACAAGCTTTCGTAGCCTGCTTGTTCTTCACAAAGGCCCCACAATTTGTGGTGGTTAATAAATTATAAATGCTTGTCTAGTCCTCACACATACTGTTAATGGGCAATGGGATGAGCCACTGTAGTCTGAGATAGTCACAAAATAAAGCTTTTGGGGATGGGCAAGGAGTGTTTGCTAGCTTCCATTTATCACTTAAGCAAATAATATTTACTGTTGAAGGCTTTTTGGGTTCTTGAACAGCTGTCCCATACATTTTCAGCAGAAGATATTATTTAGCTCTGATTAATGTGGTCCCTGGCTATTTGCTTGGGTGGTATACTAGCACTTGGTGGTGTGCACCTAGGAAAGATTATGTTCTGAAAGCAGGAGGAGTCATACAAATAGGAGACAAACATAAAGTTAGTGTTGTAATTTCTTTACTGGGTGAAGTAGGATTAGTAAACAGGAGGGCCAGGGGACCAAGAAGTATACAGCAGAGGGAAATGAGATAGAGAAGGCAGGTGTTGAGTGAGGCTGAAGTGAGGGGAATGAGGCAGTCAGGGGAAATCGTCAGCTGTAAATTTCCGAGGATGTCTGGGCAACACACACTCAAACCAAGCTTTTAATGGCATGAGTATCATCCTAAACATCTCCAGCCTCTGCCCAGTTCTTCAGTAACGGTCCTTTCCCCAACCTGTTCATTTGTGGGAGCTATATGATGACTGCGGAGTTTTTACTTTACTATGCTTTGCAAAAGTTTCCTCTTGAGAGAAGGGAAAGAAGCCTTGTAGTTCCCACTGTCTAACTAAGTTCTTGAGTTATTCATATGATAGGACCAGGAAATACATTTAGCTAATGAAAGGAACGTAGAGAGCTGTCCTGATGCTTTTACTTCATGTCACTGTAGAAATGCCAGAACTAATCCTGCCTAAGTGTCCCTCTTCATATCTGCTATTGTTCTTAATTGTTTGGTATTTTTTCATCTAGGTGAGTTTCTAATGTATATATTTTATTCTTTTATTGGACTCTATCTTTAAGTGTGGCCAAACTAATTTTACATTTAGTTTATTCTTGTATGGGAGAAAGCAGCTTGTCTGTTCTGATGAATGTCCTTGATCAATGATTTCAGAGAGTCTATAATAAGTATATTAATGGTATTTGCAGACGATCTTAAGTTAGGTGTTACAAACACAGAATAGGAAGAAATAATACAAAAACTAAAAAAGTTGGAAGTAGGAAATTGAATGTACCTGAAAGGTTTATTCACTTGATAGTGATGTGCCCTTGGAAAAACTGCGAAGTTTGGTACAAGGGAAAACTTGGAAAAGAGTAATAGCTGAGTCATAAGGTGGAAGGCAAATTAGATATGCCTTTGCTCAGTGATGGGCAAAGCAAAGGACAATATCATTGGGGAGTATTTGTGAGCATCACTTTGAACAGCAGCAGGGTAGGTCAACTTTAAAGTGATTGTGAGACCACTCACAGAATACTGTAGCTAAGTCTGGGTATATCATTATCAGTATGTTGTAAACAGATGGGCACAATCTCAGAGATGAACAGTAATTAACACTTCGGAAGAGAGAGTAAAGATATGAAATATGTATAACATGGCTGAGGAAAAAACAGGTGGGGACATTAATCAATAAACTTCCTAAAGCTATGATCACTGATTAAGGTTTTGGAGTAATTAAAATGACTGTAAATAAGGATCAGCAGTTAAACTTAAAACTGTAAGATAATTTTTCACTGTATGTATAAATCCATGAAAAATAGATTCCATGAAGGAGCCCAACAAAGTACTGGGGAACATCAACTGTATATCGCAAGGCAGAAATTCTCCAGCTGCAGCCTTTTTCAAGTGTAGTATTTGTGGTGTTTCACTGATAATGGAGTTGTTTTGCCAGCCAAATCTCGCTTGCTGTATTCGTGTGAATAGTGCTGATGCCTGAATGTGGTCAGAAAGCAGAGGGAAAGATAAACTTCCTTCTTCCCCCAGTCAAGTCCTTCAAATAAGTGACTTTGCATATTTTTTTACTGCAAATATTTAAAATGGGACTTGGCATGTAAGTGTACACAGATATATGTAGTGTAAAAGGAGTAATTATATATAATAATATTCTCCAACTTTAAAATAAATTGATCTTTATCTTAAGTATAGAAGTTCTTCAAGAACTGCTAAACTGTAATAAACATTACCCAGACTTTAACAGGCTGAAGATCTATGAATAATTCTAGTATCTGCAGCTGTGAACCGTGTTAGAAAACTGGTGTGAAGTCTGAGGTGTGTCCCAGAATAGAGCTGTTCTGCTAATGCAATGACTAATACAAAGTCATGTTAAGAAAAATTCTTGCAAAGAGGTGAGCCTAAAGTTGTCACCCTTCTGTTAAACCAGTTCTGGTAAGCTTGAAACATTTACTAGCTCTGAAAGCCAGTTGAGGTTTTTGGCCTATCTGCTTTTGATGTTTTTTCTTAGTCTTTTCTTTTTGTCTAACCTATTGCAACTTTTAATTCACCTGAAGGATTACAAAAAGGTAATTAGTAGGGTTTGTGTTCTAAAAGAGGAATCAAATTGTAATGGTGAGAGAAAATAGCCCATGGTGTTCAGCACTGTAAATATCATTGGCATAGACTATTATACCAAATAATTTTTTTTCAATATTAAAATCAGCACTTTTATCTGACCACCTGTCTGTTATTTAAGTCCATGTTCTATTTAAAATGGAATTGCCAATACTTGATTGTGATAATGTATTGATCTGGGGCATTACTCACTCCTGTATAGTTTCTCTAACTTTTGAGACAATCTTTTCTCTGTAACACATAAAATAACTTCAGATTGGTGTATCTGTTCCTAATTTGTGATGATGATCATGTCTTCAGTTAATTCTTGGTATTTAGGAGATTGGTGAAGCTCTCCTAATTCAGTGGGTATATAACTTGGCCAAACTTTAGAAACTTTACAGTGCTTCATACTGCTATTTTTTAATGCTTAATGGCTTCAGAATACTGATTTTCATCTACCCAAGGTAATCTTTTTTTCCAGCTATCTGCGGCTTCAGTTTCACAATACATGTCTTTGAGTTGTCAATCTGATTTAAACTGCCCGCGGAGAGGAAGAGATATCTGAAAAAAAACCCACTTTATATCCACAGGCAACAGTAGTGCCTCTTCTGGAACAACAAGCAGTCTCTTGCATCCTTCTGTGACTGGGATTGTGGGTCACAATGTGAATGCAAGGATGTTAATGTAACTTTGGTAGATGCCACTTTGATCAATAGTTTTTTGTGGCTGCCAAATTCATGAATATATCAGCATCAGGACAAAATACAGGTGTTAGAGCAGTCTGGCTTGGAGGTATGGCTTTGATTTGTCTCACTCCATGGCTGAGCCTAAATTCTAAACTGTTCCTAGGTGGTTCTACGTGTTTTTAATGCATTATCTTTACCTACTATACTGTTGTGTATAGAACTTGGCTATCCCTACATTGGGACACTTTCCCAGCTCTCTGCTGAATAGCCTGTGAAATTAAATGTATTCCCCAAGTGATGAATACAGGTCTATAATTCCCAAGCAAGTTTCTTTAGCTTGCTCATTTTAGAAATCAATAAACTATTTAATGGTGGAAAAAGAAAGGCCTAGAAGGAGAAAAGCAGTAGAAACCAAATTGCTACTGAGGTTTTCAGTTTTAAGCAAGAAATGATTTGTGCTGAAGTAGAAGGTCTAACTTTCCAAGCTTGGTGTTATTTTGAAGATGAACTTGTGGCTTCCTGAGTATATCTGCTGTAAATGATATATAAGCAAGATTGATCCAATTCTTTAAGGCCCTTGTTTGTTTTTTTTTTTCAGGTTTTCACAAGGAACTTGTTGATTTAGAGAGGTGTGTTCTGTTGTAAGCTTTACTGTCTTTTCACTCATCTCTCTTTTCTGTCTAACATAAATCAATGTTCAGCCTTTGGCAAGCTATATTTTTGAATGCTGTGCTTTTACTGTCATACCTGTGACTAAACTTAGTCTTTGATCCTGTTTCTTTGTGGCTGGCCTTTTCCAATGTGAAGGGAGAATTTAGGCTGAAAAAAGGAGTATTTCTGTCCTGAGAATCCACTGGATAGCTTTACTTTAAGGGAGCATCCCTGCAAGCTCTGTTTCTGTTTGCCCAGATAGCAATAAGCCATTTATTCTGTAGGTGGGATAGAATGAGAAGCTTGTGATCTCAGACTGAAAAGGACCTAGAGAAAAATCATCCTGCTGCAAAGGAGATGGAAGTAATGTGGGTCTGGAAGTGTTGGAAATTTTGTGCTCTAAATGAGTAGTAGGTTAGAGTGTGTCACTGCCCCAGTCAGTGCACAGTTATGTGGTAGACTGGACTCTTCTATTATCTGTGGTAGTATCTAACAACGAAGTACATCTCTTCCATAAGTAAAAGATACAAACTTTCAGGAACTTAGGAAAGCAAAAGTTTGTCTTGAGTTTAGGGTGGTCTGCAGGCAAAGGGAGTTCAAGTCCTTCAAGTAATGAATTAAAGAGGAGACACTGTGTGAACCCTGTGCTGTGTGTGGTTCACAGTACTGTAACAGAAGCCACCACACATTCCTGTTGTCAGAGAGGTCACCACACTTGCAAGGGGGATGTCAGCGACACCTTCGATGTCAGGAGTTAACTGCACTCCTCCCTGTAAGAAAGTATTGTGTCAAAATAACTGCAGTTCCTTCCCAAAATGTAAAATAAAGCAAGTGCTAGCTGGTATAGGTGGCCAGCTTGGACATGTTGATGGACAGGCCTTTTATAAGTTCATCTTTCCTTAGGGGACTGCAGGAAAGATGGCTGGGTATGTTTTCCTACTGGGGAATTAGATTTCAATAATTTGCAGGTCTTAAGAGCTGCCTGTGCAGAGAAAATTGGTAATTAGAAGCATGTGTTCTCCTGTAAGTGTTCCAGTGAACTGTCTGGATCAGAATGAAAGCCTAGATTAACACAGTGTGACAGTGTTGTACAGATGCAGACCTGGTGTGCCTTTAACCATTTTAATCTCATTACAAATTTAGCTGAAAATTTGTGTATTCATAGAGTCTTTAGCTTGATTCTTTTCTCCCCCAGGATTTTCATGTGAAAATATCTTTTTTCTGACCAACCTGTTTCACAAGTTATTTCTGAGAAGTGACTTTACAAAAAGTAAAACTGAAATACTGGCATTTATGACTTCAGCTATAGAAATGAAGTACAGTATGATTTAGCAAAGTGTCACCCTAACAGCAATTAGCCTCAAACCCAATCTAATCCTAGATAGTAGATGGAAAAGGATTTGGATTCTGAATCTTCATTTTAAATTGCATGTCAGTGTACATCTTCTAAAACTGAAAAAAGATTTCTAGAACAGTGTACATGAAATAAAATTACACTTTTAAGTCCGTCATTCTCTCTTTGCTTAAAGTTGCTGGCTTTAAGCTTTCAGGGAAGTAGAAAATTACTTTATGTGAAGCGATTCAGCTGAACAAGGTTGTGGTTACGGCAGAACAATGAAAAACTCTTGCACTGACTTTGTGGTAAAGAGGTTCTGTGAGGTTGATTAAACACCATAAAATCTGTGGCTAAAAAATAGAGATGCCACCTCCTCTTTCAAGTAATTAATTCCCTCATTAAAATAATTAGCAGGTGATGTTAATATTTTTAATAAAAAAACCTAAAGGGGAGAAGGGCATTTTGCATGTGATATTCAAGAGATTGTTCAAGTATAATCAATAATCCTCGAGCAGGAATCTCTGTTCCGTTTATTGTGTACCACTAACAGGTTTTTTATGCTTCCCAACAGTAAAACAGCACAGAGAAGTAGGTCCAGAAGGCCTGGAGGAGGAGGAGGTCAACATAGCACCAAAACCAGATTAAAGGTAGTTACAGAAACCACATCTAAAGCAACTTTAATATGAAAATATCAGATATCTTGTAAGCTTGCCTGTGTCGCCTGTCTAGCTCAGAAGTACAATGAACATTCTTGTAGTAACACATAGTGTGATAGCTGTGAATGCAACATTTCTTTGCAAACATTTATTATACCTAATTCCTTAGAACAGTATGAAATGTATCCTGCCTGTCTGCATAAATAATGAGAAGGAATGAAAAAAGTATTTCTAGTTGAGAATTTTTAACTGAGAGTGACTAGCAGAACCTACAGCTTTGCTGTGGCTCTTTCATCAGGTAATTTGGTGAATTGGTGGCTACACATTTTATTTAGTGTTGGTTTAGGATGATTGCTTTACTATCCTTTGGAATAGTGTCTTAAGGCCAAATTCTTTAACCTCTATGAGGAGTTCCAGTACTTAGTTATGCACAGGAAGATGCATATAGAAAGTACATCTCCCTCTATATATTGCTGTGTTTGGCACAATCTAAAATACATTTAATGGCTTTAGCTCTTCTGGACTGAGAAATCAACTTTGAAAGCAAACCAACAATAGAGGAATTAATGATTTTTTTTTTTTTGAAGCCACACATTGTCCTATCTTACTCAGAGCAGAATTTTTCTGACAATCAAATTCTATGAGAGTCTGTTTTTCAAAGTTATATAATAAAAATACTTGTTGAAGCTACTATGATAGTCTAGACTACACAACAAAAGGGGAACTCAAGGGAAATGCTGGTGATTTTCTCATGGAAATAGATGAAACATTTCAGTTCTTCCATTATCTAGTTAAAAATAAGTATTATAATTTATAACCTTTTAGAATAGTTTAGTTGCTTTCTTGGGGGAAAAAAATGGATACACTAAATTGTTCTAGAAGAAAATGTTCTATTGTTCACCCCACTCTGCTGTGTTAGTAGTGATAAGAGGTTGTGAAAGCCTTGTATTATAAGTAGTCCAGAAGCAAAGCTTTTCTTCTCTCCAGTATGTGTGCTTGTTGCATGTGAGAGATTAATAGTTTGTCACAAATACAAAACAAGCTATGTCGTTCAGCTAGAATTAAATGATTCTATCTTCTGAAACCCTGAACAGAACAGATTTTTTGGAAGTGGGGAAACAAAGACATCTCCTAGACTGATGCTTTACTGTCTGCATTGGGGATCAGGGAAGAGCTTTGCAAGAGGGGCCTGGAGAAAGGATTGCTTTCCATCTTCCCAGCCTGACACGACTACATCTTCCTCTACCTCCTGGCACTATGTGGAATAAGGTGCACACAAGGAAAAGCCTGCAGAATCAGGTGAGAAGTTTCTATTAAGAACTCTTTGCTGTGTGGTACAGCAGTAATTTATAAGCCAGGGACTGTTGCAGGTACAAACTGGGTCTCAAGTGTGATAGAAATTTGTTCGTGCGTGTTAGTATTTGGGTCACCAGCTTGATGAAAGGGGAGAACAAAACCCATAAAGTTTGGGAATGGAAGCTGTGAAATATTACAATAGCAGGGGCATCCCTTGTGACTTCTGGTAATTAGATAAAATTTGCTGATTAATGAGGCCATAGTTTCACATATGCTTTAAGCCAGCACTGAAATCTAACCTGGCAAAGGGATTGGTTTTAATCTGCATGTGGATCACACTGTAGAAAATAGATTATTTTTTTCTAGTAGGATGGGCAAGATACGTAACTAGGATCAAGTGGGAAGGAGGGGGAGAGGTGACAGAGCTCTGTCTTTCAGCAGAAGGATAGGTTTATAATGACTTAAACTATATAAAACCCTAACTCAGGAATACACAGAATTCAGGGGGAAATAAGACAATGAAATTTATCCTCTTGGTTTTGAAGCTTTTCATTTTATTCAAACTCTTACTTTTCCCAGCTTCTTATTCAGATGTCCTGGTGTACCCACCCGTTTAGGGTAGGTGAGGACGAGTTCACGTCAACAGCCTCTGAAATATAATGTAATGTAACTGCCCTAAAAAGTGTGCAAGTAAAAAGGCCAAGTTACATAAACACACATTTTAAATGCACAGAGAAGTTTTCAATGAATAAAACCCCTAAAATCCAGAAGTTCAAGTACTTGGTCTTCAAGGGAAGTAATTTTCTTTTCTTTCTACAGTGCTTTGTCTGATCTTTTCTACTTTGGGCAACACTATTTAAAAATTCATTGGTAAATGAAAATGATGAGCAGCCTGGATTGGTGGCATAAAGATTAAACAGGGTATAAAGACTAAACAGTACAAGCAAATATTGCTGGTTTAGGTGACAGTTACATAATTGATACAAGTAGTATGCATGGAGTGTTTTTTCTTTTGGCATAGTCTACAAGAGACTACTAGACCTGGGATAGCACTGAGAAAGCCAGTAGCAAACAGTTCTTGTGTATGGAATATAAAATGTAACTCAGGGGATATGAGGGGGACTTTGTTACTTGAAAATATAAATCTCTATACAGTAGCAACTATAAAGGGTTCTGTTGTGTACAGGTTTTAGTCGTATTTTCAGTTTTAGTGAAACTGATTTTCTTTTGGTGAGTTCCACCATCTAATAGATAGAGGGTAAGCTGACACTTAGAATATTATTTCAATTGGAGGAAGGAGCAGTGAGAGCAATGGAAAAGCTCTTAACTATTGCATCATTGCCTAAGGTAAGGTTTGCAGAAGATTAGTTTTCCAGTAGCTGGATGAAATTGGTGACACCAACAGATTCTGGGTGCAGCTCAGTGATCATCAGAAATGTGATGACTGTGTCAGAAATGACATGAATGTGCGGTGCTAAGGCAGGCTGGGGGTCAGGAATCCAGGAAGTCCACTCAAGTTAGGCATGGCAGGAGAGAGGCCTGAGTACAGACCTATCCATGGAGCTCAGAAAAAGGGTAGGGGCTGCAGCCTGAGTTTAAATGGGTCAGTGGACAATGTGTTGATGGGGGGGTTGGATGGGCCTATTGATGCATTTGGGGTCTAAAACTCTTAACTCTTCTAGGTAGCTCTTACTAGAAGAATTGATGGGAGAAGGAGGGAGATGGACATGACACTGCTTTCCTCTTGGATTATGCTTTAGCTACTTTAATTTTCACCCCAGCAGAGCTCCTTGTTACAGACAGATGAAATTGTGCCAAGTGCTGCTCTCATTGAGAACACCTGAACAGCATATTCCTTGTATAAAGTTTACCCTTCCTATTAATTGAGGTTAATTATAGCTTTGCAATAGCTACCCACAAGAGGGGGAAAAGAAGTTTCTACTGAGATATATTTTGTTATTTATAATTTATTATGATTGAAGGTGCCACCCGTTTTAGGACCTGGTAGTTCAAAGATTTGTGCACCCACATGTAGCTTCAGACAGCTGCTGTCCCAAAAAAAATTTGCCAAGTCAAGAAATAATGTAGAGAAGAAGTCTCACAACATTCACACAAAGTGAGAGTTGACAAGACTGTGGACTTTAACTTGCCTGTGTTTGCAGAGGAAATATTTTTGACCTGAAACTGTGAAGTCAAACATGTTAGTTACAAGACCACCGTCACAATAGGTGAGATAGTAGCATTTGAAGGCATTCAAAATCAGTGTATTTCAGAGAGAAGCTACAATGGCTCCAAAGGAGCAGATCTTATTTTGTTTCTTTCTGTGTTTTTTTTCTCTCTGGAGATTGCAGCCAGCATTTATCAATTGAGTTAATTCATTTTGTAGTTATTCTCATTGTTCTGAGACAATAAATTGTCTCTGTGGCAAGAGTTGCTAAAATACTTAAGTATGGCATTTGTTTCCCTCCTTTGACCAGAGAAAAACCCTCTAGTTTACAATCACCCTTTGAATAGTAGTCTCTGACCAAGGGAAGATAATTTCAGCAACAATAAATGCTGTGGTTTTTGTCCCTTCAGAAAATAAAACTGAGGACCTTGGAAAGTTCTTGAAACTTGCTGCTGACCAATCCACAAATCCAATATGCCTCCTGTTTCTGTCATGGGGTTGGGAGAAGGAACCTCAAAAGTCTTGATCTCCACCTAGAATAGCTCTTTTAACAAATATTTGCAATGAGTTCCTATTTCTTTTGTTAATATAGAGATTTTAATGGCATTTCAGGAGGATAGTGGTTCCATTACTTTTACTGGAAGAAAACTTGCCACGAAATGGTAATGGATAGCATTTTTGTAGCCTGGAGGAGGGCTGTTCAGCCAGGTCTATAAGGAAATAGCCAATAACAAGGACATTTTACTGTTCAGTTGGGATAAATCAGTCTGCTCCATCATCTTGTATCTAAAACACATGGGACTCTGATCATTATTCTTTTTGTCAGCCAGCGCTTTGTTCTTTCCATCTCAGCAATACTGTCCTGGTTTTGGCAGGGATAGAGTTAATTTTCACAAGAAGCTGGGAGGGGACATGGCCAGGACAGCTGACCCAAACCATCTGAAAAGAGATATTCCATATCATATGATGTCATGTTGGGTATATAACCATGGGGGGGCTGGCTAGAGACAAGGAGCTGCTGCTCAGGGATGGGCTGGACATCAGGCTCCATGAGGTGAGCAAATTGTGTTGTATTATCAGCTTTGTCTATTTTTATTAGCATTGTTCTCCTCTTCCTTTGCTGTCCTAGTAAACAACGTATCCCAACCCGTAAGTTTTATCTCTTTCTTCTGATTCTCCTCCCATCCCAAGGGTGGGTAGGAGTCAGTGGTACTTGGTTGCTGGCTGGGGCTAAACCATGACAAGTACTCATTGTCCATGAGCAGTTTCACTTGTTGATCCTCTTATCTCCTGCTGAGGTGGTCTTTCACTTGCTCATGATCCAGTACTTTCCTCCTTTAGTTCAAAGTTCAAATTCTATAGTATCTAATCTTTTCCCATTTCCTTCCTTGTGGGATTAAAACAAATTGCTCTTTGAAGTACAAATTCAGTGTTTATATGCTAATGTTAAGTGAAGTGGGGTTTATAAGCATGGGGTAGGCTTAGTAAATGTATTACTATAGCTGAAGTGTTTAACTTGGAGAAATCCACTGAATCTTGTCCCAGGAGTTGGAGATCAGATTATCTGAGAAACAACTGGATCCTCATGATATCTACTGTCACACGTGAAGTGATGGTGATACTACCAGTGCTGAAAGACAGTTTTCCACCAGCTGGTTTTGGACCAGGTTTTGGCTGGGTAGTTGTGACAAGTTATCCATGCTTCAGTCCATTCTATGTTTATATGGGTGCCTTTCATGAGACACCAAGATATTATCTTGGTGCAATAATCGGAGAAACGTTCACTGGTACAGCTTTGCTTTTACTTGATTCCTAAAAATACCTAGTTTGTTGGGTTTTTTGTACTCTGCTTTCTGTCAATATCAGGAAATCCCCATTTACAGGATACCCTATTAGAAGCAAAACCTCAGCCCTAGGTGACTCTGCTGCTTTAGTGGAACACTGACAATTTAGTCTGGAAACAAATTTTTCTTGTGGGCAAGTGCAGTGACTGTTGTCTGTTTCCACCATGAAGGATTACAAGTACTCTTACGTATCAGTTAAAGACATTGCTAATCCCTGTCACTAATTCTTTTGGAACTGCCAAATAAGCCTTTTCTGTGATAGTTGTCTAATCCATTTCAATCAAAATGAGGTGGGTTACTGTGAACAACTCTAGTAGTGGGTGTAGACCAGAAGAAAGGTGTTGCAGAGAAATTGTGGGAGTTAGGTTATCCTAGGGTGACAGCATAGCCTCTTCAGCTGCAACAGCCATGGTCAGGAGTGAATTCACATGTTCTTGGAGACAAAAATGTTTGCCTCAGCTTCTTGTTTGCTTCCTGGTATCTCTGATTCCTTCCTCAGCCCTTTTTGGGATGATCAAAAGTATGAAGGTTATCTTCATTGTCTTTGCCAGCAAACCAGCTCTTCAGAGGAGGAGCAGTTACATTCCAATGAGTCTATGCCTGCTGGATTAAGCCGTAATATGACACACTGGGAGGTAAAAAGCTTTGTGTACAAAGGATGTATCTGTGGTATTTGCCACCACCGCAGATTCTCTGGGCTTTGACAGCAGCAAAGCATCAAACTCCATTTCCAGAGGGGTGCAGAAGAAAAAGGGAGGGCGTATTTGTACTCAGAAATCAGCTGAGCAAGGGTAGCAGACACTCAAAGCTATACCAATAGGTAAACTATGTCCTCTGGAATATTTTCACTGGGGACCTTGAATTATTATGAACAGTCAACTTGAAGGTGTATGACTTGTGAAAAGGTAATGTTGAGCAGCATGCACTTGCCTGCTCAGAGAGGGGGGCTTGAATGACCCATGGCTTCACAGGACAATGGCTCTGTTTTTAGAGCACCTAGGGCTGAGTCAAAACAGAGCTGTCTCATGATACTAAGCAGACCTTTATTCAAGTTCACTCTGCCAGATGAAATGTGCTATTAAAATTTTGCAATGCTGAACCAGGCATAGCATGTCTTCCTGCAGTGGGCACAAACACCACATCATGTGTTCAGGCTAATGCAACAGGCGTCATCATATTCCTACCAGGTAAGCTGAGATCAGTGAGCTGAGAACCTTAGGCTGATGGTTGGGAGTGATGAGTTGGAAAAATCTCTTGGGATTTGTTAATCAGGTTACTGCTCTCCAATGTGGAAATGCTTTGTGGATGTCTAAGTTGTTCAGGAATTAAGGCAAACAGCCCAGTTACCCTACTTTTTATTGCAGAGATGGATATTTTTGCTGCAAAATGGTGTTGTCATATTATTGCTTTGGAAACACAGCACTAACTTCATTAAGTCATTTAGTTATGCTAATATGCTAATCAGAGTCATTAGTTGGGTTTTATACCTAATTTGATGTAACTACGGTTTGGTGTGGAAGGGTGCTGCTTCCATTCCTGGCTGCGTATTCCCCCTTGCTTTGGATCCAGCAGGTGTGTGGCACAAAGTGGAGTGGTTCAGCAGAAAACAGATCTCTCATAACCAAAGTTTTCCTTTCAGAGGAAACTTTGTTGAACTGATCTGTGTGATCAGTAGATCTACTGAGGTGGGTGGCCAAGCGGTACCTGGGGCTTTGCCTCCAGTTGGACTGGGGTAAGGGAAAAACCAACACACGCTTACTGTGAACATTTTAGTTCAGGAGGTTTTGGCTGAGTGCAGGAAAACTCTTGCTTGTCTATTCCAGCCTGGCTGCTTCTTTCTTTTTCTGTAATTATTTGATAAATTACTTGCTATTACAATAATTAAACCATGAATCTTCACGTTATTTACAGTTTTTCTCATGTTATTAAGCTGTAATTTGACCAGCAGATACAATTTACCCTGTGATTGCATAGCTCTTCACATGTGCTTCTGTAGCAAATAACAGCTATAAAACTAAGTGATTTGCCCTGTAAAATGACATGATGTCATAATATTTCCTTGAGAATATCAGATTAAATATTATTAAATCCTGTAATTGCAGAGCTATCGGTTATCTTTGGAACTTTGAAAATGGAGTCAGGTAGCATGATTCTTCTTTCCACAGTATTCCAAGAATTGTCAAAATTGTAGAAGAGCAAGTGTTGTGCCTTGTAGACCAGGAGATGCTTTCCCAGCCCTGTACTACAGTGTAATTTATCTCCTTTATTCTTTTTTCTTTCCAAGAACTAAAGTTTTTCCACTAAGTTTGTAATAACAAACAATTGGTATGTTCCAGGAGTTTGTATTCTTTCTGAAATAATAAAACAAATCTATTGATATTTCATTGTCTATTTTTCTTCTTGTTTATGAACATTTTCTGTAGAGCCTGGTAACTCATGACGGTCTCTGTCACTGATTTATTCAGAAGTAGGCTCAGAAGCATGCTGGTAGATTCATGGATTCACTTGCAAATATTTTGGTGGTTTTGGCATTTAAAGCTTACTGATTCTCTTGTATGCTCGATGAGAAGTCTGTTTGACTTGGCATGCTATTTTGATTGGTTTTTCTTTAGGCAAATATCTAGAGCTTTGGATTTTTTTTCTTTGTGAAATTTTCTTTGGACTTCTAATAAGTTTGATTACTTGCAGTTTCCTTTAAATCTTCACCTAGTTGTAAAATAAATGGGTTGTACTTTTCTCATTGTGAGTTTAACATGACTCGTGTCACTTCTACCCTTCTAAACTTTTCTTTATTTTCTAAGTCACAAGATATTTCAGCAAGTGCTGTAACTGCTCCCTGGCACTTGTCACTTTAGGAAACCTGTAGTCACTTTTTCATTATCAACTTACCTGGTGAAATTAAAAGTTTTACCAGCATGCCTCTTGCACACCTATCACCTTTTCATGTTAGATCGATTTTTGCAGTGTTGCACAAGTTTTCTTGGCATCTGAGATAATTATAAGTTTTTAAAAATATGAAACTAGCTTAAATCCTGGAATGTATTTTTTGCTAACTTCATTGCAGCATTATTTGCTTTTAATGTGCATTTAATAGAATTTTTGTTCAGTGTTATATGTGTTACTCTCAAGTGTTGTTAAAAGTAGCCAGTAATTCCTTTAGAGATTATAATGCTTTAGAATTGACAGCTCTTTGGTTAGAGGGATGTATAACAACACTATACTGAAGGAAATAGGTGATTATGTGACACTACAATGCACATTGTGATGAATAAAATGAACTAAATGGTTTGTGCCATCTACTGGCCTGGATAGGATCTGCATTTCAACCCAGAGGCTGGATTGTAATTTTGAAGCCTACGCTGTGGAAAGAGAAGAAAACTCACCATAAATCACAGCACAATTTCTATTATTATGTCTTCTCTGTATTGAGTCCCACCCAGTGTTAAACGTGTGCTAATTCCAAGTGCAAACTAATACATTAACGGTTTATCCACCCCTGCCTTTCCCACATCCCCTACAACCTTTTTTTTTTAATCCTAATTTCAATAGAGCACAGAAATGTTTCCTGTGGGTAGATCAGTCATGTTTTAACAGAATTTAAGTCAAGGTTGATGGTATAGACGATGCTGTGACTGAACACGGTTTGTCTAGACACGTTAGAGGGAGTCATGCCTTTCTGTAATAACTCACAACAACAATATAGGCCGTTATCACTTGTAATAGCACATAAACCCCCTGCGATTCTCCCTTCTGGACTTTTCTCTGATGTTTATTTTCCTGCTAAGCCTGGAGTAATAAAGCTGCTAGTAAGGGGGGAACGTCGGTGTAGCACAGCGCAGGGTTACGTAAGGCCTTTTAGCTGAAATGCCTTTGTATCCTACAGCCTAAGAATAGGCTATTGTGTGGTCTCTGACTTTTATAAAGCCTTCAGTTCTTGGTTGTTTCAGTGTCATCAGTGTTACCCCTTGTGTATTTAATACATTTTGCCTACATTCTGACTATAAATATTATTCTGCTGGGAGCTTTGATCCTTTCACTGTTGCTTGTATCTCAAGAGCATGAACAGTGGATGCACAAAAGCTTCAGTGTCTGTGTAGTTATGGTGGTTCTATATAAAGGGGCTAAATCCAAGAAAGTGCTGGGGGGAGGGACCAACTTTAGACATTATTAGAAGAATGTATGCTTCAGTATCACATTCAGGGGTCCAGATCCTTCACTTGCTTGCACAAGCAAGGACTCACTTTCAGATGAAGTCTAGCCTACTGGATAGACATCTGCCCTAGAAATGGGAAGGCTCTGGGTCTGTTTCTAGTAGAAGACTTCCCTTCACGTGCCTTCGGTTGACCCTGTCTGTAAGAGAGGTATTTCCCTTGTTTGCAAAGGCCTTTTAGATTTGTTGACTGAAAACACTGAATAAACACCCAATACTATATTTTTGAGGTGGTTTTGATACATCTTAGTTGGTGATCTACTCATATATGATCTGAAAAGTTGGAAGGGCAAAATACTGAAGTCTCAAGTTCTAGGTAATTTGAAATTATCTAAGTGTGTATGTGTGCGTTAATATACACGATACCTGCTACAAACACTGGTATGGAAGTTAATATAGTAAAGTAGTTTATGTTAGATTGCAGTTTCAATTGTAAGTATTAACTTAAGAAAAAATAGTATTCATTTCAGAAGGGT
The DNA here is from genome assembly GCF_964237585.1 of Gallinula chloropus. Lineage (NCBI taxonomy): Eukaryota > Metazoa > Chordata > Aves > Gruiformes > Rallidae > Gallinula > Gallinula chloropus. Next base: position 81,974,849 of record NC_140087.1, on the reverse strand, counting down.
GGAATTTTATCACAGTATGAAAAGCTGGATTGAATGCAGTGAGATAGAAACATATTACAGTAGTCAGCATTTCAGCTTTTTCTTTTTTGCAGGTAGATGTCCCAAAGACCCATCTTTGCTTCTTTGTGATTTGGCTTTGTTGTGCCTGAGAAAATGAACTGCAGTAAGTGCACAGTTAATATAAATTTTCATGGGGGGCAATAGGTTATTACAATGACTCATACAACTGAAGTATATAATTATCTGTGTAACTTGTTTGAAGTCAGTTGGGTTCCAACCCTCTTGTTTCTGTGTATAAATTGACTTAACCCTTCTTTTACCTATTTTTCTGTTCAGATTCTGCTGGAATTTGCTAGGATTCTTCTGTTGTTATTGTTAGAGGAAAAGAAACAAAGTTGTATCTGACAGCCTGAGAGAGGCAGGAGTGCAGCTCCATCCGCCCAGCTCCAACCAGTAGCAAGGTTGAAAATGTGTTTCTAGTAGGACTCTGGTGTGTCTCAATTTTTTTTCATAGGCTAAACCAGAACCTTCTAACTCCTGCTGCCATCTTATCTATTTAATGACTTTTCTTAATACTTTGTTTTCTGTAACATGTAAATTTTTGCAGTAAACTTAGGCTGGATTCAGTACAATGGGAAATATTCTGGACAGCTGTTTTGGGCTGGAATCTAAATCTAAGCTGCTTTTTGTTGCTGGAGGAAAAGAACATTACTCTGGGCAAGCTGGAAGCTGCTTCTTAGTTAACTTTTATCATCGTTAATATACTAAACATGCTTTGGGAGAAAACAGCAATAGATGACCCAGAATTTGCAGGTTTATACAAACCTTTTCTTGTAGATAGTACTGTATCACAGTTAGTTAAAAGTAGTGGGGGGGTTCTTAAATTCATGCAAAGCTGTTGCTGGCTTCAGTTTCAAAGGGTATGCAGCTTGATCTAATTCTATTTTTTTACAAATACTTATTCAGTACACTTGCACCTGTTCATTGGAAGAAAAGATGCTTAATTTAAAAGCAACTGTTCTTTACCTAGCTTCCAATGAGTTTGTTTCAGATGGGGTGTGCTTTTTCACTAGTAATACTTCTTTCCTGAATTACAAATATGTTTTCTGTTCCTCTGCACTTCAGTCTTGCTGTCATGGATATAACTGGTGAAACTCCCACGCAGCTTATGTATGCCATGTGTACATATATCTGTAAGGATCTTTAATACAACATGGACCAAGCTTCCTTCCTCTATTCCTTACTTTATGGGCTTCACGTTCCATGTGCAGCATCACTTCTTGCATGTGTCCCTAGTGGGGGATTAACAGTGGTTTCTGTAGTATTATAAGCCAGTAATTGAAGCAGAACATATCCTTAAACCATCTTTTAGGAATTCTAGGAATGAAGAGAGACAGTTTATCTTCTACTAGGTATCTTCCTCTGATCTTTCTGGATGGAGATATCTTTGGAGCTTTGACTGATTTTGAGTTCTGCTATCCCTACCCTCCCAAAAAAAGCCCCACACAAAACCAAGCAAAACCCTTCCAAACAAAGTACAACCCCACCATGTATAATTTCAGAGGTACGAAGTGGTGCACAAAGAATGAAATAAAGCCACAGTGTAGCTTGCTGACAGTTCCAACTGCTAGCATCTTGGCAGTAGGGCTTGAGGTCTTCCCAGGTCAGTACTGAGTTGCACTGTCTGAACACTGATAACTACATAGGTAGGATGTTTCTAGCAAGTCCATCCATTTCAGGATGATGTGGTAGTAAATATTTCTTTTGTAGTGTTTTTGTGTTCACATTTAACCCTACCCTCAAGTCCTTATTTTCTGATGGCATCTTTTGTTTCACTAACAGGCCTTCCTTTTTTAGCTTAAGGATATAACAGTGGTACCTGCCTTCAGACAGGCTGCCTGTGTGACAGGAACTGGCAGGTTCTCATTAATTCCAACAGCAGGGTCCCAAGGTCCACTACTGCCTTCAAAACATCTGCAGCAGGATTCGTGGTGCATTGCTGGTTTTCTTCTAGTGGAGACAAGAAATAACAACCACCAATTCTGACCTAGATGAGTCAGAACACAGGTTTTGTATTGGGGACATGTCACAAAGATGACTAGCATGATGAAGACAAGCTTAAGATGCCTCAGAAGGTTATAAAGAGCAATTGCAATTAGTCTTAATGCCTCCTATCATTTAGTCATGAGATTAAGGCAAGATAAATGCATTTTGGGAGGAAAGTTGGTGGAATAGTACTGGTGTAAGAACTAATTATTCTGAGAATTAATCTAGGAATCGTAGAAGTTCCTGGTCAGTGGAAAAATGTTCCCTTAGAACAGAATCAACTATGAATGCTAGACCTTCTGAGAGCATGCAGCCTCAGAGGATTAGTGAAATAGAGAAAAAGGAGCTATGACTTATGCTCCAAATTAACCTCATGATGCAGTGTACTGCTCAACTAGCTGGTACTGCACCTGTCTTCAGAAGAAGGATGAAACAGATGGAGATGCTCATGTTTTCCACTAGTGAGAGTGATCCCAGGCAGAGACTAGTTCTGGACTTTATGGGAATAACTTACTTTAGGAAAGAAGCCATTCACTAATAACTAGAAAAGTTGTTCTGGCTACTATAGCTCCATCATGGATATAACTCTGGGCTTTGGCAGGTGTCCTTCATCCTAAAGAAAACTCCAATAACCAGAGAAAGGATGGTAGAGCCTTGGATTGCCAAAAGTCTCACGTTGTTCCCGGTGAGTAAAATATTCACTGTTCTAACTAAAATTGAATTATTTACTGTGGATTATGTTTTGTATCAGAAAACACAGTGGAGGCAAAACACTGGATGTGGTAAGGCAAGAGATTCTAATGTCATATACTTCCATTGCCATAAAAGCTATGCTTTGCAAAGGCTGGGTCTCCAGGGTGTAACAAGCTAGGGACACCTTTCCAAATCTTGCATCAAAGCTGCCGCTCTATCTTGATGTCTTCTCTAATACTGTGCACAGTAGGAAGCAAACTTCTCCATCCTGCAAGTGAAACTGTCACTTTCTTACTTTTTGGTGCCTTATGTACTGACTGCAGCCCTGCTTTTAAGCATCAGTCCAAAACAGCAATCTCAAATTAATCCTTGAACCTCATACAGTTTGTGTTGCTGCTTATACAGCCAGCTTTTACCTGTGCCTGGTATGGCACTCTCAATGTTCCAGGACAACATGAGTGGGCAGCTGGTTTTTAAAACCCAGCAAACTGAGTCAGGCTTCTCTCTCTTTCTATAGTTTATAACCGTGATCTGGGAGCTAAAACGAGCTCAGCACAGGGTCCAGCCTTTTGAGAAAGGCTTGTTACATTAGAAGGAAAAGTAAAGGATGGCAAAGGAGTGAGGAGCACTCGCTCAAAGTGGACATCAGATCCTCTCACTCTGGACTTGAGCGTGGAGCACTTGGCATGGTACAAATGGTGTGGGCAGCCCTCCCTTTCCATGGCTTTGCCCCTCATCTGTGTGGTGGGACTGATAGTGCTGCTGGGCAGATCCTAGCTGCCATCCCTGGGGGCCTGACAGGACAAGGGAGTAGGAGCTGGATTTTTCACATATCTAAAGAGAAGATTTGGTGGTAGGAAGGACAGTAAAGAGAGAAATGTATGTATCATTCATCCTAAAACTGTCTTTAAGAAGAGTGAGTGGGGATTATTTAAAAACAAAAATGTGGATTTAAGATATTTCTATTCCCCTAAATAGAGGCCTCTATTTCGGGCCCTGATTTGCAAAAAATCATTTACAGGTTCACATGTGCCAATTAGGTAAGGGATTTGACTGAAAAGATGCATGTTCTCCATGTGCTCTGCAATCATGGGATGGGGGCAAGGCGGGGGGGGGAGGGAGGGGGAAAGCTGGCTAAGAGCCTGAATCTCCTTGCTTTGCACAATACAAATCTCACTGAAACTGGATCAATCTTATTTGCAGCAGGAACTGTGTAGCAAATTGCCTGGCTTCCAGGTTTCATCTTATTTAAATGTTTTTAATTGCTTTTTTCTCTCATCAACTTTGCTCCTTGTCCCCCAGTTTTAACCTTGCGAGGGGAGTGAGAGCTGCTGGAATGCAGATAAACTCTGCACAAAGACCGGGGCTGCACTGCTGAAAGGTCAGGCCAGGCTGGCTGGCTGTACACAATGAGGAGCTGGCTGGGCAGTGGAAATTTACAGCCCTTAGCTGGGCTACTACACATTGCTTCTCTTGCAAGAACTGCCCCACTCCTTGGGAAATGTGATACTTGCTGGAGAGATTCAGCGTAGGGAAGACTCGAAAGCCGTGTTGTGAGGGGACTGTTTGTGTTTGAGGAGAGGAGGAGAGTTTGGGGTTATCTATCACATACCTGTAATAAAGGAAATGTGCTCTAAGCACCTTAATCTAAATCTGCTATTTATAGTGTCAGGATTCTGCAGACACTTGTGTCTTAAAAGCAGTTGTTCACTGAAAACTGCTGTGACCTGAAGTACAATAACACTTCAGAAAAACTATAGTAAGTGGGACTCGTGAGAAAAATGATCTATCAAATAGGAACGGGTTTCATAAAGGATTGACTTCAGTCTTTAGTCCTTTGCTGCATATTGTATCAGAGCATGCCTACAGTTATGCAATGTTACTTGCTTGTAGCTGTTGGAGTTTCAAAGGGATACAGAGTGGTAATCGGTGGTAAATGCTGGTGTAAAACTATCATTCATCCCCAAGTGGGAGCTGCTTGTCCAAGAACTTCACTTGCTAGGTATAATACAGAATATATCTCTTTACTTCCACACTCACTGCTGTGAGGAACCTGTTTGATCCTGTTCAATTTATTTTTGTGACATCCTAGCAATCACAGTCAAAAGATCTGGGTGAAGGGTCATGACAACAGTCCAGCTATTTAGCACAGTTTTTCTGTAAACAAATCAGTGAATTGTTTGACCAGCATGAGGTAATAATTCCCCAATGCATTCTGAATGAATGTCACAGATAGAAACAAGTTTCATTAACTAATGTGAATCTCCAGAATGACAAGGAAGCCTCAGAAAAAAACCTCATGAAATGCAGGTTATGATCATAGCTGAGGGTCACACAGCGTGGTTTTGGTCTGACTATTTGGAAAGGTGGGTTTCTTAGTATAAACTGTTGCATGTATTTTGATAATGCTTTTAAGTCTGAACTCTCATTGTATCAGGTATTGCCTGGAATTAAGTACCTGTGAGAGGCATACAATGATGTTGTTTTCCTTACCCCAAAAAGGCTGTAGTTTAATGTGGTAGAGCATCCTTATTGTGCCTGTTTGAAGGGATGAGGAACTAAAGGTCAGACATAGCAAGTGCCTTTCAATCATCATGGTGGAGTCTGGTAGAAGCAAGCTCTGGGCCTTGTTCTGGTTCCCTTTTTAAAACACAGGGCAACATAAGTATGTGGAAAGTGTATTGCTGATGACTAACCTTTGATATTCTGATGCAGCAGAGAGAATTCAAAATGCCAGCAGTCTAGATTATCACTGTAGATGGGCTTTACAGTACTGGTCAGAACAAGGTGATAGCAGACACTAAAATGAAACCATATTGACATGCTTTGGGAATATACTCCACAGATATCTTGCTAACTCCTGAAAAGTGCTATTTATGACTTGCTACCACTGCTTTGTGAGAAGCAGCGTGTTCACACTGAATCTGGGAAAATTACTTGACTCATTAGCTAATGACAATATGCAATAACTATGGAATTACAAACCTTACTTCAATGCATTTATTCAGTCCTAATTTATACACGAAAGACAGTGTTAGGCAGGCTAATTTAAGTGGTTACCCAGCTTTGTGGTAAAGAGAGCAAGAAAACTTCTAGACATCTAGCTCTAAACACCACTGTTCTTGATTTGCACTACCTGTGAGATTCTTAGCCTTAGGCCTTCCTCATGAACTGCTCCATAACATACCATAGTGGTAAGGTCCCTTGTTGACTGCCAGGTGAAATGGAAAAAGGGCTGAGATTGACATTGTAGTTTTGTTTATGACTGCTTTTCACAAGCCCTATTCTTGTATCAGTGGAACAAAGATAAAAATAATATTCTGAACTGAATCTCCATCCCCATTTACTTAGGGATTTACCTAATCACAGCCTTTTCCATGAAGACTGAAGAAGACACTTGGCACTTCAGTGTGGAGTCTCAATACATGCAGGGAAGTGTGCTTTCAGTGAAGCCCACAGCAGAAAAGAAAATACCAGGTACAAATGATGCCATTTTAACCCCTCTAGAAGTTTCCTTGTGTGGAAAATCCCCTTTACTAACAGATCAGCCAGGTACATCATGTGGAAAGATAATTTTTGACCAGCACCCAGATAGCTAAATGCAAAAAGATTCTCCTTTCTCTCTATGCTTCTCTTTTTGTGGGCCCTAGACACAAAAAGGTAAAGGGGAGGATTATCTCTTGCTGCTCTTTAGAAAACCTTGGGCAAGCTCTGAGGACATTTTAAAGGCAAAACCTTTTTCTTCAAGCTTTAACAGTGCTAGATACCTTCAAGTCAAAACAAGAAGCAAGCAGCATGCAAATGAGAGTTTCTTTTCCAGTTCTGAACAAACTCTCTGCATGCTGCCAGAGATGTGTGACCTCTCCCATGACTGTTTCAATGGAGCTTCAGTTGCCAATATTAGTACAGGCTTCTCTCAGAGTAACTTGGATACTATCTGTGTACACGAGGTTGTTTAGTATGAGCCTGGCAGAGTGGTAATGACTTGCTGGGGTTTGTTTGTTTAGTGTTCCTTGAGATTGCAGGAGGTCACCTCTAGCAGTTTATTGCAGTTCATGACACTATGTTTCGGCTATGGATTTTACTTAAAATCAATTCCTGGCCAAAATGTGGCCAGAGATGGAGAGTAACATGCTGGGACTGATATGACCTACTTGGGAGAGGTAGAAGCAATCTACCATCAGTCTCAGCTGGAGACTGAGAGTTGCTCTGAATGGGTCTCTGTTGTCAGCCCTTGGTCTGGGAAGAAATCTGGCTTAGGGTAACATTGTCTGAAAGGGAAACAAACGAGCACCTCTGGATGGAAGGCTTCCAGACTCTTTAAACTGGACCTGTACCCTAAGAAAACAAAATTTTCTGATACTTTTTACTGCATCAGGAGCTGATAACTTCGATTTGAGTCCAAAATTAATAACTTACCTGTTTATTTTTAAAAACAACTGGAGTTGGGACATGTGTACTCAGAACCAGGAAGCTTGTAGACCAATGCAGATTTATTCCTGTGTGTTCACATTTCAGGGTTATCTTTTTCCCTACCTATTCCTCCATAGTTCTTTAGGGGTGTCATCACTGATGTGGAAGACCGTAAAATTCGAAGCTGTTTCATAATGTGCTTCCTGTAGAATTGCAAACTATTAGTATGCTATCCTGCTAACATATACTAGCACTTTATATGTTGTCCCCTGGGTGTGTTGCATCAGTGTCAGCAAGTTCTGAAATGGCCAAATCAAAATACAATCACACAGGACTAATGCCAATTTATGTATTTGTTTTGTTAAGGGACAGCATAAAATAGTGTTCTGAAGAAATCCAAACAGCTACCTGTGGGGCTTCACTGCACCTTTCTTCTTAGTGCAGGGCTGGTGTCCTGCAGCTTTCAAGAGTTTTCAGGCGTTGAGTAATGCAACGGCCTTTGAGAAAATGGTTCAATAGTCAGGGGGTCTGGTCTCTGCATTTTAAGAGAGCTGCCTGACCCACCCACATAATCTTCTGTTGAAATTAGTCATGCTTCTGGCAGAGCTAGCCTGCCTTTCTCCTGAGCTGACCATAAAGCAGGTGCAAATTAACACTAAAGTATTAACTTTGGTTGATTTTGTGGGTGAGAAAGTTAAAGCCTTAATCTTAGTTCATGTCTGTGTCCTCGCCTGAAATGTTCTTGAGCCTGAGACTAGTGATGTATATGTTTTTAAAGCAGCAGATTAAGGGTGCAGATTATGAATTGCAGCATTTTATGCCCTGGTTGGAAATTATACCCCATCCATTTCAAGAGAAAACAGCTCTTACACTGTGTAGTTGGATCCAAGAAAAAATGAAATCCACAGTGGCAATAGCCCAGGATGAAACTTGATGCTAATTGTACATAAATAGCAGAGGGACTGTCATATGACAGGCTACAATCAATAAAACATGCCTGTTGTGACTAATCTGTATGTCAGGTGTCCTTACTGGGACACAGTGTTGGCACTGTTGTATACCTTGCTGTCTCCTGGCTCTGCTGGTTATTTAAGTGTTATTATGGATTTATTCCTCACAGAGAATTAAGTTCTAGTTCTTTCCACCAAAACAAAGAACTGGGCTGAAAAAATGAATGAAGCACCTAGTGTGCAGTTGCTATACACACTGTATCTATAGCTTTGCTAAAATAATTTGTGTGGAAGTTAATTATGTGAACCAACTGACTTTTTTCTCTAAGATGATAATTATGATCTCTTTTACCCAATTGGTGACTGTTAGAACACTTTGAAAACCTGAGGGCTCAGCAGTGGTAGGTATTACACATTTTTTCTTTGCACAATGTTACATGTCCAAATCTTTTCCAAGGGACAAATGCATTCAGTAGATAAGATTATTCTTTTAACAAGGAACAGTTTGATGCTATTTGTGATTGTCACAAATACTACCTTAAGGATTTGTGATGACTTTCTATTTGCCTGTGGTTGCAATTCCTTGTAGCTCTAATACTATAATAGTTTCTGGACCTTAACATGAAGAGGGCTTGTTTTTTGGGTTTTTTTTTAACTAAAAATATGTAGAGCTAGTTTAAGATTGGTATGTGGAGAAAAAAGCATTTATGATGGCTCCAAAGGGAACAGTTGAACAAGGGTTTAAAGAAAAAGTATGTTAATGGCTACAGAATGCCAGATGTATGGTTTCCTTTAAATGAAGAGGAGGAACTAGCCTAAGGATAAGGTGCCAAGAAGATGGGGAACTGAAGATGTAAAATATTCTGATAAAGGAAACTCAGTGGTTTTGGGTATATAAATGTGAGCAAGATTGACTAAAATCAGTGTAATCAGATTTTTTTTTTTCAGTAAATACCATCTTCCTTCTCATAACATCTCATAAAATTTCTGCTACACAAGTTTCCTACAACCAAGTTAAAATCAAATTGGGTGGAAATTGTCTATTGTGGAGGGAGATGCAGGAATTTTCCTCCAACTTGATCATTCCCTGTGTCAATTTTGAAACTTGTTCGCTACAACTTTTGTTTGCAAGTTTCTAGCATGTAAGAGGTCTCTTCAGTTGTGGGGTGCTGCATACTCACCACATGAGTGTATGATGGTTTTGTGGCTCACAGGTAGTCAGAGAAGCACTCACTAGTAGCATGTACAAAATCAGCCAATCACCTCACCTTGGCTTCCTCTAGCATGTCAAGTGACTACCTCACATTCTTTTCCCCTGAAGCAACCAGAGATGTTGGCACAGGAGTACTGCAGAATCACTAATACCCACTCATGGGATTAGAAGTGGCTCATGAAACGAGCTCTATTAGGAGACACCTCTCAATATGGCAGTTCTTGATAACGCTGCTCTACCTTGACTTTGGAGGATGCTTTTTGCTACTTTAATTTTGCAGATTGCAGACCTATCCAGTTCTCAGCTGACATCAAGGATTGCAGCTTTGGAAGCAGGCAAACACCTTTAGTAATCAGGACAGAGGGCATCTTGAGGTAGTGTAGGAGCTAATGCAGGGTTCTCTCAGAATATCCTATTTTTCCCGTTTTCCCTGTTCCTGTTTTCCTCTATTTCATGAGTGCCATGTGAGGCCTGCTTGAAGCAGCACTGAAGGTCCCTGAAACCTCAAGTAGCTGTTGTGGCCAGCTGTTTGTGCACTTTAGAAGGACACAAATAAGGTTTGAAGGGCACTCTGATTTGGGCCAGGCAGGAATTTATGTGGGATTGGAGGGATCTTGAGGGATTACCAGCTAAGTGTTTAGTGACAGAAAAAAGCTTCTGTTCTCATTCATACCACCATTTGTAATTTTTTCCTTCCATGTCCCTTAGGATGACATTTTCTATACCTTCTGTAGATCTGGTTTCCACTTGAAATCATTAAGTGCCAAAAGCAAGAAAATAATTCTTCATTTCAGCAATACTGTAGTCTTTTCCTGAGATGAATGTCTCAAAATACAGTGCCCCACATCAGGCTTCATTCATTACTCTTTCTTCTCACCAAAGAATCCCTGAGAAGTATTTCTTCATTTCCCTTACCAGTCTGTTTTCCTTCCTCACCTTCTCGCATTGCTGTCCTGGCATTCTCTTGCATGTGATATTTATGTAGTTCTTCGCTGTAAATGGCTTTCTCCTGAACCTTGAATGGTTTGGGAATTGCATTACACTTCAAGGTGACTTTCCCTCTAGTTACAGCTGTCATTTATCTGCTAGCAGGCTGTGAAGTCCTAGCTCTACCCTGCTATTGTCATTTGATGCATTTTTTTCCTTATAAGTAAGGAAAATTTCCTTGAAACAAACTGTGATTCTTGGTCTCAAATCACCTGACAATTTTTGATGAAGTCACACTATGATCCATCTCTTTGATCCAAATGGATGGAGAAAACATCAGCATTTTACCATGAAGCTGTCCATGCTTGCCTTAATCTTGAGCTTCTGGGATGGTCGTAGATTTTTTGCCTTCACTCCTGGAATCGTATCCTAATACAGGAGCTCAGATGAAACAGTGTAATTCGGCTTTAAAACGTTCCTTTTCCACATGACAATCTGATTACAACTAAGGCAATCTTTTGTATTACCTGCCTAGGAGAGATGTATGCCAGGTTCTTGCCTCGTGGCATTTTGATTCAGATTTTTATGCAGTGTTAGTAAGCAAATGTGAATGCATCCTGATACAGTTATTTGGGCAGCTGTTTGATCCTCTGGTTCAGTGTTATTGATGCTTCACTAGAAAGAGGCTCTGAGGTTCTATTGCACTTATACTTCTCCAAAGTGCTGTAAGAATTTTTCTTGGGAAATTTCTCATTCTCTTTCTTTATGAACTGTCATGTATGATGAAGAAATTGACAAGAGTCTGCAGATCAGTCTCAATTCACTGCCTAAACTTAGCTCTGCTATTGGAGAGGAAGGGTTGGTGTCTGAATTATGTTAATTTTCTTTTCTAGGAGAGATGGGCTTATTTTACAAATTGCAAGTAATACGTTTAAGTTTAAAGAAAGAATTTGTGTTTGTACCTTACGTAAGTGACAGACACTTTCATCTAGTTCCTCTGCAACATAAACATAAATAAGAGGAGAGATTAAAAACTATGCTAACTTCTTTTGAAAAGAGAGGATAGCACTATTTCTACTTGTGTGAGTATTTGTTTCTCCTTCACATGTTGTATTAAGTGATTTTTGTCTATCAATTTCTTTGTCTTCATAATGAACAACAATGAAGACAATTTTAGTGGAGTTTTTGAAGATGAGGGGACCTGACTCATGATGGCTGGAACTTGACTGAATAATTATCATATTCATTAGTCATAACAAAATTGTCCCATCTTATTTTGCCATCTACAAGAGTTGAGAATCCCACTGTACAGGGGAGTGGGTTGCAAGAGTGGTACCACTCTGTGGTAGAAAGTTGTTCCACAAGATCCAAACTTCTTGTATGCATGTTTGTTGTCTAGGCTGGTGTTATGGGTGTGCCTGTCCCATGTCCTTTTATTGCAAGCATTGTGAACTTTTCAAGGCAAGAGCAGGCTGTTTGGAAATCCTTGGCGTGTTGTGAATATCACTGGAAAGAATAGCAAAAACTGTTTCCCTTTTTAGCATGAGGTAAACAGCCATGAAATTGGCTGTGAAAAGTGCTGACTGAGTTGAAATAGGCTTGTGTCTGACCTAGGACCTGTAAACCTGAAAAATATTATTGCACACAGCTGAATTCACCCTTCAGGGAAAATGACTGGGAGGTTGGGGCATGTTTATTGCAGAAAGAAGCAGAGGACAATACAATTTTCAAGATCTTCCCCTTAGGCTCCAGGGCTGCAAATGCTGTGCGAAGGTTTGGGTTTTGCTGAGTGATGGGTGTGACAATGTTGCATTCACTGCCCAGAATGGAGCTGCTAGTGCTAGCTTTAGGGTAGGACTGGAGAAGAAAGGGAACCTTAAGGATGTCCTGGCTCTTCCCTGGCTACACATGTCTGGAGCTACAGTTACATGAATGCTCTTGGAGCATGCAGGATGCGTGGTCTTATTTTTACCTCTTGCCTCATGCTACCTTTGACCACAACCATTGTCTTAAGTCAAGCAATGGATTAAAGCTAAAGGAGGAAAGGTTTAGATTAGATACTAGGGGGAAGCTCTTCATAGAAAGTGGGGAGGTGATAGAACGGGCTGCCCAGAGACGTGGTGGATGCCCCGTCCCTGGAGGTGTTCAAGGCCAGGTTGGATGGGGCCCTGGGCACCCTTGTGTAGATCCAGGCCTGGAGGTTGTAAGCCCTGCCTGTGGCAGGGGGCTTGGAACTGTATGGTCCTTGGGGTCCCTTCCAGCCCAGACCATTCTCTGATTCTATGAAAGCAGACACCTGTTTTTCTTTCTCCTCACTGTATAGTTGGAACATGTTCTCCATGAGGCACCGTCAAAGTAGATATGGGGGTTGCCTGATACTTAAACCTTGAAGTGATATTGTGGCCTTGTAGGTGAAAAAAAAAAATGGGTTTTGAGGTGAGTGTGTGGCTCTGTTTCTCATGGGATGGATGTACTTGCTGTGATCAACTGCTTGGATCTTTCTGCTTTGGTAAACTACTACTTGTAAGCTGGGGTCCATGCAGGGCATTGAGAGTATAAATGAGAAATAACTATTGTGATCTCTGATAGCACTAGGGTGCCCATGCCACCCAGCTTTGAATGTTGCTGTTTATTCATATTACTCTGCAATCTGTTTATTTTGCTCCTTGGCTTGACTCGGGCTGCAGCATAGTTCTGACACAATTGGTTGCATCTCAGCCAGGATAAGAAAGTAATTTCAGATGTCACCAGCTAACATGCTAGTTCATGTGAATTTTAACTCTTAATCCTCTCATGAATTCCTCTGCTGGCAATCAGGGCAGCTCTGCTGTTACCCTGCCACCTAGTTCGTGTGCTGGGAGGGTAACAAGTGTAGACTCTCTTGGACTTGAAAATGGGGTGTGGTGATGAAGGTTACTGATACTCATGGGAGCAGTGATGGGACAAGTAGAGATGTGGGCTCATGGGAAGGACATAATTGTGGACTTTCCACCTATGGTGTGGGCCACACTGTTTTTTGGAGGCTTCAGTTACCTTGAGCCTTCTCTCTCAAATTGTTTATAAACAAAGGAAAAGTGCCAAAATTTTTGTTGAACTACATGTGCTCTGTTGCAAGCTCTTGATTTCTACAAAGAGAACCAGCAGGTTTGTGTGCATGTCAACTCAAAGTACTTCAATTTTATTTTTTTCAAATAGGAGGTAAAAGGATAAAGAGAAGAAAGTTCCATAAAAAGGGGGGGGAGGGGGTACCAATGGCATGAGGTGTTCATTATACATATGTATGGCTGTGTTAACTGCTTGATGGTTTACTTCAAAACCTGGCCTGCAAACCTAATGAGAAATTCCCTTTCACATTGAGATCTGGAGCTCATGTAGCTTATGAATGTCTTTCATAAGATAAACTGTTGATTCACTCCAGGTCTCTTCACTGGTGGTAGTTTTTGCATGGCTTGAGTTTTCTTGTGCTAACAGATACATCACTTCTGAGATGACTAATGGCATAGAATACTAGAGGGCTTTTCTTCACAGTTGAGGACAAATCAAAGCAGAAGTAGCATGAACAGCCACACCCAGTGTTGCATATTTGTGATGATTATATATAGGACATCGAATGTACTCAGTGTATTGTTTCCAACATCAGCACTTCCTACTGTGAGCTGGAGTTTTTAATTTCCTATTCATAGTATCTTTTAAAGGAACATAGTCATACAAGAAGTAAAGATTGCCTGTGTAAGCACAGGTGCCTGTTTAGGTGGTCACTCAGAGGTTGGGCCTCTCTGTTACTAGGCTCAGTTGCTCACTGAGGTGCTGAGCATCCTTGTTTCTTGAGGAAGCCAGTGACCTGGCAGGACTGGAGGCTGGTTGAAAAAGCACCAGCTCACTTGCTTGGGTCCTGGTTCAGACTTCCATATGGGTGTCCTGCTACCTGAGGAGCCTGCAGAGCAGTTTACAGGTTTGCTGTGTTCCCTGCCCCACTCCAGGTCACCCATATGGCCAGGATGACCCACATGTGAGCCACCCATCAGTGTGCCTGGCCCAGAGAGTGGGTGAGGCACAGCCTGGGGTGCAGTTTCTCTGTGCGTTGCATGACAAGGTCCTCCTCCCTGGAGACATGTTCACCTGTGCCAGCCTTGCAGGCAGGTTCCTCCACCTCTTTCAAGAAGAATTTCTTTACTGAAAGGGCTGCCAAGCATTGGAACAGGCTGCCCAGGGAGGTAGTGGAGTCACCATCCCTGGAGGGATTTAAAAGGCGTGTAGATGAAGTGCTTAAGGACACAATCTAGAGGTGGACTAGGCAGGATTAGGCTATGGTTGGATTCGATCTAAAGGGTCTCTTCCAACCCAGGTGATTCTATGATTCTCCCCTTCCCTGACATATGTGCAGGAAAATCTATTTTTAAATATGCTGTTTGACTGCAGGAAGAATATTTCTGCGAAGAATCCTGTGTTACGCGGAGCACATTGGTTCTCTTCCACATGTATTACATTGTACCTAGTATTTATAGGTCATGAGGTGAAATAAACACACAAACAACCTGTAACTCTCTCTGGTTTTGTTTGTCATGAAAGTGTGTGTTGAGTCAGCTATGGATGTGATTGTATTCCCTAGGAAATCAAGGGAGCAGAAATAAACGGGTCAGTCTGTCATGGGGAGCTGGGGGGAGAAAAATCCCAGATCTATCAGCATTCTGTCTGAGTCAGAAACTGAAGATTAAACCTCTGGAGTGGCCAATGCTTAAAATAGTTAAGTGAAAAGGTCACATCCAAGTGGCTTGGAGCCAATATCAGTTATTCTGGCTTCTACATTCACTGTCAGTCACAGAGGGAGCACACACACATGCTGGAAGAAGGTAATTGTTGCAGATTGGAGCCCCATGTGAAATGAAAGAGCCATCAAAATTCTTTATAGTTGCTTGGCATGAGATCTGATAATACAAATTTCTCTTTTATTATTCTTTTAAAATGCAATTGTCTACCCCAGACGGCAACAAAAACTGCCCAAAACAATAGCACCAGCCTGGGAGTGTAGTATGTTTAATTGCTGTGCACAGCTGGGGCTGGCAGGTGAAAAATAGAGACATGATTGTGTCTTCAGATGGGAAGATTTAGGTTTCTTGTACTTTTTTTTTCTGCTTAGCTTCATCTGGTATTTTAGCTGCAGGTAGGATTTTGTTGTTTTGCTATATTTCAGAGCTGTCTAGCTCTTCTTGTGTATTTCATATACAGAGAAACAGTTTTTTATCTTTCATATCTTATAGGTGAGAATAAGAAGCACAGTTCCCTAGTGTCGAGGTCACAATGTGCAAGACTGATCATAGTGACTGACCATCATGAAAGCTCAAAAACCAGTACTTGTGGAATATATCTCTTGTGAAGCTCATATGCAACAGGATTTTTTTATATATATAACTGTATGTGAAGCCAGCCTTATCACAACAGAGTATGGTATAAAGTATTTAAAAAACCCCCTTTATTTTCTTTTGCACCCTTTAGTGACCTTCCTAATGTGCAGGGCAACATAGTTTTCTATAATGAAAAAGATCATATGACACTTGAGCAGAGATCCAGAGTTCATAACTTTTTTCAGGCTTGTGATTTAAGTACTCCAGAGTTTACATACCAAAGAGGAATAAAAGACACTGTCTTCACAGGTAAGAGAGAAAACATAAGTATTATGCAGTAATACTGTTTGCTGTGTTTAAATTGACCCACACTGTTTGACACAGGGATTGGTGGTTCTGTGGTCTCTGTGGTTTATGCCCTATTTTAGGTCCTGCTGTTCCAGTCTGAAGTCAACAGATGCTCTTGGTGCACAGCAAATGCAGCCTTGACTATTATGCAACTGATTTAAGCTTCCACCTGCCCAGTCTTCAAGGAAACATCAACAGTTGGTGAGGGGAAGAGGCCTTGCTATTAAGAGGTAATTGCTTTTACTTTGATGCTTCTCAGTGCATTTGCTAGCATATTATGATCACACTGTGAAATGACTACAATAGTTCATGTATATTAAAAAAAAAAAGCTAGAAGTTGTGACAGAGAACGTTGCAGTTCAAGTTTTACAAAGCTGTAAACTAAAAGCTTCATAGAAAGGTGTTTCCTTCTTGGAAAAGCTTGGGTCTGTGGGCTGTATGAATAGCAAATGTCTCTGTGTGTGCACAGCCACACATGTATAAAGTGTCTTTAATGCGTGTTTTATAGCAACAAACTCTGACTGTTGATGTTGAGAAACTCAGACCATTTATTTTCTTGGGTTTGGTGTTTGTAAAACCTCAGGCATCATATTGTTGACTTTTGTTGTTTATTTAGATGAAGGAAAAAATATATGTTGTGATTTTATTGGTGGTTTATGTACTTGTATGGTCAAACACTTGGGAGTGCTCCATGCTGTTTGCCTGAGTGCACCGTGCCCGGTGCATCAACTCTTTAAGGTCGTGTTGCCTGGTTCTAAGTTAATTCTGGTCAACAGATGCTGTCATGTGTCCAGTGAGGAGGGAGTTCACTGACAATTAGAAGTTTTACACTACCAAATCCTGGAACACAACTGTATTAACAGCTGTTTTAAGTGATAAAAAGCCCTACTTTTATGATCAAACATGTCAATGTGAGATGTACTCCTAACAGAAATGAAATAAAGTACCAGCAAGAAAAACATCTCAGAGCATTTTAAAAGAAAATTATTGTTCCAATAAACGAAACTGTTCACTGGACTCAATTATTCTAGTTGAGTTTCTGCCAAAATAGTTCAAATGTTTGTCATTCCTTCTTTCTTTTGATTCAGGCAACTGTGGAATTTTCTGTTGTCTTTTACTAAAGCAACTAAACCAACCAACAGTCAAGCTCACTGTACAAAAGTGACCTTTGAGTAAAATTTGAACAAAAACATTAACTTCCTGTGTCTGTTCTTTCTGTTCTTTGACCTACAATTTCCTTCTGTGGTGCTCCCATCTTTTCCAGAGTTTACATTTTTACTCATCTTCATATCTCTTCCCCTCTCTGCTCAGTTCCTTGTTTGCTTTATGGTGGTTATTCTGTTGACTTTTAATTTTCTTTCTTTCAGCTGTTTTCAGTTTTTCCCTCTTTTTCTTTTTTTTTTTTTTTTTGGTCAATCTTCCTGTCTTGTTGCATCTCTCTTGCCTTTTGCCCCCTCTGTCCCCACAGGCCCTCAGCTCCAGCCATAAGCACGGGGTGCTCCGGTTCCCAAGTGTCAGTGATTTTGTCAAGGTGTCTGATGCTGCCCCTCTGCTTTTCCCTATCGCTGTGTATGATGGGTACAAGGAGAAGCTTTAAGTTATCCCCCTGTCCCAGGGACATCCCTGGCCTAGTGAGGCAGGGGCACTGCCTGTGGGGAATGAGGGGGGATAACAGGACAGGGAGGCCCACATGTTGCCGAGTGAATCCCCTCTCCCCTCAGGACAGCAGCCCTAGGTCTTTGCCTTTTCTCAGCAGCTGTAGGCTGTCCCAGCCCTGTCTCCCTCCTGCAAGGGAAGTATCCTGCAGCTGGCAGCAATGGGGCCTTGTTGTCCTCCCTGAGCCCTGTTTGTCAGCAGGGAGCAATGCCTGTTCCAGTGAGGGATGTATATGTTCTAACTAAATGTTGTCCTTATTCAAAGACCCCGTGCTTCCAATGTATGTCCAATTGCTCCTTGGTGAGTACCCATGCATAGAAATTTTATTGAAGTTATGTGATGTTAATTCTCCAAACAATTGCAGCTATCAATTGATTCAGGTGTAACAAATTGCTTGGTGACAAAACATGAGTTCAGGGTTTCTTCAGTCTTAGAATTGTGCCTATTCACAGATCAATTTCAGATTAAGAAAACAATAAACCTGTAGCTATTGGGATTTATTTTTTGCGTATCTCCTAGATTTGTTGCCATTCCACCAATCTATAATGTACCAAGCCTGTAATGAGGCTGTTAAGGTCATTGTAGGAGTTTCTGAAAGTAAGAAAGATTTGTGTATTGTTTGGGGGAAGACAGGACAAATCAACCTGTTGTGCATAGTCCAGTGGCAAGGATCGAGATGCCTCCGTGTGAGGATTCTGTGACTCCAGACTCTAGCTGTGCTGCACAGTTAATTCTTGTGAAGGTAGAAGACTTGTGTGTGTTAGGAAGAGATGAGGTGGGGTTGAGGTATGTCTATCTGCATTGTCTGGTGAACACTTGAAAAGTAAGAATATGTCTATATGTTTTCATTTTCTTTGTTGTTCTCAGGTTTCTTCCTCATTTCACAGGACCTTCCATGAGAGGTGCAGTTGTGGGAGGAATGTGTGGGTTAGAATTAGTTTTAGTTGCACCTGGCCTCCAGCTCTTCCTACAGATAATACTGCTCCTGTTACTGCTCAGCTTTGTAGCATCTGAGCTTCAGTCATAGCCAGTTTGCTGCCTTCCTCAGTGGCAGTGTGGCCAGTCCTTGAAAAGTCTCTTTGCTCCAGTGAGATCCCTGGTTAAATCTGAAAGCAAATGGTAATGTCCCTGTCATGTGGCTTTGCAGAGACTGTTCCAAAAATCCATACTTAAATTTAATCATGAACCTAGGACAGGTCAGACAAATGCCTTTCACTTGAAACTTTACACCCAGCAAAAAGGTTACTGCCCTTCGAGCAACTGTGTGAAAACACAGTGAAGATGAGCTAGAGAAGCAGATTTGGTTTTCTGAGTGGAATGACTTAATGATAGTGTGGAGGGGCTTGCAAATACAAATATCTGTGTACATCACTGTTTTTTAAAACAGATTTTAAAATTGCCTTCCATTATGTGCTCTGAAGTCTGCTGCTTTTCTCCATCACGGCAATAAAAATTATGTTTACAATAAGTGCTGAAAAGTGTATTATTAGTTCTCCTCCATGGAAATTATTTGGCTTTTACCCTCCTCAGTGGGATATAAGAACACTGTGTAATAATAATAATGGCTTATTTATCTTTAAAATGTAGCCCTCCTTTTTGTTTATTTGTTTTTAAGAGGTTATTCAGAAAATAAACAGGGGGGAAAATATATTTCCTAGCGATATATATTAAATTGATGCCTGTATACAACTGTTAATGCAACAGTTGAGAGAGGGAAACCTTGAAGTGGTTTTGGTTCATTACTAACTGTTAGGCAGGCTTTACACAGGTAAAGAAAGGTCTGAAGTTGAAGAGTTACACCAGTGATAGTGTCCACACTTTCTTGGAGTAAATGCTGTATCATCTGGTTTAGTTTACAACTTTTTCAAGACTTTTTGCATTAAAACTGCCGACAAGGATACACATCAGGAGCTTTCTTTGTTAGAGCTGAAAAACATGCATCCTCTGAGGGCAGGTGTCAGTTAAGACCCTGTCTGTTTCAGTAACAAGGATGTGACCAGCACTTCTTTGTTAATGTCCCACACAAAACTGTGTAATCTATCTTCTGCCTGCTCTACTTCCCCTTCATCCTCAACATCCTGGTGGCTGCTGTTACAGTGTCTCAAGGAAATGCTTCTTTGATACATCATGACACTTATTCCAGAAACCTGGATCGTGATGTCAGGATGAATGCCTCAAAATGCCTATATTTGGGAGACAGCTCACTCTGCTCTCCTATTTTAATTTTAAATTTGGCAAGGATAATGCAAACATCACTTGTCATAGCTTGCAATATCTATCTTCTTGTCAGAAGCAGATGTTGCAGTAGAACAGGATAATGGATGGGGTTTTGAGCTGGCTGCTCTACAGAGTTGTCAAGTTGCAAACAAGTTACCACCTCACTCCCCTGAACCACCCTAGAAAGGGACATTTCCCCCTCTCCCTCACAGCAGCTCTGGCACAGAGGGGGGCAATCCTGCACAGATCTCCCCCATGGTGTGCAGTCTGGAGTGAAGGGGTGCTTGGCTCCTGCTCCCTGTCACATAGCTCAGCACCTTTGGATCTGGCAGAGAGCTTGGCAGAGCTTGTTGAAGATGAGAGGAGTCACCACAACATCTACCTGTAGATGTAGATGCTGAAGCCATAGCTTCAGTTAAACACAAGCAACTCCTCCATAATTCAGTGTCTCAGAGAGTTGATCTGAAGCACCCAGAGTTTTGACAGTGTAACAGTAAGGGTGCTAAATAGCCCTGTGAGCATGTGGTGGTCCTTTACAGCCAAAAATTGAGGGCTCCCCTCAGCCATTTAAGTGCTCAAATCTTTTTTTTTTTTTTTTTTTTTGACATACCTGGCACTTGTGTTTAAGTGTCTAGAACAAGCAATGGATTGTAAAAGCTGCGTGAAAACAGCACCAAAAAAACTGTTCCTGAAAGTGCTGGCATTAACTGCTGAGGAAAAAATAGGAAGGTATGCTGGGTCATTAGGCTTGATCAATTACTTGTAAACAACCTTAAGCACTTGGTGCTGTGGAATCATTTTTTTCTTTTACTTCTGTTTTTAAATACAAAAGAGGTCCCTCTCAACCTTCCACTAGATGCCTTAGAAAGAGAAAATATCTCTTAAGACACTGATTCTTGCCCGTATCCTAATGCTTAACAAGCTGTTTCAATAACATGTATGTTGAACTCAGTCTGTATTTGTTGATGGACGAGCAGTAACAATTGTTTTTTCTCTTGAAACTGGACTCTGGTGCATTTTGGGGTCAGTCCTGTGCATTGGCTGTCTCTAACAGCTGAGTAGAACTGCTAATTACACAGATTCCTCAGGTGGCCAACATGATTGCTTAGGGTCACAGCATGGGTAGTCTGTGAAGCGGGACAAGAACTTTTGAGGAGAATCATCATGCTGATCAGAAGCTACTTGCAGGTTACAGCAATCCTCTCTTTGTTGGAAAGGTGCAGAACCTCTTTGAACTCATGGACCTCTAAACAAATCCCCCATCCTCAGCAGGGGTGTCTGAGAGTGGGTGGAACTGGAGTGCCTGGGGACAAGGTGTGGTTCACGATATCACAACTGGGGTCAGCAAAGTCAAATAAGGAAATGGAAGAGAGTGAGAAATGCCCAATACCCCAGGTGTGCTGGCTGCCAACACTGAGCTGAGCAGCCCTGAAGAGCTGTTTAGTAATTGGCCTCGCTGGGTTTGAGATCCAGGACTCTGTAGCACTGGAAATGTGTTTAGTGCCTGCAGCAGGATGGTTTTGAAGGAAAGACAAACTCCCTGTACCCACTGAAGGTATCTGATGGGTGCTTTGTTATAATGTCTATAGTGAGGCTAAGATTTGATTACACACCATCTAAGTGCATATTTCTGGGATAATTTTTGGCTGTGTTTGTTCTTGTTTGACCTTCTGAAGTCTGGAGGAGGCGGCTCTGGTTTTTTTCTGTTGTGTCAGCATTAGGAAATACAATATCTAAAACTTTTTGAATTCTGGGTCATTCAACAATATTTTTAAGCACAAGGAATCAGAAAATCCCTGATGTTCCTGAATCATTCTGTCAGTAAAAAACAAATTGTGGTTTGGGACACTTAGTCTGAAAGATGACGTTAAACTTCTTAGTACCTTATATGGTTTGGGGGCAGGGGAGAAGTCTAGGAAGACAGGCTGCTTTCCAGAAAACTGTGGAAACAATTACACAATTAGGTTGTATTTAATAATTGTTTGCAAATAGGCATTGTCTCTGTTCCAAAACTTGCTTCTAAATTGTTAGCTTGCAGCGCTGGCGTGCCTGATAGTAAAATAAATGGAGCTGAGCTTGACTTAGATTTGGTATTTTATTGTGCTAGAGTAGATGAGATGCCTGTGCCTAAAATGTTGAAGGAAGAAGGTCTCTGAGCAATCTTTGAAAATAAAACTGTACAGAAGAGGTTATAATGAAAAGCTGTGTGATTTAAATTTGCTGCCAACACTTGGGAAAGCTTTTTTCTTTCTAGTATTTTAGCATTGCTACTCTATTTTGAAATACTGTTCTGTTATTTGTAAATAATGTAATATATTTCACTTCCAGAGAAATGATCTCATAATGATTTAAACACCACAAGCTGATTCCTGGAATCCTCATGCAATCAAAACACAGGGTTGTGCATGCATGTGAAGCTGTGTCTGGTCCCAACTCCAAATTTCAGTAAATTACAGATGAAACTGGGGTGTGTTTTCTTTGAATTTCTTTCCAGTTATCAAATTTCTGCTGTTTTTAAATTCTCTGTCTTCAACTGGGAGTCCTGTGGGAGCAAGATATGGGTGAATGTGAGAAGTAAGAGAATACCATGCAACTGAGAGGACACCTTTCCATCCCTCTTCAGAAAGGCCAGTCTTCAGCCTTTTAAAACTAAATTTTAAAAAATATTCCAGTGCTCATAGTGTGAAAAGGCTTTTGATTGCCACATTTGGAAAACACTGGGATGAATTTATAGCCTTTATCTGAAATAGTGACCATTTCCCTTTGAATGGTGGATCCATCATGGGAACTCTTAGTCCCTCCTATGCTGCGTCATACCAGAAAAAGCTTATGGCCTTGCTCCTGGCTGGCTCTGTCTCCCCCCAGACAGGAGGAAAGCAGTAGCTTTCAAAGGTGTTGCAGCAGAACCCTAGCACTTGCCTCAGCCAAGTAATTAAAATCCTGATTTCTAGACCTGGGAGAATTTAGGAGCCTAAATACTGAGTCTGGGCTGGGTGCTCTGTGATGCAAATCTAGGTCATTCATTTGACTAGAGCCTGGTGGATTTTGGGGAGAAAAATGTTGGCTGGCTTATCAAGCAGGCTGAGCATCACTCAGAAATTACATTTCAACCTAAGTAGCTTGGCCAAACTCCCTTACAGAGGGCTGTTCACTGTAATTCTCCATAGCTGTACAACAGAAGTACTCTGAAAATCCCTCTAAGCCCTTTGCAAGTAAAGTTTTTCTTTGTCATATCATCAGAAAATGCTGTGTAAGACAATACTTGCACCTGCTGTATCTCCCATAATTATCATGAACTCAGCACTGGATTTTGTGTTCCTATTTTTAAAAGCAGTCTTGCTAAATAGATGTAGGGAATGTTCCCTTTGGAAGAGTGAGTGAACAGCAGTGCAGCATTAGGGAAGCACCACGGTGAACTTGGCATGCCTTGTGTCAGCTGAGAGAGTGAAAGGAAGAAGATAAGGGAGATGAATAAATTAGCATGGGGTTTTTTGTGTGCAGAACACTGACTTGCAAATCTGGCAATGACAGAGAAACTCTTTTTAAGTCTCTTTCATGTAATAAAAAAAAACCACCTGGGGGATAGTTGGAATCTTTTCTGAATGAATTTATCTTATCTTCCCTTTAAGATGGACTGGTAACCAAAGGAAAATACCCTTGGCTTGCAAGCATTTGGAGTAAGTGTCTACAAAAATAGACAGCAAAGCAGGGGTCTTGCAACCAGAATTCTGCATACTGATTGCCAGGTTTTGTCTGTTTATAGAAGCTGGCAGCCCTGTATGAAAAAAGAGCCAAGCAGTTGGTTCCAACTTTTGAGAAAGCAGAGAAAACAGAAGAGACAACATACAGAGCTCCTGTTTGGTTTACAAACCTGGGGGCTACATCCTGCTCATCACATGGGTCATGCTCAGCAGAGTTACACTCAGAAAGTAAGGGGAGGGCTGAGAAAACTTGGCTGGCAGTCCTCTGCCTGCTCTATCCGCCCTTGAGCCAGCTGGGGACTGCTTCAGCTGGCTGTTCAATTTAGTGCAGGCTTAGCCCAATCAGGAACTAAAGCTCCTGCTGGCTGTCAAAGCAAGAAGGCCCTGAGTAGTAGTGAGGACTGTGCTGGCTACTTGTTGGAAGATACTACACCTTGTAGGAAAATGCTGAGCCATCCAAGCTGCTTTGCAGTGTCTAAATGGCTCAGTGCAAACCATGCCCACTGCCTGAGCAGCAGGATATGTTTGGCCAATGAAGGGGGAGGAAAAGAGTTAAACTTTATAAACTTAATGCTTATTCAGAGGAAAGATAGTGCAGGGCTTGTATGTGCTTAAACTTGCCTGTCTTAGTTAATGGTCATTTAAATCTGAGTTAATACCAGAATGTGTGCATGTATAACTATGGGCTTTCTGCACAAGTTATGTGCCCCTGTGAACTACAGCGCAGATTCAGCTGCATTGTCAGATAGTACCAAAGTAAAGAGTACAAATTACAATGGGCAGCAACCAGTCTTTCACCTTCTGTTACATAATATGTGTGTAAATATTCTGATTTGGGAAGATGTGTTCTGCTGACAGCTTATTTGAGATTATTCAGGGCTGTGTAGAGAGGCTCAGTCTGAAACCAGGAGTAGAAAGTCTTTTTCTCTGTCTTGATCTCTGAGTGCTGATTCACATTTGGTCTTTGGGAACCAGCTGAAGACAGCAGATGAATTCTTGGGAGAAGGAATTACTTGCTAATGTTTGACTTTCTGTAGTCTGCATGCATTTAAAGCAAAGCAATCTAGAATATGTCATTCCTCTCTCCTCCAGGGTGAGACTGGTGGCTCATGGCCAACCTGTCATCAACCAGGACCCCCAGGTCCTTCTCCACTGAGCTCTTCTCCAGCAGGACATCTCCCAGCCTGTAATGATACGAGTGGTTATTCCTTCCCAGGTGCAAGACTTTACACTTGCTTTTGTTGAATTTCATCTGGTTTCTCCCTGAAGATATTAAACAGGACTGGACCCAACACTGAGCCCTGGGGAACACCACTAGTCACAGGTCTCCAGTCAGATTCCGCTCCACTGATCACCACCCTCTGAGCTCGGTTCAACAGCCAATTCTCAACCCACCTCACTGTCCACTCATCTATCCCATACTCTCTCTAAGCTTTGCTATCAGGATGTCATGGGAGACAGTATCAAAGGCCTTGCTGAAGTCAAGGTAGATGACATCCACTGCTCTCCCTCCATCTACCCAGCCCGTATGAGATCATAGAAGGCTATGAGATTGGTCGAGCATGATCTCCCCTTGGTGAATCCATGCTGACTACTCCTCGTGACTTTCTTCTCTTCCAGCTGCTTGGAGATGGCATCCAGAACAAGCTGTTTCATCACCTTTCCAGGGACAGAAGTGTGGCTGACTGGCCTATTGTTGCTCAGATCTTCTTTCTTGCCCTTTTTAAAGACCAGAGTGACACTGGCTATCCTCCAGTCTTCAGGCACTTCTCCTGTTTGCCAAGACCTGTTGAAGATGGTAGAGAGCGGCTCAGCAATCACTTCCACCAGCTCCCTCAGGACACGTGGATGCATCCCATCTGGGCCCATGGATTTATGTGTGTTAATCCCTTTGAGACGCTCCTGGACCACCCCCACCTCAACCAGAGGGAAGCTCTTCATTTCCCAAACTCTATTACTTCCTTCCAGTGTTTGTGCATCCCCAGGGGCCTTTAAAATGAAGACCAAAGCAAAGAAGGCATTTAGTATCTCCACCTTCTCAGCATCCTCCGTTTCCAGGACACCAGCCTCGCTCAGCAAGGGACCCACATTATCCCTGGTCATCCTCTTACTACTCACATATCTAAAAAACCCCTTTTTATTATCCTTTATGTCCCTTGCCAGTTTCAATTCCAAGTGGGCTTTAGCCTTCCTAGTCGCATCCCTACAGGCCCTGACAACATTCCTATATTCTTCCCAGGTGCTCAGACCCTGTTTCCACAATTCATAGACCTTCTGCTTCCCTTTGAATTTACTCATTAGCTCCCTGCTAATCCACACAGGTCTTCTGCCTCTCTTTCTTGATTTCTTGCTCAAAGGGATGCACCTGTCCTGTGCTTGGAAGAAGCGCTGTTTGAATGCTACCCAGCTCTCACAGGCTGCCTTACCCTCTAACAGCGTAGCCCACGGGATAGCTCCTATTAGGTTGTGGAATAGATCAAAGTTTGCTCTTCTAAAATTCAGGGTAGCTATCCTACTTTTTGGCTTACTTCTTCCACTCAGGATATTGAACTCAACCATTTCATGGTCACTTTGTCCCAAGCTGCCCCCAACCTTCACTTCCCCAATGAGTCCATCCTTGTTTGTAAAAACAAGGTCCAGTTCCTACCCTCCCCTTGTAGGTTCCTGCAGCATCTGTAGCAGGCAGTTGTCGTCTTCATCTTGTCTGGATGAAGGGGCTCATTTGGCTGGAGGCTGTTATTTGCTTCCCCTTGCTAGATACTTCTGTGTTTCAGGTAGGAAACTGAGAGGAAAACAGCTGTGGAAGGTCTCTCTTTGCTTTGTTTTCTAAACTGAACTAACCCAAGCTCCACACCTGGGTTGAACTGCCACCACCATCCAAAATGATTGTTTTTCTTGTGACTGAAGAAAATCACCAGTAAAGCCACATTTCATAGGAAGGATCAGGATTCAGTGAAAAGGGCACCGTGTCCTGCTTTGGGCAGGAGCTCCACGTTGCACTTCCACACAAGGTACCCAGGCTGTCTCTGTACACCCAGGACTCGGAGCAGACTTCAGCCTAGGTCATGGAATGCAGAAAACAGCTGGTTTGCCTATAAATAAACTAGGGACCTCTCCTTGGATGAGACTTTTTTTAACAGTTATGCTACAGAGAGGAGTTGTCACTTTAATTATTGGAGCTTAAAGTTGAGAGTACGTGATAGTAACAGGATTCACATTCTGGTGTGTGAAAGTCGCACTGTGATCAGGTTTCAGTCTTACCATGCTGGTATCATGTTACAGTGAAACCACTTGTTCTGCAATGGTTAAATCTGTCAGCCTTTCTGCTTCTAATCCCCAGAGTGCCAGAGGTTTAAGTCTTGGACAGAAAATAAAACTCAGTCAAAACCCTCTGTGTGTACTGGTGAGTATTTTCTGTTTCAGTCACTTGTTAAATTATATAAAATATTTTAAGCATTTGACAAAGACTTTTCCTGTGGGGAAACATGCTGCCTTCATTTTAGGAACTCCTGTTTTGGTGGAAGGTTGGATTACTTTTTTTTTCCTTTTTTTTTCCTTTTTTTTACATGAATCTGTGGAGAAACAGCACCAGGAATTAATCTTGTCAGCAGGCTCAGCCACTGGTGACAGGTTCTCAGTGTGACCAGTTAGTTTGGGTGGTTCTGCTCAGCCCTTGGCCACTTGCCTGCATTACCACCAGGCAACTACGTGCAGTTGTAGCAATTAAATATTGTATTTGTAATACAGCTACTCTGTCAGCACAGGGGTAAAACTCACTGGGCACCTGACTAGCACTCAGAAGCTGTAGCACCTATTTAATGGACATAAATCAAGCTTTTAATTAGCCTCCAAACAAAAGGCTTCCACTTCCCATTGCTCTCAACTCTAATCGCTCATTATCAGACAGGCAGCAGCCCATGCTTGGCTATACTCATGCTAGTGGAAAACTAGCAGTTCTCCTCATCCCAGAACCAAAGCAGGACCTCCATATTGCAAGGGTATTTGCTCAACTCCAATCCAACTCTGTACCAGCCTCACTGAACCTGGGCAGGCTGGAACAAGAAAAGAGCCAGCCAAATTAGTGATAGGGTAGATCCACCCAATATGAGAACAGCCCGACACTCCCTTTTCCCTGCAGTGCAGAGCAGTTTCTACAGCCCTGGGATTGTGCTGAGTGCTCTGAGAGAGATGGGCAGCTGCCAGATCCTAGCACCAGTGATCTTCATCCTGAAACACTTCTGGCTTCCTTTTAAGGGGCTGGCTTGGGGCCATAGTTTGAATTGATGTCACCTCATCTCCTGATTTTGGGTTAAAAGGAGAGGAGAAGCTTTTTTAACCCTGAGCACTTCTGTCCCTTTTCCTGACTGGCAGCTGCAGCAGTTGGAGACCAAGGAGAGTTTTAAGCTCCCTTTAAGGGAGCCTGTTACCCAGTTTTGGGGATAAGGCACAACTGAAGAGAGGGCTTCACCTTAAAGGAGCTCTGTACCAGTTCAGCCTTTCTCTCCCTGCCTTCACTCTGAAGTGTAAACGGCCCATCATCTGGACAGGGTTGTCAATCCCCAAAATAAAAGGGAAAATGTTCAAGTTATGTTTAACAGGCCTTGGCATCCTTGGGTTTGCTTAGTGGTTTCTGAGATTTGGCATTCACTTGGAGAAAAGTTTGGGACTATATTCCAATTCTTTCTTCTGTCTTAAAAAAAAAAAAAAAAATCCCCAGTTGGCAGTCAGTGGTGTAGCAGTGCCTTGTAGTGAGGAGCCCCTCTGGTTACCCCCCTTGCTGGAACAATGTGTCTGAGTCCCACACAAGGCACTACTAGCCAGGTATTAGTTCTGAATTTTCCACTAATAGCTCTAAAAGCTTACTTTAAGCTTTTCTTCTCAATTCAGCCAATCAAATAGTTCTGGGGAAGCAGCTTATGTGCTAGCAGCTCTCTCTTCAGAGAGTCTGATTTCTCTTCGTTAGCACAATATTTAGCCTGTTATTTCTCTGACAAAAGAACTCATGCACACTGTCCCCCCTTCTCTGATATGACCTCTCTGTGTCAGAGACTTTAATGAAAGTACTCTTCCCATTACAGTTCTCCTACCTTGGTTAAAAGGGTTTTTCAGACAGTATAATCTCTTTCCAGTAAAGAGAGGACAAAATGGGCCAAATTTCTCATAGTGTTTTGCTGTGGGGAGGGGGAATTGCTTAGTCCTCTGCAGCTGGGTCCAGCCAGTCTTTTCTTGGGGACAGATTCCCTGAGCAGACCCTCTGCTGAGGCCAGCAGCTGTTGCCTTTCTTGTTTGTTAGTGAGAGGATATTAAATGTTCTCCCCACTGGTCCCTGAACAGAATATATGCATGGTCAAACAGCTACTGACTGAGGAGGGTAGCCAAGGGGTGAAAGGATGCTCTATTGATAAGGGTAATGGGCATCTGCAGGTCTCTGGGGAAACTTGCCAAAACCTTTTTCTAGTAACTGCAGGGATTATCTAGAAATCAATAATGAAGGCAGTAACCAGGGGAAGGGAAAATACGTCTTCAAGGGAAGCCAAATTCTGTGAGTGCTCTATGAGAGCAATCATGGTAGGATTTAGTGTAATTGTATAACAAATCAGATTGAGGAAAATTGTTTTAAAGGGACCCTTAGCTGGCACTAAGGACCATATGTTCTTTCTTATCCCTGCAGAAATACCCTACCTTCTTAGCCTCCTGACTTACATGAATAGCTGTCCCAGCCTTGATTTTAGCATCTACCATTATATCTGTTGTGAATAGAATGAACTGCTCTACAAGAGTATGCTATATCCATCTTTGTGGGTCCCACCTGGCTTCACCTTTACTGCCTGGTAACATGTGTCATCTTATTAATCTGTAACATACAGGGGTGCTGGGATAGATTTCCTGAGGTTCTTTTTAGGCCAGAAGTGATTCTGGCTCATCTGTTGCTCTGTGTTCTTCCTGGCAGATTGTCTGTAGTAATGATGTGATCTTTTCTCACTCCAAAATGGTAGTTTGGGGTGTGTGTGTGTGTGTGTGTGTCTCCTAACACTTTATTGTTCTGGAAAAGCTGTAATTGCTATTAATGCTGAAATCTTATTTTGTCTGTGCTGTGGTTTAAATCATCTGTTGAACAGAATTCCTTCATTCTGTAACTTAACACTGCCTGTAAAACTGAACCTGGGTAGGACTTTGGGAACACTGATTTCCATTTCATTGCTAGGGGATGGATTTTCCCTGAACTTGTTTCCTTGCAGTGTCTAGGAACAGTGGTCTTCACGTTCCCGTGGGTTTAGATTTCAATACATGAAAAATAAAGGAAATATTTCTGCCTGGTAATAACTACTGACCTGTAAGGTGTGTTTGTAGCCTTCTAAATGTCCACTCCCGTAGCGTAAATGGGAATGTTGGCCCCATAGCTGCTTTGAGGGAGCTCAGACTGTTTTGAGGGTGGGAAGTCAGGATCTGCATGCTGTTAAAAATCTCTCAATCACACTTAGTAGGGATTGTGGTTTGTTTGGTTTTTTTTCCTTTTGTTTTATTCCTCACTTTGTTAAATGGCTGTGTGATATTGGGCAACTCCACCAAATAGAAATCTAGCAACTAGAAGTTTGAATACAAGCTGCTGTCTTCCAGCTCTGGAGCCTTTCCAGACCTGTGCCATTAGCACTCTCTTTCCCCCCTCTCTCTATTTATTTGAAAGGTTATTAAATGAAACAAATTTAAACCTTCCCTTAGCTTAATGCTTCCCATTTTGTCTCTTGGCTTGCTGTGTCCCACTCTTAGCATTCTTATCTCTGTTTTAACTAGCTCCTCTTAGGAGTGCTTTTCTGAAGCCTGGACTGATAAGTGATTGTTCTAAATACAGGTAATAAAGTAGGTCTAATCTGGGACAAATGGCTGGTTAGCAGAGACCTGGTCTCTTACAAATCTCTGTGGCCTTATATCTCATTCTTCATACTGAACTTTATGTCTTTGTTTTTACAGAAATATCTGGTTTTAAACTTTGTGTGTCATTGAGGCTGGGTTAACAGCTCCACACTTGGCTGTCCTGTTTTCCATTGCTTCTTAAATATAGCTGAATATTTGCAACTCTCATCATGTGAGACCATCCACCATTTACCCCAGATCTATACCTTCACCACGTGGTGGTGGTTTAAGATATCTGGGATGGAGATCACCTGGCACTTCCTTTGGAAAGGGTTAAGATGTTTAGGTTTGGCTTCTGCCTTGGAAGTGGTAATCTCTGCATGTTCCCACTCTGTCTGGCCTTTGTCCTGCTTACCACCACCGTTATCAATATAGATGGTCATGTGGAATTTCAAGGTTTTATCTTAATTTAAAAAAGCTGGGTTTTGTCACTGTTTATCTTTGATCTCTACCTTGTTATATTACACCCCCACCCTGGTTTCAATTCTCCTTTCCTTGATTTGGTCTATTAAAAATGCAAATGATTTATTTCTATCTATATTTTTAGCATGCTTTGCAAAATCTAATCCATCTTTAGTACTGGAAAGTCTTCACTTATCACACTTCCTTATCACTGTAAAAAGTAACCTAAACTGATCACTTTATCATGAGTATGTCCTGCTGCCTTCTGAATATCTAATATTATTTTCAACTTGGTTTCTTATTCCATTTGGTCTGGACACTCTCCTGTGCTTTTATTGTTGAGGATACAAGCCTGAGAGATGAATTCTTATTCAAGGAAGTGCCAAGCTTTCCACCTCTGACTGTGGAAGTTCTTTACCTTAGACTAGAAACATTAGCTGCATCGATTTCCTCCTCCATCACAGCCCTGGATGTAACATAGCCTTCATTTTCTCTACTCAGGTCCCTTCATTTCACATTTAAGGCTTAAATTGCACATAGGTCGTTGAAGCCAGACAGAAAATTACTCTAGCAGATTTACAAGCATAGAAGTATCCCCTTCAGAGTTTGACATGCTGCTGGCCTAAAGGACACACACATATATATTTAATATATTACAAGGAGCCTTAAAAATGCCTATTTGTACTTACTGCAAAGTGTGTCATAACAAGGAGATCTCCAAGTATGCTTTGAATCTGGACTCTGGCATTTCTCTAATAGCAGGAATTTTAATAAAACACTAAAGCATTGATTAAAAGGTGCTGTTCTTAATTCTTTTTTTTTTTTCCCTGGGAGGAATTACTCACACTGTAGTATACTTCAGAATTAGAAGGTAAAGCTGCTGATAAAATCAGTTTGGAATCATATAAGTCCTTATTAAAATATATTATACTGTGCCTATAAGGCTTATTTGTAATAAGAGTGTGGCCTTTCCTGCCTTAACTGCTTTGATTATAAACTCTTGGGAACTGTTTTTCCACCATGTAGTTCCTTAGCACAGCTTCAGGCTCAGTGGTCATGAGGTACATGCTATGTACATGCAGTTAATCATGATAACTTTGTCATATGCAAACCTTTCTCATACAGAGTGATAATTTAGAGTTAAGATTGCAGAAGCATCGCTTCATTTGGCATCTCTTCTGGATAGAGGCAATCAGGAGCCCAGTCTCGCTCAGGCTACTGTCGGGAGCAGGGCCCCAGAAGTACAAGACCTGCTGGGCTATCTCACTTAAGGAAGAACAACTTGGTTCCTGGGTGATGATCTGCTGAAGACCATGGCAAAACCCTCCTCTCCAGAAGTGCTCCTTTCCTTCTGCTAGCTGACAGCCTTCTTGTAAGTGCTTTAGAAATAAGAAAACTTCTCCATGTCAGCATTTTCAACTCCAAGATGGTTTCCCTAGTGTGTCCATCCTAACATTTCTCCTGTGAGCATTGCTGCTGCTGCTTTTTCTGAATATGGGTGAGCCTGTAAGTCAAATCCTTGGAAGGGATGTGAAAAGAGTGCATGTGTCTAGCTCTGTGTTCTCTGAAATTTTTGTGTTGAACAGTCTTTGTCAATATCAAAACTTAAACGTGTTTTTTTATCTTTTCAGCTCCCCTGGAAACTGTTTCTTATTGCTGCTTTTTGAATATGAAGCTGTGTCTGTGAAAGGAGATGGATCAAAAATCCAACTACAAAGACCTTCCTAATCCAAGATAGTCCTTGTCAAGTGCAATATGTATATATTTTTTTTTCCTTTTCCTGGCAATGTTTTTGTGGCAGATCATGAAAACTCATATCCCAGGTGAGTTCATCCAACTTCTATGGAATCTAAAATATTTTCTTAGGAATAGAACTAAAGGAATAGATTTAAATGAGTGCTTCTCTGCACTTTCTCTAACCCCTACTGCTTTTATTTCTAATTGTAAAATCTCACCAGTGAAAAGTGAGTATGTAGGCAAACATGAGTAATTTCTTCCTGGGTCTGCACAAGTGCAGCCATGGAGCCTCTGCTGTTGATTTTCATGTGATACCACAGCTAAAGCTTCTGTTCTTGTCCTTGTATTAAGCATAGGGAGCAGAAAAGGTGTCAAAAATCAGCGGCTTCTTACCCTCTTCACCGGGAAATCATGAGTAAAATCAACCATCAGCATTAACTCCTGTGGGCGATTACTCAAATCCTCTGTTTTAGAAGAATTTGATGTTTGACACAACTAACAACTCACTTTTGATGTAAAAAATAGAGCTGAGCTACCAGCAAGGCAAAAAATGGTGTGCCAGGAAGACTCTTGGCACCCTACTTTTTCTTTGTGTGGGGTTTGGTCTCTCACCTAAGTGCTGTTTTGAGGTAATGCTTCTTCCTGGCTCAATCTTGTCTCCTAACCTGTAGCTAGTAAGTGATCTTGGCTTGTATCAGATCCAGCGTGGCCAGCAGGTCCAGGGATGTGATTGTGCCCCTGTTCTCAGCATTGATGAGGCCAATAGCACTGTGTTCAGTTTTGGGCCCCTCACTACAAGAAGGACATAAAGGCCCTGGAGTGTGTCCAGAGAAGGGCAACCAGGCTGGTGAAGGAGCTGGAGAGCAAACCCTATGAGGAGCAGCTGAGGGAGCTGGGGTTGTTCAGCCTGGAGAAGAGGAGGCTGAGGGGGCAGACCTTATCCCTGCCTATAATTACCTGAAAGGAGGTTGTAAAGAGGTGGGTGTTGGTCTCTTTGCCCAAGTGACAGGTGATAGGAAAAGCGAGAATGGACTCAAGCTGTGCCAGGGCAGGGTCAGATGAGATGTTAGGAAAAGGTTCTTCACTGAAAAGGTTGTCAGGACCTGGAACAGGCTGCCCAAGGAGGGGGTTGGGTCACTGACCCTGGATGTATTTAAAAGATGGGTAGATGAGGTGCTTAGAGATATGGTTTAGGATGAGGATGAGTATGGTTGGACTCAATGATCTTAAAGGTCTCTTCCAACTTAGTGATGCCGTGATAATTTGCCAATTAAGGGTTGGTGATAAGAGAGAGGTTATTGTAATTGCATAATGTTGAACTGGGCATAACACGCTGTCCTCCCCCTGGATGTTGCAAGAAGTGTGACTGGATTGAAGACAAAAACTGGAAGCACCGTTGGGTATTTCTCACCCTGGGTTGGAGGCTTGATGTTACATATCAGTTAAATCCCTTAAAAGGTGGTTTACAGTGTTGCAAGACATGTATGCAACACTGCAGTGTTACTCCAGTGACTCCTGGATTCTGATAAACCTGTGACAACTTGTATGGAAATAATAGTAGGCCATCTCTTAAGTGAAATTCATTGTGGTTCTGTAGCAGATGTGAAGCTTTCTGAAAAGAAAAAACTTGCTGTCCAGTGAGTAATACCTCTGTAGTGTCAATCTCTATGACATGACCAATTCTACAGGCAGATGCTGTCATGAAGCTGTATTTTAATTTGTAACTAATAGTTATGAAGAAAATCTTTTCCTGACTTGACCAGTGGAAAATTGCCTCTGTGGAATGTATAAATGATGGTTCTATGAGACACATTGGATTTTATTATTGTTGTTATTATGAAAATCTGTATTGATCTTCTGCTATTTCTATTTTAATTGAAAACAAACTGCACTCTTTCTGCTCAGAAGAATCCAAAGGGGGAGAAAAAAAGGAGTTACTTGAAAATCCAAATGGAAGAAAGGTAAAGACAATAAGTTCTTAGCATTAAACAAATCATAATTGAACTGTGGTTGGTAATATGCTTTGTGTTCCAAGAAGCAGCAAGCAGGGACGTGCACCTACACGCTGCTTGTGCTGCATTTGAAGAGTGTCATTCTGTGCCTTCACACTGCTATTTCTGACTCTTACTGCTACAGGCTGAAACTTAGAAATGCTCTGTAAGACCAAGGTAAACTTGTGGCTGCCTGTCAGTCATGAGGAGCAAGACTGTATAGAAAAATCAACTTGACTCTGTTGGTGGAGCTTAATTTTATTTTGTTTGGCCTCTCTGGGCCATCTGTTATGAAAATCCTAGTGCTCCCCTCCTCTTCAAAAATGAGAGGCTTGTCCTTTTTTGGTTTTGTACATGTCATCTGTGGAAGATGCTGACTTTTTTGGAGCAGCTGATAGTGACTAGCAGGCAGAGAAGGAAAGGGGGAAGTCCTGTCTTATGAACTGTTTTCCCTGTGGACTATTTTCAGGGGAGCTTTGGACGTGTTCTCTAATGCCTTTTTGCAATATATAGGCCTTTGCAGTTTTGTGGCTCTAATGCTCAGCCAGAAAGGAGGCATTTTAAACACTTGTGTTGCCAGGAGAGGGGGGAATTCACTTTCTGGCATGTGAGCTTTTTCTCTCCATTAGACTATTGCATTATTTTCTTTTTTCAAGAATTCAGGAGACAATCATAGTGTGATGGTGCAGGGATCCTGTCAACGGTGTGCTGAAATGAGTGGAGCTGCACACATGCACCCCTGCTTCTGGGTGAATCGATGTTAATGGAAGGTTAGGAAGGCTGAAGAGATGTTTTCAAAAGCATATTGGTGATTGCAGACTGCAAGCCTGCAGACTACAAGTCTTCTAAATGCTTTAAAAACTCTACCCTGACTTTTGTTCCCAATTAAGCTATGGATTTGCTGTATAGATTGTGGATCTACGTGCTGCAGAAACCATGTGGCTTCCAAGTCTGTTACATGAAAGGAAAAGAAAGATTTTTGTTTTTTCTGCTGTCCTGAGAAGGCTTCTTTAGAGAAACAGGATTGCTAGCTCTAGGTGATTTTGGTGTTTACAAGTTCTACTATTGAAAGTACTAGAGAGAGTAAACCAGAAAACAAATCCAAGTGAGTTGCCCACTTCAAAGATCCCCTCAGAAGGATCCACTGCTGAAGCACTTCAAGGTTCAGACTGTCTGAGGTGTAAGGAGGATAGAAGGATCCAGAACAAGTGTAAGAAATCTTTTTCAGTCCAAAGGAAAAGAAGAGTCCTTGCAGAGAAGGATTGTGGAACTAGAAGCTGAACTGAAAAGATCCAAAACGTGAGACACCTTCAGACTGAGAGAATGAAGAGGTTTGCTTTCCTCTGGTAAGTCTTCTGCCTTTCAGCTGTAGAAGGTTGTGCTTTTCTTAATTTCCTGTGCTCGCTGTCAGTGTACATTAGAGTGCTTTATGGCACAGAAGTGGCTATATGAAGTTCTATATTCACACCTTCTATATGCAATCATCCCCTCTCTGTGGACTTTATGGATGGAGAAACCAGAAAGCCACTGTCTTGCCACTCACCAGAGAGTCAGAGAGAGAAGACTGAATCCTGTTTGCTTGCTGAATAGATTCTGTCAGTTGAGTAGTCTCTGTACTTGGTACTTGAAGCTTTGCATGCCAGTCGCCTGTTCATTATAAAGGAGATTCCCAACTCTTTAAAGTGCCTGTTCTTTTCCCCTTAGCTGTTAGATGCACTCTTGAGAAGGAAAGAACAAAAGAAGGAAATATTTTAAATCTTAAACCAGTCTTAATGTCTGGCATTTAGACAATATTAATTATACATGTATCTGTGTATTTAGAAACCCCATAAAACTCTCTTTTATTTCTCCCTGAACCAGAACAGCTCATTCTGTAAAAGATATTTTCTAACTGTAGACAGGTACCAATTCCTTTATTGACTGAATTGATTCCTTCCTCTGCTAATGCATCTACTATCCTGCACCCCCTGATGAGGTGACTCTAACGTCCAGCTTTACATCTTCAACAGAGGGGATGAAGAAAACTGGTTTTGTTCAGGGCTGTCCACGTACAGCCACTGCACATTGGTGTTTTGAAACAACCAGTTGTTATCACTGTCCTAAAATTTCCATGCTATCTGCTTCCTCAAGTAGCACAGCACTCCATAGCCTAATTTTCCATGGGCCAAGGATATGATGAGAATGATGTCTGTGTGTCTTGGATACCCACCAATGTTCTTTTTGCCTCTGACCACAAGTTTAATTTGTTGAAAGGCTGCTGAGTTTTATGTCCCTGTGGTGACCCACACACCAGAACCAACACTGGGCTCTCCTCGGCTTGGAAATGTTTGCCAGAACTGATAATGCCTTTAAGGAGCTCTGAGGAATTCAAGTGCAGGTGAACTCAACAGGAATATCAAGACTGAAGGGAGTGGTTTGACTGAGAGTAAAGTCATCCTTGGGATTTTAAACATAGGTTTACAAGTTTTTATTTTGAAAGAATTCTTTGTTTTGAAGATGGTTTTAAATTATTGCAGCGGGAAGATGTAGCATCCCATTCTTAAGATGAGACAGGAAATGAGTATTTTTCTTGGCCAGAGTATTCCCCTATGGTGCTGAGGGATGGGGAAGTTGGGAAGGAATCCTAATGGTGAGACAGCAAGAGAGCTAGTGAAACCTCCTGTGGCTTGCAGTTGAGAGATGTAGAGGGCCTTGGGCATGAAACTTTCCTGTGTGTCTGGAGAAAGAGAGGAGAGGTCTCTCCTGTGTTCTGCCCAGCTGCCTTCTTCAGAAAGTCATTAGCTTCAGACTCAGATCCAGGGTTGGGGAAATGTATACATGATTTAATTAATATTAATGGACTTGCTAAAGAAGAGTTCCACATGTTGACAGGATAATGCACAGCTTTAATACAGCAAATGTTTGAGCTGGCTGGGATTCTGCTGTCTTCCTTATGGAAGATACCCAGCCATAACATTTATTGTTATTTAAAATGACTCTGGAGGGAGATGTCGATGAAATCCTGGTCCCAGTTTTGTTCAGAGCACCTGCTTCTCTTACTAGGGCCTGGCCTTCCACCTCACATTTCCAAACATGTGCTCAGGCTCTTGAGGCTGAGCAGAGAACATTTCAGTTGTTCAAAAGGATCATGGAGCATGTTGTGTCGTACCCTCTACCCAGGGCATTTTGTTGGCTAAAATGGAGAGCTCAAGGGCCTGTCTGGAAGGAACTCGGGATGGCAAGGTGGAGCAAAGCCAGAGGGCCAACATGAAGCACAGCAAGCTGGTTTTTGAAATGGAAGAGCTAAAGCCCATGTTCAGAAGGACAAAGGAAGGGAGAAAGGAAAAAATCTTGCTTCTGGAAAATGAGAAGGTACTTAGAGTAAATGTGGATGTGATGATATGGGCATGCCAGCATACAGCAGCATTCTTTCCAGTTCCTGTGCTTACTCTGAAGTGGTCAAACTTTTGAAATATGTAAAAAAGGTGGCTTGTTGCCTGTTTCCTATCTTGGGAGAGATGAAGAAAGAAGAGGGGACAGGTTCTCTTTGATAGTGAAGACGTATTGTTCTGGGCAGAACACCAGGGAAAGCAGTTAATACCCTAATGCAATTCCATGTTCTCCAGAGCTGTGAGTCTGCATGTCACGATGCTGCTCTAAGGCAAACAGGGTAAATATCTTTAAATCCTGAGAACCAAATTCCTGCAGTTCCTGTGAAGTCAGAGATAGGGATATTGCTGGAAATAAGAGTGCTGGGATATGTGTTGCTGAATGCTTTTCTGCCATGTACCCCTCTTTCTATCAAGCTACAATCCAGGCCTGGTCAGCAGTTGGGCGCTGAGCCTGCCCCATTGCAAAACAAATTACTCTAGGAAAACAAAACCATACCCCCTGAAAGAGCTGCTGTAGCCTCTAGCAAGTCCCTTGAAATCCATGCTGCAGTCCCAGATGTACAGTGCAAAGCAGGAGTGGCTGTAGTACACTTATGCTGGGGTTTCCTGGCTCTAAGGGCAGTGAGATACAGCCTAAAATAGGCATTGATATAACAATGCCAGGGTAAAAGTCATGTTCGTGTTATTTCCTTTGGAAAGAAAAGAGTTCTATTTTTAATTTTTTCCTTAATCTTTCTATTTCATTCTACCAGTGTTTATAGTGCAGAGAACAACTATTCTTGTTACAATTGTTCTTTATGTGGCTGGGACACATACAGACGTTCTGCAGTGAAATGTCTGGGAAGCAGAATCCAAAGAGCTTGTGTGGCAGGAAATTCTAAAAAAAGTCCCCCACAATCCCCTCCTACCTACCCCCACAAAAAACCAACCCACAAACCCAAACAAAATACCCCTAAGACTGTCATAGTTTCCCTGTGGAAAATTAAAATATCCTTTGCAATGTAGCTTTTGTATCTGTTCTGGTAGGCCTGTCTGGACTCCTATCTGTCATCTGCCCTAGGGAACCTGCTTTGGCAGGGGGGTTGGACTCGATCTCTTGAGGTCCCTTCCAACCCCTACTAATTCTGTGAATCTGTGATTCTTTTTAAAGCGATACTTTCTTTTTGGAAAATCAGATTTGCTCCATAACGGTGGGTATTGATGTTCTGATTGCTACAAGAAGTCTGCCTTTGGCAATGTTTTTGCTGCTTTGGTGTTGAGTGGTTGGAGGGGTTTCTGTTTCAATCAGTTCTCCTGCTCTCTTGGACAGCCAGAAGACCCAAACAGACCCCTGTGACTGCACGGTGTCGATGTCTTCAGGGAGGCTCAGCGTTAGGCTGGTGTTACTGCTGAAGAGGTTGGGGTTTTTTCCCCTCTTTACTGCTGTTTTCTTTTCTCCCTTGCAATGGCACAAGTAGCATGGCTGGCCAAGGGAATGGATCAGGAAACTAAACCCAATGAAGATTTGTAATATTTAAAAGAATTAAACTGAGTTGAGAAGTGGGGAGAAATAGAAAATCTTTCATTCCCTGCCTGCTTTCCCCCAACTTTTTGGGGAGCAAGAGTTTGAGGAGAGCAGGTAGGTGTTGTGTCCTCCTCTCTATGTTTCAAAGGGCTCCAGCCAGTGCTAGAGGGGAAGCTGGGCTGCTTTCTTGCACCCCAAAAATAGCTTCATCCAAGGCTCTATGGCAGGATAATGTGAGGAGTTTGCAGTCCTACAATAGCAGATGAGATCATGTCCTGTAGATGTTGCAGAGGGACAAATATTGTCTGTTCAGCCTCTTTTGTGTGTACTAAGGCTGCATCCAGATGAGGAATTCCAGAGGCATGCTAGGTTTGCTGCAACATACCCTGTGGCTACTGGCAAAATTGCATTTCACACTAGTTAAAAGGAAAAGAAAAAAGAATACTGTGTGAGAAACAGATCATATTTTGGCCCACACCTCCCAGCTCTCATACATATGGGGAAAAGTAGTGGGTACCAAACGGGGGATTTTCAAAGTGACTGTGAAAAAATTATGTGCCAGACTTACATCAGAGGTGTAGGGAAAACAATACTCAGATCCTTTGGTGTATGAGAATGATTGTTTTATTTTTTTATAGTAAAAAAACTGAGAAATGTCCTTATGTGTCGCAGCTGAGATAAATTAACAGCTCACCGTGTAGTTGTTTACTTCCTCTGCCTTTACTAGGAGTTACCTGATCTTCTCTCCCCTTGTGCTTGCACCGATGCTCACCAGAATGGTGAGAAAGGGCTTTTGTTGTGGCATGGAATGTTTTCCTGAGATGCTGTCTACTGTTTTAACAAGTTGAATACCAGATGCTCAGAAGGACTTCTGGATCTGGACTTTGCAAGCCATGGACCCCGTTCAAGAGTAAGTGGGCAGGAGAGAGGAAAGGGACTGCTCTCTTTCACCTGAGGCAAACTTCATTCATTTCCAACTGTTCTGTGAAACCCTGGGTTGGTTAAGGGAGGAATTTCACAAGTACTTTAACAAGTATGTGATGCTGCTTCAGCCCTTTGTTTTCATTGATGGCGAGTGAATGGTATCTGAAGATGCCTATGCACAAACAAATGATTTATCAAGCTTACAGGGTACCTGCCTGAGGAAAATAGCAGAACTGAAGGACTGTTGAATGGATAATGTGTGAAGGGGTTGTTGGTGGTTGTGAACTTGGTTGGAATACAAGACAGCAGGAAAGGGAAGCTTATTTTCTATGGTATCTAGGTGATGTGTGTATTGAAGTTTGATTAATGAAAAGAAATAACGATCTTGCCACATCATGGAATCTATTTCTTTTCCTGCAAGGTGACTGCTGAATGTAGATGAAAAATTCTTTTGTGCTCCCCTAGGAGAAAGGGTTAGGAATCTCATCTACAGCCTGACTGCCATGAAGACAGACTTGGCTTTTTTTTCCTACTATTCAGCCCTTCCAGAATTTCTACTGCCTTTAGGAATTCCAGGCTTTTTTGCAGGTATGGTAGGAGTTTCCTGTGTCCAGACACACAGGCCTTGTGGGGATGGTGTGGAAAGTGCTTGTAGGCTGCATGGTGGAAGACCCTTGGTGTACGTGGACATTCCCCAGTTGGGTTTCCTTGCCCCTTTAGCCACCAGCCATAGCAGGGGATGGAAATCCCTTTGGGATGTGGCAGCTCTGTCCTGAAGAGAGAGGAGTTATGCAGAAACTAATTTCACAGAAACATCTTCCAGGGCAGATTTTCTTTTCATTTAGTGTAAAATTAAGTGTGTTTTTCAGGTACACAGCGCTGAGTTCAGCTGTGGGGCAGACACCAGCATCTGACCTGCATTTTAGACTTGCTGGCTCTGTATTGGGGTGAGCAGGGCAGGCAGTAGGCTTGTGAGTTGTCAAAAATATTTATATCGAAGTATTTTGTGAGTTGTTTAAAATAGTTAGCTGTTGACTTTCCCAGTTATTTGGTATTCAAAATATAACCCAGTATATTTAGTGCTTTGCCAGTGATCAGTGTGTTGATGCCTGTTAGTATTGGCCAGCTAATCCATCTGGAAACAACGTCTCCAGCCAATGCAAAGTGGAGTATGATTGTGCAATATCCCCATGCTCTTTAAGTAACTTCAGAAACAACAAGCTTGGTGGATAGTGCTTTCCTTAATGTGCTAAAGTATTAGTGCTTCTGTTTTGATAGGTGAATGAAGAGCTACAAGAACCCCTTGAAAAAGTCTCTGTCCTGTAGCTTGGCCCCATCTGCTCCTAAGAATGCAGCGAGGCTACTGACTTCCCAGCATGGACCAGTGGATGTTGGGTCA
The DNA here is from genome assembly GCF_964237585.1 of Gallinula chloropus. Classification (NCBI taxonomy): domain Eukaryota; kingdom Metazoa; phylum Chordata; class Aves; order Gruiformes; family Rallidae; genus Gallinula; species Gallinula chloropus. The sequence continues at coordinate 81,933,103 of NC_140087.1, read as the reverse complement.
GGTATGCAAATTGTAGAGACATCATCACCTGTGTTCAGAAACATGTGTGGTCACTGAGATGGCTTTATTCTTCCCCAGACCGAAAACTGATGGCACGTGGTTAGTGATTATTCCCTTCTGAAAGGGAACAGTACCTCTTGGCTGCCTCAGGCTTTTAAACCTTGCTCTTATTTTATGCACATGGACATATATATTATCCAGAGAGGAATGAGTGTACCCAATAGTTCTAGCTATTATCAGCAATTAGAAAAGGGCAGACACTCCTTTCAGAAGGCTCTCAGTGAAGTTGCATGGCTGTTTTGAAGCTGAAGGCTGTTTCTTGGGCAACATCGAGCTGCCTTTCAGTGGGAAACGGAGGAAAGGGAGCTGTGGGAACTGGAGGGCTTGTGCTACAAGGGCAGCATGCTAGTTCTCAGGGTTAGAACCAAGCTGGAGCAGGCAAATGGGTACCTAACCAGCTGTGTGAGGAGAGTTAAGTTCAGCCTCAGCTTGCTAGGCCTGAATCAAATTTGCATTAGCAGAAGTAAGATTTTGCCCAGGAATAAATTCTGAATCTAGTTAACAAACAGGGAAATACCCTCCAGGGTATTAGATCTGAGAGCTCCTGGCTTGACTAGCCGTGGTGGACTGCGTGCTGGCAATGCCAATACCTCCAGGGATAAAGCTGTTGTGGGACTGAGCTCCTCAGAGCAGAACTTAACCAGAAAGAAACACCCATTAACAGCTCTCAAGGCTGACTTTCTATTATTTGCTTTTATCCCTTACACAAGTTACACTTGTAGTATCTTTTATCTGTTTTGGAAAACGTAGACTGCCATGAGCTATATGTGTTCAAGTCTAGCAAGGTAATGGAAGCCTTTCCCGAGGACCATGTGCAACTCTAAGTGTGGAAGGTTATGTCTGAGAACAGAGTAATGATCTGAGTAATGTGGTAACGGGGTTTGTAACAGTTCGTTATGCTGGCAACTAGAATTTCCTAGCAGTGTTAGTAATGTGGTTACTGTTAATCAGTAACCTGCTTAATCTTACTAACCTTCTTATTGTTAACCTGCCTAACTATTGTTAGTAATCAGCTTTTTGTTAGTAAGCCCTAACTATTAGTAGCATGTTTTGAGCTGTGCCAAGTGCAGATACACTTGGTTTTGGTCCTCTGGCTTCTACAGTACCATTTATGTTTGTGAAATTAAATAGAGTCTCATTTACAGTCTTAATTATCAGAAAATTAGGATATTTCTTGCTGGTAAACATCTGTCTTCTCTGCATAACAACCCTTTAAGCATTTGGGGGATTTATATGGCTAATCCCAGGTTGCAGTCCTGCAAGACACCAATTGTAACTGGACTGCACTAAAATGGTGAAGTCCTACTTGTCCCTCATCTAACCTCATCCCCTACTGGTGCCTGGGCTGTTTCAGTGAGTTAACTTGACTCAATGAATGGGTCTCAAAAATGAGGGGGGAAAGAAAGGACAAGGGAGGAGACAGCTTGTGCTTTTTGGGCACAAGCAAGCTGGTTTAGATGCTCAGCTGTCTATGAAGGGATTTACTCTGTGAGTAAACATGATATATGCTGACTGCCCAGTAAGACAGAGTTGGGGATTGATTTCTGTGTGCTTGTGCACACTTAGCACAGAGGGACCCTCTTAGTACCCACACCAGCATGTTGTGTCCTGCGACTTTCCATCTGTCTGTGCAGTTTGCCTTACTTGTATGATCTCGGCTTTCTCTGCTGCTCCATCTGACTTCTTGGTGGACTTAGTATACAATAGGGAAGGGAATTTTGCTGCTACTATTGTAAGTCCTAGTTCTGATGGGGCATTCCTCAAATACCTGTAGTTCCTCCTGCAGAAAGAAGCAGCTTTGAGTTTTGCTGGAGAGTGCAAGGGCTCTTTCTTCTCAATTTTTTCCCTGAAGCCAAGTAATAATCAAAATACTATACAACCAGAGATGTAAGACTGAAATTCCACTAAAGGAATTAAATTTGTGGCCAACTATATAAGATGTACTTTTACAAAGAATGTTTAATATATATTCTTGAATCTTTAGAGTGCCTATTATCTGCTAAGCTCAGGCAAATATTTCACTTTCTGCCATTCCGGAAGCCTGAGGATACTAAATGAGACTCTAATTAAACAATTTCAAAATAGTGATGACTAAACACTTTCTTCAAAAAGTCAAATTCTTTGGTTGTTCTCTTAATTTGGAGCAGCTGGGGAAGGTAATGAGGTAATAATTTTTTCCTCAAAGGAAAAGAGAAGGTAACCTCCTCCTTGATGTTACGGTAACTACGTACGCGAGAAGCCGTTTGAGGAAGTGGTATATAAACCAGGAATGCTTGAGAAATGCAGGTAAACATAGAAGGCAAACCAAAAAATAGAAACTCCCTTTGAAGAGGGGTGGTTTGTCTGCCCAAAGCTTGAGGTGTCCTGTAACTGTGCACAGTAGCAAATCTTGCTCCCGTACCCGCACTAGAATCCAGCAAGGTATTATGTGTTTGGAGCCTGTTTTCAGAGTCAGAGGCTTTGTTTTTAAGTGTGCTCGCTGTTTTAAAGGTCTTCAGTGGTGCTTTCATGTTAGCTTTCAAAACTGGGATATGCCTTTTCCTGTGGAATTTGCTACTGCAAGTAACATGTCACTTCTGATGTCTCTCCTTCAGCAAGTGCAGTCAGCTTATTACAGTGTGCAGGTCCTATGGCCATTTTCAGCCTGGGCTTGACAGGTATCAGTATTTTTCCATAACAAACACACTACATGTGAGCAATAAATCTCCAGAATCTGCACTCCTTCCTTGGGATGTATATCCCCTACAAATTATACACACTTGCAAGCCAGTGCCTTGCAGTCAAGTGATAACACTGCCTGTAACATCAGCCTTCTTTGGCTTGGTGCACATGGCCACAGCTTTTCAGTGAAACTGGTGGCAGGTGTGAGCAGATACACAGCAGTGGAAGTTTTATTCAGAATTTCCAACCAAGGCTGTCTCTTGTATTGAGTATCACAAGAATCACTTAGAACCCTAGCATGGGATCTGCAGGGTTTGTGGACTTGCAGGTACCCTTCTTCCAACTCTGCTGGTAATACCATGCCTGGCACATCCTTCAAGTCAGTCTCTCTTATTTTCAGTTCAATATTTGTGGCTCAACTTGCCTGGGTCTCCTTGCAGCTTCAGGTGATAAATTCCCATTAAAGAAATGTAATTCTTGCACTTTAACTTCTTATTAATTCTACAGTCTGTATGCAAAGCTAGCCTCTTCTTCCCAGGCAGTTTTTTTGATCCATTTTTTTTTTTTTTTGGATACACCTTTCTAATTTTCTTTGCAAATTTTGGAACATGTTTCTACTTTTGTGCTTTGGCCATTAATTAAAATATTAAAGCCAGAATATTCAATACTCTGTGAGAAACTTTTCTATTCCTCTCCCTGCTGCTGGGGTAGCTTCTCTGAAAGTGCAACTGCTCATGGCTTCTCCTTTAACGAGCTGCTCACCTTAAAATGCTTTTATTATATGATATTTTGTGAATCACTTTCTTTTTCCTTCATATTAATGGCACCAGAATGTTTCTGTTCTCCTTCCTCATGGCACTGCTCTGTGTCTTGGTAATTCACTGAATCATTTCACTTGGATTTGGGTTTTCATGTTGAGATTATTTGGGTTATTTTTTCTTTAAATACAGGAAGTTTCATTTCTGGGCCATCACACCATTAGTTTCTGCCTGTTTTGCCCACATTTTAAATCATCCTAACAAAAAAAAAACCTGACTTGTTTTTTAGGCCAGTGTGGTGTTCATCTCATGACAGTGTGGTTTGTGTGCCTTACCCTTTGTTTGAAGGTGTTTTTTTTCACTCCTGTACTCTGCTTCATGAGCTTTAATTCATCCTGACCTGTTTCTCCCCAAACTTTTGTGATATTTTTTTTTGCTATTTATTTTTAATTCCTTATTAGATCTTACCACTTTCTTGTTTGCAATCTGATTTCTGATCAAGGTGGGGTTTTTTTGACTTAAATGTCATGATTCTTGTACTTGGAAAACCTGTGCTGCTCCAAGTGATTTCCATAACTGGCTCCTTCAATATCTCAAAATTCCATCGCACCTTTTTTTCAAATTAAAGAATCCTAGTATATATTGTCCTGTGAAAGCCAAACTACCTTCTGGTCATATGAAAACCATTCTTTATCTTTGATCATTCTTGTTGCCATCTTTCACTTACATAATAAATCCCTTTTAAGACAGAAGGACCAAGACTGCACACACCAGCCAACATGGAATGTCTTTTTATTTCCCTGGTGTAAAGTACTGTCTAGTCTAGCAATACTTTTTCAGCTTCACATATATTTATTTACCATTATTAAAACTGTTCTGTTCTGTCATGGTCATAAGATCCTTCAGCATGTTCTTTGCAGTCTGAATTTCTTTTCATAGCCTGGAATAACTCCATGGCCTCAGCAGACTCTTTGGAATGGATACTGCAGATCCCTTCTGAGGATGCTGAAGTTTTTGTCTCATTGACTGTCAATAACTAAACTTACAGTTTGAGAATTGACTTTTTTCTTCGCTCAACTTTTCATTGGTTATTAATTCCTGAAGACCTTTCTTTTCCTACAATAAGGTTGGTTTCTTTAAGACCCTCTGACAGCAAACCGTGCCAAATGCTTCCTGGAAATCTAGGTAAAGCATATCAATTGGATCCCCTCAGCCCACATGATTCTGCTTGACTTTCAGCAATGCTTAAAAAAAGTGGAGGCATAACCTCCAAAAGCTCTACTTAACTCCTCCCTCTTATATCACATTTATCTGTGTTCATTTATTGTGTTATATAGTAAAAATACAGTGGAAAACTCAAAGTTACACACAAGTCCTCAACTCTTCCCTCTAAAACCTTAAAAAAAAGGGGTTTTTTGCTGCCTTCTTCCTCTTCAAGGGACTTGTAACATTTTTAGTCTTGGTCTTAATAATTCAACAATTACATATTTACATTCTTTTATAACAGTTGAGTGCTACTAAGACTTAAAACCAGATTTTTTTCTGATCTGAATAACCTTTGAGAACCATAATTTAGAGCTCCACTGCTGCCTGTTTAATAAAAATTGATTTACTAGACAAAAATATCAGTCATGGGTGACCATGAACTCAGTGACACTGTACAACTCCTGAGAATTACAGAATGCTGACAAGCACAAGCAAACCAACCTCAGGTTTGTATTGTGGGGTTGTCTAACTAGAGATTGTAAACTCTTTTTTTTTTTTTTTCCTTGTGAAGTAATGATTAATATTTTTGCATATGACATATATAAAAGGGCCATTTTATTTAACTGAAAAAGTTTTAAATTAATATTAGTTATACTCACCCTTCAAAAATAAATAAAAGTAATAATGATAAAAATCTTCCCAACAGTGTTACTGGTTTTTAAAGCCAATAGGAGGAAATATAAGATTTAGTACCCTTCGATGCAGCATGGCAAGAAATTGATTTTAAAAAGTCAAACAATCCTTATTATTGTTAGTCCTTGCAGATGCTTTTGCAAAGTTGGTACTTTTAACAAATGTATTTACTATTCACTGAAGGTGTTTTTAGCACCTGTGTGATGTCAGGCTGCACTCTGTCCTGATAAAGCTTGCTAGAAATCCCTGCTTGTGCTGGGAAGACTTAAGCCAAGAGCTTTAAATTCACAGTTCTGTATTGGGTGCAAAAAGCCAAGTTTTCCTTTGGTTTCTACTTCATGGCCAGAGATGCAATAGGTTCCTGAGCCCCAGGAGGTAGTGTCTGCCTTCCTCTCAGTCATCTTCACTGCTGGGTTTCTCTTCTGAATCATCATTTTCATATTCTTCATTCTCATACCCGGAGGCACCCGCAGCTTCAGGGTCAGACTGCTCCTCCTCTTCATGCTCCTGCAACTGGGCACAACCAGAGCTGGGTCTTGATTGATCATCAGCCTCCTCTTCCTCGTCCTCTTCCTCCTCCTCCCCTTCCTGGGAACAACCAAGTGGCAGACCTGCCTTTCCTTCCTCTTCCTCATCCTCCTCACGGTCCTGGTCAGAGGATGGGCTGGACTCAGCCTCCCCTGCATGGCAAGGCTGATGAGCAGGAGGGCTGGCTCTTGGCTTTTCCTCATCCTCCAGCTCACTGGACTGGCCATCCCACAGGGCGGTTTTGACACCTTTTCTCTCCTCTCCTTCCTCCTCCTCCTCCTCCTCCTCCTCCTCACCAGACTGCTCGGACCCAGGACTGCCATCAGCTGCTTCCTCAAAGGATTCTCTCTGTTTCACATGATCCTTGATGACTCTGAAAAGACAATTTGGGGTGTGAGGTTATTTTCAGGCAGGTTGCTTTCCAGGAGGCATTACACTACCTTCAGGTAATCCAGGACAAATCCTGGTAGGCTTGGCTGGGGTAGAACAGGGGAAGGAGAAAGGAAGGGGGCACACTAGTCTCCCCTTTTATGTTAGAAAGTAACTCAACAGTATTGCTTAAAGGTATATTTTTCCATTTTTGCTAACTTTTAAACCAAGATATAAAATGGATACTAAAAACTATTTTTATAAGCCTTATTTTAAAAGTTGTGTAAAGGCAGGATAGGATGAAGAGACTTAGTAACAACCTCCCAGAATTTTTGGTGGAAAGAACAAATAAACCCCCCATTTTTCTTCATTTTTCTTTGAAATCCATTACATAACACATCCCCTGCTCTCCTCTGTTTTATCAAACAAGATTTAATTCAGGAAAAGCAATAAAAAAGACATACTAATGCTAAGGCTAGTAAAGCTAATTGCATAGTGAACACTTACCTGGGAAATACTACAAATAATACATTAAAAAAAACCCAACCCAAACCTACACATCTAAAATTACTTTCTAATTACTAGGTATGTAGTGGCAAAGCTCTACCTTTCTCTGGCATCACTGGAGTTAATAAAATCTTCAGCCCTGGAGCGTTGTAGCAATTTAGTAGTTTCTCCTTTCTTTGAAACAAACTCTGGGCATATCCCCAGTGCTCTCAGTCTGTCACAATAATGCTTTTCTGCAGCTATCCTGGCATTTTTCTGTAGGAAAACCACAATGGTTATGTTATCTAAATAGATTGTCTGTCTTGTGATGCTTCTGCTTATATTGATGCTTATTCACTGCAGGTAAGAAAGGCAAAACAATACTTGAAACCTTTACACCAGGTTTCACTTTTCTGTGCTAGTTTAAATCCAGCTTGTTCCCTGCTTCTCCTTTATTCCCTCTCTGGGAGCTGCTGCCCTCAAAAAAAAGTAGTGTTGGGTCTCCTTCTTAGAGTGCTATTTAACAATTACAGAGAGATGCATCTCTCTGGGAAACTGAGGGTGTAAATTCTGCTCCTTCAGGTAGTATCTGAGCAAGGAGGACTTCTCCAGGCTACATCGATGCTCCTGCCCCACAGTGATGGCAGACAGGAAACCCACACAGACTGAAGGGACGAGGGAACCAGTGATCTACAGCTTGCTGCTTCTCTGGGTTTGGAAAGAGGTCAAAGATCACACTACCAGCACCCAGTTGTACTGAAATGGAGATAAAATGTATGCTGCCCCTGAGCTTTACAGTAGGCATTAAGAATGCCTGACACTTCTCATCACTTCTTTCCCAACTTAAACCCCTTACATTCTCACTGTGGGTTTTTTGTTCTGCTTAGAGATCCTCATGTTGTGACTGAATTGGACAACAAATTTACAACAGTGATATTAGTTCCCTGTGCAAGTGTGCCATGAATGCTTAGTGACAAAAATTGGCACTGTTTCTGTGGAGGTGTAGCAACAGATTAACCCAGACAAATTCTGGTCTCATATCAGGTATCTGATGTTTGGCTGCCCATGTCTTATGTGGTGTTTGAAGGGTAAGAATACAGAAGCAAGATAACCTGAGCGACTCTTTCCAAAAGCAACGGCTTTTGTTTTACTCTTTCTTCCATTTCTTGCAACTCCTGCAAATATTCTTGCATTCTCTGCTTCTCATAGTCCCTAAGGGAAAATAGAGTACAGGAGAAATTATTATTCATTTATAATACAAGTAGTAATTTTCTATAGCAGCTAAATTGCTTCTAACAAACTACACACACTGTCCTACTTTAAGATATGTATAAGGTAAATGATTTTATGGTGGTTATGGGGCCTGATTGTGGGTTGTCACAGCAGTTGCTTGTTTGTAAGTCCCGAACTCTTTGTGGAGTAGTTGCTTTGGGTAAGAGGTCCTGGCTATTGAGGTGAAGTAGGGGCTGAATTTGGACTCATGGGGGGGTGGGGGGGGGTGGGGCTTTGGATACATTTTAAAAATTACAATTTTGTACAGATATCTTAGTTGTTTCAAGCAAAACTTAACAGAATACACCATAGGAAATTAGCATTATTAAAGAGAAATCAGTATGTTGATGTTCAGTGATGAGAATCTTGCTACTTTAGTGCTGTATCTCACAGGAGAGGCAGCCACTTTCTGCATCACAGGAGGCTTTTTCTCCTAGTTGCCTAGTTAATATACCAGGATGATGAAACTGTTGATTCATCAACTGAAATGGTATCTCAGGTCATAGCAAGCACTAGATAATCCAGGTAGTAATCCCTGGTGTGTGACACAGACACCTCTTTGTGATGTTGCCTCTGTGCCGGGCCAGCTCTAGCAGTGTGAAGTCAGACACTTAAGGGCATGGACAAGACCTAGGGGCTTTTATGCTTCTGTCTCCAGCCTCTTTCCCTTGCCATCCTCTGACTGTCTGGGATATGGCTCTGTCTTAAGGCAGTTATTCACCATTTTGAGGGAGCAAGGTTCATTGTTGCTGCTTGCTCAGTCTCTCAGGCGGCTTTCTACAACCCTAATTAGCTGTTAGGAGAGCGCTTCCATTAATGCACCTTATTACCCAGCCGATGCTGAAATAAGCATTATCAAGTTAAGCACTCATACCAACCTTAATGCATCAGCACTAGCAAAGTAATTGTGCTTTGCCAGAGCTTAATTTTATGTGCAGACAAGGATTAAGCAGGAGTGTTTTACAACACTCCTAAAATCTGATTAAGCTCAATACTGTAATGCCGAGTTTGCTGCTGAACGAGCTCAAATCAAATCTGTAAACACTTCCACTGTTTGATTTCTCTGCCTGGGTTCTGTAACTCAGATTGTTTTCTGCTTCTGTCCTGGAGCCAGCAGATCATCTGCCCAAGGATGCTTATGTTATAAAGCTCCTGTTCTTAACAGTAGCTGCTGGTCCTGTTGTGAAAGTGATCCTGCTTGAGCTCTGACTCTGGCAAAATACTTTGAAAGGACTACTGCACCACTGTGCCTCTGCTCTCCAGGATCTCATGTGGGCCCTGCTTACCCTAGACCACTGCTGTGCTTCCTGCATGTGCTTTGGCTTCCCCCCCTCCCCCCATCATCTTTCTGGGGGGTGACAGGTGGGCCTAAATGTACAGGGCATAGTCAGGGACTGCCCGCACGGCCGAGCAAAATGCTTGTTGCAGTGCTGCTTTGGGCATACCCTGGCTTATACTGCTGAGCCCCACTGTGCTTTGTGCTTTCGCTGTGTGGGGAGTGCACATGCTTTAGCTTCTGCATTCTCTCTTCCAGGTTGCTGTGCAGCAGCAGTGTTGGCAGTGAGGAGCCATTACAAAGTTTGCAAGGTGTGGTATTGTCTATCTGCACTATTTCATCAGACTGCCTTAGGACAGACCAAAGTTAAAGCCTATTAAGAACAAATCTACATCTTTCCATTTTAGCTGTAAAGGAGAGACCCATGTAAAGCAAAAAGAATGATGAAACCTCATTTATTAGGTCTTAACTCCCAGCCCTACCTTCCACCCTCATCTCACAAAGATCTCTGTCCTGGACCATATTCTAAACACCTCCCTCAAACTTTCTGAGGGTAACTTGAAAGCTGCTAGTCCAAGCTGTGAATCTTGTAATCAGGTGTAGCTCTGGTCATCCACCCTGGTACTGTTTTGCCCTACTAGTGTCAGTTTCTGGCAGCCTGCCTGGCTACAGGAAATGGGGATTCACAATCGCTGCCCAGGAATCCTGCCTATGTGAGAAGCAATGGGGCAGAGCAGTTGGTACCTCCCACTGTCTCCAAGTAATGGTTCCTTAATGGATGATCCTGCAGCAGGGCCATCGTGCCAGGAGGTTAAAAACCTCACCCAAACAGGACTGATTTTTTTTGTTTTAGGGTTAAAAAGAACCAGAAGCAGAACTGCTTACATCAGCCACAAACACAAGGCCAAGCACCAGTTTTAGAGTTAAATTGGCATCAGAGATTCTGGAGCCAGCTGGATTGAGAAGGCAGATGATGTCTTTATGTACTACTTTGCTCAGTGGCTAGAAAGAGGGTTGGAATTTGTATCTCTACTAAAGGTAACTTTGAATCCTGTTCCTCCTAAGGGCCAGCAACTTCCTCCTTAGCTGCTGGTACAGCTGCTCAATTAAATTTATATTCCTGATCCCATTTTCCCCTCTTAAGTGGGGAATTGGTGGGATGAAGAGGTGAATTGTGAAATGTTTGCTACTTGAGGACTAGCACCAAAGTAGTACCAGCACCCATCAATCCAGCAGTGCAAGGATAGCCTGCATAATTACACTGTTCCTTTTCCTTCTGTGTTTGAACATTTCCTCTTTAGTTGAGAGAAAACAAGCTAACCTACTATACTATGAGGTGGAATATATAGATCAAAATAATCAGAACAGGCAACAGTTTCCCAGTTGAGATACTAAATTTGGCCACTTTTAGCCTATACTGTAAAGTGAGGGGTTCAGGGGGTGCAAGAAAATACCTGAATGTTTTTAATTTGGATTTAGACATCTGAGCAAGGCTCTGATGTGGGTCATTGGCCTCAGCCCGAGCTGTTACAATTTTCTGGAATTTTTTCATTCTTTGTTTCTTCTTTGTCCTGTTCCTTTTCTGTTGTTCTTCCAGCTTTCTCTTTTCCTCAAGTGAATTCCTGGGTGGAAAAATAAACTTAAGGCTGAATCAATTTTAAACTGAAAACAAGACTTCAAAGGAAGCTTTGGCAAAGGAGATTCAAGGGAGAGAAACAGGGTGGAAGTAGGGATGGTGTAAGAGGACAGGCGGTATGTGCTGGTTTTAGGGAGTCAGGCATGTCCTTGGAAACAACAGTTGTTTGTCCCTTTCCTGTGGATGTTCTGAGAACAATGCAGTACTGTGTTATAACAATCATAAATGCTAATTAAGTTCTATAGTTAAAAATTTTGAGCTTTCAATTGTAATTAAGTCTTTATATTAATACATTCAAGTCCCATATTCACTTCATGGAAGGATTAACTACATACATAGGAATGCACCAGAATTCTACCCTTAGTGAAGCTCTACACCTTCTGTCTGCACTCTACAGTGGTCACCTTACAGCTTGTAGCCGTCGTCTGGTGGATTCTGTGATTCTTGGTGATTTAGATCCTCCAGGTTCTGAGAGATGGGAAGTTGCACTTGAATGCCTCATCTGAGGTTTACACCTTGGAGAAGTGTATGGCCAGCGTGTTTCTTTCAAATTCTCTTCATCCTCTTGGATGTCCTTCAAAATCTTGCCCTTGTTTGAGGGAATGTGTGGGGTACGAAGGTGGAAAGGCTCGCAGACTGTGAGGTGCCTCGTTTGCTTCCGGTGCAGGAGCCGTTTCTGAAACTTCTGGTGTAGCAGCTCAAAATTGGGAACATTTGGTTTGATCCTGAGTGTATGTTCTGCTTCCTTGGGTTCAGGGCACTTGTGTTTCTTCTTTTTCTTGGCATTTGTTAAAGCCAGCCTGCTGTTGGGTAGAGAGGAATTGCGTAGCAACTCTTCAGCTCTCATCCTGATCCTGATTTCTCTGTAGAGCTCTTCCTCCTTCAGCTTGTCGTTAACTGTTGGACTATAAATACGTTTGGGAACTGGTTTTGCTTTGAACAGTTTGCTTTTCTTTTCAGGTGTGGAAAGGTCTCTTAACTGCATTTTCCTCATTTCCTTCCGTTGCTTCTCACGTTCAATGAATTTAAACGGCTTCTGAGAAGCCAGAAGCTTGAGTTTGCTTCTCTCCTTCACAGACCTCCTGCGTTCTTCGTTCTGCTGCATGATTTCATGGTAGAGTGGAAGGAAAACAGCAGCAGGCACTGGATTGGCTCGGAATTTTTTCTGACACTCTGCTTCTTCCTCTAGTTGCTTCTTCAGTAAGTTATTTTCCATTTCCATCTGTGACTTTGATTTGATGTTCTGTTCTTTTTTCCTAGCTTCTCTAATGGTCATTTGGAAAGGCTTGGGCACGGTGATTTTTGGTGACCACGCTTTCTGTTTCTTCTCTATGGTTCTGAAGGCTGGTGAGCTTGGTAAGCTGTGTTTGGTGTGAGAGATGTAGTCTTCCACACAGAACCCGTCCCACATTTTTTCGATCCGTTGCTTAGCAAACACTGATGATCTGGTTTCACTGCTGTTTTCTTTGAAGGATAATTCTCTGTCAGAACCATCAGATGCACTTGAGCCTAAGGGATCACTTAAGTCAGAGTCTGAAAAGGATTTGTGCAAGTTTAGAGGCTGATAGGAGCTCTTCTCCCAAGTTGGCCTTTAAAAATAAAAAGGGGGAGGGGAACAACTTGTTTAGAATCCAGTTCAACATTTCCAGTAACTTCTGCTCTAAGGTGTTGCTGGGTACTTACTCATGTCAGATCTCTTAGTTAAGCCAGCACTTCTTAGGAAATGCACCAGGCTTTACTAAATGTGTTGCCCAATCCCTGCTTGTAAATCTCACAGCCCGACAGCAAGGTGAATAAACCTTTTTGTTATTAAAACTAACTCTTCTGTGATTATCTGCTTCTAGGAAATCACAAGAGGAACACATTCCAGCCCCAGAACAAACCCTGATGTATCACAGAGGACTGCAAAGATGACAGTCTTCAGATGAAAGTTACCACCAACTTACCTACAACACACTCTAGAAGCAGCAGTTTTCTTGACTGAGGGATGTATTCCTTTTAAATACAGCTTATTCCGGTACATGCTCTCTAACTTTGCCATGGTCTCCATGTGGGCGTTCTTCAGCTCTTCCAGCTTCAAGTAATATTCCTGATTGGAATTGCTCATTTTGGAAAAGTCGATCCCAAAGTCAGAGTGTCTATTTAGGGTCTGTTCTCTGCCAGGATTTGAATCCAAATCAGAACCATCCTGAAAAGAGATGTTTAAAATTGCCTTACTGTTAGAAGAAAGGGGGACCAGGTTTTTATTACTGCTTTAAGTCTAATGAACGATACAGTAACAGCACATAGAGGTTCCTGTGTGTACAATGTTAATGCAGAGCTACAGGGAATGACCTTACCTGTGATAATTTCTACTGTGAGTGGCCTACTTAAAGTATGTAAAATTAAAAGTCTGTCCCAGTAATTAATATATTTATTCCAGGAAATACATTGGAAAGGAATTATCAAAGGAAAAGAGTTAAACTCTTTTGTAAAGTGTAACTTTTCCTTGATTATTGCACAGCTCCAAAAAAGACCCTTTATTTAAAAACAAACTAACCCACCCCAGAGCCTTCCCTGCCTCCCATTTCCACAAGCATTCTAAAACTGTCATTCAATACCCTGTACATAAATGCTTATTCCCATTTCCATAACTTACTGTGAAACAACGGGGATTCTGTTCTGCTTATAGTCCCACTGCTCCTTGGCAGCTGTGTGCAGGTAAGCACAGGCTTTCAATATGTTTGGCTCACACAGCTTAGATACGCTTCTGAACCCAGGTTACTCTGCACTACACTACGAAGGCTTTGAGCAGCATGTCTTAAATTGAAGGAGTAGTTTCGTCCAAAAAAATGTTAGAGAGGTATTTTAATAAGCTTTGCCATTCCAACACAGTCTTGGTTATGATTTGCTGTGTTTCCTCTCCAGACACCTGGAGCTCGCTGGTTCCCTGGCACAGTGACCGGCTGGAACAGGCATTACATGAGCAAGGGGGCAGGTTTAAAAAGCTGTTCCAGACCACCCGGCAACAGGCACCGTCCACCTCCTCCCGAATCCGGGGCTCCTGACATCGTCCGTAACCCTCCAGCTCCGTTCGCGATCTGCTGGCGGGTCCAAGCCTCTTCCCTGGTCTGGGGCATGGCCATCTCTTAAATCAGCCCTTCCTGGCCGGGGCGTAAGAAGCTCATTAAGAGATTTGCGTTGCCAGGGGCTGCAGCAGGACCATCTGTCAAGTTTTTCCACGTCTCTGTGTGTGTGTGTGTGTGTGTGTGTGTGTGTGTGTGTGTGTACCGCTGGTTTGCCGTGCACAGCAGGTAGAGTGAGGTTACGGTGAGCCCATCACCCCGTCTCAGGCCTCCCGCATCCACCCGGTTTTCCAACAACCCTTGATGGGGCATCCCTCCTCCTCCCCGCCGTCAGCCGTGCTCTGGAGCCCGGGAGACACAGACACCCCGCCCGAACTCCCTCCCCCTCCCAGCGCGGCGGTACCTGCGCGGCGGCGGGGGGCGGCCCCCGCTCGTACAGCGCGGCGGGCGCCCGGGTGCGCGGGTCCAGCGGGGTGCGGAGGCAGGAGGCGGCCAGCCGCGCCGCTCGGTGCGCCGCTTCCATGGCGCCCGCTGCCACCGAACCCACTGAGGGAGGCGGGACGGCTCGGGCGGAAGGGGAGGGATTTGGCCGCCGCCGCCGCGGCGGGGGTCCGGCCGGTTCCGGTCGGCCCCGGTTTGCCGGCAGCGGCCGCTCCGAGGCGGAGCCCTGCGCACGGGCGCGGGGGTAGCCCAGGTCTGCCGGAGCCCTTAGGACCGGCGGCTGCAGCTCCCCTCTGTTCTCCTGGTAGCAGAAGGGAGCTGAGCGGCCCTTCTCGCAGCCCCGCTCGGCTCCGGCGTGTCCCGGCCTGGGCTGCGGGTGCCCGCGGGGAGGTGGTGAGGGCCTGGAGCTGGACTCTGCTGCCTCGCTGTTTTCTGCTTAGGCAGATGTGTGCAGTCCCCAGCCTTTTGTAGGTCACCTTTTGTGGGATTTTAGTTGGAAGTCAAGATTTTCTCCTTGACAAACAAACAGACTTGTGTTTCACACTGAGTCTCGAGGTTTCTCCTGCTGAGGCGGTTGCAGAACAAGGGGCAGCTGGGAGCAGCTCCCTGTGTAGGGAATCACAGAATTGTAGGGGTTGGAAGGGACCTCAAGAGATCATTGGGTCCAACCCCCCTGCCAAAGCAGCTCCCTAGCTCATATTGCACAGATAGGCATCCAGACAGGTCTTGAGTATCTCCAGAGAAAGAGACTCCATCACCTCCCTGGGCAGCCTGTGCCAGGGCTCTGTTCCCCTCACTGGGAAAAAGTTCTTTCACATGTTGGTGCGGAACTTCCTGTGCTCCAACTTGCAGCCACTGCCCCTTGTCCTGTCTCCACAGACCACTGAAAAGGGGCTGGCCATTTCCCCCTTGCATTCCATGCTTAAGATACTTACAGACATTAATTGGATCCCCCCTTAGTCTTCTCAAGACTGAACAGCCCCAGCTTATTCAGCCTCTCCTCATAGGGGAGATGCTCCCGGCCCTTAATCATCTTCGTAGCCCTTCTCTGGATTCTCTCAAGGAGATAGATCCCTGTCCTTTTTATACCAGGGAGCCCAGAACTGGACACAATACTCCAGGTGGGGCCTGACCAGGGCAGAGTAGAGGGGGAGGATTACTTCCTTTGACCTGCTGGCCACACTCCTCCTGATGCACCCCAGGATCCCATTGGCTCTCTTAGCCACCGAGGCACACTGCTGGCTCATGGCCAACCTGTCATCTACCAGGACCCCCAGCTCCTTCTTCATAGAGCTCTTCTCCAGCAGATCATCCCCCAGCCTGTACTGAAACAAACGGTTGTTCCTTCCCATCAGTGAGGGCCAGACCCATGTAGGGTGTTGAATTGCAAACATTTGTTTCTTCAGTGCTGAGTTGTCAAGAATGAGAAGTGTGTCAAGATGGGGAAGAAAAGCTTTAGTCAAAGTTTATACATAAACCAGGTCATTGCTGGACACAATCCTGTGGGGTAATTGTAATTTAGTCCTTGATACCTTTAAACAGCCAATAAAAAGCTTAATGCAAAGCATGAATGCCTACCTCAATTGTTGAATTTATTTAGTATTTTAATTACTCTGAGTGTTCTACTTAGCTCAGCATGATAGGAACAGAACCAACAATAGCTGGTCAGCAGAGTGGTAAAAGCTTACTCACAAGCTCCATCTCTGACCCATTGTGAAGAGAGGTTCAAGAGTCATGCAAGAAAACCTTCCCTTCACCAAGGAATCTGGTCACCTCAGTATAGGAGTAACAGGCATGGAAGGGTTAATTCACTGTTTCAGGCTAACAATTAGAAGGTGCAGTGTTTATATGTAATGTTAAGAACAAGAAGTCTGGGGCTGCTGGGCTTTTCCCCTGCATTGCAACTTGGTTCACCAGTGACTCAAACACAGAGACGCAGTGACGCCACTGGGGTCACCCACTCCCTTCACGTATCAGCAACTTCAATGTATAATCAATGTGCTATTTCAGAGAAGTGTAATTTTCATTGTTACAAAGTTGTGTACTTGGGCTTCTTGACCAATTTTGGGAAGAACGAGTGTTTGGGAGGGGAAGGGGTAGATTTATTTACTTAAGCTGCCCAAAGTTGCATTCCTGGGGTTTTCCTTAACAGAACCAGGACATCGTCACCACCATGGAAGGGATCAGACTGTTTCAGAGACAGACCTGGTTCTCTCAAAGTGGTTTAACTTGATCCCTTCTACTCTAGGTACTACAACTAGGCTTAAACTTGTCTTTTTAGAGCTAGGTTTAGTTTTGATGCATAAGCAGCTCCATGTGAAGGCTGCCCTTTGCAATACTTGGGCTTGTGCGATGGCATCAGCAGGAACAAGTGGAACAAGGCATGTGAGGGCACGATCCGAAACATGAGAGCAGCCTGAAGTGCCATCGCTGCACTGATGCTCTTTGAGTCCAGCCAGATTTAAGGGAAATAATACTGCTCTGTTACCCATAAGTCCTTACAGAAGATGCTCTGAGCTGCTGTGTTACTCAGAGGGTAAATTCAAGGGTGGCTGGAGGCTGCACTACAGGGGCCAGTTATTTGGTGTTGGCTCTGAAAAGTGTGAAGTAGGAACATAAAGCACAGAAAAGCCCACAGAATGAAATTTACCTTATTTCTAGTGAAATCACAAAGCAAAGACAGTGGTAGACTAGTGCCTGTTTATTAATAAACAGCATTTCCTGTCTGAAACCAGAACCCTTATTAAATTAACGTGACTGAAGTACAGTCTTTGTGGAGTTTAAAACAATTCACACAGGCTCTTTCCGTAAGGAAACCTTACTCCAGACTACAGGGCAGGAGCACAGGGCACAGTCCCCAGTTCCCCTCTTCAGCTTACCGCGTGTTCACCTGCAAAGAAGAGTTCCCACAGTCAGGCACAGGAAACCCCAGGGTGCTGAGAACACCACGGTAACTGTGTTCTGAAGCACAGGGAGTTTGATGACCCCAACTGACTGGGAAAGAAGACAAGACACAATGCAAAGCCTACTCACCACATCATCTATCTTCAGAATACTGCGCACGGTTTCCGTTGCCAGAGTCAGCGCACTCAACGACACCAGCAGCGGCTGGACAACCAACTCCTCCAAGATGTTGGAAATGCCACCCTGGGAGAACAAGGAGCTTTTACTTTGTGCAAGTCAAGACTCTCTGGTATTCTAAGCCCTGCCTGTACAACCCCTTGTTACCTTCCTGACGTTAATGCCGGCTGTTTTCTCTCCTTGAGCGTGTCGATTCCTCAGCTCCGTTACCGTTGAAATGGGGTTGAGGCCCGCGTTTTCAGCCAGCGTAGAGGGTATGACTTCCAGCGCGTCTCCGTACGCACGGACGCAGTACGAGTCCATACCCCTCAAAGTGCGGGCGTACTCGTTCAACCGCAGTGCCAGCTCTATCTCCGGTGCTCCTCCTCCTGCAATTAAAGCTCTGAGGAAAGAAATTAAAAGCCAAACCTCATTTAACTGCATAAACTAATGTTGTTTTTTTTTTTTTTTCTGTAGTACTAACATTAAAATTAACCAGAGACATTACCTTTTCTTAACTAAGCATCTTATGACACACAGGGCATCGTGAATTGAACGCTCTGCCTCTTCTAGCACAAGTTTGTTGGATCCACGTACCACGATGGTTACGGTTTTTCCAGGGTTTGTGCAGCCTGTGATCTGAAACATAAAGCCAAGTAACAGGACTGGAACAAAAAAGGTACGGACAAGGACTTCAGCGGGTATCTGCAAGCTCTAGAACAGTGCTGATATCTGGCTGAGCACACCTACTATGCTTCCCATGTCAGTGGCTACACTGGGATTTGAAGTAGGTACTTCAATGTAGTAACTCTGGTAGTAAGAGACATTAAAGTGAGCAGTTCTGCCAATTATTTTACTAAGTAGGTCTTAACAATTTGGGCACGCACTCACCTTTATTAGTTTCCCAGAACCGTTCAAGTTGACCTCCTCTGCCAGCTCAGCAGACCCCAGCATGTCAGGAGTGAACTGGTCAATGTGAGCAACAGGTTTGGTTCCAATTGTCTGAAAAATAATGGGGGAAAACCAAATTTAATCCAGAACCTGAACTGCAGCATCTCTAAGAACACCATGTAACTTCTTCCAGTGTATTACAGTAAAACACAGACAGGACTATGGCTGTTACTCATCCTGAATCTTTCTAGAAATGTGACTGCTCTTTAGGGAAACATCTGCTCTTATGTTATAGTCAAAACATGAAACTTGTGAGTGTCAGAATAAACTGGCATGAGCCACATGCTTCCTTTTGGGGTGAGATCCCACCACATCTGCTGCTTTACCAGCCACTCGTGTTAAATCACTTTACCTTACAGATGAACTCGATGTCTTCTCGTTCAATGTCTTTAACCACCATGATCTTAATTTTGTTCAAGAAATGGAGGGCCAGGTCACTGAGAGCATCCCTAAAACCAAGAGGGAACTTGTCAGTCCACAGTGTTATTTCAGTAACCTGGTCATACTAGCCAGCTGCATGCTTCTTACCAGCAGTGCTAAAATGCTTTAACTTTGGAAGTAGGGAGGGCATTAAACCAAAAATACAGATGAGACAAGTGCTTTTGGAAGGTATGGTCACCCACACAGCCACTCTGCCAAGTGTGGCTTAGTGTTTGGCTTCAGTTTTCCAGGTATTTCAAACAATTCCACGTGTCTCCGCAAACACACCAGTGTACTACTGGCCTACTACGTGTGAACGTACCGCAGAATAGACTTCTGGATCAGCAGCACGTTGCATCCAGCCTTCTTAATCTGCTTCACTAAGTTTAGAATGTAGGCTCTCTCTTCACGTAGGACTCTGTCCATTTGGGCATAATCAGAAACAACTATTTGGTTGTCCATCTATTTGGGGGGAAAAAAGCCCAAACAAGTCAACAAGTATTAGGAACAACTACTGACCTGCATAGCAGTATCGAGATATTTTGCGTCCTGTAACTCAGGAGCCTGCGATTCAAAGTGAACAAACACGACTATAAAATGTGTCATCTCAGATGATGAGAAGTGCTGGACTTCTCTGAACTATTCTCTTAGACAAACAGTAGGTTCTTTAAGAGTATCTGTGTGTACCCAGATTACAGCTGTGATCCCACAACATCCTGAGAAAACATTTCCCTTCCATTTGCAACTCCCAAGTGCTACATCCCAGGGTTTCACTCTAGTAACAGTTGAACTTACATCTGTCTTTGGAGCAGACAAGCAGAACTGAATGAGGCCTATTTTGGCTTTTTCCACTCTGGTTACACCGGTATTTGCCACCTTCTGAGTCAAGACAAGTCCTTCAACCAGTTCACAATCGTCAATTGTGCCCCTGGAAACAAAACCAAACCAATCCATGACTCTGGAAAGTTCATTCCACAGAGACAAAGTTCATCCAGTTAAAGACTGTTTCTTACCCCAACTTCTTAACAATTTTAATATCTCTGAGATCCACGCTACTAGCTGTAGTTGGGTCAATCACCTTCATCACTGCATCCACACTCATTGGAGAAAGCAAACTGGAATACTGACACACAACCTGAGGAATTTATCAGTGAAGAAAAAAAAATGGTGAGAGATAACACTGATAAACAGTAATTTCATCACAGCATCATCATTGTGTTTTAGTGCCTGACTTGCAAATTTTGAAACAAACGCTCTTTTCCATCCAGATGTCTTACTAGGGGATTCTTCTGAAGTGCTACTCAGTTTCAAGGAAAGAGCAGCCACACTGGTAGGAAAACCTTTGTCTCAGAATTCGGGCGAGAAACCCATCTTTCTCTTTCTTAGAACCTCAAGACAGGACTTTTGAGAACTTCCCCGACTATTCTGCACGTTTCTCCAGATTCCATCTCTGGTTTAGTAGTTTCTGCCACATGAACAACAACTGTCTACTCATAAAATACCAGCAAAAACTCTTGGTATCCCACTGGATTTTTTGTTACTGTTTACAGTTGAAACTCATTTCCAAGATTTACTGCCAACATTTCATCTCACTGATTATTTCAAATTCAGAGTGCTTCAATTTAACCTCAACCAACCACGGCTTTCTGCAAAGCCTGTCTAAGAGGAGGCAGCCAACATCTGAAGACCAAGCACGTTTGTGGTGTGGGGGGTATTCCTGGCGACTGAATGGGAGCAGGGACTGGGAAAAGCTGGAAGCTCAGTCTGAAGTCTCAAGGTAGGAAGTTCAAGTGTGGGTTGTACCTTTGAATTCAGTGAAGTAGTTGCACTATTCAGCAAGGTTTCTCTGTCACTCAGTTCCACCGGCTGCGCCATGTTGGTCAATACTTCAATGCCTTTATCCAAAGCTTTCTGGAATGACTCTGAAATGATGGTGGGGTGAATTCCTGTGGAGAGGATGAGTAGGTTGTTAGACAGCTGTGTTTTCAAACCAGGCTGGTTGGATTTTTTGTCACCTTCTCTTTCCATTTTAAGATCAGGGACTCTGGTATCAGCGCTTTAGCAAAACGTGTTCTTCATGAGCACGTGACCTCCCTTATTACTTCCCACCATGGAAGATAAGGACAAAAGCAATGATGTTCCCAATAATCTGTCCTCACAGACAAATACAAGCACACTTCCCTGTGATACATCCCATGAATATGCTTTCTCCAAGCTTTGTTTACCCTTGGAACTCTTGAAAGCTGCCACTGCTGAGGTAACACCCACAAGGCGCCCTTCAGCTATGGTATTTCAAAGGCTGGTGACCCGTGTGCGTGTGTGTGTGTGTCAAGTTCCTTGACTTCTCTGGAGCGGGTGAGAGATCCTTTAGCTTTTCACACCAGGCAGCTTACAGGCAAGATGTTAGACCAACATCTTCCACCTGCCTCGGGAGCAGAGGACACTGGGCCACTGGTCCCACAAGACCACCAGCTCTGGGAAAGGAAGTGAACCCAAGTGAACCACTGGCAGGGGTCAAAGACAAGACAACACACACAGCGGTGTGTATCAAAGCGAGGACAGTGTAAGTAAACCACTATGAAGTCCTGATCCAAGACAGGATCAGATGGGACTCTGCAAGTCCCATCATCCTTCCTTGATTTCCAGGCCACACAGAAGCCTAAGTGTCATCTGGCTGGACCAGCTAAAAAACTCCTCAACTTCATGGACACAAGAGAGAATGTCCTGAGCTGATGGAGCAGAACCTACACCAACTACTGCTGTCCATAACCCACGTCTTTCTCCTGACCAGCCTTTCTCAAGATCCCTATATTCTGAGTGATGGGAGGTGATAAATTTGCGGAGTTTACATTGTAACCTGTAGAATCACTGGTTCCAGATTTCACTTACACCTTCTGAAACGATCCCTCTTCCCCCAGATCCCTTTTCCCACACACAGGAAGTTGTGTGGTGAATTTTTACAAGCAAACATTTAGCACAGCACCTAGGCACCATTGCCTACATCAACAGTAAAGCTCTGTTTAAAACAAAAAGCTACCTACGTTTTTAATCAAAGTGGGACATGAATGAAACCTGAATGTGAAGACTGGAGTCAAAGAATCATAGGGGTTGGAAGGGACCTCAAGAGATCACTGAATCCAACCTGCCTGCCAAAGCAGGTTCCTTAGGACAGCTGCAAGCAGCTCATTTAAGCTTCATTATACACGTATAAGCAAATAAAAACCTCAACTATGTCTAGCCATGGTTTTATACTAAATATATTTATTTACCTTTCTGAAGAAGTCTGGAACAGGCATCCAAAAGAGCCCCAGCAATGACAACAACAGAGGTAGTGCCGTCACCAGCTTCGATATCTTGCGCTTTTGAGAGCTCTACCAACTAAAGGACAGATGATGACAAACATTTACATGTAAAGCTACTTAAATGCAAACACTCATCATTGCCAGGAAAGATATTCTCAAGAATGCAGCGCTACTGACAGGAACCAGGGCAGCAGGAATCATGCCTTTTCCAGCTTGAAGCTGGTACCTTTTAAACTGACTTCCCAGACTCGTGCCCCTGTTCAGCTAAAACACAGCTATGGTAAAAGAAATCGCTTACAGAAGCAAAGCAGCTTTTCTCCCAAGCTCAAAACCCATCACACTTAACAGGTCCACCTCTTCTTTTCCTGTTAAGGCTCATGGGAAGCTCATTTCCAGTTCCAGCCACAATCAAATCTAAGAGGTTTATATTTAACATCCCAAACAACCCAGTCTATGTCCTCAGACCACCTGAGCACAACGCAATTCATTCACTTCTGTCCTAGCAGTTTGGGACAGCGCTGGCTTTTCTTTCTTTAATGAGAGATGAAGGTTCAGGCTTGATTCTTTTATGTCTAAAAACATGTCCAGAGGGATCATGCGTAAGGAATACTGAGTAAGGAGTAAGGCCTCTGAACTCTTCAGCACCACTTTACAGTCAAAAGAAACAATCCTAGAGTACACTGCACAAAATCTCTTACACTATCACTACTGAGCAGCATTCCTCAAATCCACATGAAATGTGACCTCTTTTTTTTGTTCAGAAATTAAGTGCTAACAAATACTGCCTGAGCAATGGGGGCGGGGAGGGGGAAACCACCCCACTTACCATTTTGGCTGCAGGGTGCAGAACTTGCATCTGTTTCAGAATAGTAGCACCATCATTAGTGATTGTCACGTCTCCTTTAGCATCCTGAATCTGAGAGGGAAGGAGAACACAGCTGTGATTGGTAACCACAATGCTTTAATTTAACCTGATGCTAGTCTCATTTTTCCTGACATGATTTCTCAAGCCAAGCTACACGTTTATTTCATGCCTCTGCTAAAAGTTTGGTGAAGAATTTCAAGGCAAAAGAACGAACCCCGTGTAAAACACGCTGACTTTTCATACCCCCGGTAAACTCACGCGAGAGGCTTACCATTTTATCCATTCCCTTTGGTCCCAGGCTTGTTCTAATTGCATCGGCAACAGCTAGGACGACACAAAACAAGGCGTTGGCAAACTGGTCTGAAGAGCTACGAGCGCTCGTCCCTTACAGACCGATCAAACGCTCCGACCAGCCTAGTGCCCAGCGCCGCATCCCTCCCCAGACCCGCAGTCCCCTCCCTGCCGCCAGCCCGCAGGGCCGCTACCGCAAACCCACCTCACACCGGGGCCCACCTGCCCCGGGGGACCACGCAGCTGCCAGGCCTCGGCCCCGCCCAGCCCCTGGGGGCGCGGGGTCTGCTGTCGCGGGACTGAAAGGGCCCCCTCCCCCGCCGCCGCTGCCGGCGGCTGGCACGGACCGGGCCGGGCCTGGCCGGGCCGTCTCGTCTCCCCCCCTCAGCGCCAAGCGGGCGCTCCCGCCGCGCCTCACCTTTGCCGGCGGAGATGTTGCTGAAGCGGATCTGGGAGGGCTTGTCCCGGTCCTGGTAGGTGCCCTTGCCGCGGTTCCCCGCCCCACCATGGGCCTTGGCCGCTACGTGCTCCGGCATGACGCCCCGCCGCCGATGGACACGGATAGACCCGCGGTACCGGCCGCCGCGCCGGAACCTTCCAGAACGCGCCACCAGCAGCCAGCGCACGGGTCCTTCCGGCCGGCGCCGGGAGTGATGTCACGCGGTGAGGGGCGCCCGCAATGCGCCTGCGCCCTGGTAACCGAGAAGCTGCTGGCTTGCCTTCCGGCGAACGCCGCGGACACCTAAAGGCATCCTACGCCGCTTCTAGAATGAGCCGCGCGGGGGCTTCAGCGCCCCGTTTCCCGTCGCGGGGGGGCTTCGGAGGTGGCGCTGCGCCAACCGCGCGGCCGGACTCGCGCAGCCCTCGCTAGGGGGCGCGAGGGCGCTGCTGGGGTGGGGGTAACGGTTCCGCACGCGGAGGCGCCTCAGCCCTGCGTGAGGGGAGAGCGCGAGGCGCGCCTCAGCTCTGCCTCAGTCCCCTCAGCCCCGCCGCGGGGCCTCACCCGTACCGGGGTCGCCTCAGCCCTGCCGAGGAGAGCCCAGAGTGGAGGCGTACGCAGTTGCCTGCTACAGGGCAGGCTCGCTGAGGGGAGGCGGCTCGGGGCACTCCTGGGACTGAGGAGAGGAGGTGAGCACACCTGAGGTGGAGAGGAGAGTTGCTGGTTGCTCTTCCCTGTCACTGTGTGAAGTTCAGCTGCACGGCTGCATCAGAACCATTGTGTTTGGCTGGCAACCGGTGCAAAGCAATTAACTTAAGCACAGTTTTTCCCCATGGAGACTGAGACCTGCTGCTGCCAGCGGGCTCTGAACACCTCGTGAGTTTCTGTGATGTGCAACAACCTCGTAACCAAAAATGACTTTAAGCAGCAGCTTTATGGCAAGTGAAGTTAGATTAGAATTTCTGGAAGAGAGCAGAAACTGTATGTTGTAACATCCCTCAGGTGTCTGAGGGACTCTTTGTTTTGCCTTGTCTCACCATAGTGAAAAGGTAGGCCTTAAAATCAGTACAAACAGCCCTTGGGTTGAAAGACAGCTTGTACCTCTTGGGATGATCTTGCCTCCACTACTGTATTGATAAAAGAAGTTGTCTGTGCTCTTCTTTTTTTTTTTTTTGGAGGGGGGGATATTTCCAAACAGCTATTTAAATTGTTTTCTTCACCTTGAACAGAATGCAAACATCACATGGTTTAGATACAAAGCCTGTACATGAATCCACAAAAAATGAATTCTGTACAGTGTGCAAAGCCAGGAGCAAAGTTAAGGTGCTAGCAGCTCACAAGAGCTCTGTCTAAAAGACAAACACCCAAGTAATACCTAAACCGTGTAATTGTTAAGGTATATCTCTGGCTGGATGTGAAAAGTGAGGATTTATAGCATGCCAGAGCCAGTAAAGTGCTCCCATGTTGAGAGAGTCATGTGAGTAATGTGTCCCTGTGCCAGTAAGGAGCCACTGATGTAAACTGGTATGTTGCAAGAAACAAACAAGACAAAGGATGTCAGCTCTTGAGCTTGTTTACTGTTTCCAAGTACCTACATCAATATCAAGAGCTCATTGCAATTGAAACATGACCTCATAGTGAGCAGTTTTCAAATGCCAGCATCAGCCCCGTGTAGTGATACAGAAAAATCAAACACTGGGGCAGTTCTGGTATCAAAATAGGAAAAAAGATACTCCAATAGTCAAGTGATTCCATCATCTCTCCAGCATTTTTAACAGTTGCTATTGCTGGTTTTTTTTCTGCTGGATTTCTGCAACGTTGAAACATAGATAACTGCTTTTTGCCCATTGGAGGCTGTTTAGAGAGGGAAGGATTTGGAATTGAATGATTCTTGCCTTGTTATGTTCAATTTTTAACAGGCGGAGAAGAAAACAATTTTAAGTATAAGGGTAGAGATACATCCATCCAGGTCATGGAGGAAAGGGCTACTAGAAAGTCTTGACCTGGATTTATATCACCTTCAAAATCATCAGTAACACATTCTAAATGACTGAGATCTTTGGGGTCTCTGACATTGATCTTCAAGTACTAAATCACAGAATCACAGAATATCCTGAGTTGGAAGGGACCCCTAAGGATCATCCAGTCCAACTCCTGGTTCCACACAGGGCCAGCCAAGTCAGAGCATGTGACTGAGGGCATCATCCAGATGCTTCCTGAACTCAGTCCAGCTCAGTGCTATGAACCCTTCCCTGGGGAGCCTGTTCCAGTGCCTGACCACTCTCTCAATAAAGAACCTCTTCCTAATATCCAGCCTAAACCTCCCCTGTTGCAGCTTCTCACTGTTCCCTTAGGTTCTATCCCTGGTCACCAAAGAGAGGAGATCAGTGCCTGCCCCTTCACTCCCCCTCTTCAGGAAGCCATAGACCATGATGAGGTCTCCCCTCAGCCTCCTCTTCTCCAGGCTGAACAAACCAAGGGGCTTCAGCCTCTCATCCTAAGTTTTACCTTCCAGACCCTTTATCATCCTTGCTGCTGGGCAGTTAAAGCTAATGCAGTTACCTAACGCTAATTGGTACAGAGCTGAGTTTTTGAAGAGCTATTGGCAGTATGGTTTAGGTGGTTGTAGCCAGCCACCTCCTTGTTGCCTCATGTTGGGGATCATTTAGAATTTGTTGTGGTACCACAGGAGGTTGCTGGTTTCTCTGTGGTGTGTGTAATGAGTGGTATAGCTCTCTTTAAGGGTACTTAAATTTGGGCGGTGGCAGATGTTGCGTCGCTGGTGCTGAACTAGGCTTCAGGTTCGGTTATGTCATGGAGTGTCAGAAAGTACCGGGCTTTCTGTCAGGAAAACAGACTGTGTGCCATTACCATCAGTGAGCACGTGCTGCTCAGTGCTTTGGGAGGCTTGGGAGCAATGCTTTTCCAGGATTTTTAAGGAAATGGAGGTTAAAACCGATGCTGTCACAGCCACCTTGTTACACATAGCTCTCTGGCAAAACCAGCCCCTACAGTGATGAGAATAATCTGGGGGTGGAGTTTGTTCCACTGCTGGGCGGAGAACCTGGATTTTTGCTTGGTACATGACACCCTGCCCAGCTAAATTTAGGGCTGCTGTGGTTAGCGGCTACATTCTTACTAATAATTTTGGTCTGGCAGGTTGGCTTCTCTGTCCTGGGCTTCGGGGCAGGGTTAAGAGAGGAAGGGTTTTGTAAGCGTTACCCTGTGCGATCAATTTGTGCTGGATTTAAAAGGAGCTGTCAGGCTAATTTAAAGGCTGTTGCCGTGAGCTGTTGCTTCCTTCAGTTCAGCATCCCATAGAAACTCCTTGGCTAGAGTTTGGTTTAACATGAGATCGATGCAGGTTTTAAGGTGTCGCTGGGTGGAGAGTGACCTGGAGCATTGTGGTTTATTCCTTGCCTCGTGCCTGCTCCCTGTAATTTAGATGAGCAGATATGTCAGGCTGTCAAGCTGTTGAGTTTTGTTTGGGGCTTTGGCTCCTACTCACTTTTCTGCTTCATCCCATGTGAAATAGAGGCTTTTATTTATATTTTATGTTTTTACTAGTGCACGTTTAAGGGCAGCATTATGATTTAAGCATCCTTCTGCAACATCCCATTTAGTTGCCTGTCGGTTGTCAATGTTGATACCAGCAGAAGGTTGTAGATAGACGTTTCTTTGATGTTCAGAACTTGGTGTCGCTTGTGAGAGAGTTATCTGAGGTAGCTTAACATCCAGCAGACTTGCTCTTCAGCTTCATGTCAGGGTGAAGGCTGAGGTTTGCGATGGCAGATCCGAAGGACCAAACTTGTTGTTAGTTGTGTTTAGAGCCAGAACTCGCAGTGTCCTTCTGGACTTGTGTGAGGGTTGGGTTTAGGCTTGCAGTTGCCTGCACATTATATTGTTTTTTTCCCCTTTTATCCTCATTTCTGGCTGTTCTGACCTTTTCCAGCATTTTCAAGGAGCAGGGTGACGATAACAAATCATACAGAAAACACCCACACGTGATTTATTTATTCATTTTAATCTCAGTTCCTTGAAAAAATGAGATTTGTGTTTATTACTCTGTCCTTCAAGTAGGACTTGGACCTACAGCCAGTTTTGACTTAATGTGGTGGAACCTCTGCGTTTTCTGGCAGCTGCACAGAGGAGAGATTTTTAGTGAAAGACATGCCAAGGTGTGCTGGTTGTGGCTGGGGGGAGAGTGACAAAACCAGCACATGAGGACAGAGCTCAGTCCCTAGGGAATGATTGGTGGTGGCACAGTGTTTCTGTGCTTATGGTTCTGGGCAGATCGTGTCACCTCTCTGTCTCTTGATTTTTCTTCCCCAACTGTTTCTGATCTGGTTGGGTAGATGATGAACTTTTACTTTTGCTGCTCTTTGTGCAGCACCTCATCAAAATGGAGTTCTAACACCGAGAGGGCCTTGCTAGATCTGCTGCAGCATTAGCAACCTTCACAGCATCAATACTGTGACCTAATCAAGGGGTTAGGACAAACTGAGGCTTTTTACAGGATGAGAAAAACCCTGGGATGTGCATCTTTACTACTTACTGCACTTATGACACGTCGGATATGAGCATCAGTCTCATATAGTGTTGTTTTTCCTTTTTTTGTGTGGAGATAACTTGCTCAGTGTTCTCAAGGCAGTAGTGATGATGGCATGATGAATGATTGGCAAAAAGAAGGTGACATCATTTCATGTGAAGATAAATTATGAAGTACCATTACTTAATTATGCTCTGATAAGAGTGAGTAGCTTCTAAACATTTAATAAATGCAACACTTGTGCTTTCCCAGCACAAAACATTTTGCACAGCAAATATTTTTGGTGTGTTTTTTTAAAGAAGAAGAAAGTCTCTACCTAGTGCCAAGTGTGTCATTTCTGGTTGGATTTTATTTTCCTCTCTTCTCTATGGAGTTTCATCCCAGAGGTTGTGGCTCTGGGTATCTGAGCGCAAAAGAGCCCTGAGCCCATGACAGGGATAAATGCATCAATTTCCTTTGGTTCTCTCTTACTCTGGGTGTATCCAATGAAGTAGGTATTGTGAAGGCTTTTGGGTTTTTTTTTCCCCCACTCCCTCCGTTTCTTGTTAGTATTTTCTGATGCTTTTTCTGCCTTATGTTCCTTTAGAAATGCCGATAATCTGAGAGCCGTGGTAAACAGTGGAAAAGGCTGCTCACCCAGCTTTTTCAGCCATGGGTCCAGCAAAAATGAGGTGGTGCCATGTCAGGAAACACACAAAGTGCCATACAAATACTGTACTAGTAGTTAATGTCATCTAGCACTGAAGTGTGAGGATCAGGTAGTAGCACAAAATACAGTGCTGCACTGTGGTTTGCAAGGGAAGAAAAATACTCTATTTCTGTGATTTTTATTCTGCTCAGACACTAGGGGAAAGAAACGTTGCTAATGAAGAATTCACTATAAGGGATTCCTATGGATTCAAACCCTTTTTTTTTTTTTTTTTTAAGACTGTAGTTTAAAGGTTGCTATGTTGTCACAGGACTTCTAAAAACATGTTGTGGCATGGGAAACATCAACTCCAAGTTATAGGATGGTCATCTCTAGTAGGGTAAATGGAGATGATTAATGTCATGTGTCCTTGGCAGCCTCTGAGTCTTCAGAGGTGGAAAAACCCCTGTGCAGTCTCCATATGGACAGATGAGTTATGCTGATCGGTGGGCCCACAGACTGATCTGCCACGTACCGAGTAGCCAGATGCTGGGAAGCCACAGGACATGCTGCCTGAGTACTGAGGAATGGCTTGGCACGTGGTCTGTTTGTCAGTCCACAGCTGGACCAGTGTGGGTCTACAAAATCCATTAGCATCAGTTGTGACTCATCAGTGGCCTTTGAAGCAGATAAGAGTTGCTTAGAAGATCCATCTCCATTATTGTAATACTCCACAGTAATACTATATACAAAATGAGCTTCAAGATATCAGAAAATGTAAACGAACTGTCGCCAATCTTTCTGTGCTGAATTAAAAAAACCAACCAATTCTTCCTTTTTTTTTCCCAGTAAGTGCAGTGAATGTGCTGTGGTCTCTGTTTCTAAAATCTAAAGTATTTTAAAAGATGTTATTGCATTCTTAATCAGATTTACCAGTTTTGGTGTTCCCAGACAGTAATCCCCTCCTTGCTCTTGAGAAAAAGATTACAGTTTTCCTTATCAGTGTCAAGTTGGGAGAGAAATTCCTGCTCATAAAGCTCCAGAAGTCTGGGACTGGGTCTGTTGCTACTGTTAATTCCTAGCACTTCTGTTTTCTTTCCCTTTGCACGTTAATAGCTGAGGATACGCAGACACACACAACACACGAGCAGCATAAGTTAGCGAGCCTTGGTTTGTAGGGCCGGGGTGAGGTTCTTTGGTGGGAGAATGAGCAATTCCATGTTGGAGAGTATCTGGGGAGATGATTCCACCCTCTCCCCCTAGATGACAGCAGAACACCAGCCTTGCCGTGAGGGATTGTTACCTGAATGTATTTCAAAATAATATTATTTGTTGTCCTGCGTGTTTGGTTTTTAAAGAAGCTGGAATTACTGGTGTAATATATTGCCCTGCTTCAGAACAAATTATGCATACTTTGGGCAGCTGATAAAAAGAAAAAGCACCAGGAGTTTAAACATGTTCTTTTATGAATATCTGTTTCCACAAACACAGAACATGTTCACGCCTGTGATCAATATCTCTGTGGTTTACAGGTAAAGTGCAGATCAGATGCTTCTTGACAAGCAAGGCCCTGAACCCTCAGAAGCATCCTCATTTCAAACCCAACGTGAATGCGTTTTTCTGGAGCTCGCTGCAGAGGAATACACTGATGCCAGTGCAGTGCCTGATGAATGAGCATGGTGGTTTGATTTTGCTTCCTTCCACGAAGGGACTGATAAAGCCAGAGGTAAGATACGATGTGAGCTCCCTGCGTTGGGCTGCATCGTCTCCCAGCCAGCCCGTTAAACACTGCTCAAGCCCGTGGCCAGGGACAGCTCTCAAGATGAGGCTCCCTTCTGGCACCGAGATGGATCAGGCAGAAACACCCTGTCCTGCAGCTCTGGGCTTTCCCACCCAATTGCTTCAGCCACCCAGGACAGGGCTCTCGCTCATCACTTCTCTAAATGGCATTTGTTGGACCAAAGACAAGGCAGTCCCTCTCTGTTCCCCCACAGCCAGCAAGGCCTTTGCCTGTGTGGCTTCTGGCCCCTAGAGAGCTGCTTTTTGTTCCTGTGCAGAGACCTTCTCAGGGATTGACTCCTTTTTCCAGAGTGTTTCTGGTGGGAGACTCCATGAGACTCAGTAGCTGATTTTCAAAGGCCGAGTTAGAGACGGAGCAGGGTGCACATCTGCCATGACACCCAGGGGATGCACCCACATGCTCCCTTGGCTGTTCTGGACTTCCTTTGCTTGAACTTGGTTCTGTAGAAAGAAGGAAAACATGGACAAATGACTGGAGAAGGTACTTAGGAAGGCAGATAACAATTCCTCCTTTGGAAGAAAAGCCAAGAAAAAAATTACACCAGCTCTTCAAACAATGGCTTTCAGTGCTCTCTGTGCTTCTCCCGAGTAATCTGCCTCTCACAGTGAAAGAGGACAAGTTGAACTGCGGAACAGTAAGTGGATTATTAGTGATCGGTTTTTTAATGGATTGGCTTTTCTTAGCTTTTAAGTTTGTTTCAGAGATGTTCGGGTATCCCAGTCACACTGCCAGAGGTTTGTGTCTTTGGAGTTGGAGGTACCAACAGGAAGAGGGTGAGGAACAACCAGGCGAAGCAGAGCTGGGGTGCTTTTTAGCATGGCTTTATGCATGGGTGTGAAAGTTTCCATTTAGCTCCATGGTTCATGTCCTTACTGACCCAGTCCCAAGCAGCGCTGTGAGAGCTGGCTCTGCTGCTTGTGTCAGCAATGTAAGTCAATGAAACATCCAAACTGGTTGTTAGTTTTGTTTACAAGGATGACAGCTCAGAGTTTTGAGGTTGAGGAATGGGAATGACATCAGGTTTTTTCTACAGTCACACTTGGATTATGTAGAAACCAGAAAGATTGATTGATTAATCAACTGTATTGATTAAACTATTGCTTGCTTTTTAGGGTTTACTTTCTAAAACAATAGGTGCAGCGGTGATAAAAAATCCAGAAGGGATAATGTGGTGATTCAGTTTTTCTACAAGTATACATGGTG
This sequence comes from Gallinula chloropus, assembly GCF_964237585.1. NCBI lineage: Eukaryota > Metazoa > Chordata > Aves > Gruiformes > Rallidae > Gallinula > Gallinula chloropus. Next base: position 81,901,143 of record NC_140087.1, on the reverse strand, counting down.
TAAAAGCTAGCAATCAGCAGTGCTTTTGAGAAGTTTTATATCTGAATACTTTGAAAACACTGTGACTTAGTCAGATGAGAGTTGCGCTTTTGAATAATTGCCGTTTAACCCGTTCTTGGGTATTTAAGAGGCACTTGAGTTCTGGATGGTAATTCAGGGAGGGAACTTTTTATCCAAGATGGGATTTTTGAAGTATGGCAGAATAAAGCTGTTAGTTGTCTGAATTTGAAATAATTTCTGCGTGTTTACAAAGTAGAGAGTAGAGTTGGTTGTTGTTAAATGAACTCTGGTGAAATTGTAAAGTGGTAGTGGGGGAGAAAAACCCCAACAAAACTTCTGCCCCTGAAGCACTGATACTTACCACAGGTGTTGATAAATAAAAAAACAATGTTTTGAACTCAGAAGCTAAATCTGTTACCTCCTACTTGTGAAAGGTAGCATGTGATCAGGCAAGAGAGCCACTACCCCTGCTTGTGGGCTAGGTGCTTCAGGATGTTGTCAGCCCAGGTGGAACTGGGCTGTCAAAGGTTACTTTGAGTTGGAGCAAAGGGGGGACACGGGAGTGGGGTATATGTATTTGTTGTCTCCCAGGAAGTGTGCTTTTAAAGAACAGGAGGCTCTGATGTGTTGCCTTGGCTTGAGGAGAGCGAAGGCCTGTGGAAATTCAGGAAAGGCTGGTGTGAGAACTGGTTGGAGAAATCCATTGTGGCAAGCCTGCACCTCACAAGGGCACAGATTGAGGAGTCTGAGGGTGGCAGGAGCTTATGCCTCTGGGTAGTCTGAGGTTGGAGTGTCCCCTGGTCGCTGACCCTCAGGGAAGTTTGGCAGATCTCCAGCTGAGCTTTGTGGCTTTCTGACATGGTTTGCGGTGCTGTAAAGGGGAGTTAGATGTATCCTCTCAAAATCTCCGTTTAAACAAGGTCCTGTTGCTTTGGACTAACTCATAGTTAAGCTGGAACAGTATTTTCAGTTACAGTATCTTTTTTGTTCTCCTCCTCTTAGATCTAATCTTCAAGACTACATAATATGCTATTTACAAATCTCTTATTTTGTTTAATTTTGTTTCTGGTAATACCAAAGACCCCAGTCAAGGTCTCTTAGAGATATGTTGTACAGAGACAAGGGGAGTATGTGATCCCTGCCCCAGTGTGGAATACCGTGAGTCTGAGACTGAAGGTTCCTGCTCACTTCAGATGCAGTTAAAGTCTCATCTGTGCTGTGGGAAAAAACAGGGGGGAGAAAAATACGAAAAACTAAGAAAAGGTGCTGAACTACCAATGGTATGAAAATGAATGAGATTTGCAAATGGTAGGTGACATCATCCCAGCTTGCTCATTTGTGGTTTGCCTTGGCTCTTCCAAGCTCCAGGCAGGAATTTGCAGAGTGTCTGTCCAGTGACAGTGTCATTCCCAGCAGTGGCATAGGGGAAGGGACAAACCTTCATGAAAGGGCTCCAAGCCTGTAGTGCTGAGGATGGCACATACAAAATGAAAGCTCTTGATGTCAGGTAACACAAATTTACAATGATAAAAACCTGTTACTTTATGCTGGAAGTTTGTTCCAAAACAACAAATTGTTTGAGTCTATTTCTTGGGCTAAACATTGTGGATGGAAAAGACAACACAAAGATCTAGGTCTTTAACAAAGAACCAGAATTCAACTCTGTAGCTTTTATTTCCATTAATATTGGAAGCATTTAAAAAAATAAAATCAGAGAAAACAGAGACTCTTTCACATCATGTTATAGCACTTTTCATTCTCTGAGATCTGGGGGGATTTGTTTTACTGTGACTATACAGCAGCAGAAACACAGGGCTACTCGAACCTGTGGAGTTCTAAATAGCAAGTATTTGGGACAAAAGCCTCTTCTTACAAAAACAACTTTTTGGATTTTAATGGCAAACTCAAAGCTGCTGAAGAACCAGGATCCTCAGCCTCTGTTATTATTTTATAGCAGAAATTAACAACCCAAAGTAATAGAAAAATGTCTGCCTAACTGTCTGCTGCTTGTGGCTGGGATTTCAGTTTTACATGTCTCAGAAACATATGCATAAATTGTTTCATGACTTGGCTCTTTGGCTCTGTATTAAGTAGACCAGCACCCTGCTAAACCTGCAGATGGGACTGCGGGGCCATCTCTGCTTAAAATCAAGTGTGAAGGAAATGCCAATTGAATTTCCCCCTTCTGTGTGCTACTGCTGTACTCCAAACTCCTCACTGCCTCTAAAGTGGTATCGTGGTAGCATTCAGAAGCCTTGTTGGGGAAAACATGGAAAGTCAGAACAAAACAATTATCCCTGCCCAAAGGATCCTGCAGCATCTTGCTCTCCCCTTTTAAAAATTAATCTTCATGTTGCTTTTTCCTGCTCCGGAAGTTGGGCTGAGCAACTGCAGACACTGGAGTTATTTACTGAACAGTACCTTGCCACCGAGCCAAAGGAGACCTTTCATTCCTTTCACAAATGCTCTCTTTTTTTGGATATTACCTTTATAGAGAGATTAGAAGAAATTGAAAACCCAGCTTCACTTACAGGGATAAAAGCGATGTCTATCTGGCTTAGCTAGATGTGTCCTGGATCCTGGCTGTCAGTGGGCAGTATCCATCAGAGACAGACAGCTGGCAAGGCAACCTCTTACTATGTGAAATGCACCCTAGTATATTTGTAGATGATTATAAAAACTTTTCAAGGTTCATGTCCAGGTTTGCTGCTGCTTAGCACATGAACAGGAGTCGAAAGACTTCTCTGTTTGGCAACCTTCATTGCTAGTCTTTCTTTTTGTGTGGGTTTTTTCTCTCCCTTGGAAACATGAGGGCTGTGAAGGCTAATGTTTCATAGTTTCACTGAAGGACTTTTTGAGCGTCTCAGGAAAACATACCAAGTGGATAGAGAGAGAGTGAACTTTGATCACCTAGATCTAATTACTGGTTTGTAGTTTTAATGGATAATCGAATGCTGGGTTCTTATAAGAGACTAAATGTGTACCAAATTGCTCGCCCTGAGGCTTTTTACATGCCTTACAGAGACATACAGACAAAATAATTGTGGAAATCAGGAAGAGTCCGCTGGCTGCAGCCAGACCAGCAAAGACAAACTTGTAGCTGGGTTTTGTTTTAAAACTGGTGCATGGATCACCTGGGATTCCCTGACTTTGATATGCTGTTTGGCTTGACCCTGCTTTGTTCGACGCGGTCACACAAATGTGGTAAGTGGTGTATGGTAATAGATTATACAGTGTATACTGCCTTGCTGTGGAATAAATATTGTCCAGGACAAGCTGTCTGTCCTCGTTGCCTTGGGCATGAAGCATCAACTTGTAGGTGCGAACAACTGAATTTGGGGCACACCAGCGTATCTGTGCAGAGCTGTCTGTAACTTCGGACACCTCTCTGAGCCTCGGTGGATCTGGAACCTCATCTTCCCTCGACATGCCAGGGCATAAACATTGGGATGCACTCTGAAGTTCACTGCATGGCCTCTGAAGGTGCCTGCAAGGGTTGTAGTCACAGGGGATGTGTGCCTGTTGCACTGGGGTTTTCGTTGATTGTTCATAATCATAGTCTTCTACATAGTGTATCAGCGACTTGGTGGATGCAGGCTCTGATTCAGTGGTCATCCTTGTAAAGTTCAGCTGTGGTAAGCTTGTTTGTGGTGTACCTTCCACGGCATGGGTGGCAAAAGAGTGGATGTAATGGTCAGTGGCATCAGGGTTTCCTGTTGTTCTGGTAGAATAATCACTAGTAGGCTGGTTAAATGTGCCTTCCTGGGGAAATGTCGCATCAGTTGTACTGAACTCTCTCTTTGGCTGATCAGTTTCAGTTTGACTTGTGGAGCCATAATCTGAGGATGGACTGTAGAGCTCTTGGAAAAGAGACAGGGGAGTGGTTACTGCATCAGTTGTGCTGAGCTCTCTCTTTGGCTGATCTGTTTCAGTTTGACTTGTGGAGCTGTAATCTGAGGATGGACTGTAGAGCTCTTGGAAAAGAGACAGGGGGGTGGTTACTGCATCAGTTGTGCTGAGCTCTCTCTTTGGCTGATCTGTTTCAGTTTGACTTGTGGAGCCATAATCTGAGGATGGACTGTACAGCTCTTGGAAAAGAGACAGGGGGGTGGATGCAAAGGAAGATGGACTGCTCGTGAGTTCAGGAACTACCTTGTCCTCGTGGGAGGAACTGTTGGCCTTTGTGAGCATCAGCTCAGTTGGGTTGGCTGCCGTCGTGCTAATTACGTTCCTCTGAATTAGGGAGGTGGTGTAAGTGTCTTCAGCTAGTGGAGCAGAGTCTGTTGTTGTTACTATACTCATGGCGTCGTAACTGCTGAGGCTGAAAGCATTGTCTTCGGGAGAGGGCATGTGTGAATTGGACAGCGTAGTGTTTCTCTCGAACTGGCATTTACTGTAGAGCTCCCGCAGTGAAATAGATGTTGGAGGTCTGTCCCAATCTTCCTGAGATGTGTTGCAAAAAGTCTGTGAAGCCCTGCAGAGGGAACAAGTTAGAATAGACAACATCCACAAGAACATTACAGGCTCCTATAAGGCTGTTTGGGTTGGAATTGGTGACCTGCTGGCCAAAACCAGTCTTCATATTAAGGAAGACATGAAACCTTAAGCAAAACTAGGTTATCTTAATGCTAGTCCTGTCATTGGCAGATGGCTTTATAAAGCACTGCGAACTTAGCTGACCGGCTTTTTTGTTTCGTAAGATGCAGGAACATCTGCCTGAGAAGCATCATCCTTTGATACAAGAATGTAGGAGAGGATTCGCGTGCAGAGAGATGGAACAGGGTCTCCAAGATCCTTAAGTCCCGCTGGTTTAGGCAGCTGGAGCTGTGCTGACAAGCATGTGCTTTTAAATGACTAAACTGGAGTTCTTTCTTCACTCAGGCAGTATGTTTCTTAAAGAATGCAACTGCTAAGCCCGTCCTGATGAGATGCAAATTAATTTTAACAATCCACTTCCCTGCTTTGGCTGCTACTGATGACACATCTACTTGGTGGTCTTTCAAAAGGAAGACATCATATATATGCAAAGTACTTCTTTTTAACTACAGCTTATCGCAATTGGCTTGTAAAACCATAGGAACCCCTGGAAACAATAGGTGACAAACGGTGCTATTTGCAAGGGGGTTTCTTGACGGCCTGTGCTGATCTAGGCTTGGGAATGCCAGGGCAAAGAGTAAATAATTTGCTAAAGTTCTTGCAAAGTCTTCCAGTTTCTTCTCCCCTCCCGGTGCCCTCCCATCAAGGCCACTAAGCCAGCTCATTCTTTATCTCCAGCTAATAGAGAAATACTAACTGAAACTGAGGAAATAACCTATTCTCACCCTAAGGTTGAATCCCCATCCATGGCTAGCACCACTTTAAATGTTCCGCATGTGCCACTCACATTTGTTTACATTCAAGTATGCTTTGTCCCTGCAGGGACCTTATTTTGCATTTCTACCTCTTTTGGAAGGGAAAAGCACACAAAGAATAACTTAAATGACAGTGAATGTTTGGTCTCCAAATAACACATACATTGAAACTGTGTCTGAAGAACGTTACTCCTTGAACTCACTTACTTTTGCAGCACAACTGTCTTGGGCTTGGAGAGAAGCCAGGAGAGCTGGCAGTCGCATATCAGAGGATTTCCATACAAATTGATGATGATATTATCCGATGAATTGATGTTCCAGGGATTAAAGGAACTCAGGTTACAGCTGCAAGATGACAAATGCAATAATTAGCAAACACTGAGCTACCTTCCAAGGGCTGGAGCACGTTTAGCGTCCCATGCATGTGAGACAGACACAAAGTAGTATTCCCAGTTCCTGATACCACTATTCTGCACTGCAAATCCAAGCTAATACCTGCCCCTCTTTCTAATTTACAGTGTAGCTGGCTGCGTGTAACAGCCAAACAAAAGCATCGTGAGGGGATAAACCTTCAGAGATGGCAGCTGGAGGGGAAACGACATAGCATTTGGCAAGGGTCTTCTGTGAAAGATGGTCTCCTTTGCCATCATGTATTCAGCAACACTTCTCTTTTATACTACACCATTTCTCTAGCTTCTTTCTTAGTCTGTTTTTAATGATTTGACTTTCTCTATGCCAGTCATCCCCTCCATGTTAGTTGCCTCTTGCATAGATACAGACTTCTACCTACCAAAGTCAAAGGATGAAAAGACTGTGCTTGTCTTTACTGTTCAGCTGTCCTACCTGCAGAAAGAGTGCAATAATGTGACCTCCCTGCAGTCTGAGTGCTCAGAAGATGCTGCCTTTCATCTGTGACTTAAACTGCTACTCCTTTGGCTTTTTCTTTTTTAAGTTTGGGTCATGATTTTATGCACTCTGAACTGGTATTTTTGCAGGTACTATAAAGTACTGTGTAAATTCAGTGGGGTAATCTAGTGGGGAATGGAATTCATTGGGATTTTTTGCTTAAATGAGTTTATTTTCCTGGAGCTGGTGATCTGGTGTTTACTAGCCAATGATCTAGTGTTTGCTTCCTGATACAGTAATAATCTGGGCCTATCTTGTAGAAATCTTAAGGCGCTCTCCTGATCTTTTGCTTCATGCTGACTGTTCTGTGTGCAGTTTCTCTCTCTTATTCTGATAAATCACTTTCAGACTTTTGTTTCCTTTAGGTATTTCAAGAGGTGCATGACATATCAAGCAAATCACACTGAGGTGTTACCTCTAAAATAAGAACTAAACTTGCTAACTAAACTATATTAACCTCTCACACTAGAAGCAGGAGTGGACAGTATTTTCAAATGCTTCCAGGATGCGGATTTTAGGGAACTGTCAGCACTCATCCTTTGCAGAGCAAAGAATCCTTGTCTGGTTGCCGTTGTTGATGTTGGAAGCATAGTTTATATCACAAGTGGGTTTGGTTTCAGCAGTCTGTGCTGATCTTAACAGAGCTAGACAAATTCACCCTGAAGTCAGAGAGGTAAGGCAGAAGAGTGGCAGCATGATGCTGTGAAGCAAAGGCAACACTGTGTGGAAGAACAAAAAAGAAAACAACTCACTTTTCAAATGAGAGATGCGTCAGATGAGGAGCACTGTCAAACATCTGTGTCCTCACAAATCCCAGCGAGTGGGAGTCTTGACAATTCAGCTCTTGGAGATCAGGCATGGACTTGAAGAAATCAGTATCGAGGCTTCTTAATCGTGACATCTTGGTCAGGTGAAGTGATCTGAGGTTGGACAAGTCTCTGGTCCACTCTGGTTGAACTGAAGCAGAAAAAAAGTTATTCCTGTGATCTAAAAATAGAGCAGTTCTGTGGATTCCTGCCTTAAAAAAAAAAAAAAAAAAAAGATTTTCATAGAGATAAAAAATACGTATGGTCTTTGGCAACTGTTCTCTTTGGGAAAGGAATAGAACAAAAATCCATGTACCAGGGTATAAACACTCACGTAATCACATTTTTAGAATATTACCTACAGGTAATGCTGTCATAGAGCAGAGGAAGGGAAGATAAGACAATAAAGCTGATCAGAGATACAGAATATCTTTCCTGTTAGGTGAATTAAATGAACAAGGATTTATATGCTCAGGGAAGTGATGGGTTGGTAGAGAATCAAGGGGTCTGCAAGGTCCTGAGTGGTGTGAGAAAGTCAAATAGCTTATTTTTCCTAGCACAGGTAGAAGAGGAGCTGAGAGATGTGAAACTGAAAGAATAGGTCTTATACAAAAGCACCTTTCCACCCCACAACTGGATTGTGCAACTCACTGCCATAAGAGGGATTAGGCAAATTCACAGGGGAAATTAGGGGAAATTTGATGGTATATCCATTAAATGTGAGTTGAGGTGAAACCTCTAGCTTGGGGGGGGTTTCCCTAAACTGCTGGTAAGTGGAACCAGGGCACATACAGATGGAAAAAAAAAAATCCCCCTGTGCTGCTTCTCGTTCTTCCACCTTCTCCATGAGATGAGAAGTGCCACTGTTCTGTGCTCATGGAAGGATGACACCATGCTGTGTGGTGTCAGTGAAATCTCACGGAACCTCTAGGAGATGAGAATTGTTTTATATGAATAGAACGGGTATGAATGAGACAGGAAATAATTGTTTCATATAAATAGAACTAGTATGAAATGAGACAGGAAAATACATAAGCTGGCTTTACAGATGGGCCAGGAAGGGTTCGGATGAGGCTGAGACCTTGTGGCACGTGGGTGAACGGGGAGCACAGCCTGGCTCTGCCCCAGGCTGAGGGGGGCTGGGTAAGGCATCTACCGTCTCTCTGTCTCCTCGGCACCTCAGTTATAAGCTGAGGCTGGCAGGGCAGGCAGCTAAAAGAAAAAAAATCACTCTGTAAATTGCTAGGGGCAGGGATTGTCTCACTCTGCGGAAGTACTTGGAAGTATTTGTCTGTTTGTGGTTGACACAAAAAGCCTCTCTCTGTGCTACTTCAGTACAGCAGTATAAAGCAGAATGTAGCTGTGGGGACAAAGAAAGATTTCAGCAGTGTGTCTAGAAAGAGAAATTAATTGCCTCCTGCATATCCCAGAACTAATCTTGGGGCTGACAGCAGGGTGACTGCCAGTAGCAGACAGTGGAATTGTGATGGAGGTGGGGGACTGTAGTGGGGCAGATAAAGCCCTGTTTGGTGGGCTCGTCTCTGCCCTGCCTTTGGGAGGCTGGTCTTCGTGAGAGTTTCTCCCCAGCAATTATGTGATTATCTAGAGTGACTTGCACACTTGGACCACCTTCAGCACGGGGTGTTCCCCATCCACCCTGGGCTCGGCCAGGATGGGAGCCATCATCCCATCAAGGTTTCTGCTCCCCCCGGTATGACCAAGCCCTGTGCTTACAAGTGAGAAATCCGGGAACTTACTTTTCTCAAGAAAGGTCCTGCTCAGATCCAGCATGCTGATGGTGTTTCCAGGCCCACTTGTGGCCTCACTGGGAGATGTGCCAATGGCAAAAGCAGACTCCCTAATGCCTCTGCTGTCATCCTGCCCGAGCAGCGTTGCAGAGAGGTTCAGGAACTGTAGCTGAGGGTAGCAGGAAAAAGCGAACGGCTGGATTTCAATCAGCGGATTTCCAGCCAGGGACAACCACCGTAAGTTAGGCAAGGAAGAGCTGTGGCATGATGGCACAGTTGACAGTTTATTAAAGCTTAAGTCCAGGGAATGGAGACTGGTGAGGGCTTCAGATCCCCATCTGACTGTCTGGAGGTGGTTCTGCTTCAGCAAGAGGACACGCAGCCATGGGAGGTTTCTTATCGTTGTGCCGTTCACCTCATCCAAGAGGTTATTGCTGAGATCTAAGGTCTCCAGTGTCTCTGGCAGGCAGACAGGGAAAGCTGTCAGGCTGCTGTTTGTGAGCTGCAGGGTGACCCAGGTACTGTTCTTCTGATCCTCACAGGACATGCTGGTGAGATTAACTTTCTCCCACGAGTCTTGAGCCAGCTGAAAAAAGGTGGTGATGAGTCTGGATGCTACGGGCTCTGCTCTGCTCACTGGGCCTGTCGCTGTGTTCCCCACCAGCAGTGAGAGGATGATCAAGCTTGAAAGCATCCTTCTCCTAAGTAGCTTGCAATTAACTTGCAAGATGTGTTTAGGAATTTTTCTAGAGAGGGAAAAAACAAAACATCAGCATTAAGAGCTAAATTAAATCCCTCCAGGCAGCTTTAAACTATTTTTAAAGTGAAGCATTTCTAAGTCTTTTCCCATTGCACCCAGACAGCGGAAATGATTATGTTGCTTCCGAAATTAAGCCTAAATAAACGTGAACGCTTTGGGACGTTAATACGATATGATCTTAATCTAAGCGTACCTACAGTTTTCCACACAGAAAGCAGTCAAGCTGTATCACATACCTGGTCCCCACCCCAGTATGCCGGTACCAGCCTGGGACTCAGAACAGCAGCAGTATGGGAGGCGAGGTCCCCCGCATCTCTGCCGGGCTGCCTCTGTGCAGCACGGGTGTACAGGGAGTGCTGCTGCCCCTCCAGTATAAAATACCAGTTGCTACTGTACTGGGTAAGCTGCAGGACAGCAGCAGTTTGAGAGTCACCCTCTTCCTCTGCTCCTGACCCACTGTCAGGGTGCTGCTGCCTATCTGCCAGGCAGGTGACTGCCGCGTCCGCGGTACACACTCCAGCTCCCGGGGAAAGGACGTGTGAAAATGCAGCTCCTTGAACCACACCGAAACCGAGTGGGCTCAGGGCCCCAAAGCTGGGAACCGAGGAAGCATCTTAGCCAGTGTTACAGTTCCCTCTGCACTCCTTCCTCGGCCCGTCCCACCTCAGATTTCTCTTTGTCATTTAAAAAAAGTCCTAAACGACTTGTCCAAGGCTGTGTGCAGGTAATCTGTGTCAGAAGAGGTAATTAACTGTAGCGTGAAACTACTGCTTTACTTACTGAGCCGTTTTTTGTGCATCACAATGATCATTCCTTATCTGAAAATGTATCAGCGTGTGTGTGGTGGGTGTGTGTGTGTGTGACTGAATCCCATCGTAGTATGGAATATCTCAGATCTATTCCAAACCTTAATAGCTACTTTCTGTCCCGTGAAGAGCGCTAGGTGTTGCCCAAGCCATCATCTGTTGCTGCTATCCCACGTTTTAAGTAGGGACCAGCAAAAATATCGAACTGGGGTTGCCTGTATCTTTTTTGGCATCTGGAACCGGGCAAGAGCTGAGCAGCCTCAGGGCTTGCTGGTCACCGGAGCTGCTGGATTCCCAGCACATGGCAGGGAGGGGATGGGAGGAATTGGACCACTGGATCCCGATCTTAGATTTAATCGTAGTCCCTGGCTCTAAACCGCATCCGATCGCACGTACCTCTTCAGAAGTCCTGGTGATGCCTGGTGCCTCCGCTCTGCGTGCTCCAGCTGCCTGGCCTTGGTTTTATACACTTGGGTGACTCAGCCGAGACCGTGAAACGCTTCTTTTCTCTTCCCAGCCTTCCCCGCTCGCAGCTCTGCCCACAAGCGCAGGCGAGGTTTTGTTCCAGGCTCTCTCCCCCGCATCCAGCTTTCTCCTGCCTGGAGAGGGGGTGGCTCCAGGCAGTTTTCCCGGCTCCCTTGGCCCTAGCAGGAGGTGGGTGGGTGGGACGGAGGGCTCTTATTTCTCAACTCTCCGGCAGGGCTACTCTGCAGCCTTTGTCTAAGCAGAAGGGGTAAAGAGGGGAATGATCAGTGTCTTTAAGTCCCAATTCTCACGTCTTCCACGGGCTGGGGGGGAAGGGAGACGAATAAGTGTGTTTGTCTGCTGATGGGTCACGATAATGTAAAGCTAAGGCTTTGTCTGCTGACCGGGGCTTTAGGTGCCAGTAAAAGGCTTTAAGTGTTTGTATTTCTCTCTAAGACTTGGGAGTAAAACCTGGAAATGTTCACACAGGACATTCCGTCTTAAGGGGGCCCTTGAGAAATGTCCAAAGCAAAGCTCTCACCTGCGGCTCCAGCAGAGAGGAATTCTCTTGGCACAAGGAGAGGCTGGCAGCATTTTGTGCGTGATGGGCTTGGGAGGCCTCTCCCAGCCCTGCTGTGCATGGGTTGTGTTCTGTCTCTGGCATCTACTGTACCGCGTGGTGTGGAAGAATTCTCGTTCAGCTCTTTCTCTCATCCTTTGCTGGATAAGTAAGGCTGACCGTGTGAAACATCCCCCACCAAGGGACCTGCCCCGAGCACAATTCAAATAATAATTAGGCTAGTCAAGGGCTGAGAATAAAGTCAGGAACTGGAAAAGGGATGAACTGATAGAGATTGTTCCACAGTAAAAGCAAAGGGGTGGGTTATTTGCTTGCTACTGTAAAACAATGATTACAGTTTTCAGGGGGATCAGCAATCAGTGCTTTTCATTTGTCAGGACAATAAAACAGTTCCATGACATGAAGGCAGTGCAGACCTGATGCTTTGGTGCTTAAGTGCAGATATAGGTCTTACTTTCCCAAAAACCTTGAGTCTGCATGTACGCAGGCCTTATCTATTGACCGTGTCATTCATTATCTGTGTGGGGAGAGAACCTTGAAAAACACCAGAACATCCACAGAACAAGATACCATCTTTTGGTAGGACTCCCTGGAGCCATTGCGGTTCCCTTGGAGGTTGGGTGAGATGCACATATTGTTCCCGTGTGGAGCAGCTCTAAGGCAAGACAAATAGTTTCCTAGATGCAGGGCTAATCCCACAGATTAATCCCGGGTGGAGCAGCTGTCAAGCCTGCCTGTGCTCAGGGCAGTGTCCAGGCCAGGCACGTGCACACCAGCAGGTAGCTCCCAGATCTGTACTTTCTTAGGTTCAAAGGGCAAATTGGAGCAGGATAAAAAAAGTGGGAAGAATTTGGAAATCTGAAGAATAGGAGGAAAATCCAGGCATTTCCAGGCTGGTGGAAACCCTGCCTTCCCTCTGGCTTTTATGGATCTGTTGGCTGCAAAGCTCCTCTTCGGGAGAAGCTGGGGAACAGGGAGGTGGGCTCGCTTTGCCTTGGACCGTTGAGTGGGGCTGTTGTGTTTGCTGCCCTTAGCTCAGTATCTACAGACAGTGAATTTTCATTGGTTATTGCATGGGCTTTAATCTCTTAAAAATGTACCCCATGAATCCTGGAAAGCCCAACGCTGCCTTTTAATGTGTTCAACCTTACTGACTTCATTTTGGAGGCTGAGACAAGGAGCCTTGTAAGACTGGAAGTGCGGCCCAGCAAGCGGGCCACCCACTTCAGTGAAGGTGGAAGGGAGGTGGAGTCTTTGCCCAGAGGTGCTTTATTTCCGAGCCATGGAGAGAACCTCTTGTGAGAAACAGAGCATCCTTGGAAAATGAGTTTTTGTTATTTTTATTTTCCAACTTTGCTTCTACTTTTTGCATACTCAGTTTTTGAGGCAGGCATTGTGTTTTCCCAGCTCTTTGCCAAGCTGCAAACTCCAGTCATCTGGAGTATTGCTGCTATGGTGCTATATCTGAAACAGCTGGCCAGGTATTTGTGAGCGTTTCCCAGGGCAGACAGCAGCCTTCTCTCACCAGGTTCTCTAAAATAATCAGGTAGCAGCCGGCAGAGGTTTCCCCTCCATAAGTCACTTTAGTCACTTCTTACGTCCCTGTATTTCTTCAAGTTATCCTTCTCCTTTTTTCTACTTTTCTAAGAGTTTCAACGGCAGCCTGGGGGAACGTTTAGTAAGGGCAGGCATTTTTTTCACAGCCTTTTCACAAAGAGCAGACCCCCCTCCCCGGGGCTGATTCAGTGCTGCACAAAACCCCTGTGCCTGCAGGAATGCTGGGGGTGAGCCCTGCATTCCTTAGTGACATTGAGATAAGCAAAACCATGGGGAGAGCAGGAGAAGGTGAGGATGGTACCAGGCTGTAAAATTCAAGAGATGAATGTTTCTCACTGGGCCAGGATCCAAGTGATGGTTAAGAATGAAAATACCCTGAAAAAATTTGGAGTATGGCTTTTAAGGCCATCAACGAAAAGAAAAGAAGTATTTTGCAGGTCAGTCCACAGAGCAAGCACCAGCAAGGCATTTTCCTAATGGAGAATGGGGAGAGAATGCAAGAACAGGATTATTTACCCTGAGGTTTCAGAAAAAACTACCTAGTGGGTGTGTTGTCCGTTGCAGTAACACATGCTGAAGGCAGCAGTGAAATCCCCTCTGGAATTTGTTGTAAGAACAGACAGCCACCATCTGACATCTGTTTTACCCTGACCTGACTTTGGTTTCATTAAGCGCGATGTACAGGTTAATGATAGGGTTACAGCTGAGCCGAGGTATTGGTTTCCTAAAGGTTTCTGTTTTCATCTAAACAACATTCCTGTCCAGGATTTTGTCTCTGCATTGCGAAATTTCAGGGCAAACACCCTTGTCCTGCTTTTGCTCTCTCTCTCTAAAACATACACACATCTGGCACTGTGTAATTAATAACTTGATTACTGTACTAACCCCATGTACAAATCAGGTGGCACGTACAAGTGAAAGCCAAGTTTAATCAAGTTATTGCATGAGTAAGGGAGGGTGTGGTACCCCATGCGCATTAAGGGGAATGTCTGGAGTCTGGCTGGGACACGCTTGGTGATGTGAGGAGGGATGAAAGATGACTTGATGCTGCGGAGGGTCCCAAGCTGGCTTGGTGTGGGTACCAGGCAGAGCAGGCTGGTGCAAGCTTCCTCTCGGGAGCAGAGCCCTGTGTCGTGCTTCTTGCTCTGACCTCTCCAAGGGCCGCTTGTAGGAAATGGATCTAGTGTCCCTACCCCTGTGCAGCACTGAAGGAAGATGGGTAAAAATATATTCCTTTCCCAGGTGTCCCTTAGCTGTCATGACAAAGCCTTGTGAGGTGAGTGGAGTGAGAAGAATAGTAGGTGATGATCTGAAGAACCATGGAGACAGGACAGCAGCAAGGAATTGTTCCCATAAAACTAAAATGACACGGGTGGGGCTTGCAGCCAGCTGGGATGAGCTGGCAGAGCTCCCCTTTGCAGAGCCACGGGAAGGCTTTACTTGAAAGGCAGTGACACATGGAGGAAGATTGAGGGAGGAGCAGGAAAGAAAACAGAAATATTTGATCTTTTCTCTGAAATTCCAGTCTAGACAACTTGGACTGCAAGTAGGCAGATTTGCTTAGATGGGAAAATGAGCCACACACTCCACAGAGGAGAGCATTCAAGGTCCCCTTATCTCTGCCTGCATGTGGCCAGGTCGTTTAGATGACAGGTGGCAACTACAGAGCAATGGTGGTGTGAGCAGCTCTGCTCCAAGAGGGGCAGGCTCGGGGCTGTGCTTCACAGTGAGTGATTTATGGGAAGCTGTCATTATTACATGAGAGACTCCATCCCAACTCCAGCTCAGTACCCAAAGTAGAGGCTGATTCTGGAAGAGGGCTGCTCTGGAAGAAGTGCTGGCACCAAGATGTGCATTCAGCTCTCCCACAGCATCCCTGGGCGGGTTTTAAATGTTCTGAATATCTGGATTTGAACTGTTATAGATGGTTCTCATACTATGAGGAAAATACTTGGCCTGTGTCAAGCAAGTTATGAGTAAGTCCTCTACTGAAGGAAAACTGAATGATCCCTTGGCCTCTGTGTGCTGGGGAGAGGGAAGCACAGAGGGCTGGGAAGCAGGCTGTATTGGCTCTTTCTTTTGCAAAACTTAAAGCTATAGTTAAACTGGCACAAATTGGGAGTGATTCCGCTGCAGCCTACTGACAGGCACTGGAGGAAGCAGAGGACATGACAGAAAAATCAGGGCTATCCAGTCCCTGTGAGAGTTAGGAACTATGCAGTGACTTCTGTGGCACCTCTGGGTGACATGACAGCAGCCGTGCATTGTATTTCTTTAGATATGCGAAACCAGTTTTGGTTTGTCCAGCAGTTTCACAAATCATTTCATTCTCTCTGTGCTTTACTGATCAGTATGCAATGCCAGGCAGAGCCAAATGCCTTTACACTCAATGGATGCTGTGGCTCTGGCCCACCAGACAGAGCTGGCTGCTCCAGGCATAGCATCACCAAGTAATCTCTTTGTAATCGGCATCACATATGTGAGTAAGATCATTACTACAAGCATTCAGCTCCTTACTCATGAGCAAGTTTAGTTTAGAGTTAGGTGTCAGCGTGGGACAGAGTAACTGGGACAGAAAACAGGAATGTCTACTCTCAGAGGCCTTTTTGAACAAGCAAATGATTTTTAAGTAGTACCTAATCATTGTTTTTCAACCTGGAAATCAACAGAGTTCATCTAAAGATCAACATTTTGGGTCCAGATTTGCCAGTATCAGTGTTTTGGTTTCGGTGTCCAGTAGCTCCTTTGGCTTTACGGAAACTACCTAAGTGGATGAAGGTAGAGAGGGGTGCTACACTTCTGAACAATTGTGTAATCACAGCTTGGGGTGTGATAGCTCAGCCTGCAGGACCTTGCAACACTCATGGAATGTTTTCTGTTCCTTGTCCAAATGTTAGACAAGTAACATAGCTTTTAAATATGTATTTAGTCAGCTTTAGTTCTGCTAGCTGCTGGCCTTCTAACATGGGAGTTGTACAGAGAAGGAAATTTGCTGTAAAATGTCCTCAGTATATTTGTTCAGGATGCTTAAACAGATTGTTGCAATTAAAAATACTAGATTCAAAAATTCCCAGTGGTTAGACACTGTTTATTAAAAAACTTCCAGCTGTACAAAAGCAAAACAAAGATGATTTAATTTTCCTGGTACTGATGATGGAGTTGTCCATCCAGTGACCTCAGCTTCAGTCCAGTCATGTTACAAGATGGATTGACATGTATAATATTTATTATCCAGTGATTACCAACCAGAGATTTTTTGGTTGTTTAATCTCTGGTTTTCTTAGCTGTGGCGAGAGTCAGGCAGAGGGAACAGAGTTTACTTCAGCTCATTCCTGACCTCCAGTTAGTTTAAGAAACAGATCTTCATCCAGTGTTTCATTCTGTTTGGAGCGGGTTGACAAGAAGATGTAACCCCCAATGTACTCATGGATGATTTTGCAGTCTGCGCTCAGGCACGTGAAAGCGATAGACACATTCTGGTCAAACTCGATTGCAACCTAAAGAAAATACATATGGCAGAATCAGGAACCGAGGTAAGAGCAAGCATCAGAGCACAGCATAGATACTGCGGTAGAGCAGTACCTGTCTGATAACCAAGATCTCCGGGGTTTGGCTGCTCGTGGCTTTATTTCCTGCTCCGTCAGGGCCCTCTCGTGGTCAAAGTCTCGTTGCTTGATTAGGCATGCTAACATGCTTCTAACTACGGTTTTTTTCTAGTGGCATGTTGAGAACGATGTGAACAGCAGGAATGACGCTCCTGACTCTTTGTACGCTTAATAAATAATGTTTAATACTGTTATGTGCTGACCTTAAATCTGCTTTGGGGGAGGGCAGGTTTAGATTTCCAACTACTGTCAGTTTTAAAAAACAGAGCTTAGATGCCGAGGGTGGATTCTGCTTTTTTTGAGAGGGATTTAATGCAAACCCAGAATGATGGGCTCTGGCACGGGGAGTGCTACAGGAGCGCAATAGGGATTGTATCTGGTCTGCCCTGGCTCCTGCCAGGGATGCGGAAAAGTGTATCAGCAGGAACAGTTTCCTGGCTGGTTGAATTTACATCAGGTCATGCTAGTTCCATCCCAGAAATTTAGTTTACAGAACTGGCTTCACGTTTTCAAACCCAGACTCTCCAGCAGACTGCTGGGCATACTCTGTCAGGGTCAGGAGCACCCCGGTATAAATCACACAACAGAGCTCCTTCCTCAGGACCACATATTGATAGAGAGGAGCTCACACTGTGGCCTTGGAATCTCCGTTTGGGATTTGAAAAACAAACTGGGTTCCTGTATCCTCAGTCTGTAGTACAGACTGAATCACCACAGTTTAAAGGATAATGCATGAGCTAGACTATACAGAAAATTAAAATGAGGTTTTTACTGACAAGAGGAATAAATATAATGGGTTGGAATTTACCTTTGAGTCTCTGCATTTCATCCCTTCAAAATCAAGGGCAACTTGTAAAGAATAAGCCTGGTAGGAACTTTAAACCGGAGATCTTTTACTTTCTGTATTTTTACTACAGACTCCATTAAGAAAAATTTTAGACAGATTATTTAATAACATGTCACAACGCATTCAAAATATTTTCAATCCGAGGTTTGAAAAGAATATCTGAAAGCATCCTCCAGTGTCTGAAAGGCAATGACTGAATGCAGAGAGCCATTCCAGTTTTACCTGGCGTATTTCCCAGTTGACATTCCACTGCTTCATGTTGGAGAACCTCCATGTTGTGATAGGATCTCCAGTGGCTAGATCTATTCGTATAAGCCTGTTATAGGACACCCCGAGCACATCTTCCTTTTTGCTTCCTTTAAACCTGAAAGAGAAAACCCAAACAGCAAAGCCTTTCAGCAGGTCTGGTTTGCAGTGTCTAGAGAAACATTTCACCTGCCCTCCTCTGAAAGGGCAAAAAACCGCGGGAAAAGTTACAACAACCTGGGACTGAGGAGTGCTCGGACCCTTCTTTAGAACAGTATCTGTTACAAAGCAAAAGTGCAGGCTGGTGAGCTATGGTATGAGATGGAAAAAAATTAGGCAGGTAGACTTGGCTAAAACCTTTCCAGTTCATTGTTGTCTGCTCTAAAATACTGTCCTGCCAAAATGCATGAATTTGATTATATTTTCACTGGAAAAATGTCAACAGGAATTTCCCTTGCTTCACTTCCCTAATGTTGAAACGTGTTCTTTTAGTTATATTCAACTAAATTACATAAGCATATAAAGGTATATGTAGTATTTTATATCATATATCACCATTAACTTCTTGAAACAACTGTTAGCAACATATGCATGTTTCTGAGTACAAAAATATTGAGCCATTTTAACATTTCAACTGTCTTCTGATTAGAGATGAAAAATAATTATCAAAGTATCAGAACTTTTTGGGGACAGAAATTTCCAAGTTGGCTATTACTAGGAAAAGATTACTTGGGTAAAGAAGGTACCTGCCTCTACCCCTATGCTGAAAGATGGAAGAAATCTCATCTGACTGATGTTAATATGTTCTGTTCAACTGTTAGAAGAGTCCCAGGCAGAATTCTGGCTTCAACCAAGCAGCGCCCTCTTAAATGACTCCCAGGTATGGCTCAGGAGCTGGAACATCGTGGGCCAACAAGATCTGGTAGTTCACCTGAGGCTACTTGGGTTTTGAGAAGGTGGAGAGTTTAACAGAAGAGATGTGGCCTCTAGGTCAGAGATGGTTCCCTGATGGTTCAGTTTATGCCACACAAGGATCCCCAAGTACCCCTGGGAGAGGTGTTAAGCACCAATGAAGATGCCTCCAAGTATGGTTGTGTCAGTACTTTTCAGGTTTTTTTGTGGTTTCTCAAGTGAAAAGAACCCAGGTCAGAGCACTGCCCTATTCCTTGTTTGCTGTTTTCTCAATGCAAGCTCAAAGAAATTACGTTCAGCAAAACAAAACGTGGTCTGATTTCTCGTTAAATTTATTATAACATCTTATCTAAAACGCCAAAATCTCATCAATCCAATAAGCAAGCGTTGGAGTGGACAGATCTGTTCCAAACCTGCGAACACCAACAAGGCATGCATGGTTTACATTCTAGCCTGTTTTTGTCAATAAGGGTTTAATCCTAGTGATAAGTTACTTCAGGCAAAACCCCACAGGTCTGTATGAAGTGAGACATAATAGAGATTATCATTCCAGGAACAGAGCTACTGACTGCTATTGCTAAAGAAAAAACAGCAATACGGAAGTTACTAGTATTAAAAAAGGTCTGTGTTCACTGACTACGAATACGTTGTGGCAGCTTGACACGGCTGTAACAGTGTGATTACCTTACAATGTAGTACGATAAGCCAAACTCCGGCAGGGACTGCCATGCTTGAATGAAATCCAGCTTGGCCTGCACTAGACTCATATGGGATACGTTTTGATGGGCTTCCAGAATACGAGCAGCCAACTGGGAAGCAAACAACAGGAAGAGAGAAATATTTCAGTTGGCTGGAGAACAAAAGTACCTTTGCTTTTCACTAAATCAAACAGCATTAGCTCTGATACTACGTTTGGACACTTGGTCATAACTGTTCATGCAGATGAACAGCGGAGAGCACTTGGGAACACATCCTGAGCTACTGGGGCAGAACAGTGCAGGAAGGTCTCAGCATCTGGGTTTGTGCTGCGCTGGGTCTAGCTCTAGCATGCTGCTCTGGAGGCTGTCCTGAGGATGGGTAGGCTGAACTCTTCTGCAGCAAAAGCAGTGGACAAGGGGTTAGGTAGAGCAGGAGAGACACCCAGGCCAAGAGGACAGGAAGCCACTGTTGTTTAAGATACAGCTAGTAACTTAACCTTAAAAAGCTTTCCCTTCTAACTCTCAAGAGACTTCCAGGGTCAGCGTAATCAGGAGGAGAACCTGATGAGTGACTTGGAGGTGGTGTGGATGTAGGAGGAATACTTGGAACAAGTGCCAAGAGACCTCTCCCTGTGTTTGATTTAAACAAAAGGCTCCTTGCAAAGGGACAAATGACTACTGCAAGATGATTCTACTGTATGGTTTCCAAACACTGCTTCGATCCAGCCTCACACCCAAGCAATCATTGTAACCACCTATCTCCATCCATCAAGCCACGCTCAGGATACCTGCTTGGACTTGTGTTTTTTGTTATAACGTAACGAGATGAAGCATTCTGGTTTCATATCTGTGTTTTCTGGATCACATGCAGCCTGAGGAGACATGGTCCAGTTCTTCATCTTTAGAAATGAAAGAATCTTCTGGACCTCAGATTTGTAAGAGCTATCGGCCATTGTTTTGCCTTTTGAAGCTAAAACACAAGCAGCCATCCATGAAGCATATTGATCCTCCTGTAACAAAGAGAATTGTTCCATATTTATGGACAAACCATGTATGAAGACAGCAACTTCTCACACGTCTTTCACTCCAGAGATCCTTTGCTTAATCTGCATGGATGTATAAATACCACAGCACCATTGTCCTTTTCAAAGGAATCCAGTACCTTGGAATAGATTCTCGTGGGAACTTTACTGCATGACTATTTGCCACCTAATGAACCTTTTAACACAATTTGGATTGATACATTCCAATACAAATGAAGCAAACTGAAATGGAAAACAAATGCAAGATCCTTGTCTCACTACCCTCATCTGGATGGGAAGAGTTGCAATTAGGAAAAAAAGAAGAAAACAAACCCCAAACCACAGTACGCTGAAAACACTGAAGCAAAATACTCTAATTTCTTTTTACTTTTTTGATAGTTGTTTTTCTTCCCAGCAGCTTTACTTGGAAACTGATGATAAACATAAGATTGCTGTCCTTTTGTCCCCTCAACCATGAAGTATTTGTTAGACCACCACCTCCTTCTTAGATTTTACTGAACACATAGATAATAAACTCTCTGTGGCATCCTTATTTTTCAACACAAATTCTAGAATGAGTCAACAGGTCTTCTGGACAACCTACCAACAAATGCAGAATACAAACTTCCCCCTCTTTTATTACTCACATTTTCGCATCTTAAATACACTTCGTTCATGCCATCGGCAACAGGAATTAGTAATTTGATTCCAAACTTCTTTGAGGCAACATTCACATCTGGTACAACTTCAGATCCTAGATCACAGAGAATAAGGAAGGAATAGATTTATTTAATTATAACATCCCTAGTTTATGTACTGTTTAATACTAAAGAATGGTACTTAGTGAGTACTACCATTTAAGACAGAATGAAAATATTTGGAAATAAGTGTGTCACACAGATCACATTCCCTGACTCATCATTAAGTAAATTCAGCAGTATGTGGCTTTTTATGAGCCAGTTCCAGATCATCTCAGTTTGGCTAAGGTATTGGATCCCTTCAGGCATCTTGTGATGTCCCAAAAAAACCAAGAGCCCCAAAACCCAATAAAGTTCCAAGACTATATGCTACTATGCCTTTCTGAGTTTTGCTGGGATTTCTTCATTTATTTAGTACATGAACACAACAGAAAAAGGAAAGAAAATAAAATCCTTACCTTTTAGGTTTAGTTTCTCAATAGGTTCTCCCAGTGCTGATTCCTTGTTCTTAAAATAAGATATTGAAGTGTCTTTAAAGACAAACCAATATGGCTTGATAGTTCTGAGGGACAGCCTCCTCTGCCTAAAAGAAATAAAGAAATGAAATTTGTTGATAGTGAAAGGTAGGAATTGCTGAGTCACTCACCAGTGTTACTGTAGGTCTCAGATTGCTTTGAGGTTAGGTCATGTACATATGGCTTCATTTGGGTTACTCATGGTTGCGTTAATGAGAGACATGGCAAAGGCCTGGAACCCACAGGCACCCAAGCTCTCCTGGGTGTGGATGTGGTTTTTACGCAGCTACGAGCTAAATCCCACCTGTGATTTCTCTCTCTTCCCTTTTTATTTTTTCTTTTTTCTTCCACTCCTAAGTGATTTTCTTACTTTTTCCATTCCTAAATTAAAGGCATTCCTTTCTAACAAAGACTAATTCTGGTTTTCACATCAACTCAGTAGTGCTAATGTAATCCACTAGTTACTGCCCATGCACCAGAATTAGCTTCGGTATTTCACGGCTCCTTATCTATAAGATTTGCACCCATAAAAATAACTTGTATTCATTGAACATTAACAGGAAATGACCATCTTTTTGGCTTTACCTCAACAGTATCTAACACAGCAAAATGCTGTTCCTTCACTAAGTTTATAGAGGTTCTGTAGCACTCTAAGAAAAGGTAATTAATTTAAACCATCTTCTTCCACTGGGGCAGTGGCATTCCAGAGCCTCACACACGTATGTAGATGGATATAATCCTAATTTTAATTACTTATTTGCAATTCTTTGCTAGTGCAAGATGATTTCTTTCATAGAGTAAATTTAAAAATATCTACTTTGGAATTGTGAGTTAACTGATGGATACTAATGGTCAAACATAATCATTGTGCCAGCCCCACCTCTCTTCAGTGAGAGAGAAAAATCGTAATTCTACTAAGAATACACTAACAAAGCCATGAGAAGTGGGGGGTGGGGGGTGGGGGGGTGGGGAGCGGGAAGAGATAAAAGCCCAGGTTCCACATATTTCAGGAGAGAAAACGAGGTATTAGCACTATTTTAGTAGAGAAATACTTCACAATTAGCTGCAGAGGTCAACAGTGAAGTTAGAGAGAATATAAAAGAAAAAAATCTACTGTCTATTTAGTACTTCCCTTTAATTCTGAGATGATGGTACAAAGAGCACATAGCTATCTGGAAAACACAGATTTATTGTAACCACTCTTGCCTTCTCCAGAACCTTTCTAGAAAACCTAGTTTAGAATCCTTTCTAAAAAAACGGTGATTTATGTTTAAATTAAAACACATAACTTGGATTTTCAGAACAGCAAAATATTTTGGTTTTCCATTTTCCAGTACAGTGACATTCTTCAAAAATAAAGGACTATATTTTCTTTAGACAAACAAAATTCTTTTTCTAGCCAAGAAAAGTTTGAAAGCTTTTTAATTTTTATTGTAATTCTTCACAATATCATTACCCACCTGAAAGTAGTATTTACTTGTGTGCTAATGTGCTACCTGCAGAGAATAAATGTGAATAAAAGTTCACTATATGAATAGACCCAGCAGTGTGACGTGCAGAGCTGTGCATTTACACTTACCATTAAGCAAATAATTACAGTAACAAAATGTGGTTGTTCCTTTAAAGAAATGTTTTACACCTTACCTAGTTTCTACAATGCCTTAGGTTTAAGGCATCTATCATGTATATAGGAAATTTTTCATGATGAAAAATAACCGCTGAATGCTTTTAAAAGCAAACTGCTCTGCTGCTGAGGAAAAAGAAACAA
Source organism: Gallinula chloropus (assembly GCF_964237585.1). Classification (NCBI taxonomy): domain Eukaryota; kingdom Metazoa; phylum Chordata; class Aves; order Gruiformes; family Rallidae; genus Gallinula; species Gallinula chloropus. The sequence continues at coordinate 81,877,853 of NC_140087.1, read as the reverse complement.
TCCATTGTTAGAGGCGAGTAACTGACAGAACTTAAAAGGCTGAAGTTCCCTTTCATCTTAAGCCACCTTAGTAATTTGAATGTCAAATAAAGTTTCTTAATTGGGAATCAATAATTAACCGTCCTTAGCAACAGTTAACCGTTTTCGAGTGCAGTTTTCAGTTTGCTGACTACAGATAGCATTTGCCAACAGAATGAATGATAAATATTTGTGCAACGGAAATTTTTTTTTTCTAAAACATGAAGCCTGTGATAAAAGGCATTATAGACTTGAGGTCACTGCAGTCATTTAAATAACCCATACAGTATGATATTGTAGTGGGATCACAGAATTGCACGTTCCTCAGTTTACTTATTTAAGTGAGGTTTTACCAAGCTAGTTTATCATCCTTCACCTTGAAACTCATTTTCAGATTAGAAAAAAAGAGGCTTTGTGTTTTGTTAGAAAGGGTTAATTTGTTCATTTCTTTTGTTTAAAACCCTACATAATCCCCCAGGGTTGCTTTCAGAATGTCTTCTTGGGGAGATCTGAAAGGGTTTTTTTCTAGTTTTTCTTTGGCAAAACCCAGTAAGATGTGTTTGAAAACAAAATTGTAGATTCCCTTGTTTAGGGATGATGATTGACAAGTACTAGGAAATATAAAGAACCTGATTTTTTAATAAGTGTAAGTATAGCTACACCGGCACCCCAGGAGCTAGAAAGATTTGCAGAGGATCTTGCTCAGAAGCAGTTAAGAGAAGGACTCGAAGAGGATGATTTTAGGCTAGTTAGACCTATCTGGTGTTGAATTACAGCCTTAGGATCTAGGGTTAGATTAGAATGAAAAACTCAAGAGATCTCTTGTATGGTTAAGCTTTTTGTTTTCTATGGTTTATTTTTAGTTTTAATAACTCACCTAACTAGCCTGAGAGTATCAGCAAGTTTCGGGATGTCTGTGATGTCCTCCTATCAGGAATAATTAGGAATAATTTTAGTACAATGTTGACTGATTTAGTATCTGTTGATTGAGAAAAATTCAGGAACCAGATAGGCTCCTCGGAGTCAATGCATTTCACTGTGAAAGCAATTCTGGGATCCGAAAGGACATACCAAAGAGCTTTTTTTCTTTCCACCTTCCAGGGTCACTTCCAGATGAGAAAGTGCAGCGTCTACTTCATCTACGTCTGATTCACTGGTGAAATCTTGTACCTCCGATGATAGTTGTAACTTGCTTATGTGATACTAAAATAAAACATCAAACAGTCAGTATGTCAATTAGCAACACTCGATCACAGTGTATCAATAAATAAGCCATTTGGTCTTTTGCATCTTGGACAACTGCATAAAGTTCTGCAGCACAGAGCTGTGGGTTTTGTCACAAGGAAACAGATATGTCTGCTACCATCTCCAGTGCAGTTACTGATAACAGCTTCCTATTTTAATTGCCAGTGCTGGCTTTCCTTCACTGTATAATGGTTCCTGTTCAGTGGGGGTCTCTCAGACTTAACGTTTGCAGCACTAGTTCTTTGCCATACATGCCATCCATACCAGGTGAAAACTTGGTTCTGTGACGTTCTGTGGTGGCAAGTCGTGGATTTTCTGGCAGCTCTGTTTACATTTAAAAGGAAGCAATTTATTATTAATAAAAACTTGTGCCTTATTACCTACAGGCACTAAGCCTCGCTAGGTCATGTGAAATTTCTGTGTACTCCATGGCATCCCTATGGTCACAATGTGCTATAGCTTTTTTCGGTCTGTTGTGAGTGTAGGTACTTATGTATTAGAGAACATTTCAGGCCAAATATGTGACAAGCTGATAGATTGGATGCGAAACAACACTTCCTAATAATTCTCCTCCCACCAGACTGGTACCAAATACGGTTTGCTTTGGGTTATGTTAGTCTGTGGTTCCAGCACTGTATGTGTCAGTTTGAGTAGAGGTGTGCTGGTCCTGAATTCAGCGGGTTTAGCTGGTAGATGCTGCTTGCTGTTTCTCATGCAAACAGCAGACCCCCCCATCCAAGCAGATCTATTGGCCTGGGCTCTACACTGGTCCTGTGCAAGCTTGTGCCTGCCTCTTGGGGGAACTGGTTTTGCAACTTGAGCCAAGTACGTGCCTGTAGTGCAGCGAAGATCAGCATTTCTTCCTCTGTGCAGTCAATCTCTTCTAACAGGATGGCCCAGCGAGCTTGTTCATAGATTTGGTTTATTCGCACCGCATCATACTGTAGCAAAAGTTAAGAACATTGGTGATTAATGACCATCAAGAGACAGATTCACGGTCAGCTGCAGCTGATCTAAGGCTTGGGTTGAAGACATAAAGGTTGTGCCCTTCCTCCCCCCACCTCTGCCCTTCTCTATGTTCTCATCCTTCCCTTGAGCTAGCTCTTGTCATTGTGTGTAGGGTCAGCGTGGCTTGCTGATCCAACAGAAAGTTAATCAGGAGTCCTTGGCTGGCAGGACAGGGAGATTAAGACATCCCCTTTTGTGGATTCACTTAAGCGAAATGTGAAACTGCACTGAGAGTGTGAGAGTGCAAATAAGGTGTTGTGGCTGATACAAACGTGACATTCAACAGCGTGCTACCACTAAAAGAGAGAAACTCGGACTACTCACTTCCCCTCTTGGATTTTTCGGTTCTGGCTCTTAACTCTGCACTGGATTGACATTTGTCAGATCCCACTGTGAATTGCTTTAATTCACTATCCATCTTTTTGGATAGCGATTGTTCGTTAATATTGACTTGGTTAATAAGCTGAAGTGACTCACAGAAATATCCAAGCCCCAGAGCTGCTGAAAGGTAGCTGATGGGAGGATAAACCTTGGAGCGTGACCTCTCCCAAAAGTGGTAAGCTATTAAGCTGCCTGAAGCTGGGCTGGGTGATTTCATCCTACAGCTCCATGGCTGGCTGGGGCAAAGAAGGGAAATGTTTGAGCTGCTGAAGTCAAGACATGTAAAAGGGGGATTGCACCAGGAGTTTGAGTGGGGATGGTATTTCACCCAAAAACATGCCACCTGAACTAGAAAGCACTAGAGATACCTGAAAAGAACGAGTTTTACAGAGTTGATGGAAAATAAAAATATGAAAGCCAAATCCTCTAAAATTCACATTTCAACTCTTGTTGATTTACACAGATCAATGATTGTGTTTTATTTTCACTAAATGAATCAACCAAACTGTAAAAACACGGGCTTAAACACAACCACCGTGACTGACATTTAGTGGCAATAAAGGCACACAAGAGGCAACTCAAGAAAAAAATTTCAGTGATTTTTGAAGACTAAGTCTTGTTTTCAAATGGGACTTAAACACTTCCGCTGAACTTTCCACTGTTACTTAATCACCCAGTCTCACTGAAACAAATTTAAGCGCCTGAGTGCTCTTCTGAGGGCTTTGGCTCAGAAAAGCTGGATATTCAGTGAAGGGCAGCAGAACAGAAAAGTAATTTTAAAGTTTATTTTCAAAATTGTGGCTTTATATCATTTAAGTTTCAGTTGGTTCAGTTTTCCCCTTAATTTTTCCTGTTAAGAGGAGGCAGAAAGTAAAACAGCCCCTCTGGAAAGCTGGATGCTCTTCCTGGTGCTCTTCAGATCTCACCTTTATACTTAAGATCTTATTTCAAGGGAGGAATGGTGATTCAGTGTCCAAAGGGGAAAAGTGCAGCCTTAGCTGAGGGGAAGAAGTCAGATTTGATCTCTAAAGGGCCCATAACAAATCCTAGCTCAAATTCAGTATCCTTGTATTACAGCTCCTTGACATGAAAGCAGGCAAACAATGAATAGCAATAAAAACAAAACTCTTACTTTTGGATTCAAATCAAAGAAAGTGTAATATTTAAAGCGTAAAAGAAGTTGATCGTCCTCCAGAATGCCTTGTTCCATAAGTGATCGAGATGAATCTAGCCAGCTGTGGAAGAAAACAACCCACAGGTTCATCTGTACAGGAAAAACTATCACACCTGCAGAGCTCCAATGTACTTGTAAAACAAAAGTGGGAACAAACAGCGTTAATTCCTGCCAGTCTGGGGAAAATTCACGTAACATGAGAAGTTGGAACTTTCATATGGATTTCCAACTTTTACTGCATGAACACGATACCTAAATCATCCCATTTTTACTCCACTACTACTCAAAGTATCAGGAGCAGATGCTAGAAACTGAGCAGTAAGTAGTCGTGGGGTGACCTATGTCAGTAAGCTTCTAAGATTCTTTCTTCATCTCCAGAAAATGTGAGGTTCATTTCAGCCAGGGCAAAAATGTACTGGTATATCTAGAACTCCTGCTTTTCATCTCAGCATTTGCTGGTTTATAATTGATCAGTGTCACTGTTAAATGCTTCACCAATCTAAAAATGACAACCCATAGCTCAATGCTAGAGAGAAAAACCTCTCAGACACCTGCACCACCAACCCCCAAGTGCTCTGTGTTCTTCGATGGTGTACACTAAGCAATGTTTGCATGCAATTCAAGAAGTCACCTATTGGTAATGCAGCAGAGCTTTGCTGAATGTATCCACATGTGCATTTCCAGTGCCCAGTTAAAGCCTTCAGGGCCTGCTATCCAAACCATCTTTCAGCACTGCCCACCCTGCTACTTACTTCACTGGATTTCTCTTCATCTAACCGTGGAATTTAGTCCAAAGCCTGCACAATTACATCATTCTCCACTTTAAAACAACACTGTCTAACCAAGAACGTTGAACAAGGATAAAAAAAGATCAAAAAAAGTAAATATTTCTGAAACAAAACCTAGATCAAAACATGTTTTTATCTATCAATACACCACACATCAGGAGTTTCTTTTCAAATTCTGCTTTACACTATAAAAGCCGGATTAATGCCACCCTGGTTAAGCCAGCTAACAAAGATCTCAAAGAGAGGCATCTTACCCTGCATTGAGTCTGGCTTTGTCACCTAAAGTCCGAGGCTGGTACATCTCTGCTAGTGTCTCTGGAGAGGAGTTGAAATGACTTAAGGCAAGGATGTTGCAGTTCTGCTCAGTCAAGGGACTGTCACTGAACCAAGTAATTGTAGAAGAAGCTGGTGTCCCACTGGTGGGGTCATAAGTAGGTGTCATGGTTTTACTATATAAACCTGGACTTCCTGCAAGTTAAGTGGGTTACGCATTATTCCAGGGAAAACTGCCTTCCAACTTCAGTAGTCTACTACTTGCCAACATAAAAGACTAAGCCTTCTCTTTCAAGACAGTTTCCTGTCTTGTGTTTACAGAGACTTGTTCTTTCACAGGAGAAGTGACCTTGGGAACAGAAGTGCGCTTTCTTTTTCTGTGAGATCTCTCAGCTGTGTTAGAGGTAGGAAACACATAATTTCAAGCTTTTATTTCCCTTTTTCCTTTCAGGTTGCCAAAATTGTTGAATGTTTTAAGAGTGGTGTCAGCTTTTCAAGAAGCAGCAGCACATCATGTATGCAGAGCCACAGCTGGTCACCAGTATTCCAGTGTGTCCCTTCTCTTAAAAAGGGAAAGGAAAGCATTTAAAAAGACAACAGAAAAATATTGATACATTGGAGGTTTCAGTATCTTCTTGAAGCCACTGATTTCAGGTCAACTGTGTCCCTCTGACTGCCATCCTATATTAAACTGGTCTCTGCCTGGTTTTACTTGTGCAACAAAGAGTTTCTTCCTCTTTCAGACTTTCAGTCAGATGAATAAATAAAATCCTATTGATTTTTCATTACCTGATAATCCAGAACTCACGGGAGAGTCACACAGGTTTAAAACATCTTCTGTAGCTGGTTCTTTGCCATTCTTGTCTCTTCTCTTTTTCTTTTTGAGCACATCTTCTGATTGCTTCAACAACGACAGTTCTTCTGACCGTCTAATATCTACAATGGCAATTTGGGAAGTGAATCAAGATGAAACATTTGAAACTTAGCAGATTACATCCAAAAAAACCCTGTGGTTGGTAATAGCATTTGGGGAAGCTCCATGTTGCAATCTGAATTTTATTTTTACGACATTGAAAGCAGTAGCCATGGAAAAGTCCAGTTATCCAGATTATAAGGCAAAAGACTTTAGGCTGTGAGAGTGAGCTCTGACAGGATGTGAGGCTGCTTTTTTTAGTGAGCGTAACTGCATTTGAGAACACCAGGGGAAAAACTCTTTCTGACTCTGGAATCTCCTCTGAGCATAACAACCATTCGTGGGGTTGCGTGGGGTAGTTCGGTATGCCCTGACCTGAAGTCAGAAATTTGGAACACTTGAATCATGCTACTTCTGAAGGGAATATGAATAGGTCACATTGAATGTCATTAATGCTAATGAAAATATGTGATAAATCAGCAGATACCAGTAAAATTGCCTATGGCGAAGGCTGGTGTAGGAGATTGATATGCTCAAGCTCTTAGTCAATGGCATAGAATAAGCAGGACTTAGTCCTGCTCAAGGAGGACAAGGGTCCCCACAAAACCATCAACAGGACTTTGACTATTCAGTACTCCTGCAGCTCACAGGACTCATTCCTTACACTGTTTGTATCAGTTATCACAAAGACTGAGAACTACTGATGTGCACTGGATACTAAAACCCAAAACACCTGTCATTTGATCTTGCATCAGCTCAATCAGTTTCTCTTTGAGCTAAACCATTTTGTAAGGACTTCACATAAACCAAAGTAACCTAATAAAATGTTCTAATTTAGTTGCCAGAGGGCATTTAGTTTTACTTACTGAGAATTCTGCAGATGTCACTGACAGCTCTGAATACCATATTGGAGAAGCTGACTTTCAGTCTCACTGTCTTCATGTTTGGCAAACGAAGCCGCAGCATTTTGTGCTGAGTAGTAAATATCAGCTTAGCATCTGCCTGCACCCCGCATTTATCAAGTGTCCAGTGGGTTTTCAGAAGCCAACATTTTTTTTGCTCCCACCAAAAAGCATAGTCTGACCAATCCTGTGGCATTTCTAGGAAAATACAAAATGATTATTAAACAGCTATGGAGGAAATTTACTAAATAAGCCTTTGTTTTGAAACAGTGTTCTGTAAACAGGAGAATTTATTTACATTAAAGTAGCAACTACAGCTCCTGAGAGCAAGACCCCATTTGCTGAATATTTGTGTCACTGGGATCTTTGTTTTCCCTGAAGAGTTAACCTAGGCACTGAACAGTGGTGCTGCCTTAATTTTGCAGATATCCCCAGGGAAAGTGCATCTCCTGAATCTGATGCTACATATGGTCCAGTGCTACTTGGATCATGCTGAGGCTGTTCTCAGCTCTTCTCTGTGGCTGCAAAGTTAGATCAACAAGGATTTTAGACATAACAGCCCACTTAGGACAACTTTACAGCGGCAACATTTGTTAAATAATCAAATAACGGAATTTCTATTTTGTGAGTAAGTTATTATTTCATGAGTAAGACCTGTGACAATCAGGAAAGAGTTAAGGTCTTTAACAAATCAGATGACCTTCTCCACCACACAGGATGTAGAAACTTGTAAGGGAGGTAGAATGGGCATGATGTGATATGGTGCTGTTAAACCTGCTATTAGTCTGTGCCGGAGGGCAGGCTAGTGTGGCTGAAAAGGGCTGCCTAAAAAGCTTCTCAGAGAGGACAACCCTGACAAGAGATGACTGTCTTGTTTCACTAATACGGATTTTGCCTGTATTTTGCTTAAGTAAAATATGGTTGTGGATTTTGTACTCTGAAAACACATGGATAAAGTAAGGCTTGCTGAATAATGAACAGATAGAAGCCTTTGTCTGTGACTTATATTAAGAGTTTGGGAGGGGAGAACAGTGGCTTTTCTCTGATTATTTTTGAGCAGTAAGCCATCCTAAAAGTTGCCAAAAACATTGACTAGATCAGTGTGAGAAGCACATACATAAAGAAAAAGATGAAGCATTGCTGCTGTGAGTTCCATGGGAATCTCAGTATCAGATGACTTCCCAGATGCCAATGATGTGTAGTTTCTGTCTGACCTTGGTTAAGTTGTTTCAGTCTCCTGCATCATTTTTTGTCCCTCCTCATCAGCTGTCAGGGAGAGGCTACTCCTCACTGTGTCAATAGCACAGTAGAGCCCTGACCTATTTTGGGAGTTTCTTGCTAAAAAAAAAAAAGTGTCAGGAGTGAGCTGCTGACACAAATCATGCAGTTACAGATTCACCTTAGATATCATTTAATATAGAAAGTTTTTCATGCTAGTTAAGTACTGGTTCTAAATATATGGTGAAAAAATCAGTCTTCTGACCCAGTGAGAGCTCCAGCTACCATTGTTCTGCTGGCTGAACCATGTAAGTATGCAGGCAGGTTGGCAAAAATGTAGCACAGATTTGCTACCTGCTTTAACGCTGGAAAAAGGATTCCTTGATAAGAATCACTAAACCCAAGGAGAGCTTTTCTATCACAAAGGGTTTTGCTGTAAAAATGCCCTTCTACTGAATGGGAGGCTTTGAAAATCCCATCTCCTTCAAGTTCTGTGTTTGAAAATGAAACTGTTCAGTTGGCACTAAGAACTCTGACATGATGAAGTTGTCAGTTTTTAATTTCTTTACACTATGTGCTGCAGATTTATGTTGTAATTCAGTTTTTCTCCTCTTGTTTGTCTGAAGGCAATCTAGAATGAAGTTTCAAGGAGTTGGTTTTGACAGTTGTTTTGGGGTTTTTTTTTTTTTGCCACAAATTGTGTATTTCTAGAGCAACGCATAGCTCAGAGTTCCCAGTTGGTGAGTCTAAGGTAGCAGACAGGTTTCTTTCTGTGTGAGTGAAGACTTCTAGATTTAAGAATTTCAGGAAGAAGAACAATACTTGAAGAATGAGTAGCATAGGAAAACCCCGTTCATTGATATAAAAAAAATCAAATACTTTATCTCGTCTGTATCTGTCATTCTGCAGATGATTATTTGGCTGCGAGTTAAAGAAGGCCATATTCTCTTACTGCCTGTAGCGCTGATTTGCTGTGACTACACAGGGTACTAATACACATTTCATCTCCCAACTTTTGACTCCACCAGTCTCTGCTCTCACAGTTGTTCCCTACCATATATATGCGATGGATAAAGCAGTGGCTCAGATTTTTGGCTAGAATGCCACTACAGCACAGGAAACAGTAACTTCTGAAGTGCCTTTGTAACAACTAATAATGTCTCTTTGATTGCCATGGATGGGTAGATAGGGTATCAGCTACCTCAACTGCCCTGCAAACTAGCCACCTCTACAATCTATCTGGAAAGGAAGTTGATTAGTTCATCTAGTTAAATGATATTTGTCTAACTGGAAGATGAAACTAAGGTGAAGCTTTGTTTGCGCTGTGACAGTACAGGGGCTGTAGTCACAGACAGGGAAGGGTTGTGGCCACAAAGGCCCAAGTCTGCAGCACCTCCATCCTGCGTGCCCCATTACAAAGGAGTAAGTGAGGCAGTGCCGTTTCAAAATGCGCAGGAGCCTCTTTTTGTAAAAGGAAAGCCACACGTATAATTTTAATAACACATTGTAAATTAAAAAGGTCTTTACTCACTGATTTGTTCTACTAATTTCAGCATCAGTCCTCCAATATGAAGATCCCCTGTGACTTGTAGTAAAAATTCCTTTTCTTCCCCTGTATGCTGATGATCAACTGTCACCAATAGCTCCCAGGAATTAGACCCATATTCATTTGAGGAAATCATTTTGGGAAGATCTATGTGAGCTCTGCAAAAACAAAACAAACAAGTAAAAAGGATATTTTTCCTCTGCTCTCTGAAACAAACACATCTCTCCAGAGTCTCAAAATATGTCCATGCTGCCAAGACTTCGCAGCGGCTTTGGCTAGAACTTCAGAGGTGTTATCTTGTTACCCCCCTGAACTAGACTCTGCTCCTGCAATTACTCGCCTGCAAGATAGGCATGTGGGATTTTTTGGGGTTTATTCTGATTCCAACCCCTCCTCAGCTCACGTGTCTCCAACTGGGCGGAGACAGCCCTGCTTTACCCAGGTTTCCCCACCATACAGTGCTAATCTCCCAGTCTGGACACCATGAAGCTTGCAGTTAGGGGTGGGATGTGTTTTGGCAATCTGACTGGTGAACAAAAGTATTTAATTGACTTGTACACTTACAGTTGTTATTTTCACTGCAAATGAAAGTTCACCTTTGCAGTTCCACCAGCCTGGTCCCACCAGACCAAAACCAGGGCAGTTTTACCTATTTGGGTGAGGGAAGACAAATAACTTAGTGGCTCTCTGCTAGCAATACCCAGGCGTGGAACTACAGTTCCTGCTGATTGCTTGCACAGAGGTGTAGGCAGGTATCCTGTCTCAGCAGGGTGAGATCCTCTGAAATCCCACCAGGCCTCTGCCAGGACAGGTGAGCAGTTATCATGCCAAGCCAAACTAGAGATGATGCTCAAAGTAGTAGCTTTGGTTATCAGCAGAGTTTTGCTAATTACTGAAGAAAGAGCTGGTAGGCATAAAGTGTCTGATGCTGCAAGAAGGATTTATGATATTTAAACAGTGGGAGAAGATACTGGATTAGCACTCGGTATCTTGTCATACTGAACCCCAAGAAACGAACCTTTGCAGTTGATGCTTAGGCCATAAAGCGGCTGATTTCCATTTACTGCAGACTTTCAGCAATACCAGGCGACCCAAGTCACAGAGACTCTGTTAAAGGTGCCGTACACAGGCTGCTTCTAATGCATGGAATAACCAGGAATTGTTTCCAAAGAAGGCTAGAGGGGATGTAACAATATGAACAAATGCACATAAGTCTATTTTTTTAAATTAAAAAAAACCACAATAGAAGTTAAACCCCTTAGCCTAAGAGTTAGGTCAAAACCAGAGAAATCAAGAACTATTGTCACAAGTGAACAGCGACAGAAAGAATGACCTTCTGTAGGACCATCTGCAGGGTGAGACCAGACTGGGTTAGGTTCCACTAAGGGAAATTATACTAATGGTTAAATAAATGTCTGGGAACAGGGTGAAAATTTAAGTTCACCTGTTTGCCAAATTTATACTAACGAATCTTTACGTTACTGATTAGCTAATAAAAGAGGTTTTTAGTGCCAAAAGATACTACTTCAGGGCAGAGCCCAGTTCAATGTTCATTCTGAGGTTCTTTTCCAGAGGTGCAAAGAGGCTCTTGCAACCCAGCAGCCAGCCTGCTCCAGGTTTACCTTTCCCAGACTTTCAGGTGTTACTCATGCTTCATAAAGTCTTACGGTAGAAGAATTTCAATGGGAAGACTTTCAATATTTTGCTTGATTACGTATTATGCAGTATTTGTATTATGAATTACAACGTAAATCAAAGTCATCTAATTGTTTCAGTGAGGTTCTTTTAAAATCTGTTCCCAGAATACTGATGTTGGAGACTTGGGTCCTTGAACTCCTCTGGGCCTCAGCCACACTCAGTGTCAAGCCCTCCTGATAGAAAATTTCGTATCGAAGGGATAATGGAAACTTGGTGGTAATGACAAATTCTAATAAGGGAAAGGGATTCAAAGGTGAAGCCAGTGAAAGCGTATCTGTTAAATATCAGATTGACACCCCCCACCCCACCAGTGAATGTCAATATCAATGAAACAACCTCAAAATCATCCTTTTATGTCAATGAAACAAGCTCAAGATCATCCTTTTCGGGGAAAATCACTTCCGCAAGGAGTTTCACCAGACCAATGCTGGGAGTCTGCCCCGAAGTTCTGAAATCACGACAACTTACAAACAGCCCCAACTCAGAAAACCACAACTTCATAATCATATGACTCCCAGAGGCTAATTTACGCTGAGGAATAAATGCTATTGTTAGTCTGCTCTTGGATCTGCCAGCCTACACCTTTTCACCAAACAGTCACTAAACCAACAAAGATTGATATCAATCCAAGAAGTCTGGTTTAGTTTGGTTTGCCTTGGTAAATAAAGACATGGTGTTGGACACTGGAAAACACTTCGGCTCTCCCACCATTGCCGGGGATGTTGCAGTTGCATTGCTGTGTGCCACATGGATTTACTAGTTTTGGACCAGGGGGTCCTGGTCGAAGGGAAGGGCTGTGTCTATCCTGGAGGCATGGTGTCCAAGAGGCAGCTCCTGAGCTGGTCCCCCAGGCAGATGAGGCTTTCAGCACAGGGGCTGTACAAGGTATAGAGATCAGTTATTGTTGCACTATATTTGTAGCAAAACAAACCCGCTGACTTTAATAAAGTCAGAATGCCACTAGTCACCCTCCTCAGCATCAGTAACAGCTGTAAAACAAAATAAATCCACAACTGGCCTAAGCAAGAGAACTATGTGATTTCATTTCAGGAGCATGGGTATGGCAGAACTATACTACTGCCAAGGCTTAGTCCACTACAAACTGGTACTGTTACAGAAACGAAACAGGCTCATCTGCCCTCTTGTACCAGTGAAAACATTTGGGAGCCGGTCTGGAGATTTTTTTTTTTCCCTTTCTTTTCTTTTTGAATTTGCTTTAGCTTTCCAGCCTAATTGTGCATACAAATGCTTGTGCTGACATGGGTGAAAATGAGCAGCCCAAGGGGTGGGTGCAACTCTTCCCTTCATGCTCGCTTGGAAAACCATGGCCTCAGCAGAGCTGATCTGGCACTCCATCATTCCCTAAAGCTACCTACTCTACTTACTCTCTTCCCCGCTTCCTCTTCAGAGCAGGAGCTCTTAGTTTGATGACAAGAAAAACACAAACACTAGTAAATCTATCACAGAAGGCAGCACAAACAAAGCCTAGCCCCAAAAGAGACAATATAAGCAAGAAGGACAGCTCGCAATCCTGTATTAAAACCCAAGCTGCCAGGGAAGGGTATACATCCTCCAGGTCTTAAAACCTTCAGGTCAGGCCTGGATCTGCTCTGGGAACGCACCCCAATTCCTGGGCTCCACGTGGGTTGCAGCTGTACAGCCTGGTACGGGCAGATCAAAAAGGCCAGAAACAGGTCTTGAGGCTACTGCTGGCTCCAGCCACTATTTCTACAGAGCGTTTTAGCTAACACAGCTATAACAAAAAGCAGCAATTACTCTATAGATTGAGGTCTCAGCAAATTTTAGCTCTTCCAGCCTAAACTTTGTGTAGAAGTACAGGGTATTAGCCATATTAGAGCAGAAACATCCATCTGAAGTGCAAGGGGGAAGAAATCCCGAGTATGATGTTTCTCTGAGTATTTCCAAGACAGGTAGTGTCCCGGTATCTCTCAGAAGGGAACCGCAGGGGCAAACAGAGCACACGGCCAGGCCCCCCTCCCGGGCACCCCTCCTCTCCGGGGACTGAGCCGGCGCTTGAGGAAGTGCCGAGCTGCTGCTGTTGGAGTGACCCCGGGAGGCGGGTCCCCGCAAGGGCCGGGGTCGGATCAAACCGCAGCCATTACAAACGCTCTAAAATAATTAAAACAAAATAAAAATGAAGCAGCGTGGTTGCCCCGCGTTACCCCCCGCCGGGCACCACACGCCGGGCGTCGCGGGGACAGGAAGAGGGGCCGCCAGCGTGCCCCGCATTGGGCGACCCCGGCTCCCGCACCGTCCCGGGCTTCCCGCCGAGGGCAGACAGCCCTTCCCACACTCCTTCCTTCACTCACTTGCAGTCTCCTAAAGCAGCGCCGTCCTTCTCCTCCCTGCCTGGTTCCCGCTCCCTTCGCTTTCACCTGGCGTCTGAGTTACGGGGAGGGGAAGGGAGGAGCGCCGCGCGGCCCGGCCCTACCGCCGGCACCCCAGACGTAGACGGCCCTTCCCTTCCCCCACCACCCACGCCGTCTCCGATCGGCGGGCACCGGGTAGGGAGTGCTGCCTTCCCTGTTGGAGGCAGCCGCGGGGGAGCCCTGCGGGGTGCCGGGCCCCGCCCCCGGCGGTCTCCACACGGTTCGGTTGCAGCAGGCGTGGCGGCGCTCGCCCAGCTCGGCAGGAGTGGTTGCTCACGGTGGTGGCCACCGGAGAGCTGGGGCTACCGGTCAGGCTGGAGCGGCCAACGAAAAGCAACGGCATGAAAAAGGTTTTGCGGGGCTGGGGGTGGAGGTGCCGGGCGAAGTTGCTGACTGCCCTCAAGCACGGAGTGGCGAAGCCATGTCTGAAGTACTTCCATATCTCCCTTTCAGGAAGTGAGAACTGGTGCCAAATACAAGAAATACTATTTAGAAGTTAAATATTAACACTAGGCTAACACTGAAACATATAGGAGTCTACTTTAAGACCATTTAGTGTTTGAAGATAAAGTAGGTATAAGCAGCTCTGCAGAAACCATGACTAAAAGTTGTTTCCTCCTGCCCTGAAAACCTTCGTGTCTGACTTCAGATGTTGGGCATGAAACCGAAGGACATGACAGCTCGGGCATGCTGTAACAAGGAGGGCTTGTTGGGGGACTCCACCTTGTTATGTGTGACCACAGCACCATAACTCCAAGGCCCTGGAGCCACGTTGGGTGTACAAGGGGTTTTTGCTTTTAGGCTGCAGTTGTTATGAGATTTGAGAGAAAATAAGTTCAGTTCTTAGGCATGGTGCCAAAGAATAGAAAGGTATGTTTGTGATGTAGGGGTGTGTTACCATATGCAGAATAAAAACAGGTTGAATCAACTGGAACTGAGCAAGTGTTTCTCCAAGAGGTGGATTCCAGCAGAAAGCCTTCTTGCCTTAATCATAGAATCATAGAATTGTAGGGGTTGGAAGGGACCTCAAGAGATCATCGGGTCCAACCCCCCTGCCAAAGCAGCTCACTAGGACATATCACTCAGATAGGTGTCCAGACGGGTCTTGAATATCTCCAGAGATGGAGACTCCACCACCTCCCTGGGCAGCCTGTCCCCAGGGCTCTGTCACCCTCACTGTGAAAAAGTTCTTCCACATGTTGGTGCGGAACTTCCTGTGCTTCAACTTTTTAAACTTTTGACTCGCTTGGTAGTATAGTGACTAGATAAAACATAGAGGGGGAAAACCAAACAAAACCCCCCAAACAAACCAGGGAAGAGAAAAAGAGAAAATGAAAGAAAAAGTTCCTTCAAATTGAATTCATATCCTGGAACAAGCATCTCTCCAGAGATATAAAAGATGTATCTTTAATACTGCATGGGCAGCAAACAGTTACTTTAATTAGAACAGAGCAGATGTGAAGTTGCTGAACTGCAGATAAAAATCACAGGATATTTGCTCCCCTTATCACTGGCCTGGGCTCAGTCACTGAACTGCTCTGGCCAAACTCACCTCTGCAGATTGCCTGTGCACACCAACTGGTTAAGTACCAGCCATCTTTTGAGGGACTGCCATGAAAGTTCATACCTTTCAGAGCCCTCAATCACCTGAGGGAACAGGTAGGCTTTTAATTGTCCCAACCAGGCTCACCTGAACCAAGCCCAAGAGTTGTAGTTAAGCTCAGGCAGGGCCTCAGGCCTTCTTTGGGTGATGGTGTGGGTGTCCTGCTTGGTGGGAGCACTGCTGGGCTTATCACAGAATCACAAGGTTGGAAGAGACCTGTGAAGATCATCGAGTCCAACCATTCCCATCCTATGCTAAACCATATCCCTAAGTACCTCATCAACCCTTTTTTTGAACACATCCAGGGAAGGTGACTCAACCGCCTCCCTGGGCAGCCTGTTCCAGGCCCTGACAACTCTTTCAGTAAAAAAATTTTTTCTAATATCCAATCTAAACCTGCCCTGGCCCAGCTTCATGCCATTTCCCCTTGTCCTATCTTCTGTCACCTGGCTGAAGAGACCATCACCCACCTCTCTACAACCTCCCTTCAGGTAGTTGTAGGTGGTGATAAGGTCTCCCTTCAGCCTCCTCTTCTCCAGGCTAAACATCCCCAGCTCCCTCAGCCACTCCTCATATGATTTGCCCTCCAGCCCCTTCACCAGCCTGGTTGCCCTTCTCTGCACTTGCTCAAGGACCTCAATGTCCTTCTTACGGTGGGGAGCCCAGAACTGCACACAGTACTCAAGGTGTGGCCTCACTAATGCCGAGTACAGGGGCGCAATTACCTCCCTAGACCTACTGGCCACACTGTTTTTGATACAAGTTAAGATGCCATTGGCCTTCTTGGCTGCCCGGGCACACTGCTGGCTCATATTCAGCCTGCAGTCAACCAATGCCCCCAGGTCCTTCTCTGCCTGACAGCTCTCCAGCCAGTATCCCTGAAGCCTGTAGTGTTGCATGGGGTTGTTATGTCCCATGTGCAGCTACACTTGGCCATGTTAAACTTCATCCCGTTGGTTTCAGCCCATCGGTCCAGTCTGTTCAGATCTCTCTGAAGAGCCTCCCTACCCTCAGGCAGATCAACACTTCCTTCCAGCTTAGTGTCATCTGCAAACTTACTGAGGGAGCATTCAATCCCTTCATCGAGGTCATTGATAAGGATGTTGAACAAGACTGGACCCAGTACTGAGCCCTGGGGGATGCCACTCGTGACCGGCCTCCAGCTGGATTTTGTTCCATTCACCACCACCCTTTGGGCCCGTCCATCCAGCCAGTTTTTAACCCAGCTGAGGGTCCACCTGTCTAGGCCAGTGGCAGCCAATTTCTCAGTCAGAATGCTGTGAGAAACCGTGAAAAAGGCTTTACTGAAGTCCAGGTAGACCACACCCACAGCCTTCCCCTTGTCCATTAAGCAGGTCACCTTGTCATAGAGGGTGATCAGGTTAGTTTGGCAGGATCTACCTTTTGTAAACCCATGTTGACTAGGCCTGATCCCCTGGCCATCACGCATGTATCTGCCAGTCCTGGCTTGTTCCTTCACATGGAACAGCTCTGCATTTGCCACACCTTAGCAGTTCCTTCACTCAACAGCCTTTAGGTCTTCATTGGGCAGTTTGGTAAGCTACCTGTTTTGCTTGTGTAGTATTTGGGGTTTTTTGTTTTTCTAATACATGTGCATGCTGGTGGGCATATAACTTCGTGGAAAAGGCTATGGGGTAATACAAAATTCAGCTGTGAGTTGCTTTTGATAGTTGGAAAAACAGAAAAAACTGAAAGATTTTTCTTGGGTCATGTTATTCTTGTGTGTGTTCTCCCTGGGTACCTGAGCTTGTTTTGCTGTGCCTACCTGGCTAGGATACTAGACTAAAGAAACTTTTCCTGGTGCTCCATTCTGCCCAATCAGAGATGTGGTGGACGTGTCCAGGGAAGCTTGTAAGCATTTTAGTCTGCCGCTGCTCAGCTTAGAAATAAACCCTTGTGTTTTATTGTTTAGACAGCACATCTCTCCTTTTGGCGTAACTGCAACCTCTTGCTTAAATGCTCAGGAGATAGTAGATACATGTAAAGGTGGTTGTCAGGCCAAAAATATTAATAAGCACTGAGCCTTGTCTCCAAATTGGTCCAAGTCTTGGACTTGCAAGCACTATTGCTTGGTCACCCCGCAGCCCATCCCCAGTTGCTTGTGAATAATTAGCTTGAGGGAATAATTTGTGGAGTTTGATGTCAGCCTTGTTCTTTTGTGCCAGGAGGGTTATGATGCATGTTCCTTCTGAACTGCTCTGGGACTGACAGGAGAAACCTCTCTGTTATCCATCCTCCCGATCCCCTTTGAGAGAAAAATGCACTCACTGTCCACTGGAGGAGCTGGATGAAGAGGAAAAGATGTTGAAAAATGCCAGAAGACAAAGAAGTTTGGGTGAGTTTACTTTGAATCCAGCATAAACTGTTGTGAGGTGTAGGTGTCAGGAAATGGATGGGTTTTCAGTCAGCATTGAACCACACTTGTAGCATTGAAGGCAGTGGTGATTTACTTCCAATGGTATATTTTGGAGGCAGCATGCTCATTCTCAGCCACCTCATGGGAAGCTGAGGAAATAGGATTTGGAGACCTGTAATTCTCTCATCCTTCAAGATGGTGAGTGGGGAAAACTGTAATTGAGAAAGAACTTTTCTCTGCTAGAGTTTCCATGGAAAAGGACAGGAAACCTCCATTCGTACTATCTTAGTCAGTTTTTATGCTTAAACCCTCCTCCAGACAGGGGTGAGGCTTACTCTGGGTATGGGTAACACATGACTTCATGCTTAGAATTAGTCAACTAAGACTCAGCATAGTCTGTTTAGAGTTTGATTCCTTTTCCTGTAAGATCTACTAAATGCTTACACCTAAGAGTTAGTATATTTTGAGACAGCAAGAATGTAGCATGACAAAGAATGATAAATATTCAATTTCTTGTAAGAGATATATTTCTTCTTCCAATACTTTAGCTTTTTATAGCTCCTCTGTACTTCTAGTACGCCAGTGTTTTTAATTATCACCAAGTGGGCGTGTAAGACTCGCTCCATTATTTATTTTTATACTCCTACTTGCAAGCACAATGTGTTTGTAATCCTTTTGTGGTATTGCTCTCTATGTCCGTTATGATCTTACCTTTAGTATGTGGAAAAAAGTCTGCTCACTAGTAAACTTCAAGCACTGTCAGGGTCACTTTAGCTCACGGATATGTCTATTCTCCTAATTCCCATTCCTGCCCAACCCGCCTTATGTACATTCTCTTCACATCCTCCATGCAGTAGATGCTGTACTTCCTTCTTCGCCATCAGCAGACTTTCCCACTTGGGGTGTGTCAGGCTGTGTCAAAAAGCGGATCCAGAAGAGAACCACAGGAGGGTTGGGGACAGCATCAACTTGTTGCAAGCGCTGTATTTCCCCTAAGTCTCTAGACACTTACTTCAGCTTTTCCAAGTAACTACTCAGAGAGTGCCCTGAGTTTGGAGGGCAGTAGCTGAGCTCTGAGTGTAGCCTTTGAGGCAAAAGCTACATAAAGACATTTGTAAAGTGTTTGCAGATATTCTTTTAAGTATCTGGCACCATTGAATTTACTAAAGCCTTGAAGATGGGAAGCTCCTGTCACTGAGTATCTTGGTGGAGATGCCAGGTGAAGACTGTTAAAGCTGAGAAAAAAATGTCAGTATCACATGCCACAGCTGGTTCTTGGAGACCTGTTCTTCATGTAACTGCATCAAAACCGAAGAGCAGAGATGTAAGAGTGGTGCCCTCTCTCCCTGTGGAGACTTTGTGTAATTTTGGAATGTGATTTCTGAAGTCTGCCTTTGTGGCACACAAGACAGGCAGGCGGGTTTTCTTGTGCTAAACAAAAATATTTTTCACTTGCTGTAGATGTAAAAGTAATGTATGTATCTCTGGTACCCTTATCTTGTGGTATCCATTGGCTGTGCTGACAGCTGACGAAACCAGTAGCTATGGTCTAAAGATCTGAAATTTCTTGGAAAAATTCAGCTCTGAATCCAAGTCTTCTAAGTGGTACTCAGCCTAAAAGGAACAATGAATCAATCTTCCAATCCTACGCTTGCTTTAGGAGAGTTCAGGCTTCTATTGTGGGTCTGAATTGGGACCTGAGGTTGATGTGACTGAGTTTCCCTTGCTGCAGAGCAGACAGCAGTGACCCATAATGAGTCAGGCTTGCAAAGAGTGTATCTACCCTCCAGGTGCAGGTGCTTCATAAGGATTTTGAAAGTTGTCTCTCTGTCTGTGTCTGGCTCATGCTTGGAAAGCAACTTGTGATGAAACACTGACATGTCTATCACAGAGTAGGGGTCATTTAACAGTTATCAGAAACCCCTTTGATATGAAGAAGAGAGAAGGGTGAGTGTGAGGGGGCGGTCTTGCATGGAAGAGACCAAGGACAGTAATACCTGAAACAGACCATAACAATGTGTATGTTCCTCAGACAGCTGATTTAATGACTCGGGCCTTTGTCATGCTGCTTTCAGCTGAAGCAATGAAGTTCTTCAAAGCTTTAGTTGCAAATAGAACTGCTTTTTCATGACCGAGGATGAACTCATCCTACCATTCAACCTTTCGGTTCCCTCAGTACAGAGATTGCAACACAAAGCAAACAATGGTGGCTTGCACTGTCCTTCAGGCTTTAAAAAACCTTAAAAATTAGTGGCTTGGTTGTCAAATGTGCTAGATGGCCTAAGGCTTTCAGAAGTTCTTGGTGTTAACTTTTTTGTGCTCCTGTTGAGTCAGGTGTACACAGAGTTGGTACTAAGTGAATGTTGCCTGATTTTTAATATTCTACCCTTACCTTTTCCTTCTCCACCCTTAGAGACTGAACACCTGCTGTGGAGTTATAAAAGTTATGAGTTAAAAGTTATTATGCCTGACTGTGTACATAAAGTTATATAATACTGTATCTTGTAGCCTGTAAAATGTTGGCCGGTGGATTTAGCCTGCATTCCTATTGTGTTTTGTTTCTTCAGAGAATCACAGAATGGTTTGGGTTGGATTGGACCTCCCAGCTAGTCCCATCCCCCTGCCATGGGCAGGGACATGCTTTATTAACCTGGGTTGCCCAAAGCCCCATCCAACCTGGCCTTGAACCCTGCCAGGGATCCAGGGGCTTCCACGGTTTCTCTAGGCACCCTGTGCCAGGGCCTCCCCACCCTCATTGTAAAGAAATTCTTTCTAATATCTAATCTAAATCCACCTTCTTTTGGTTAAAACCCATTACCCCTTGTCCTATCACTACACACCCTTGTAAACAGTCCCTCTCCAGCTTTTTTGTAGTCCTCCTCTAGGTGCTAGAGGGCTGCAATAAGGTCTTCCCAAGCCTTCTGCAGGCAGAACAAGCTCAGCTCTCTCAGCCTGTCTTTGTGTCAGAGGTGCCTCAGCACCCTGATCATCTTTGTGGCCTCCTCTGGACTTGTTCCAGCAGGTCCGTGTCTGTCTTACACTGAAGACCTCTGAGCTGGACACAATACTCCAGGGAGGGGGGAGGAATCTGATAAGAGCAAGGGTGCAAAATCCCCTCCCTTGACCTGCTGGTCATACTGGTTCTGGTGCAGCCCAGGATACAGTTGGCTTTCTGGGCTGCAGGTGTGCAGGAGAGCCAGCTCATGTTGAGAGTTATATCAGTCAGCACCCCTAAGTCCTCAGGGCTGCTCTCTACCCAGCCTGTAGTTGTGCTTGGCATTGCCCTGACCCATGTGCAGGGCCTTGCACTTGGCCATGTTGAACTTAATTCAGTTTGCATGGTCTGGTCCCACCTCTCACACCTGCCCAGGTCTCTCTGGATGGCATCTCTTCCCTTCAGCGTGTTGACCTCACCACACAGATTGGTGTCATAGGTAAAATTGCTGAGGGAGCACTTGATCCCACTGTCTGTGTCTTGGGCAAATAAGTTAAACAGCCATGCCATTCATCACTGGTCTCAATTTGGACATTAAGCTGTTGACCACAGCTCTTTGAGTGCAAATGTGCAGCCAATTCCTTATCCAGTGAGCGGTCCATCTGTCAAATCCATGTCTCTCCAATTTAGAGACAAGGATATTGTGCAGAACAGCATCAAATGCTTTGCGTAAGTCCAGGTAGATGCTATTCCTTGTCCACCAGTGCTGTAAATTTCTTTTAGCTCCCAAGTCAATTTGGCACTATTCCTTCCAAAACTGGAATGCAAAAGACTGGGTTCAAAATAGTTGTTTGATTACCTGCTCTTATTACAATTGTTTTCCTTAGAATACTATTTCTCAGTTGGAGTGACATTCCGAGATATTATCAGAAGCTGGATTGGGGCTATTTGGATAGAAGCTTTCAAGATAAATAGACTCACCTTTGTTTAACCTTTTCAGTTTAAAGTTGTTCATATTAATACTGCACTAAGCCATTCTTCATCCTTTTTAGATGCTTTAAAAACTACAGCTGTACTTGCAAGATCTAAACGAAACTGAATATTGTATGTCTGAGCAGCTTGACTAAAGACAGGCTGTTGCCTCAAGGAGATGAGCTGCAATAGGGAGACCTCTCAGGGTAAAAGGGGCTTTATTAGCACAAAATAATGGCTGGAGGTTGCAGAGTGGTTCAGTTGCGGCTCAAAGACCTGCTTGAGCCACAAACGGGCAGAGTTACAGAGGTGTTCCTCCACTCCAGTTTGGAAGGTCTTGCAGAGCCCCCAGCTCTGGGTCAGGCTGGTTTGGGCATATAGCCCTGAGCTATAGTGAAGGCAGTGAAGCAATGGATTAGCAGACCTCAAATCTTTTTAATTTGTTGTTGGGTTTTTTTTTAATGATGCTTCTGAAGCAAAAATGGGTTGCACAACTCTCCTGAATATTCTAATTTCTGATGAAAACAATGCAGATGCTGCATTGCTAAACTTGGTTTTCCTGGCCAGACATGCAACTCTGTTTTCAGTGCTAGATGCAGCTTCTTAAAAATAGAAGCTTTAAGTAAGACTTTCCTCTCTGTTCTGAAACCTAAATCAGTGTCAGCCTTTTCTGAAGGGCTGAGCAGCCCCTGGAGTTCCCCAAAAGGGTTGTGTCTGACGAGTGAAAGCTCTGAAAAATCATGTTGCAGATTCATGTGCCTAAGGGTGGGGTTTTTCCTGCTGTTCCACCCCTCTCACAGTCTCTGATTGGATTACCAACTCTTAGAGGTTTATTGTTATTCTCATGTTAATTCATGTTTCTCAGAGCTTCACTGCTTGAGAGCAAGGCTGTACTTTGAGAACAGTGAAGAATACTTGAAAAGATGATACAGGTGTGTTCCAAACCGAATAGCAAATATTGTTTTGCTTATTACAAAAAAAAGGGAAAAAAAATCTCAGCAGGGCACAACTCTTTACAAACTGGCAAAATTTTCAAGCCCTGAAATTCTGCTTTGAACGTTTCTGTAGAAAGGATTCATCTTTGAAGATAACTGAAACAACAGTTGTCATAATAGTGGGGTTGCTTGGATCCCTCTTGTTTTCTGGCCTGACCTAACGTTGGGCTTCTTGCCTGTGCTCGCACTTGCAGTTGGACCTGCTACTGTTTTATTCCCCGTAACAGAAGAAACCTGACTTCTTTCGAAGATCAAGTGAGTGTCAGGCACCTGAATTTCCATGAACTGAGAGCTATAATAGTGCTTAACTGCATCCTTCAAACTTGGCTCTGTTTTGTTTTGCAGTTAAAGCGAAGCGCTGATAAAATAGATACTCCCTGACAGCAAACTACCCTCTTGCCCTGACACACGTATGTGCAAGTTCACGCTGGACTTCAAAAGTTCAGCTCTTTTTTTGCCCCTTCTCTACCTGTAACTGAATGGCATCCCATCTCACTTATTCAAAGCCTTCTAAGTACCTGAAGAAATAGAAAAATTGCATAATGTGGTCAGCAGAAACACCAAAGGAGGTCCAAATGTCCCAGATTGGTGGCTGGAAATAATCTGCCTTGAAGGCTGTCTCAGAAGCCCAGCTAATCCAGGTATGAAATGGCATGGACCTTTGTTGTGCTGCTGGTAGGATACAGGCCAACTGTGGGCTCTTTGGAGCGATGCATTAACATCCTCAGATTTTTACTTTGCCCTTCATTGAGGGCAGGCAGCTCAAAGGTCTGTTGCTGTGGCATCTCCAGAGCAACTTACCAGCAGCAGTAATAAATGACAACAATAAGGAGTACTAGTGCGGGCTCGGGGGGGCTGGGGGGGGCGGAATTGCTGGAAGCCTGAAGACCTCTTCTGTCATGTGAGAGACTCCTGAAGCTGATAAAAGCACTGCCTGCCTCGCTGTGCTGTGACCAGTAGATGCCACTGCAGCCTTATTAACAGGGGACACTGCAAGATGGGTGTAACTGTAGCCCAGGAGGGGGAATCCGGTGGTGGCCTTGAGTCATGTTGGCTGATGACGGCGTGTGCCACACCTCTTGATGCTGGGGAGACGTGGGGTAAAACCACCTTAAGTACGCGTCTGCATGATTAATTCCTCATCTGTGGAGGGCTTGCTATTCCTGTCTGGGTTTCCTGCTTGCCCTTGCCTCTTGCTGTCACTCGGTAGAAGTGAGATCTGTGCGATCTCTGTCCCTGCATCCAGGACTGCAGTTCAGATCCTTTTCTAGTTACTATTGCTATGGGCCCAGCAAGCTGTGAAGGTTACTGCCAACATAGGTGTGCTTGGCAGCACGTTCAGGATTTGATAAACACTGGCTAGTGCATATTCATGAAATAGCGTGAGCCAACTGTGTTTGGCTTTTAAGTACAGAGATGAGATTTTGAAGAAAAGATCTCCCATTGAATGTGTATATAAATATGTATTTTTAACGCATTTGACCTGTGAAGTCTGTCTGGAGCATTATCTATTTAAAAAAGTCCAGCGTAAGCCAAAATGTAGAACCTCCTGCTCATACAAAACACCTCTCCTTAACAGGCCTTCGATGGCTAGGAGAAGGCTGTGTGCTGTGGGTGTCTGGGATTACAACCAGTGCAGCTGTACTGTACAGGTGGCAGGAGAACTTGAGGATGTGGTGGAGTCGGGTCTACGTCATTCGTGCTTTCGTGTGGAATTTATTAAGAGCAAAAGGAGTTGGCTGTTGTACCGATCTCTGTTTGGGGTGATTAAAGCTTGTGTTTTCAATTTCACCCAACTTGCTTCACATGGAAAGTGCCTCCTTCCTGTCACATCTTATCTCTACCAGGCAGGTGTGTGCAAGGGTTTTGTGGCTGCTTGTGGAGGAACTCTGCTCTGATCACCTGTACCACCTTCGGGTAGACCTCAAGGAGCACACCATCAGTGAATTCTCTTTTCCCAGCCTGAGTTCCTCATAACGTGAGCCTTTCTTCCTATGTATTTTGTTGGGTTGGTTCTGCAAAACACCTCCTCAGATGCTTAGCTTAAGGATATGACTGGTGCTCGTAAAGGTGTTCCTTTGTGCTTTGGCCTGGTGCGATCTCTGTGCTGAACCTTCATGGGTCAAATCACGAGGGACTTTTACTGTGGCTGATGCAGGTGGGCTATTATTGTTTTGGCTAAAGAATACTGCAGTTCAAGCAGTGCAGATCCCTTGTGATTTGATAGACAGATACGTTCATCCTAACAAATATATTCCCTTTTGAAGTAATGAAACAAGCACCCATTATCAAGTCTTGAAAGTCTCAAGTTGTGAGCTGCACCTCCCCAGAAATTAAATCCTGACCCAATATTGGATTTTATCAAACTAGCTCTGCCCAGTTTCATTATTTCCTTGTCCTATTTTTAACTTGGCATTTTGAGCCCTTGTGATGCCCACAAATCACGTTGTCAGTCCTTACTGTGCAGTTGGAAGGAGGGGAGTTATACCTTGGAGCGAAGGGAGAAATTCCTGAGTAATGGCATGAATTGAAGACAGAAATAATCTTAAAAATACAAATTATCTGAAGAATTGGATCAGAAGTTGTGGTAGTCTTTCAAGGATTTGATTAAACTGAATCAGAGGGTGGGTTTTTTTCCTCTAAAAGAAAGCTCACGGCTGCATTTAGCAAAGGAAGAGTGAAAGCAGTTTAAATGCAGCTTCTTGGGTTTGGTTTTTTTTTAATGGGTGGATCTTAAAATCTTTTGTCTCTGTATGGGGATTCTTCTAAACTGATTACACTAATGTGGTTGTTTCTGTAATTTAATTATCTCTGCATTCAATGAGAACAAGTTAATTAAAAGTCTCTTCTTTTGTTAGCTGAAACGTATTAGTTTTTCCTACATGGAACTTCATGGCTTTTGTTTGCTCCTCTTGTAGGCTGTTTTTGTTCAGCGCAGCTGTGCTTTCTATTGCATAACAATTTAATATAGCTGGCTTTATAGCTCTTCCTTTTTATAGGCTGGACGAGATTACCTCCAGGGATTTGCAAATGTAGGTCAGTAGTGTAAAAAACACAAGTCTCACTCCTAAAGTTTGCTTCTAAGTGACCAATCAGTTTTGCTTCCAGTCCCTTCGGCAGGTTGGATTGTAGGCTCTTTGATGTTAGGAGGCTAAATGTGTGTGTAGGGAAATCACTGGGCTTTCAAACATGGTCTCAGTAGCCTGGGTTTGGAAGTTGTGTTTTGTGTATAACCAGAAAGGTTTTGATTTTTAGAAAGCTCTTGGGAGATGAGCTTAACCTTGGGCTACGGTAATGTCAGGACTGAACAGGGCTGGGCATAATTTGTATTTGGGTTGGCGACAGCCAATGCTTTGGAGCTGCGTGACTCAGTGGCTGACACACTTCCTTCTGGGTATGAATGCCACAGCACGTTGGTAGGAGGTAATGCACTGCTCTGTGAGTCATTAAATCCAAAGCATTGAAGTTTTCCTGGTCATTAAAGATCACTTGGCTCTCTTAGTTAGGAGCGTGGCTTTGCCTGGCTAGTCTGACTAACCCCTGACTCTAAAGCTCCTTCGACATGCAGCCCCCTTGCTGACAGTCCAGTTTCATTATTTGTTCTTTGCATTCCCACTCAAGTGCTGGGACTTGATGGCATTGGCATGAAATCGCTGGTGCTGGGGAGATCCCTGTATTCTTACAGCTCTGGAACTGGAAGGGTTGATAATCAGATGATGTAAACTGGATGATTTCTTTGATTGTCAGCGTACGCAGGCCTACTGAATCTTGTGATAGCAGTAGATATGTCTGTCTCCTGCATATCTGTTTCACAGTGACCTATTCTTCGTGTGCCACTGAACTGCAGGCGGTACCCTGCCATGAGAAGGGTGACATGGTTCATTAAAGCTGGCAGGCGAGCTGTGTGCCAAGGCTGTCGTCACTGGAGGGTGTTTTAGCAGCTTGGTGCTAGGATGCTATTTATGCACAGCTGCTTTAAGCTTGACTCTAGAGATGTTGGTGGTCAGTTTATGCTCTGGAGCTGCTAGCTCTCCTTTCTGACCTAGACTGACCAATGGGACTGCCATAGGTTTAGAAACTGCAGATTCTGAACCGCTGAGGATGGAAGGGGAAAACGCAGACATGGAAAATGGGCAATCATCCTCCCAGGATGCTAGGCAGCTTTCTAGATTGGTGTCTGCTGTAACTGACCATCTGTGAGGATTCATAGTGGCTTTTGGAGATGTTCTTTCCAGCAAGATTCACAAGTAAATTGTGAAATTTTTAACAAATTCTCTCACTCATTGCATATTATAACCTGTCAGCTCTGAGCCGTGTTCGATCTGGAATTGATTTAGGAATATCAATGTATGAAGGGAATGTGTGTCCTTTAGGCAGAAGTAGAGGCTCTATTTCTACATAAATATTACACAGTCTTTACAGATATCTTCTTTTGATAATGTTTTTTTTTTTAAGTTACTTTTCCAAGAACCCTAGTTCGATACTTATTGACATCTTAGCTTATTAGTTTCTGGACTGTTCTGCCTGGTGGTCGGGTGGGGTTCCTGGTCAGAGATTTCCAGCCCAGATATAAACAGGAACTTTTCTTTCAAATCTACTTCTCTACCTTCAAAACCAAACTTTTCTATCTTCAAAATCAAAAACTTAGCTCTAAAGGAAGTGCCTACATGGAAAAAGTAAACCGTAGAGCTTTAGTTATCTTAATGCCACCCTAGAATTTCTCTGGAAATAAGGTGACTGTCATTCCAGTGTTTAAAGTCTTCTAGCATATTGTAATCATTCTTAATATGGTTTGAGATGTCATTTGGTAGCTCTCCAGTATATACACGTTTAATCAGCATGTATAAAGGCTCAGTTATGTTTCTAGGATGAGAGGTTAGCAGTTAATAAGTCTCTGACAACAACCGGAGTCTGGTCTTAGCCCACTTACCAATTCAATACCTGGAAAACTCCTCAAAGTCTCCAATTCGGTATTGTTTTTAAGTGGATACTTGCAATAATATTTGTAGCTCACACACTGATACCATGCTGGGCTTGTTCTGACCTCCCTTTAAGGACCTGATCCAAAACCAATTTTGTAGTGAGCGGAAAGCCTTCCATTGATGTTAGGCTTTAGAACAGATCCTAGAAGAAACTGCAGAGGAAGTGATAACATAGTGGTAGGTCATGTGTCTTGTGTCTGCAGTACTGGGGAGCTGATGTCATGTTTATTAGAAGCCAAGATCAGAGTTCACAGGCTCAGGAAATGTCTGCAGAGTTTAGGAACGGTTTGTAACTTCTATCCCAATGACAGGTTTATTTGGCACTTTTTGATAAGTGGCCTGTTTGAAATTTCCTCTCCAAGTAAGCAATTTGTAATTCCCACTTGAAAGGGCTACTGTGGGGGATGGTGATGGGGCCATATTTGAAAACCATTTATGGTTACCAACATCCTGGCATCTGTCGTCCAGGAGTCCTGTGCCTTTATTGTTTTGATCTGTCCAAAATGACTTCTTTATGTATAAACTGGAAAACTCTTTGTGCTCTGAGCACAGATAAAAATACTCCTGGTCCCTTAAAACATGTTAATAGAATTGGTGACAAAGCTGCATTAGAAATAACTCTGCAATTAAATGTGCTTGATGTGATCAGCTTGACTCATACAACCTTACAGAGCGTTTTTTGCTGTTCCTCACCAAAACATCATCATTGTGACACTTAAAACCTGCCAATTCTGAGCTGTTGCCTTGATTCACACTGATTGTTATGCTGAGCCCAGCTTCGGCTCTCTTAAGCAACAGTGCAGTCATTTTTCAGGTGTTGGAGGTTTCTTCCACTGACAAATTCTGTTGGCTGCTAGAAAAAGTTGAGAAAGCTCTTGAAGTGGTGGTGTACTCGTAGGGTATCAAGGAAGCAAACTTTATCAGGTGAGGTAACAGCTTTTTTTAGACCAGTTTGTGTAGCTGGAAAGAGCAAACAAACTCAGATTTGACAAAGTGAATTTGAAAAGCTTGGTCTTTCTAAATCTGTTGGCTAAATCCTTGTTTACCTTCCTGAATTACAACAGAATTGTCAAGCTTAGAGGATGGGGAAAACCATGTTGTTTTCTGCTTTTAGGCTTATGGTCGGATGCTAGAACTAGCTAAAACATAACAGTGCTTGGTTTTGATGATAATTTGGATTTGTGAGCTTTATTTCATGTGTGGTTGTGTATCAGCCCTTTTGAGATATAGAAGGAGTCTGAGGGACGCTGATAGCTGCATGCCAAGAATGAAAATGGAAAAAAGCCCTTTGGCTGCTTTTCCCCTCTGTTCCCAGAAGCAATCTGGTGCAGTAGGCCTAAACTTGAGTTTCAGCTACACTGGCTTTTATGTTGAGAGTTGGAGCAGGTGTTTAGGGAAGTGTTAACAAAATATAGGCTCTTCAGAATCAGCACTTAGGGATGTGGAGGAACCTAACAAGGCAGCTGTCAACTCCACTGTGTTTGAAGAGTATTAATAGGAGTTAGATTGTTACTGGGGTTCCCAGGAGCACCCAGGTTAGGTAAAGGCCTGTATGCCTCTTTTGGAACCAGTGTACTCTGAAAATCTTGTCTTTAGTATGTGTATAACACTTGTAAATAAAGCCCATGCCCCTGCATCATTTGTGTGCTCTTGGAAGTACCTCAGCTCCTTTTCAAAGACAAATGCCTTCATTGTTCTGATGCTTTCCAAATCTAAATAGCTGGAAGAGACACACAGAGAGCAAGTGGCAGGGTTGAGAGGAGAACATGGATTCCACTTGCTGCCCTCTTCACTGGGGCATGAAGTCATAGAATCATAGAATGGTCTGGGTTGGAAGGGACCCCAAGGATCATGGAGTTACAACATCCCTGCCACAGGCAGGGCCACCAACCTCCAGGCATGATCTAGACAAGGTTGCCCAGGGCCCCCTCCAAGTCACATAGGCTCATCTTCAGTCATAGTCAAATTTATTTCCTGTCATCAGAGGTTTAAGCATTGAATATATCTCAACCTCGGTCCTCACCTGAGATGAATCAGACAAGACTATCCAAATAGCACTTTACTGTAGCGTTGATTTTGTTCTCGTTGGCTTCCTGTTCAGGCCATTTAACAGCATATTCGTGATGGTGTCCCCAGAATCACAGGGAAGGTGCTGCAGTTCAGTGGTACAAGTTGAATCTAGTTCCTGCCAGCAGAGGACATTGTTGTTCAATAAATTTCTTCTTTTTGGCCTTGGCTCTGGCTCTTTAGCCTGATGTTTTATGGATGTACTTGGACAATTTTTTACACTTATAAAAGAGCCTATTTTTGTTGATGAATGAAAACTTATGAGACTTTAGAAAACAAATTGCAACTGAATTATTACCCAGGTCCTTAAAGCAGAGTGTTTTTTGTTCTGACAGGAAAATACCAAAATCCTTGTTACTGTCATTTGATTTATATTATTATCTTCAAGTCTCTTGAGAAGCCTACTTAAAGGCACTGTAAACACATCTCAGTGCAAGTCCATTTTTATTACTATTCAATGCATAAAAAAAGAATATTTATCTACTAGAGTCCATGCAAGACCAATTTTTCTCTTCCTCCCCTTTCCTTTTCTGTTTTTCCCTTTTTTTTTTAAATTTTCTTGAGGGGGTACATCTGTAAGTTGTTGATAGTATGTTCTAAGGTTTAAAACAGGCTTTTTTCTTTGTTATAAGTGTATCTCAGAACACTTCTTGCTAAAGTCTGAGATATGAGTCAAGGTGAGGTATAGCTTGCCTTGAGCTAGCCAGCTTGGATGCTGTGCCGCTGTGGATCTGGTTTTCTTAGAATCTCAGTGCTTCCTAATTTCCAGGTTGGTCTCTGTCTCACACATTTGTCTTGCCAGTATTTCCAGTCCTTAGACCCAGATCCATCCCAGCGACCAACTGATGATACCAAAGCATTAGCTTTTGAAAGCAGGTATCTGTGAGTCCACCCTTCAGGCTGGAAACAGCCATGACCCTGCATCTCTGAGTCATGGCAATCTTTCCAGAAAGTGTTTAACTCTGGCTAATGCTTTCCTGTGCTCATTTGAAACAGTCACACTGTGAATCCATTGCAGCATGGGAGAATGTGGGTAGGATGCCATTGTGTGAAGTGATGGAGAGATTTGCTTTCTTTTCAGTCATGCTGGGTTTCAGCCAGTGAAGCACTGCCTCTAGAAGTGCTGTTGATTCAGTACCTCAAAGACTGTGTTGGATGAGAAATCATCAGGAGGAAATAAATCTAGGGAAACGTTCAGCATTTATTATTAGCTGAGCTTCCACTTGCACATGAGGGCTAAGCAGATGTCACAGCAGAAGTTAAATTAAGGAGGTTTATTAAAACTTTGAGAAAGCTGAGTTTGTATGTGCCTTGTGCAAGGGTATCTCTCTGCAGACGTGGGTTAATGACACAGAAAGATTGGGGGGGAGGAAATAAAAAGTGTTTATTCAGTCATTCCCTGATACCTGCTGTGGAGTTGGGAGCTGGGGAGCAATTAAAAGAAAATCAATCACTCTGTCTATGTAAAGCAATCTTTATTGGTCCAACAAGAGAAATGGGTGTCCCTGAAGGCACAGAGCAGCCTTTAGTGATGTGCACAACAGGGTGGATGATCCAAGGCATCGATGAACCAGGAAAACAGTCCTTGTTTATGTGTGATTAGCTGTGCCCTGAACTGGAGTGTTATGTCCTGTCACGTGTGTTCTGCAGGACCTGGGCTGACTCTTGAAGGGCATAAATACCTTGTTGGCCAAAACCAACCAAGCCAAGCAACACACCCCCATAAGGTAAAAATAGAGATTTAGCAATTTTTTATTTTAGAATTCACCTCAATTTAGTGAAATTGCTTGCTAAATAAGAGTAATGTGAAAGCTAACCACTTGATGCCTTAAAAATGTTTCTATTGTTTGGTATAGCAGAACAATCCTTTAATTCACTGTTAAGTTTCAAAGCTAAGATGGGAGGCAGGGGTTTCAGCTGACTTCTGTTGAAATATATATATATTTTTTAGGACTTCTGAGACTGTTGGGCCAACAGGGAGGATTCAACTCCTTGATAAGGAGCAAACCAACATAACTCTTTGTCCTGCTTCTCCTTCAGCACTTCTAATGCCTTCCATCCTCTGTGACATTGTTTCTAATCAGTAATTGAATGAAAATGCCCTGATGCCACTGCAAACACCAGACTGTGGCCTCTTATCCCAAGCATGCAAACAGAGCAATACTGTTCCCTTCTCTTGTGTGTTAGGAAAGATGTTCAGCCTCAGCACTGTGAAAAAGGATTGCAGTGGGACTGGGATGTGCTTGACAGGCTTTGGTCTATCAGCTTCAGTTGCACCATATTTATATTAGCTGAAGATCACAGAATTGTAGGGGTTGGAAGTGACCTTGAGAGATCATCGGGTCCAACCCCCCTGCCAAAGCAGCTCCCTAGCTCATATTGCACAGATAGGCGTCCAGACAGGTCTTGAATATCTCCAGAGAAGATGTGGCTTTGGGTTTTGATTTCACTTGTTGGTGAAGTCATGAAACCTAGGTTTCTAAGCTGGGATGCTTTCTTTTCTCAATATTGGTGTGGAATCTGCTTTTCAATGAGAACTGTAACTGTTGCTTTACTGGTTAGTTCTCTTTTGTGATTTTGTGGCCAGATGCCTCCTGAATGCTGCTGAAGCCAGTTGTTTGCCTTTTTTTTTTTTTTTTTTTTAAAGTAGTAGTAGTTGATACCTGCAGAATATTGAATGAAATCCTTAGTGGAGGTTGATCTTACCCCTAGCCTACCAAGCAAGGAGGCAGTCATGCAGGGGCTAGTTGTCTGTATAGACTGGTAGCGCTGAGATCAGGAATGCCAACAGTTTGCAGTAATTCAGGGCTTGGCCTCAAAAGTGTCTCTAGACCAAGTGTTGCAGATAGGTCTTTGAGCAGAAAGAGATGAGGTCTAAAAAGAAATAAAGTTGAATTTCCTTTCACGTGGGAAAAGAAAATTGTAGGCTTATAAGGAAAGATGTGGTGAGCTTCATCCTTCATAACTTCCCTCTCCTCCCCACAGAAGTTCAAGAAGTTTGTAAAACCTCAGGTGCCACAAAATATGGCCATGCCTAATTATAAGGTTAAAGTATTAATATCGCATATGGCAATAGGAAGTGTGAAGAGGAAGCACAAGCACCACCTCCTTTTCAATAAAAATAGTAAAATCAAAGTTTATATTAGGAAATGTGAAAGTCCCACGAGTCTCAGCATCCTCTTCCACTGCTTCCTATTGATTCAGAAACACTGTAACATCTGTGGGAGAGAGAAAGACCTGCTCCTAAGTACATATGGCCTCCTCAGCTGGACCTCAGGGCCTCGAAGATGGGCAAAAAGCGATGTGTTCCCTAGCACTGTTTTTTTTTCAGGTTTGCTTTTAACATTTGCACAAACCTGGTGATGCCCAAGGAAGAAAGAGGGCAGTCTAGGCTACTTAAAGGTGAAGAGTCTGGAGCTGCTGCTCTGCTGCTTTTAGGGTGGGAGCTGCTGGCTTTGGGACCTCTAGTCTTCTGCAGGGCTGACCTGGCAGCTCTCTCTTGGGCAGAGCCCCAGTTAAAGTCAGTAAGTCTCAGCTAATTAGGACTGGTTTTGTGAGTTTGAAATGGATGTTCTAGTTCAGTGATAGAGTAGAATTAAAACTCCTGAGATTGATTTCCTTAGTCAACTTTATTATGTTACAGAGACTGGCCTGTGTCCATTCTTGCATGGCTAAGAAGGGAGGACATGAGAAGATTTTGAAATCCCAGTGTCTGCAAGCTTTCCTGGCAGAGTGGTTTAATGGATGGCCAAAGTCACAGGCTAGCTCACTCTTCCAGCACTGGTTGGAGTAGTGAGTTACAGATGAGAGATGTTTCTTGTAAGGGTTGTTGATATTGGTGTGTTCTCCTTGTTCACTGCAGAGGGATAGGAGGCACATTAGCACCTGATTGAGTTTAAGAGATCAACTTACCTGTAACTTATACCCTTGACTAAGCAAATACCAACTTCATTACATTTTGGATGTATAAAAACCAGCTGACTCTGTGGGGAGGTCAGAGGAGGCAGAAAAAGTATTTGTCCCTTCCATATTCCTAAAGCTGAAGCTTTACTCCAAAGTAATGTCCCATAGCCGCAACATTCATTTACTTAATTATTTTATTTAGTGTTGCCTTGCAGGTCTGTCTAGTCTCCTTCTTTCTGTGAGAGATGTGCACATCAAGCCCCTCTGTCCTGCTCTCCCATCATGCTACTGACAGCATGTACATTTTAAGCATCTCGGCTTTCCTCTGAGTTCCCCAGCTGCCTCCGCCTCCAACCCTCCACATCTGGTGTTTGTTAGTGACCATCTATGGCATCGCAGAGCTCTGCCCACAAACACAGTCCTGTGCTGTGGCTATGGCCTCTTGTGTGACTTGGCTTCTGGGACACATCCCTCTCTTCATCTGAGGTGGTGGATCCCAATGCAAAAAGCACAAAGTCCCTTCTTGTGCCTTAAACTGATTTCTGAGGTATGAGATAAAGCAGCCAAATGGAAGCTTAAAAATAACATTATTGGTGTTTTTGTATTCTTTCTTGTGAATTAGCTTTAGTAAGTAAGAATTTTTGAAGCTGGGTCCTTAAAATGGCAGATGGAAAAACTTTAAGTAGGGCCTGAGTAATTTGTTTTCCAAAGGGAATGATGATTAGTGGCTCCCATCACCTCGGTGAAGGTTATAGAGCACCCAGCACTGTTGAGAATTGGGCTAGTTTTTGTCTCCAGTTCATCAGCAAAGTCTTTAATCCTGTGAGTAATGCTTTGTGGTGGTGAAATACAAGTTAACCTGTTGCATTTTCCTGTTAAGCTTCAGGTTTTTTGAATATTGATCTCTGTACTACATACAGATAACGTCTCATACACTTGCATGGCCATTGTGCATCAGAGGGTTCGATTTTGGAGTTATTTAATTGTTCATGCAGACAAGTAACTCGTGTGTGTTTGTGCACCGGTGGTGTCAGTATGCAGAAGATGACTTTGTGCAAATTTGGGAGTCTTCAGCTTGATATCAACCCCTTCGTGTGACCTACTTGGGAATTTGCTTTGGGAAATGAATCCAAGTAGCTCCGTCTCTAATACTGCTGAATGCCAGTTTTCTGAGGCCAGCCTCTTCTGATGCGATTGTCTTAACCTTGCTGTGTAAATACAAGGCAAACATATTTGCTCTTGCTCTTGTTCTTTAATAGAGAACAACGGAATTATTTCTGTGTGAGTGCGTATGTGCAGCTAAAAGTGGATGTCTGCATATGATGTGGATGTATGTGTCAGTTTTTAGAGGATTATTGGAAGCAGCTGTTGGGTGGAAGAGAAACAAAGCCGTGGGGTTGCGAGCCAAACAATTAACATAGGAGTGGAATACTGTAGTTACATCAGTCTTTCTTTAAAAAGCCAGAATTTCTCCTTTATTCCCAAAAGTACATTATTAATTCTCTTGGCATGTAACATAGCAAAATGACTGCGTTTATGAACTTGACTACTTCTTTTAACAAGTTCCAATAACTGCTTCCTAAACCTTGTGTTTTTATATCAATTACATACAGTAAGCATTGAAATCAACCAAAGAGAACTGCTGAGGCCAAGAAGGGTTATTTATGTTAAATGAGGATTGCCAACTGCCAAAAGTGAAATGTGGATATAATTTTATAACACCATTTTATAATTAAAGTCATAAGTGAGGTTTCCTGCTATTGTTTAAAAATGTGTCATGATAAATTTAAATCAAGGATGAAGGCACAGAATGGGCTACTAAAGAACGTATCAATACAACAAAGATGGTACGGCGAACATGTCTCTTGCTAAAGAGAAAACATGTGCTAACAATTTCAGTGAAATAATTATATTTATTGCATATAGATTCTGTTTTAGGAACTATAACCACTTGGAAACTGTTTTCATTCATGTCAGATTGAGGTTAATTTGTTGTTACTGTATGTCTATAGATAGATTTTACTGTCAGAGAAATTTAATATGTTTGTTTAATGATAAGGCAGTCTTCTAGCCAGACCAGATTTTTTTTTAAAAGGCCAAGAAATCCAGAAAAAGTTAATAATTTTAGCTAATATTTATGTGTCCACAGCATTTTGGAGTTAATATTGTATCAATAAAGAAAATAAAACTTTGGCAAGTACCCACTGGCCAGATTCAGGAAAATGTTTAAGCACATGCTTAACTTTAACAATTTCAATGGGATGTTGATTTTTAACAGGAGTTAAATATATGCCGAAGGACTCATATAGGGATTCTCTTTTCAGCCATGGCCTAAGCTTGAAGTAGGAATAACTTCAAATCCTCAAAGTAAGCAGGGATGCTAATAGCCCTTTGTCTTAATTTGCTAGCTGACTGGATATATAATTTTGCTACTGCACTGTCAGAGGCCTTTACTTCAGAAGATTTTAGGGTTGACCCTTTGCAGCCTATCGGTAGTTGATAATTCAACCCTTCTCCCAGAAAGAAGTCGTTTATTTCACGTGCATTGGTAAGAGTTAATCGCTAGAACATTCCTGACTTTGGTAAGTCATGTTCATGGAATAGGTAAGTAATTTCCAATGTATCATTTCATACATCGCTTTGCTAATACAACCCATGTGTTTCATATCAGCACCGAGAGGACATTAATCAGTACACACCACTTCTGCCAGACATATTCTGTGCACAGTCCCTGGTTACATCTCAAATGTCAATATGTGGAAAAAGATGAATAATAAAATGCAATAGATATCATTTGTTACACATGCCATTTGTAAGTTCCTTGTAAAATAGATCCTGTCGAAAGAGCTGATGGTAATACAACACTAACGTTATACAATTAAGCACTCAGAGGTAAGAAATGCCACGGGCAGGCGTGTAGTCATAATTCTGCTGCGTTGTGCACGTGTGTTATTAGTATATAGGCTACCTGTAGGATCATGGGTTATTTCTCAAGTGGCACAATGTTTTTTTCTAAACTGGAAAAAGCTTGGAAGCTTCACAGTGCAGGAGCCATTGAGTTCCCTATGAATTTTACCTCATGCCTAGAAAATTTCAGCCAATATGTAAGCGTTTCTAAGTCTTTTGTGACCCTTGAAATTAGGGATGCTGGAATGGGAGCGACTGTATAACCCTAGTATAAGAGGTCCTGGTAGCCACTGGTCTAATAAATGTTGAAAAACGTTCTCATTAGTGACGCTAATTCTAACTTAATTTGTCAGTCATGTGAGGCAGAATTCTTTAAAGCCTGATTTCCCCCTACCCAGCCCTGATGCAAGAGGGGAAGAAGTGCTGCAAGGAAGAGGTTGTGAGGCAAAAAGAAATGAGGTGGGATGTCGGGGACAAGGAGGAGCAAGAGGAGGGCCTGGGACAGAAGGCAGATAATGGGGACTGGAACATATGCCCGTAAATAGTTGGCCTAAACCACTCTGATGTGTTCTAGAATTCTGTGACAGGTGGTTTCACTGTCTCTCCAAGGAACTGTTACTCAACTTCTAAAAATCTTTTTGAGCTCTTAACTGAATTTTTCTTGCTTTCAAAATTTAGCCCCTCATTCTTGTCCTGTCCGTGGGGAAGGAAGACAACAAGTAGACCCCCCCACCCCAAATCTGATGTCCTGCCAGATGTCCCCTCTTTTCTCTCTCCCTACACTCTAAATCTTCTGATTTGCTAAAATTTGCCATTATTTCTGTCAACTTAAGGTTTTCCAAAAGTGTCTGACAGATGTCTGAACTTTCTTTTGGTGGGTTCTCCAGCTGACCAATGTTACTTTAAATTCTGATTTTTGTCTGCCAAAATCTGTACACTTTCTCCTGGCTTGGTATTGTCCAGTTGTTTGGTTTCATGTGTTCTTTTTTAAATAAAAAAGCCCTTTAAAGGCACCACACTAGATGTGTGTAGGATGAAGATCCTAGTGAATATTTCTCTCAATCTCCCAATGTCTTTTTGAATGCAACTTTTCAACTACTTGTGTTCCTACTTTATAATAATTTCATAACAATATGAAATGATGTTTTTCCCTGTTTTCTTAGAGGAGCTTTGTTGGGAAAGACACACTCAAAGCCTTGCTTTTCCTCTGTATGATCTCTTTGTAGGACAGTTCCCTTGTAAAAGGATACATTTTCCTTTGTTCTGTTGCATGTATACAAGGTATTTCTTACTGTTTTATTTGTATGGTTGTGGTTATAGTCAGGCATATAGACCAGGCTAAATGTTCCCAAACTTTTCCCTATCTCTTAAATATCAGCAAATAATGCTTTCTGGTCTCCTGGAGTTCCATACATGTCTTCAGTGAGTACTCTACAGGCACCCAGGAATGGTTCAGGGTCCTTCATTTAGCTTCTTAAGTGCTCTGAAATTATCAGAGGTGGCTGATCTGAATATATTTCACCATTCCAAATATTTTAAACATTTTTTTCATAGGCTGGAATGCATGCTTACTTTGTTGCTATTAAGTTCAGCTTTAAGTGTCTGATCTCAGTTAGCCTTAAAAAACTGAAGCAAGAAAGCCCATGTTTAAGCCTTGTAGACATTACTGATAATCAGGAGAAGCATAACAGATGCCATCTCCTATTGAGCAGTTTGCTATCAATAGCCTGAGAAGGCAGACATGGAAATGTCTCGGGCCATTCAGAGGAAAAGATTCTGCTACTGTGAGGGGGAGTGTGTGTGTGTGTATGTGTGTTATGCTGCCAGAAAGCTCAAATATTTGTGGATTACTC
Organism: Gallinula chloropus; assembly: GCF_964237585.1. NCBI lineage: Eukaryota > Metazoa > Chordata > Aves > Gruiformes > Rallidae > Gallinula > Gallinula chloropus. Next base: position 81,839,705 of record NC_140087.1, on the reverse strand, counting down.
AATGTGAGAGCAGAAGACTGAGCTGAAATCATAGCCTCCTGCGTTTAACAGCAGCAGGAAGTGTTTTGTTGTGCTACTTCCCTGGGTGCTCTCTAATGACAAAAAAATTGCACATTTCTGTCTGATGGAATTCAGTCAGAATCCTTGGGAGCTGGACAGAAATCAGGCTAGACGGAGCTGCTTAACGTGGTTTGCATTACATACTAGCTGCAGATACTGCCTTGAGGAGACTGTGCACTTGGAATATTTTGTCTTAATTGACTCCAGTCTGTGTCACCAAGAGGTTTCTAATCTTTTTCCTCTTGGTTAATATGTTAAAAAGAACAGAAGGCTTCTCTTTCATCTATCTTTTCTTCTATGGATGTAGAGGAATTTTGAAGCAAAGAAAGTACAGGTCACAATGTTTAAGCTGAAGTTAAAAGAGTATAAGATCACTCCAGAGTTGTCTGAAGGGGAGCTGGAATTTGGTGGAGCTCCTGCTTCTGCAACCAAGATGATAAACGTGGTTGCTTTTAGTACCTGTAGCAAACTCGTATTAGCGCCCTGGGCGGTTATGACTGAGTAGCAGATCTGCTGCTAAACACACCTCTCCTTGGCTCACTTGTGGAAGAAACTGCATGTGTATTCTTCAATTAGAAATGAAAACGATTGGTCTTTCATTGCTTGGAGGTAATTACTGTGTACTGATCCATATTCTGGATTTCAAAATGGATGATGTAACACTACTATCACTGTGCTGATGTTTAGCATCATTCTAGGATGAGGCACAGACAAAAACTAAAACCTGGCCTTGACTTTGTCAAGCCTCCATGAGGTGGGAAGCCTCAGTTGCTCGGAAAACGGGGGGATAGAGCACAGAGAAGCTAGTTTGTGTGGGAACACTGTGACAGAGCAAAACACTTACCTGCATTTCAGCAGCCAAATTGTTTTCTGCAGCTTTTAATCCTTCTTAAAAGAAGTGAGCTTAAAAGCTGCTTCAGAAGCATGCCAGGGAATATATGGCAACTCAGAGGCCCTCTCTATCCAGAAATCATGTCCTGGATCCAGGTACATCATTTTTAGTATTGATGAGTCAGCTTCCTATAACAAAACCCTGTTTAAAAAGAAAAATAAACCTAAATCTAGTTCTTATTTGTTACAGGACATCAGTGTTGCTCTGAACAGTACTTATCTTGCTCTCCAACTGGTCCTTGGAACTGTAGCCTATGAGATGGTGAATAATGTCTGTTCTCCCTGGTCCTGCTGTATATTCTAATGTGGTTGTCATAGCTTTCCTCAACAGCTTGTACAACTCTCCCATGGGTCTTGTGCATCACGAGATTGGTGGCAAAATTGTTAGGTGATGTGGAGCTAGAATTAAGGAAAGCATTCTCAAAAAGCTCCTGTGAAACTTGCCTGGTTTCATGGTTCATTAGAAACTTTAAACTCCTGCCATGCATGTTGAAAGATTTGTTTAAGTCAATGAAGTCTTTCGAGTGAACCTCATCAGACAAAATTGATGGTTACACTGGGAATCCAGAAGAATATTACCAGTTTCAAACAGGTTTTTGCTCTGAGATTTCTTTGATTCATTTGGAGCTGACACAGTAGAGCTGTGGAGCAACTTGAGACAAAACACTTAAATGAGCTACAAAGAAAAAACACAGGGCTTTGTGAAGTTATCATTAGAGCTGTGTTGAAAACTAGATGTTTTTTTGAAACAAGAGGGGAAATCTGAAACTGAGGTCTGCAAAATTGCCTCACCATGATTGCCACAGTAAGAAATTTAAACTCTAGAAACTTCACAAACCACTAAGCTTCAATGGAGAACTCTGGCTAGCCATTGTTATCACAGCAACAGGTACAACTTCTCAGTTGAAACCCTTTGTGCTGAACTGGATCCTGTGTGAAGAAGCACACGATACATTAGTCCTCATCTCAGGAGGCTGAAGAGGCACAGGAGAGTTTGCAGATAGTTTGGGGAGCTTTGTTGCTCAAAATTTATCAAAAAACTAATTCATTTTTAAGGTGCTTTGAAAATCTTAGCTGCTGGAGTCTGATAATATTGAATAGATAAAAATGAGAGAGAAAACGGAGAATCAAAATGTTCTTCAGCTACAACTGGGTATCCTTGGGCATTTGCTTTAGACCCTACCTTCAAACTGTGCCTACAGTACTCTTACTGCTGTCTGTTCATTACATTTTAGTCACAGCCTTCTGGAGGTTTTCCATAGATGCTAACAGTAGTACATCTGTACTATTCTGATTTTTACTAACCTACTTACATACCCGAGAAGCCTATTCCATTGCCCATGTAGTTCCACTGAGCAGGCTTGTCTAACCAGGTGTCCATAGTCAACTGGACTGGAAGATTCTTGAGATGCCTGCACTATTTTCCTTGGGATGAGACAACATTATACATATTGAGAGCTATCATCAAACCAGAGATAGCTGCCTGTTAAGGAGTATTGGAATGTGAGGCAACTGAATTACACCAAGTGTAATACTGGAGTGGCATTTTCAAATGGATTTACTGCTGGCTTTGGTGGGGTTTTTTTGTCTTGATTTTTTTTTTTTTTTCTTACTTTCCCAGAAGAAAATTACATTTTCTGTGGAGAAAGCCCATCTTTCAGCTTGCTGCACCCTAACAGACACACTTGGAAAGCTCTTTGCCTCTGGAAGTGATTCTTACCCACAAGATGGTAGCAGCTTGCTTCACTTTGTTTCCTTCTCAGAATTGTCTGGTGTCACCCTAAAACCATGAAGATCAGCTTGTGAAAGCTCCTGCTGTTTTCTGTCTTTGTAAGGGAAACCAGGAAAGGGAAACTACACCACTTCAGATCCCATTTAGACATCTGGATCCTGCAGGATTTAACTCTCATTTGGCCAAGTTTCCTCACCACCCAGGGAAGTAAATCAAGGCGTATTTTGGCTCAGTGCATCTTACCCTGTACTCAGAGTACTGTTTCGACCATTGCTAGGCATTGCAGAACAACTTCTAAATATAAAGCCCTTTCTGATACCACTAGAGCAAAGGGTAACACAGCCTTAAAATCCATATTAAATGAACCTAATTTCCTCTGAGATGTTAACGTTCTGCACTGATTTCAAGTTAATCAAACCAGATGTTTTCTGAATGCATCAAACAGGATGTAGAAAATTTGGCTATTTAATGCAGATTCAAAGGCAGATTCCTTATAACCACCATGGAAACCATGGCTGTTTCCTAAGTACTGCGAATTGATGCTGTGTGTTTTAAGTGCCACTTGCTGACTTCTGCGCGCTGTTGCCTACATACTGTGGACTTATTTAAAGCTTAGTTATGCAGAGGCACTAAACAGAGTTGGCCAAGCCTTGTTCTTGGGGATGTAATTAATATATCCTGTCAACTTCTGAAATAGATGCAGGATCAGATCTAGTTCCTATGTTTAGGAGCAAGACACTCGTACGTGTATTATTTGCTATTCTAGAAGCTTTCCTATTAAATTCAGGGATTTTGTGCAAAAGAATGATGCAAATGGAATTTGCAGAACTGGGTACATACTCCAGAAGTGACCTCGCCACTGTTGAGTAGAGGGGAAATGCTCTGATGATTCTTTTACACTGTCCTCTTTCTGTGAGAGAGAGCTAAGGTCTTTTGTCCCAAGTCTGCTCTTGTATTGGTCTATCGTTTACTTTCTGTTCTAAGCTGTGTTGCTTTGGGATGCCATTCAAAGCTTGGCATTGCTAAAGCAGGCTTTTTTTTTTTTAAGATAAGTCAAATTATAGGAGTTTCTGGAAGGACAGACTAGGAGATGTGGTACATTTTCTTGTTGCAGCATTCCACCGAAATGTTGCTTTAAGTAGCGTGACGGTATTCAACATATTATTAAAATGCATGTAAGATTTCTTTTAGCTAAGACAAATGGAGAAAGCTTCCTATCAGCCATGGAAAGAAATCCCTGTAATGTGTGTATAACGGCCTTTTCATTCGGCACCAGAGGGATTCAGGTCAGTTTTTACAGGCTTACAGATACAATATAATCAAAGGTAACTAGTGAGTTTCTGCAAACTGGCTACTCCCACCCCCTTTTTAACCCTTCTTTAGCAAACAGTGTGCTGTGGCAGGTCCAGGCTTTTCATGGATCACAGGACTGTGCAGTAGTGGTGGTTTATGCCCCAGATGACTGAGACCTCTTAAATTCATGGGACTTTGATGAACTTGGTGTTCCTGAGCTTCGTCAATAGTTTGAAAGCTTGTACAAGACCCTGGGTTCTGTCTCCACAAAGAATGGAAGAGCTTGAGTCCTACTGATGTCAGCAGTGGTTTCTCATCAAAATACTTCTGAGATGTGGACTGAAGTCTCCTAAGATCTGTATGTATGAAGAATTTTAAGTATAAAGTCTGTCCAGTCCTGGTCAGTAATGGGAAGTGTTGTTCCAGAGATTTTACATTGTATCTCCTTGGTTGTCTATTCCTGCACTTGTGTGTGCTTGAATGCTAAAACAACTGAGGTTGGAAGGGATCTCTGGAGGTCGTCTCGTCCAACCTTTAACCTCATCTTTGTAGAGGAAGGAAAATCACTTGTTTAAACTTTCAGCGGTAACCACTTGCAGTTGTTTAACTATATATGCCCCTGGGCACCCGTATTTAAATGTTTAATGTGCACACTTGCTGTATCAGTTCCTTAATGGCAAATTAAGGACTTAAATTAATGGATTCCAAACCAAACACAAACCAGACCAGACACACTTACAACCAAGTATCTACAATGCCTGTACAATCCAGACCACATTTATGAATAAATGGATATGTTCTATTTGGTGATTTTGATAATACATTGTACTAAGTAGCGAATTCTAATTATGGTGCTTTGATACCCTCTGGTAGCTGGGGGGGGTGGAAGAAAGCAACAGCCTTCTCCTGCCTTTTTTACATGTTCTTTCTTCTGGTTTGTAATTCATAATCCAAAAGGAGTATCTGTTTTCTTAGTGGAATCATCTCTGTTTTGTGAAGCTGTGGTTAGCAAAATTGAAATGTATTCAAGGAACAGACCTATATTAGACCGGGCACTTCAAAACAAACACAGAAGGGTTTTACATTGGATTTATTTATTTATTTAAACTTCTGTGCCAATAGCTGAGAAGCTGTGAACCTAGTGTAAATTTATATGGTAGCGACTGACCAGCAGACTGGAGGCCAGGAAATTGTTCTGTCTTGTGTAGCAGGAAGGCTTATCTTTACACCAAAAGGTTAAATAATAAAAAAATATAAATAAACGAACTACAGTTTTGTACAATGTGTATTTGGAATAGCTTTTTTGAGTATCTTTAGAATTTACCAGTGCTGATTTGTTGTGAACTCAAGGATGTATTAAGAGTCCAAATTAGCATTAATATTTGTGTGCGCAACAAGAATATGCAGTGTGATTATAACAACACGGCTGTCGTGCTTTGGGCTGCAAAACTCACTGTGGGGATTAGCTCTTGCATCATCTACTGCAGCGTTCTTGCTTTTTTTGGTGAGGGATGTGGTATTTGGTGGGTGTCAGGTCTGGGTGATGGAGCTTGGGTCTACTCCAGGGTGGCACTGTTCTGTCTCTGTTGGTTTGGGGATTTTTTTGAGATCCGACGTTAAAATCCGTAGTAAAGCAGTAGGTGGCACTACAGACTCTCTGTTCTTTAGGTAACTTTCCACAGTAGTTCCTCCTTGCCAACTTGCCCTGAACAAGTGTACTTGTTTCCAAAAACAACAAGGTTGTTTCCAAGTTTTCTTGAAATATATGCACGGCTGGTTAGTCATTCATAATCACTTCTTTGCAAACACTGCGGATATTTCACAGAAGAGCAGCACATCAGAAATGGGAGCAGTGCAGGAATTCCCAGTATCGTGGAAAGGAGTCCCTGAAATGGCCCTTTCTGGCAGCATGGGTGGTGGGCTTACCTACGTCAGCGACTGAGCTGCAGCAGCTTCCCTTCAGTCTTCTCTAAACCCATTCTGGGGTTACAGACTGTGGGGACTGTTTGTCCAGGTGACAAGGATGGGTAGAACCTTGCGGGAAGATTGCTCTTGATGTCTGGAGGGTCCTTGTATCAGCTGAAGTTGTCTTGCTCCCTTCTATGCAGCCAACCTCTCGTATTTGAGGAGAGCATAGATGGGAGGATTGGCTGGTGTGAGTTGATATCTGCTGTCTCACTGGTGTTTGCTCATACTGTATGTAAAACAAAAATTGGGCCCTTGGCCTCACACACCATTGCTGTCTCTTAACCCATTTTTCTATTTTACTTTGCTAGAAGTGCAAAATTTGATTATACCACAGGTACCTAAACCAGGATCCGTGAGATGGAGCTGTATATTGTTGAACAAATGAAAAATCTTCCCCAGGTTTTTCAAGGTGAATGCTTTGGGCTATAGGAAGCAGGATATCATTCTGTAAACTACATATGAGAGCTTAGTGCCTACCTGGCTCCATGGGACTGGCCTGAAGTGCCTCAGTTCAAAGCAGTAAAAAGCTCACAAATGAATGAAGGGGTTTTAATGCTGTTTTGGAGTAATTACCCTCTCCCAGAAGCTTGTGAGGGTAGCTGGTCCCATCTAAGGAAACTATACAACCTCAAGTGCTGGGCAACCAGAGTACCTCCTAGTTGTCCATACTGCCTTCACTGACCCCAGCAAGAGCTCAGCGTTAGTGTGATCTCAGTCTTGTGGGGCTGGAGCAGGCTGAGTGACTTGGATCCAAGTGATATGAAAGCTTGTGGCAGAGAACAAACTTGAACCTAGGTTGCCACACATTCTTGCTCTGACTCCACCAATGCCTGTGCTTGGATCCTACAGACTGGAATCCTTCCCTTGCCAGAAAACTTAGGTCCAAACATGCTGCAGTTTGGGTTTGCCACTATTGAGATCTGTCTGCTGGAGTTTTCCACACAACAAGTTGATGCTACATCTTCCTATGACTTTGAACTTTGTTGTCTTTTTCTCTCTCCCTTCTTCACCATCCCGTCCCATCTGCCCATCGTATCTTGACCCACAAAACACGCAGTATGTCTGTTATTCAGGGAGGTATATAAGCACCTGCATTTGACAGATGGCTAAAAGCAACTGGTAATAAAGGAGTTGGTGGGACATGTGCATGTGCTTAGAGCTTCAACACCTGAAGCTACTGTCCAGGTATGCTTTCCATATGCTTGAGAGCTGTTTCCTTACCATTCACAGGGCGCTGGTGTAACAGGGCTCTCAGCTACTTGATACCCAAAATGAAGCCACGGTATAAATAACAACATTAATTATTTTAGCTGACTACACTGCTACAAATGTGGTTGCTGTTTTTAATTTGATTTTCCTGCCAATCTTTGTTCTTGAAGACAGGGACTGTTTTTCTTCGCTATCCAAGAACCCATGGTGCAAAGAAAGAACAATAAATAAAGATGGGAGCAGCACAGGAAAGCTACAGTGTGAGACTGAGCAATGTTCACGATTTTTTCTTCCGGTCCCCTCTGAAAAAGCAAGCATTTGATTATGTTTCTCTTTGTTTAGACTCTGTATTGAGAGATGGGTCTAAGAAAGCCTGAATCAATTAGAAAACAAAGAAGGGTTGTCAAAAGGTTGTATAATGAATTTCAGTTTGAAATAGACCCTTTCAGCCTGGTCTAAAAGGGGAACACCCCCTGCCTCTCAGGTGCTTGTTTTGGGTCCCTACTCTCACTGTAATGTCAGTGGGGAGCTGGGGGCTCCAGGTCTGTGTCATCTTCAGTAGAACCTCCCCGTCTCTGTCCACCTGATGACAGGAAGCCTGGGGAGATTAGCTTCAATAAGGTGCTAAACCGCAGTGTTTGAAATACTTTTACCTCCTTCATGTCTACTAAGAAAAGAGATGAGTTAGTTTAGCTTTTTGGAATGAATTGGGGGTTTTAAGCTCTTTCCCTTCCCCCCCACCCCTTATTCTAATCTTGTCATGCAGACCAGAGGCTGCTTAGCTTGTGTGCTGCTGTCCTGTTTCCTTCCAGCACATCAAGTCATGCTGATGATCCTAATAAAATAGGTGGTAATTGGGATTGTCTGGTCATGGACAAATACCGGCTCTCCAGAAGGACATATCCAACTACTGTGTGAATGCTTCCTGGTAGAGATGTGAGAGTTAGGCACAAAACCAGCCACATGCTCATTAAGCAAAAGCCATTTACTCCCTGGGTGTGCTTTGGAAGGGAACTTAAATTCCTGCAACTGGATTTTGCACGTGTGAGTTAAAGCATCTTTCTGAAGGCCACTGTATCATGTGGTGTGTATACCATCCCCTCTAGCGTGCTTTCCCTTTTAGGCTATAATGTAAATACAGCTGCTGTCACAGGTCAATACTGCCTGTCAGATCTTTGTTACTGTAAAACTACAGTTGTCCAACATGAGGGTAATGGTCTCTTTCTTTTTCACATGCTTGTGTGCATGCTCTCTTTCTCTTCCCCTCTCAAAAAGGAGGGGGGGGGGAAAGAAGAATTTGGGTGGTCTTAAGCCTATATTCATATAATTCTAAAGACCAAGAGTCAGAATAGCTAGGAGGCCCTGGGAATCTTTTTAATCTACAGCTGTGCTGTCACAAAGGCGTTGCCTTCCTTGAACTTACAACTTAAGGGACTTTAAATAGAGGTTTCAGGAACTTCTTGAAATTGTTATTTATTTCTTGACTTTTGTCTTGAAAATGCTTGTTTAGCAAAGGCAATGGATGCTCTGAAACTGCTGCACAGAGGTATGTTGGGCTGATGGTTGCTATGCCTAAAGGTAGAGGATGATACAGCCCAGGAGCATCTAGGATTTGTCAAACTGAACTTTGAGCAAGCGTAGAAAAGAAGGTGCAGTGTGAGAGTGTTGGGTCAGTGAAGTTGTGGCAGGGCAGGCTCTGGATGTACGTGGTAATTAGTTTACTTTCTCAATTATCAGCTTGGCTGAGGTTACGGTCTGGGGTCAGTTAAGCCAAAGGAAGAAAAATAATAAAAAATTGGTACTTTCTAATGGTCCCCTTTAAAAAATGCACCCTTCCTCCACCAAAGCTTTTACACATCGTTAAAGGCTGAGCTGAAACTGAAGACTTTAGTGTTTTTTAGGAAGTTTATATAAAAAGCAATCTATATTCCATGTATAAAAACTACCTAGTCAGGAGTTTGTTCAGTGTGTGTATCAAACCCCCCTCACGCTGCAGGGGATTAACCCTAGAAAAAACATTGAAAGCCTGGGAAATTGGAGATAATGATGTCCTGAAAAAAACCCTTCTTGACATGGTAACGTGAGGAATTGCAGAATCTAAATAATCTTAACTCCACATAGGAGGTAACCCTTTATTATGATTTTTAGAGCCATTGGGCACCTTCTAAGCAGTGTCAGTGTGACTGTGAGCATGCTGTGCTCCTGAAACTCAGGCCATAAAAGTCTTGCTTGTTCCTATGTGGTCACTGTTTCTTCCACAGGAGAGATTTTACTCCAGTAGCTATGCTGGGAAGACTGGGGCTTCTGATGAGGTTATCTCATAACCTCTTTGTGTTCATCCCCCTTTAGGGGGTAGGGGAGTTAAAGCTTGCCAGGCTATGGGCAGGGTATTTCAGCATGCCCCAGGGTAATTTCCATGAGGGTTTGGTAGTTTCTGAACCCAGGCATGGATGTATGGCACAGCAGAGTTCAAGGCGACACAGATTTCTGTGAACAGGTTAGGTGCCTGGATTTTGAAGCAGACGTATAAATATCAGATCTCATGTTCCTGATCAGATTTTCTTAGGGCTTAGCAGTCAGTCGTTTGTGGAGGAACGACTGTGAGATGTTGTTCAAAAGTTTCCTTCATCCTCTGCGCTGGGCTCTTCTGAGAATCTGCCTCTGTGCATGCACAGAGGCAGAGCAGCACAGCAGCAAGAGGTTTCACAATCCTGTCTTTATTTGCTGTGCAGTGAGCAAGGAATTTTCTTTTCATTACTACATCATTCATGACCTGATGTGGCGGCTCCAAGAATCACATAACCTTATCCTGCACTCACGTTAGCACGAATAGTTTAAATCAACATTTCTGCTGGGGGGAAATCGTTGTTTGGGAAATGGGGAGCATCCAGTAGGTGTGTCTGTCGGTATGTTTTTCCTGCTGAGGCTCTCCATGGACTCAAATACCTGTCTAAATACAGCTCCCTAACACTAGCTGTGCTGTTTCTTTGGGGTGAGCAATGAGTTTAGATCACTACATCATGTGATACAGTACCAACCTTATGTTGTGCCTATGGATTTCTTTAGCAGGAGAGCTCTTGGCTCCCTGCGCAGTGGTACCACTTTCACGAAAGGTGAGATTTAATTCTAACTAGGATAAAGGCTTGATTTGTAGTGGGAACAAGGTTACTAAATGTATCAGAGGCTGGGCCTTAGTCTTTGTCTCCAGCAATGGAGCTCGTCAGTTGCTCTGTATGGCATCGGGATGTTACAAAGAGTGAGGCTGTGATAGAAGTAATGTTCATAGTGCAGTAGTCTGGAAAAGTGATTTTTAATTGGTTTTGGTTTGGTTTTGGTACAGGAGAAACAGCATGTGCAAGGGTAGTCTCGTGGAGACATCACTGTACACAAGGCATTCTATTTTGGGATCTTGAGATGATAAAGATGCTGAGGATGTCTAGTGAAGTGTTGTCAGTGCGTGACACTGGCAACTGCTGTTTGTGAGATGAGGATAATAAAGATAACAGTCTTTTGGGTAAATCTGGCTTGGAATTTGACTGATAAAGCTGTATCGCTACACACACATCAGGCAGGAATATTGATAGTGGTAAAATTTGTTTCGCAAATATCAACCTTTGTCTGCTAGCAACGTGGTAAGGAAAATGGATCATTTTGATCATTCTAAATGCAATTTGTTCAGTTCTTTTCAAGCATATAATCCCGATACAAAGCAAGGATTTTTGTTAGGGCATTTTTCAATTCAAATGGAACAAAAGCACAGACCACTTGGAGGTTGAATTATCACTTGCAGCTGCACTGATAAAAGAGCAAACACTAAATGCCTCTACAGTTCTGAATGCTTTAGAAGCAATGAAGTTTCTCTAAAGCAGCTGCTTTCTTCACTGTTATCTGGTTTCTCATTTAAAGCAGTATCTCCCTCCTTACTAGGGCATTCCTGCATCTGTCTTATGCACGTAACACAGGCAAGTATCAACAATGGGGAGAAGATCAGTTTAGCAGTCTGGTATCTGTTTCCAGAGAGATGTCATGCTATTATCATTAGGCTATAGCTTCTGGCTCGGGTGTGTTCAAAACAAATCAAAATATCAATTGGTATTTGTTGCGTTGTCTAGGGTTATGGACTTTTGGTCCCTTCATTTGAACAGTAAATACAGAATATATCTGTATATTATATTTATCTTGTGGAGGAAGAGACAAATTGCACAGGAAAAATGGGGAACTTCCCTGCTTTCACGGATATGTGGAATGTGTGCCATAGCTCCCAACCTCTGCTGTGCTTCTGGGATGTCCCTGGAGTCTTGTTAGGAAATCTGTCCTGTTTTATTTAGTATTTACCAATATTATTAATTTTTTTTTGCTGTGGCCACCGACACAGAGATAAGGAAACTAAAAAACCACATGTGAACTCAACCTCCTGGACTCTCTGTAGTGAAGATTTTAATGTTTAGGGGGAGGGCTCTTCTATGATTTCGAATGCAGTGTTTTCCTAAAAGAAGCAGCAAGGTCTCTGCTTCTGTTCCACTCCCATTCATTTTCACCTCGCCGCTGACAGTCGCTATCTACAGCCTGGAGGTAAGCCAACACCAGTGCCACTTTGTGAGTCAAGTGTCAGGACATGGCATGGAGTGATAATGCCTGAAATCTTCCTGGGCCCTTAGAGATAACAAAGCCAGGTGCTCTTGAGAGCCGAAGTTCAATTCCCATCACCTTCCATCAGGCCTGGAATTTCAAAAGGACAAGTGGTGAGGCAGCGTGTGTTGACAGGTCAGAAGAGGGGTTTGCTCTGAACATTGACTTTCTGAGGAGTGGGAGAAGGTTGGCTGTATACACACACTTGCTAGATACTATTCTTACATATGTAACTGGTTTGAAGGGTCCACTTCTGTGGTATCTGGGCACTGTAACCAGTAGTCATAACAGATAGTGAGAATCTGGAGCCTGGGTCCCCACCGATGTAAACCAGTGCAGAGTTGGATACAGGTGGGCTGCCTGGCACCCCGGGCCGTGGGACACATTATAGGGGCAAGCACAAGTACACCATGGGGGGTTAATGAGCATTTAGACCTTATGTTAGCACTAGTCCATGTGCGCTCACACATGGCCACGGCCCATAGCAAAGCAAGGCTGTGTCCATCGTGTTTTCTCAGATGTTATGTTCTATCAACTATTGACAAAAAGTTTATGGTGAAATTGCCAATATTGTTTTTGCAGATAGGCAAAACAAATAGTCGCTCCTCCAGTTTATTAGCTGAAAAATCAGATTCAATTCAACTAAAACTGTTTGCAGTCAACCTTGTCAAACTTGGCAAACAATTTTGGCCAAACTTTCCCACCCTGGAAAAAATGACTGAAGTGAAAGCTGTCACTTCAGCCTTTTCTGCATGAAATGTTTAGGCTTTGTTTCGAAATGGGGTTCCAAGATCAGGTTCAATCAAATGTGATTAAAACCCCAAAACTCTAAAAGTAAAGAAGCACTGTCAGATAAAAAAAACAAAACAAAACAACAAATCAAAATTGTGAGAATAATGAAACATTTCTTTTAGTCTGAAAAACTTTTTCTCCCAAGTTTTCCTTCTGACAAGAGAACTAAGCCATTTTTTATTTTTTTTTTGAATGACCCTAAATGCTTAGAATTAATAACCTGAGGCAACATGTCCTGGATTGTTCCCTGGGCCAGGCTCTGGTAGATCATGCACATACGCCGATGCTGACAGTTGAGGTTCTGGGGGGGGTTCCTTAGTGCTGAGGAAGCAGTGTTATCTAGTCACAACTTTCTCTGTGCTGTAAATCACGCTTAGGGCTCCAACCAGTTGGGATGGTGGTGGGACACTGATGTGGTGGTGCATTTTCTTATGTCCCATTTGTTTATATTATTCATGAGGGAGCGAGGGTGTCCACAGCATTTTTATCAGATAATGGCATGAAGCAGAATAAATGAGGGGAAGTGGAAGAAAGAAACGTTTACAGCCCATCACCACGGCAGAAATTTGCCTCCATGAAAACGAGACCCAAGAGACACATATAAAAATAACTTAGGATATGTTTAGTTAAAATAAGACTAAATCTCAGCATTTTGGCGAAGCAAAGTGGAAGAATCAGATACTAACTGTACATCTGCAGCCAGAAATATTTTGGACATGGACCTGTTTAATGATCAAATGCGTGTTATGTGTGGACCCTTGTTTAAATCTGAATGTTAATACCACTCAGAAGATTTACAGAAACTGTTTGATTCTTAATACCTCTTCTAAAGATATATCTCTACAGTCCAAGTGTGTTTATTGCTCAATAATAAACAGTGTCGACAGGAAACTCATACAGAGTAAACATGATCCTTATGTTTTACTTCTGCGTTTTCTTAAGAGGTCAATGCCCCGCTATAGCTTTCTTCTCCAAATTCCTAGTAGTTCAGTTTAGATGTTTCTTCAACCATACATCTTATCAAAGAGTAGGAAGAGCTTAATTTTGTGATACACTTTTTAAGCCGATGAAATATTTAACAGGTAAATAAATCCATAAAAAAGTCTTAGCTAAGTAGGTATCTTTTATTATTATTAGTAGGAGTAGTATTTGCTATTATTTAACTTTCCCATTATGGCTAACACCAATTTAATACCACCAATGTTAAGCGTTCTTGTACAAATTGTTTTCTTCTAATATGTTAAGCATTATGTTAACTAAAACTAGATAAGACAAAAGTAAATGTTGTCAGTTTATCTTGCTCACATTTCCCATTCAAAGCATATGTGATGAGAGACAGCCGCCTTACTCGATTAGAAACCAGCACTTTGTGCTTTTTAATTAAAAGCAGAAATGTTAATCTTGTGAAATTGTGATATTTTAGTTCTCCCTCTTCTCCTTTGTTGACACTGGAAGCAATTGAACAAGGGCATTTAAAATTTTCAGAAAACAAAAGAAAGTCTAGAAAACTTAAAATAATTAAAAAAAGCTGAAAAGGTAAGAACCCAAAAGATATAGTTGGCAACAGTGATGCTAGAAGTAGTTTGAAACAATAAGAAGGGATAAAACAGGAATAGCCTTCCACATTTTCAAGATGATTTTTAAAAATTGTAAATATTTTATATTAAGATTTAGTTTTTATAAGGAATGTTGTTTTGGATATGTTTTAAACATGAATTAATTCCATTATGGAATAAATATGGCTTCAGAATCCCCAGCCTTTACCTAGAAATTTTATGTCCCATAGATTTCCAACACCTTTTAGTTAGGACTCAACAGGTCAGTGTTTAGCTAGGGAGAGCATCTTACTCTCTTACATCTTCTTGTTGTTTTTAACCCAAATTTGTTTCTTTTCCATTTTTAAGTGTAGCACTATAAATTTTGTAGGTTCTGTGCACTCATGGGCCCAAACAAGACTCAGTTCCACCCTGTATCCTGCTGTAATTCTTTGACCACTTATGAACAATGATTCAAGTTTTAGGATCCACTTTGTAAGATCTACAACTCAGGAACTTTCTGTATTGTGCTTTGTTTTCCTGTATCTTTGAGAAACAGAAGACTCCTGACTTTTTTTTTTTTAAGGAGATGAGGTAGATGGATGTGTGTCCAAATAATCATGTTTACATACTTCCATCTTTTCAGCTTTACAGAGTTTAAGTTTTTGCGGACTTTGTTGGACACCAGTAAAGAGCCAGTTACAAGATTGTTTAAAGAAGAAAAACACAAATTAAATAGAAACTCAGAACTTTGGCTTATAAAAATCACTGCGTTGAATTACATCGGGAAGAGGGTCTTGGCCTGTTTATTATTTGGTGTTTAAATTATAGCACACTTGTCTCTTAGCCTTGACAGCTACGTCTGTGTTAAGGGGTGCAGGGGAGCATCTGTAGACAAATCGATGCTGAAGAACAGATGTCCGCAGTGGACGCAGCTTGAGTGTTTCACTGCAGACATAGTAGGGACCTGTAGGCTTCATGTTCTTTAATGGACCACATCTTCTGGTTTGGTTTCATGGGAAAGAATTCAGTTCTTGTGCCCTGAGGCTGCTTTGTGATGGGAACCAAAGCACAGCAAAAACAGACCTAAAGATTTGTTTCGGGAAGATACTTGCTGATCAGCATTAAAGTGGTTGCACAGGCACACTCAGATTAGTTGGAAATGGCAAAGAAACTTCCTTTCAGTCATCTCTCTAATTGACTGGGTTCCTTTCAACTGCAGACTGGTGGTTTTAGGGTAGAATTGAAACTACATGGGTCGAGAATTGATTTTTCTCTGGCATTCTCTGCGAAGTTGGAAACTGATGATCTGTCTTTTCACTGCCAGAGCTGTTGACCAATTGCTGGGGAGCAAGTTGTGGGGGCTGAGAAAGATGAAAGAAACAACCAGACCTCAGATCTGAACCTTCCTGTGTTGAATTTGTTCCTTTGCTGGAGCCAACCTGTAATGTCTGAGCTGCTGTATGGCTGAGGTTCTCTATTGCCATCAAAAGTTTTATTATTATGTACTCTTCACTGGGCCTTGAATTTTTCCTCTCAGTCCTTTGACTGATGTAAGGGGGTGATTCTGAGCAACTTCTCTGGTTCTTGCTGAACTTTGAAGTAGCAAAACTCTCTTTACTCTATGAAAGAAATAGCCGGAGCTGCCTTCCTTGGAGCTGTTTCTTCTGCCAAGGCATTTGGTTGCTGCTGAAGGTAAAGCCTGCAGACAGCTATATCCCTGGGGCTGCTGTGACCTGAATTTGGGAAAACACAAAAAACTTTATGAGGTATTAAAATCTCATGCTTTATGAATGCTGGTTCATTACCGTGTATTGGGTGATTTCTGGAATCACTGAATACCAGGAGAGAAAAAAAAAAATCTGTCAGCCCTGTGAGAAACTCTGGGGGTCATCCCTCTGCCTGGTCCTGCCTTTCTAGAGATCATTAGAGGTAGAGTTTCTAGCAGCTTTATTCTCCTTCTACTAACAGAACAGCACTTTGCAGGGCCATTGTAGAATGCTTTTTCATCTTGGCATCCATTGGGCATTGCCCTGGCATCTCCTAGCTTTGTGCTGTTAGAGAGTGCTCAGCAAAGGTGGTCTTTCCCTTGAAGAAATAAAGAATTCCTTATTCTGGGCTGTGGGTGTGAAATAAGGATATTAAGTGTTGGGCATGGTGTTTGCCACCACAACAGGTTTCTTCCAGCAGGGCACCGCAGCACAGAGCATCAGCACAGCATATGTTGTGGCATCACATGGAAAGAAGAGCTTGTGAGACTGATCTTCAAGAGATTTACAAAAGAAAAATAAAGGCAGTTTAAAGTTACTGTGCAGTCAGTATCACCTTTACCTTATTTAAATTTCAATGCATAATTTGTAAAGTCTTTTTAATTTCTTGAACAATTATTTGCTGGTTGCCTTTAGCATAATACTGTTTGCTTGCAGTTGAGACACTAAGTATCATTACCTTGCACTGGTACATGCTTTTTCCCCACATGAAATGCTAAAGCCTTTTCTACAAAAGGGGGCCTGGGAACACTTAGAGGCACATATTGTTCAGATCTATTTTTAACCAACTAATAACCTCTTAAAAAAACCCAAAAAAAGCTCTTCAACTTTTTCAAACTTTATTTCTTTAAGTCGTGTATTAAATTTATTCTGGGAAAAGTTGTGACAGCTTCTGGACAGCCACCTGTGCAATTAGCTAATTCCTTGAGCTATCTAAGGTGTAGTTTCCAACATAGGCATCTTCTCCAATGTCTGCTTGAGAGTTTTAACTGGTTCTGGCACATTTCTTCTGTTCTGGTCAGTGAGTTTATCAATATTGCATGTCTTCTGGCAGAGTTAAACTAATTGAAGGTGTCCTCACTGAGATTCTGTGGGTTATTTTCAAAAGTGGTCAAGCTGAAAACCCTCTCATCCTTCTGTGTGAAACACAGAGCCTTGTGCTGGAGCTCTGAGTGCTGAGGTCAGTCCTGGCCTTATTAAAGTCAGTGGCAACGTTCCCATTGACTTCAGCAGAGCCAAAATTTCACCCTTTATTTTTATAATTCCTTAAGGGGATCTTTGGGGAGGGGAGGCAGGAAAGCATGGCTTTAATGCTAGCGAAAGGAGCCTGGATTCATGCGTCGGGCTCAGCAGATGATGGAAGTCTGGCCCATTCAACGTGCTGTCTGAGGGTAGGGCATGGAGTCAAGTTACTTGCGGATGGGGCTCCCTGCAGAAGGTTTTTGGAGGGGAATGGCTTAAGGAAGACAGGACAATCAAGGAGACGGTGGTGGTGATGGCATATTCAGAACAGAAGGGGTTTGTAGGTTATAGGAAGAAATGTAAGGGGTCATCTAACAGAAAATTACAGAAACCCCATAATGGTTGAAAAAGAAACAGAAACTTGGAGTGGATGTACCATGGGATACAGCACTGTTCATAAAAAGTGATTTTAAAAGTGCAAGGAAAATGTAAAAATAAGTAAGTACAGATGAGACTGGAGCATAGAGCTGTGGAAGAGAGCCTGCGACTTGGTGCTGCTTGGAGGTGTGCAGATCACGCCGTGGAGCTGATATGCTTGATATTTAGAAATTCTCAAACATTATAGGGAAAATCTTGACCTGTTGTGTGACTTCCTCACCCTTGCCATATAGTGCAATGGGCTGATCTCAGTATGAAGCCTTTTTATTCTCTGAAATTCAAGACTGGACTATACAAACATATAAATGGGATTAATGAATGCACCTCATTACCGGCTCTTGATTGAGACCACACATGATGATAATCAATCACTTTGGAGTGCTAATGGCTTTGGGTGACTGACCCCTAACCTAGTCTTTGATGGCCATCTTGTCAGGGACACTGAGCAGAGAGCTCTGGACAGCGTCCACTGCTCTGTAAAAAGCAGTCCAAGAAACCCTGGCCAGATGCATACGTTGACTGAAGAAATGATGTATGCTCTGCAGGACAAATTGCCTCCATGCTGAGCTTTTTCTTCCTGCAGTGATAGAAGACCAAGATGGGTTGTGCCAATGAGATTTTGATGAGGCCTTGTGAAGAAAGAGATAGGAATTGTGTAAATGAATAGGTGCTAGGGGAAAAGTTCAGATGGCTTTCCCTCGGCAACGTGGTCTGGCAGAGGTGTTGGTGAATTGCTTCAGATGGCAGTTCCCTGGCATCACGCCGAGGAATGGTGGTGGGCAAATCTACTGGATGCTGCAGCCCCGTGTGCCCTGGGGCAGCTCAGGGGTGCAAGAGTGAGCCCTGAGAGGTGCCACAGATTTGTGAGCCTTTCTGCTGGCATGGTTGGGCATGCTGTCTCTGTCAGGTAGGATTTTAGGGGCATAGTATACAGTTCCATGTTGTCCTGACACTTTATGTCCTACTTCCTGAGGATAATTCATTTTTAATTACATCGAGACTGCCAACAAAGAAGCTTTCTGAAAATATCTCTTCCCTTTAGATTTGAAAAATCCTAATGACTCATTTCAATTTGCTGTAATAAAAAGTAGCAGATCAATTATTTTTCATTGCCCCAGACAATAATCCAAGTAATGTAATTTAGGTGGCACCTCATCTGTAGCAGAATAGTGCTGGACTTGAAGAGATGAGAGAAATAGCTGTGGAAGAAGGGTTGCAATGGAAGCCTGTGGTGGACCCTGTCATCCAAGGTGTACGGGAGACTCAGGCCTAGCTTTGCAGCTGAGATTCTCTGTTTCCTGCTGCACACTAACCTCAGCTTCTGTGCTGGTCTATTCTGCATTAGCTGGGGGTGAGGCAGATTTCTCCCTTCTCCCCCCCCCTCCCCCCCAGCCCCAAAATATAGAGCCTTTTGTTTGGACTAAAAATTACAGATTCAAGTGGTGTGTTTCTGAATAGTGAGATAAATGAAAACCAGCTGGGCCTGGAACCGCTGAGAAGAGTCCGGTCCCGAGAGTATTTGTATTTGTGGCTCCAAGTTGGGTTTTTTGGAGAGTCCTCTGAATGCAGGTCTGTTGTGTGGCAGAAGGTAGGGTGCTTGGAGTAACAGCCAGTGTTTTGTAGCAGTTGCCTGTTCCCTGCTGAGGCATTGCTATGGTTTAGTGGTATCGCTTACCTCTCGTTATGTGTCCCTTTGCCTCTATTTGTTACTTTGCCATAAATAATGAGAATCACGAGGAATCAGAGCGCAGGTCTGGATTGGAGTCCTGTCCCTGGCACGGGAGACATGGAACCCTGGGAGTTTTGAGTCAGGTAGTATGATTGCAGGAAAGCCCATATCCTACAAAGCCCAATGAAGTCACCTTTTGAAGTACGCTAACCCCAGAAGTAAATACAGCTCTTCTCACCTGACATCACTTTCTAATGGTGTCTGATGCACATCAGCATCAGTCTTTGGGGAGAGATATACCCTGGGTCAGGAGCACGGTGCCCTGGGTTTTGGATCTTTGAAGAGTGGAACGTTTACAGGCAAGAGGCAGGTTGAAGCCCAGCAGCTGCTCTGGACTCTGAGAGCAACACAGGCAATGAGGGTGTCTATTTTTGGAGAGCTGACAGCAGCAAGCCCTGAATCTAGTTCCCACAGCAGATAACTTGTCTCTGCACTTAAACCATCAATGCTACTGGCATTGTGTCACAAAAGTGTAGAAATTCAGACTGGTATGTCCACAAACCCTGCTTCTTTTCCTCAGTGCTGCTTTTCTAATAATCCCATGACCTTGTCCTTCCTTCTTAGCCCTCTCCCACCTGTGGATATTCCTCCAGAGCTGTCTATTTTAGATGCCAAAGCTGGTGGCCTGTGATTGCCAGGGTCTGGATGTGTTGGCTCCCAGCTTAGAAAATGGGCTTGTGCTGCTGGTTCTACTTAATGTGTAGGTCATGAGTCACTGTCCAGATGGATTAGGAGCTAGATTTTTATATCCTTGCTCATGTTCAATAGTATGAAGCAGTTTTGGGGGGTGGAGGTTGTGGCTGTAATGTGGAAAGCGGGATTGATGGATGAACTGCTCTATCTTAGTATTGGCAACTCTCCCATTGGTTTCTCCAGTAATATTTTGACACTTTGGATCAATTTTTGCCCATGAAGAGATGTCCAAGAGGGGACGCTGAGGTTGTATGTTCAAGGCAGTAAGTATTGTGATATCATGATTAGGGCAGAACAGGAACTTGTGTGTTTGCATATAATTATGAAGCAGTATGGAGTGTGTGATGCAGAAAAGGCTATTCCCAAAACAACTATATTACTTATCTCATGGATTTTGTGCCTTTGATATTGCTTTGGCTATCTCTTACTCTGGGTTTCCTTCAGCAGTAGGGTTGGATGTTCAGTTTTGACAAGCAGCCAGACGTTTTCAGTTCTCTAGAAAGGTCATTGAAAGTTGGTCTGGCTATCTAACTGGAAATCTCATGTCTCTATGTCTTCTCAGGAGATGTCTTATCCTTCAGGTTTTCACTTGGCTGGTTGGAAATGCTAACAGCTGCCTTTGTTTCACTACTTCTGGACTTAGACCAGACACAAACAGAGGCGTATGTGCTGCAGAACACTAATTTGTAGCGTATGGTCTGTCGAGTGAACGTGAGAAAAGAATTGTAGTTTGCCAATTTTATCTCATAATGTTAGACACTTTACTAGGAATTGCAACTGCAAAAGATGTGGAAGTGAGAAAAATTAAGCATCTGTTAAGGAGGAGCAAGGGGACAGGTTGTCTGTGGTCTGCTCCTTCAAGAGAGAAGAATTAAAATACATGCTTAAAGCAAAGAAAAAATATCCCCAAAATTTGGACCTGCTTGTCCTAAAATTAAAAGTAGAATCAGCAGCTTATTGTGATGATGTGAAAAGATCACTATTTCTACTATGCATGGTGGCTTTAACAATTCGGTATTAGGACTAATCAATTGGTGATATATTGATTTCAAGAGCAGAAAGTCAAAAAGCAAGCTGAAAGTAGAGCTTTTTGTATGGATTTTTTTATTTGGTTTCCTTTTTTTTAAATTGCAAACAAGACAAAAGAGGAAAAGCTTTAAACACCCATGAAATTTTTCAGCAATAAGTATCTTGTTTTACACCCGGAATGAGAATTGAAGGTGGGGATTAGAAAATGCTTCACTGCTCTCACCTGTTAAAATAGCATTGCAGAGGTAATTAAGGCTTTGATTAGGTTCTTTTGCTGCCTTGGATTTCTGTGCAAACCTTGCAGTCTTATAGCTGCAGATGTAACTGAAAAGGATATAATGGAATCAGGTGAGAATCAATTTGTGAGTGCCAGAACCTAACAAAATATTCCCAACTCCTGGCTTGGGTGAAAGTTATCAGTGGAAACAAGGTTTTTCAGCACAAAATGCAGATTTAGCTATGGTAAAAGTTTCACAAATATTTTGCTTTTGCCACATTGTTGTTCTGTTATACAGAAAGAAAATCACTCGGTTCAGGTAGATCTTGAAATCTAATTGCTCAGTGGAGGTGTGTGTGTTGTGTTTCAAAATTCCCTCTTCAAACACTTCAAAATTGAAATGAAGTAGTCCCTTCAGATCAAGTTCGGGTCCAAATGAAGTAATTCTGATTTTCCACTTTGTTGGAATTTTTGGAGAGCATTTTGGAGAGCTAAAAGATGCTATCTGGTTCTCAGACTGCTACAAAGGCAAACCCAGTTGTTTATGTAGTTCAGCTTCTGAATATGATCCTGGTCTTATTCAAAACAACAGAAGTCCTTTATCTCACGTAAGGTGATGGAAGTTCCTGTGCTTTTCCTGCCACAACAGGCGATATTTTGTGTAAGTGGTACAACTTTCCTGTTGCTAGCAGGCAGAACCATGAAGCTTATTGGGAATGCCCTTGCTTTATCTCTTCCTTTGTTGGGGACCAGTCAGTGAGTCCCGGAGAGAAGGGATTGGTTTGTGTCTAGCTTTAGCCAGCCTCTTGTCTTGCAGAGAATACCATTTGGTTGTTACTTAAGCAGTTACCACCCTTACAGGATAACAAATTCATAAAAGCCTTTTGCCTCAGTTCAAGTCTCTGCCATGGAGGAGTCTGCTGAGGCCTTCTGGAGGCAGCAAGATACCGGAGGGAGCGATTGCGGATGCTTGCAATTTCTGCCTTGCTTGTCTTGCCAGTAAATGTCATTAAGACTCTTTTATGAAACAAGTTTAATTAATTCACTTGAATTTAATGGCCACATTGCAGTAGTCTGTCATCCATTTACAGCATTATTTTTTGAATGTACACAGCCCTTTTAAAAGATGAGAGCTGGATTTGCTAGATCAAGTTGTCATTACATTTAACTAGGTCTTTAATTATAACCAGATGGATGAATTATTTTAATCGCTGCTATATATCTTAACAGTAGTTTGTACATTGACACAAAGTTGAGAACATCAAACAGAAATCAAATGCTAGAGCAGGAAAGCTGCCAACCTCTAAGGGAAGCAGTTGATCAGAACCTGTCATCTTAAAAGGCTCAAAGAACGCAAAACAAACATTCAGGATTAGTATACTAAATATGGTTTATCAGCCCCACTCTCTTCTCTGATAATTCATCTATATCATTTATTTTAATACTTTGCCACGCATATCTCAAAACTCTGTAATTAGAGAGCTTCAGGTATTCGCTTCTTCCTGCCTTTGAAAGAGTTTGCTTTGAGGCTCTTCAGAGAAAAAGACACAATTATTACAAGGCTATTTGATGCGCAGTACAAAAGAATATTCACACAGAGCTGTCCCTTTGTGTGTAGCAATTGACTGGGGCGCGTATTGGCACCTACCGTGATTTCCACGGCTCTGATCAGTCTGATGGAAACTGAGGAAGGGGCTTCCAGGCTGAGATTGTGTTGATCTCCAGAATAAGAGACCATGGATAACAGCTGGGTCCTCACAAATGTTTTGTTGCCTACTAGCACATTCTTTAGAGAGAGGGGGAAGAAGCAGTTGGATTGCTGGTAAAGCCTTTGCATACCGTGTGTCATGAAAAACTTGTTTGCGCTGGGTCCAGTGCTGAGAGCACGTGGCATCAGATGAGATGCTAAGAAGCCTGAGCTTCCATACCATGTCCTCAGTGGGATATCCCTTGACTTTCTGCTTTGCAGTGTAGTGCTGCAGTCTGCCCATGTCTGGGGTTAATACATGAAGACAGGGAAGGATGCTTAGCTGGGTGCATGTGCGTTTCTGGTACTGCAGCGGAAAGCAGCGATGTGCTGTGGTCCATCATGCCATGAACCTATAGAAGTTCATGGGTCAGAAGCTGTCTGATGCTGGATTTCTGCATCTCCCTGCTTGCTGCAAGGAACAAATTAGGAACAGGGTTCAGGAAGTCTCAGTACTGTCACCTTCTGAGTAAAGCCTCCAAAGGGGGCTAGATTTAAACTGACACCAGGTGATTTTGTTAGAAACACCCAGAGTGATTTTGTCTGTTTGATGTCTGATTATACAGCAATTACTTTCTAATTATGGTTTTGATTTGAATGAGATTATTGTGCTGTTGATCAAATGCAAGTGCTGTGATAAAACCTCTGCATTTGTTTGTTTCCTTGCCAAGTAATAACAATGTATTAAACAGGATTGGATTAGATTATCTTTTGAGAGTGTTTTTTATCAGCTATGGTCCAACCATGGCCTTTATTGTTTAAAACACAGAGCAGGTATCTGCGAAAATCAGTTACCTTGTAATATTTCTGGTTTACTTTCTCTTGATTCTTTCGAATTATCTTTGCTAAATAAAAGCAATCACTTATACTTTCTGTAAAGCAATGTTTTACATGTAAAAAAAGCCATCAACATTAAGATGCTTTTCAGTCAGAACTCATTCTTTCCAGCCAGACCCAAATGTCCCTTGCTGCAGCAGTGCTCTAGAGTTATTTTCCAAACCGGATTTTGCTTTCCACCAAACATTTTCCTTCCAGAAATTTAGTAACTGTAGAAACTGTGAATAGTCAGGACCTTTTTCACCTACCCTATAACAGACTTTCTGTAGGACACTGGATCGATCTGTGGAAGTCAGCTCCAAGGGGCGTTTCTGGAACTATAAATACCTTTTGGACTGGTCAGACTCTCTGTGCCGAGCTTCCCTGTTTGGGTAAGCATACAGGGTGGTCAGGTAATATAAGTTTAGCAGATATGAATTGTAATTATGCCTGAGATAAGTAAAAAGCCCGTTTTACCTCCCTTTCTTGTTGTTTCTGAACTCTCTGATGGCAGCCATGGCTGTAGCGGTAGGTAGAAGGTACCAGAAGCAATGCTGTGTTGTGCAAGTCACTATGTCAAACACCTACAGAGCTCACCTGGAGAGAAGGGCAGCAGGTACAGGCAGAGGTGAGAGGAGGGCTGGAACACCCAAGCAGAATGACCAGTATGAACCTAGCAAATGTCATGTTAGTTATCTAAAAATTCATCTCTCTAATGGATAGTTTAAAAAAAAGCCCGGAGCCCAGCATGCAGGAACTTGCATCTTTGACAAGTAGCTCTGGAAAACTGAGAGCTGCTTGCCACCTGAACACTTGCCTTTCCAAAGGTAAATGCTTTCTCTCATTCAGTTCTCCTTTTTCCATTCTTACAGTTTGTCTGCACTTGAAAGCAGAACAGGTTCAGGCTTCCTTGCTTACTACTGAAACACTAAAGCAAAGATCAGTGAGCTAGTGGGTAGGAAAGGAGAGGAGAGCTTGACGTGCTTTTACCTGCTGCCTCCCAGAAAGCAGTGTGAGTGATGAGCAGAAACTGGCCTTTCCATTCAGGGCCTCATTTCAGCATTCACTTTATCATTTACCTTCACAGAATTGAAGGCAGCTGCAGGTTGGAAACAGCCCCTGCACCTCATTGGGTCTATCCTGCGCTCAGGGGAGAGCCGTTTTTGCTGTTAGATCCTTTCCATTCCCAGTCAGTGTGAGGACTCAAAGTTATGTACCTTTAAATCTGAGGGTTTCTGGCTGTAAAAGAAAGGGAGGAAAAAGTTCAGGAAAAAAACTGATCCAAGAATGATGAAATATTCTTGATCAAAGTTGAATATTGTTGCCATTTCTAATTGAGACACTTCATTAGAGTCTGTTTGATAATGAAATGCATCTGCTTGTGTTACCACGGCCTCTTACCAGAGTTGTATTTCCAGCCGCTGACGCTTTATTTTTCCCAGAGTGCCATGCTGCTGCTCCTGTTCCCTTTTCTCCTTGTATCTTCCAATCACCTCTAAACTATTTTTCCAAAAGTTATGTGCCCTTTCTAGTCCCTGGTACTATATTTCCTCTTCTAAAATTGCAGAGGAGCTCCATCATCTCCTTCCCACGTGCTGGCAGGATGTGTGTTGGCAAATCTGGGGAATCAGAGTTGCCCTTTACCTAAAGAACATGATTACTGGTTTAGACTTTTCTACCCAAAGCCAGAGACTTTGGTAAGCCATTTCTCATCCTTCTGTTAGATAATTGTGGTGAATGAAAAGAGTGTTGAGGAGTTAGCCCTGTGTCCTTTAGGAGGAGGTGGATGTTTAAATGCTCATGCTCACTAGAGTCTCCAACAGTGGGAGTGCCTGGGTGGGATGCCTTCTGCTAGTGAGACTTATGGAAATGGTACAAAGTTTTTCCATGTCAGACCTGGAAGGTAGTTTCCTCTATGCTGTTATTGATACCACTGTTAAATAAAAACAGTTTGAGATTCTCTGCTTTTGCTGGCATTTATACTTGCTGTGATGAAGAAGTGCTTGTTGGAATCACACAAAGGCAAAAAGGAGAGCCCTGTCTTTTGTACAGTGTTTTGTGCATGGTGGTCAGTGTCTCATGTGCCCAAAGGGCAGACTCTGCGTTAGCTCACTTACGGAATGGCGTGTGAATTTACATCTCCAGGCCTCTATGTGTCTGTCTTCTGTCCTGTTTTTCATTTAGCCATTCCTGGAACTGGCCAGATTTGCACACTCACAAGATGCATTTGGGCAGCAGGACAAAGGAGCTCCTCCTGTGAGCTGGGCCAAAAAAAGAAAGTCAAATAAAACCTCCATTCATGGGATGAAGGACGTTGAAAGGCAGAGAAGAAAGATGACACAAAGCTGACAGCTGTGGCACACGTCTCCTCTCTCAGCCAGGAAAGCTGACAAGTAGATTGCTCAGGACAGGCACTTACAGGTTACCCTGTCAGCTACTTGAATGCCTTGTCTTTTATCTACCACCTTCATAGGAAAGAACAGAGGGATCTTGTGCCCATCTGATGAGCTGGTTCATACTGGCACATCATCAGCTTTAGCAGCACAAGAACACAAATGGTCCCAAAGCTGCGGCTGGGTTACTGAAATCTCCCTTTTCTCTTTTCTTGCGTACATGCATGTGTGAAGACACGTACCTGCCTAAGCATCTGTACACCCTTGAAAAGTCCTATTCATAGAAGGAAAATTCTCCCTCCCATCAGAATTGGTCTTTTTTCTTTTGTCTTGTAAAACCCCATTTCATTAGTCCCTGTGGAATAGTGGGATTTATTTGTGTGGGGTAAGTGCTGCGATATACAGTGTTTGTGCTGTATGTGACTTCAGTACTTTTGCTTATGCCTCCACCGAAGAGAAGTGCAGTGAGGACTGTGACTTTTCTCCTAACATTTGCTTTGACCTTCATGTAAAAGAAAGAATTTATTTGTGTCTGAGCTCAGAAAGAGGGAGAAAGGGTTGAAACTTCTGTTGATCTGTACCTCGTGCTGTGGCACGGGGCTGGAGGAGGTATGTAGGCAATCTGTTTCTCCAGCCTAGTGAAAACTGACAGTTGCAGCTAAGCACAACTTGCCCAAACAACCCGTAATTCTAGCAGTTCCTAACTTCAATTGTTTGACATTGAATGTTGACTTAAGATGAGGTGTATGTTGACAGTGACATGGAGACACCAGAATTTAGCTTTAAACTATATAATTGTTTTGTTTTGTAACTCAGCCGTGTTCAGATTTCCCCAACAGAACATTACTTCCTTTGCGCAATGTCAAGTTACTTCTGACCATGACCATGACAGAGTTATTTGACCTGGCAGCAAAACGCCTTCATTCTCTATTCTTATTTACAGAAATGGCTTAATGATCTCTTTGCAAAACTCAGCTGGGAATCAACATAAAACATGGAAATGATCAGCCTTAATCGTTGCAACTGTTTCAGTCATACCCTGTTCTAAACAAGGATGTGCTAGATAACATTCCCTACTCTTACCTTTGGAATTAAAGGCTGGCTTAATTTCTTATCAATGTCAGCAGTAAAGATATTGCAAGTAGAGTTTTAAGACTCTGCTCAAGAAAAACACCACTTACATACAGGTTATTTTGAGTAGAGGCAGGATTTGGTGATGCACAAGCCTGAAGTGTTTGACTGCTACAGTAGGCATTGTGTTTAAAGTGCTACATAGAACTCGACAGTAAATCAGGATTTTTAGCTGTGTGAGGGATAAGAGGAGCTCTTGGCTCTTCTGCAGATATTAATAAAAATAAATGCAAAGTTATGAGTCTTTCAGCAAATGTAGTTATTTCTTTAACACATGACCCCTCCTTTTCTTCTCCAGAACTGCATAGTCAGTGCTTATAGAAGGCTAAACATGCTGTGTGGTACAAGAGCTTAAAGATTAATTAGTAAACAATTATGATACACTTTGAAGAGGAGAAGGGTTGAGTATGATTATGATAGAGATACATTTGTGGGCCATGGGCCATTCAGAGTATTGCCAGTAATTAAAGATATGTTCTCTACCGCTTCAGTAAGCCCTCTTTTAATTAGCTTGTGTAAATGTGTATATCTGCGGTATCATCAAGCAATTTTCTTGAGCATGCAGGTTTTGTTGTTATAGATTATTTGAGATGATCGCATGCAACATGTTTTGTGGTTGCTTATTAAATGAGTTTAACTGCCTACATTCTCAGTTGCTATAAATCAGTGTCACTCCAGGCCGGGGAGCTGGGCTGATGCACGCCAGGGAAAGCTGCAGTCACCGGGGCTTTTCTGGAGCTTTTATTCTCAGTCAGTGGAGTGTGGTCAGGCCAAGAGGCTGTGCCCCTGGGCGCTTGAGAATGGAAAGGAAAAGGCACTTGCTTCCCTCGGGGTCTTGGTGCTACATGCTTTCCAGGTGTCAATCACACTGATGAGGAATAACATTCATTTAACTCATTAAAACATTCTAAAGCAAAGTAGATGGTCTGTGTCTCAGGAAATCTTGATTTCATGTTCCATACCTTTTATTGCCCTGCTCGAGGAACTCATTCACAGTTTATTTTGGGAGTGCTGACAAGTAGTTGTAGCAAAGCCGTGGTTTGTGCTGCTTCAGGATGGACACAGCAAGGTAAAACAGAGAAAGTGAAGTTTTATCTGCAAGTCAAGGCTTCTGCTGGTAGGACTGCACCTTTCAGAAGCTTGGTTTTACTGGTCGAGGTCTGGGGAGTGAGGAGATACAACCTGTTTAAGAAGAGTAAAGCAAGATCCATTCATTAAAGCATTTAGCAGGAAAAATGTGAATCTCTGCCAAGGGGCAAGAATTTAGATGACCTTGGTTGTAATAAGAATATGTTGTTCCCATTCAGCAGAGAACAGAAACAAGGAGCTGTGCTCACTCCACTGTCAGAAAAAAAAAATATGTTTGTGTTCAGTACATTGGAGAAATCTCCAGAAATAGTTCACCTTAGTGAAAATATTACTTCTGGAATATTACCAAGGTCATCAAGACCCTGACTTATCAATTCTCTTAATGTTCACATAAATTCAAGCTGTCAAACACTAACTTGTCCAACCAAGATATTATAAAAGATTTCCATCTATGTCTCCCTTCTCTGTGTTTCTTTCCTTTTTTGCATGCTTCCGTCCTTCTCCCATTGTAGTTCAGCCCATGGCAAGGCAGGAATTCAAGGCTTTAGATTATCTAGTCCTTAAATGGGGCAGAAAAGCTGGATTCTGAGCATCTGAAAATAATATGTGATTCCCCAAATGTCACCTAAGCACAGCCACATCTGTGAGTAGGATATCGCTGTCTCAACAATGAACTGTCGGATAACCCTGTGCTGTAGTTACTGCTCGAGTAACAGTAGTGGGTGAGGGTTGGGCGTATGGGAAGTAATTCTTTATTAGTTTGGTTCTGCAGGAGGCTGAACAGCTTAGCTCTGAAATGGGCTCAAGTTGCACCAGGAGAAGTTTGGATAGGATATTAGGGAAAATCTCTTACTTAATGAGTGATCAAGCATTGGGACAGGCTGCCTAGGGAAGTGGTGGCCTTAAAAAAATGTGTAGACATGGCACTTTGGGACATGGCTTAGTGGGCATGGGTGGTGTTGGGTTGACAGGTGGACTTGATGATCTTAGAGGTTTTTTCTACCTTAACGATTCTATGAATCAGCAAAGCAACTGAATGCTTGTTTAAAATGAGGCATGCCACGTGTCTAACCTGTGTAGAAAAGGGAAACTCTTCAGAACCTCAAAGAAGTTGAATTTGGTCAGAACAGCTAGTGAGAATAGAGCAGTCAGGACAACTCTGTTGCTGTTTCCCAGTGTTGTTGTTTATGTCTGTGTCAAGCACATCATCAGTCCACTAATGCTTGCTCTGCCCTGCTCGTTCCTTGCATCTGACAAATGCCCTTCATGCCACGGAGGGGAAGGATGGCTGAAGTGCTCCATGTCTTTCAGTGCTGGTGGGCAGCCTGGATGTTGCTCTACACTAGAGCACACTCAAGGTGGCTCTAAAGTGTGTCGGTGATGATGCTTAAGCATGAAGGCATTAGCTTAGGTCTGCGGACCTTGACCGCTTGGTCTCAGTGCCAGCCCAGCCATAGCAGGATTTTTCAGCCAAGGGCCTGAACAGGAGGTTTGCTGCAGGAGAGAAACCACAGTGCTTCAAACACACAAATGCATATGGTCTGTTCTTTTCTTAAAGGTTCGTGAGCTGATTTGTCGTGTATGGAAGGGGCAATAAACACTTGCACTTTTCTTTCTTTGATTCTCTCTGTTTCTTACTGTTTTGAAACAATACCCACATCTGTTTGAAAGACTGATAAGAAATGAGGAGCCTGGGGGTACTGGTGACATTTCACAGGATGGAGTTAAGAGATAGCTGACCTAATGTGACAAGTGTCTTTTTTCAAGTCTTTGCTAATAGCAGTAACCACTTAGACTCCTTAGGTGTGTGTCAAATGCCAAGGGCAGTCAACTGAATCATGTCAAAAGGCCGCCGCTCATGACTAAATAGTCTCATATCAGCACAAAGCCCTCTAAATCCACCAGGTGGACTTTCATCCTTTTGCTTTCAATGGATTTTGGTTAGCAAGAAGTGACTGAGAGGCTAATCTTTCATCTGCTGAGGCTGTGAGTGCTTCACTACTGCGCGGTGATACTGACTGCCCTGTTCGCTGTACAGCATGGTTTGGCTTTCCGTTGTTTGTCCTTTGAGGACCTGAGCTGATAACAAAGCTGGGGGAATTTTCACAGGGCTGGAGTTGTTCTTGCCTAACACTGATTTCTGAAGCACTTTGTAATTGAAATTCTGTGGAAGGAGTTTGTGGCTAAAGTTTTAATTTGGGATTTGCCGTAGCTGGTATCCTGTGTCTACACTCATGTATTGACCTTGCAGTGACACAGCGCTAAGTGACTAGTGCTAATTGATTTACACTTGTGCATCAATAACTCTCGGGGATGTTAACCACTAGAGCTAAACTCAAGGCAGACCAGCAGGCAGTTCGTGCCTGAGTGTGATTGTACAGAATTGCATTGGCACTCTTATTTTCTGTGCATGAGACAATCTTAGAGCAGGCTTCCTATTTCTTGGCACTTTACAAACACCAGGAGAGTCCGAAGAGATTCTTGTCTGTTTGTGCTAATGAGAAGTATGTGTGACACATGTTATTCTAGGAGCAGAAAGGAACTACCATGAAAACAGGGGACTGTGAAGCGAAGTTTCAGGTTGCTGTGTGGGGTTGTGCTTAACGTGAAAACTGCAAATGATAGTGAAAACTTGGAAATACCTTTGAACAATACTGCAGTGTAAGCATTCATGTGTCTTGGGTATTAACATAACTGTTACGGAAAATCTTTCCTTTACAGCTTTCCCCTTTTTCTCTCCCAGTTTCCAGTCTCTTACCTATTGCCCCCCAGTTCTTGCAACTTCCCCTAGAAGAATGATGCCAGCTCTTTCCAATAATGTCTAAAGCAGGAAAATCCAAGTTGATTTTGGCTGTTCCCCAGAAGACCCTAAGTCACAAGATGTGGCAAGAAAAAATCAGTTTAAGTTCCTCTGATTGAACACTGGTGTACCTCCTCTTATCCTGGAGGCTTTCTTAGACAGTGACACTTGTTTTCGTTTCTCCTAGAATGGGTGCTTTATTGCTTGGCCTATATGCTGCCTACAGTTGTGAGCAGATGCTCTCTATTTATTCAGTTGTGTTGCAGCAGAAGTCACCGCTCGCAGCCTGTCCCAACTTCTGATCGCTGCCTGTCTGCTGGAACCATGGATCTCACAGCAGAGGAAAGGAGCGGCTTGTATGAGCAGTCCCTAATCTGGCTCTATCCACATGAGCCAGTTTAGTTTGTCTTCATTAATCTGGTTCATTCTGAACATAGTGCTTTAAGAAGTGTTTGTGTGAGCAACACCACTGTGGAGGTTGTGACATTTAGGAGATATGGTGGTGGACACTGGAGAGGAAGAGGTGATCACCATCATCTGTTGTTTGCCAAACCCTTTTCACTCCAAAAGTCTGCCAAGTTGTCCCTCCCACAGCTCGGGACCACAAGCTGCCTAGTCAAAGTCAAGTGTTTCTGTAGTCACTGAAGCAGAAGAGAGCTTAAAGGGAGGGATTTAAAAGCTGAGAGCAGAATGGATTTGTCTTGTTTACAATGAATCCGTTCCATACTTGAGAAGCACTTTGCAAGAAAGCATGAAGGAGCTTGCTTGGAGCAGTCTAAGTGGGCATGAGGCTGTTCCCACTGGCTGATGGGCATTGGAACCTGTCTGAAGGCTGTGATATATGGTAGTGCAGGTGAGAATGAGCCAAGAGGAACCTGAAAATGAAGATAAATAGTCTGATGGAGTGTAACAGGAACTAAGAGTTTGTCTACCATGACCATTTCCTAATAATTTTCTCTTGGTGCAAATGTTTGAGATTTCAGGCACTTCTGTGCTAAGTTCTGGTCAATGCAAGGTTTTTTAATGACCGTGACTTTTAGTCTATTTTTTTTTTTAAAGACTCATCGTTAAAAAAAAACCCCTTAACTACACGTAAAGGACAAACCCCAAACCCTTTCTTTGACAAATTGGAAATCTCCAAAGACTTATAAGCCAGCATGAAGGATTGACTTAATGGGGCAGTATATTTTTGATACAGTAAGGAGCCCCCCAATCCTCTGATTAGACCGATATATAGATTTTCTAGAGATTAGCAAAACCTGAAATGCATTAAAAAAATGTCTAGTGTGACAAAACAGTTTTGACAGCATAAATGAAACCTAAAGCAATGTAAAATGTAATTACTGCAGCTATCCCTGTGACCCGTCGGTCTGTGCTGCCTTGCTCTGGCCTCAAGAGAGCTGGGCTTATTTTCCACCTATTTATCTTTCTGCATGTTTGGCAAGAATATTTTTAGTCTATTCATTTGCTTTTCTTTAGTACCCCTTTTCTGGTTCCTCTGTATTCCAACATGGGGTTTGGTGAAAAGATTTTTAAAAAAAAAAAATAAATAAGGGATTGGAAAGTTATGATGAGGGTACAGGAAGTTCAAAGACAAACCGGAATCAATCCCTTAACTGCATTTTCACGTGCCTTGGTGGTAGCACTGTGCAATTTCTTTATTTGACTTGCAGAAGTCCAGGAGAAGTGCTGGGGTTTGTTTACATTCCAGTGGAATAGAGGGGCCCTTGCTGGTATTAGGAGTTCATGGTGCTAAAGCCTGTGTGTCTGTGTAGTGACAGACAGTTTCTACTTTAAAGAAACCAAGTAACCAGGAGATGGGAGAGGAGGAAAAAGACTTGGAAGCCCCAAGATCATGCAGATGGTGTAGGAGTGTTAGACCAGTGCTTTATACTCCAAGTGGCACCGCTTTCCAACAGGAGGTGTCCTGCCATCAGCTGTGTAGTGCTGGGAATGCAATTCTTCTGGCCAGTGCTTTCTTCTGAAAAGCCTCTTCAGAAATGATTTGGATTTTTGCCAAAGACAGCACAGTGGATCTGCTGAATATTGGGGCTTATTTGGCGTATTTATACCCAAAGAAGCAGTGCTGATTTGCTTCTCCCCACACTGTTATGGGGGAGGGAAAGATAATTGAGAATTTAGTGCGATGGAAAGTGAGCTTGAATTCAAAAGTCTCTGTGTGGGGGTCTTGGTTGGTTTGTTTTGTTTCTTTTTCCTCTGCAAGCTAACATGTTTTGGTGTGACTGAAGGTAGTATGTTTTACCTTAGGGATGATATGAAGGTCACAAACTTCTATGAGGTAACACCCTTGCATCAGCAAGCAACCCAGTTTTGAGCTGGCAACCTTGGGGAATGAGTTACTGATCTTTGAGTCCCCTTTCTAGCCATTGCCATGGCAGAGAACTTAATTA
Organism: Gallinula chloropus; assembly: GCF_964237585.1. Taxonomy (NCBI): domain Eukaryota; kingdom Metazoa; phylum Chordata; class Aves; order Gruiformes; family Rallidae; genus Gallinula; species Gallinula chloropus. Next base: position 81,806,152 of record NC_140087.1, on the reverse strand, counting down.
ATAAGCAGAGAATGCTAACTAAAGCAGATAGCACTGGGTACGAAACTGTGTCTTGTAAAAATAACACCAGGGTGAGTTACTTGGTGTTTTGGAGAGGGTTCGTAGCTGGAAATGTTATTTGCTGTTGGACAGCATCTATCTGAGGTATTTGTGTGGCTTCCATTACCAGGGGTTGTGAGCACTCTTGTAATTGTCAGCGTGCTTATCCCCAAGGCGCTCCTGTGAGGAGGCAGAGTGCTGCTGGTGTCAGTTGGAGATGCTGCCCTGGTTGTCCAAAATCTGTTGGAGAGCAATATGCTTGCTACCCAACTCTGGCTTGCAGTCAAGCATCTAGAAGCATCCTCCAGTGAGGTAGCCAGCACAGCCTTGGGTGTTCACAGGGTCTGCTGGTCCTCTTGGCCGTCTTTTGAGATCTAGTCTTAAAACCTCCAGTTTCTCTAGCAGTATTAGCTGTAAACTAAAACACAGGTTTCCCAGACTTTTTGACCTCCAGAAAGCTGGCAGCCCTCCAGTTTTCTTGAGCTTTCCTGCCACTTCCAGCCCCTTGGCATCGTAACTTAAAGTTGTTATTCAGTGTGGCTTGGTAGCGGCGCATACAAAAACTGGTGCTGCTAATGTATCCTGCAATTATTGTTATTTTTTTTAATGAGTTTCTTCTTTTATCTGTAGCTCGATTAAGTTGCCTGATGGAACTTTAGCAGGAAGGGGAAATCTCTTTGTGTCGGTTAATGGCTAGCATGATGGGTTTCTGGTACTGGTGTCAATAGGTTTATAGTCATTTCTGTAAGTACTTCTACTGTAACATAAACAAACTGTAGTAAAATCAATGCCGTATCTCTTTTATGCAAAATCATTAATTGAGAACCCAAAGTTAATCAGTGCTTGCAGGAACAGGCAACGCTAAGTGCATTTGGTGAAGTTTTAGGTTAATGTATGTTAATGCAGTCAGAAAGGGTTTATTGCCCTGGAATTTAATGCATTTTAGATTTGCTAATCTCTCTAATCTATACATCAGTTTAGTCAAAGGATTAAGGCTTCTGTAGTAAATCAAAAATACACTGCTCAATTAAGTCAATCTTTCACATCAGCTTATGAGTCTTTGGAGATTTTTCAACTTGTGAAAGGAGATTTTTCAAGTAGGATTTACACTTCTAGAATAATGCAGAAACAGAAAGAAATACAAAATAGACATTGCCATTAAGTAATGCCTATGGAGAGAGGCATGGTTTTTTTGCCAAAGTGTGTAGCTTTAGAGATGTTGATGTTACAGGTGAGGTACCATGAGTTCACAGGGACTTGATCCTTAAATTTGTACTGCTAGTGAGGTCTGATCCTTAAATTTGTATAGGCTAGTGAGGTCTGAGACCAAATTAACCCCAAACTTGCTATATCCCTGCAGGAAGTTTGCATTACCTGTGCTAGGTTGTCATATCTGATACTTTTTGAATCATCAGTAATGGTGGCGAGAGGAGGGGAAAAAAAATATTTTCAAGTTTTGAAAGACATAAGAATCTTCCTGCTTTGGGAGATGAACACAATATCCCAGTAAGAGGGGCTGGGCAGAAATGCCACTGTCACCAGTGTGGTGGGTTTTATCTGTGTGGGGTCCACGGGTTCTCATGATGTCAGTATGTTTATTTCCCCATAACTGGTGCATCCTAGATGCAGGCTGAGGTCAGCAGGGATGCTTTTCAGGGATGTCCACAGACTATGTAGCAGTGGCTGATGCACTCCTTTAACCAAGGTCATCTTTCGCATGGCATTGCCATGATTCATGGCATCATCAGCATACATCAGTGTTGTCCATGATGTGCCTCACAGCTGAGTCACTTAGGAGACCGTGGTGAAGGTCTCGTTCCTCATTGCAGTTGTGTTGCAAAACAGATAATGCCCATTAGAATCAGCAAAGCTTCTGTAATAAACTGCCTTAGAGCTGTATTTATTTCACATGTGTCTGGGAAGGAGAACAAAGAGCTAAGCCCAATACATAGCAGCCCATATAAGAGTTTGTTTGTTGTGTGCCAAGACAGCCCTGTGCTAGATGGGGATGAGGTGGCAATGTGTAAGTCAGCGCACACAAACACAGGGTTGCTAAGTTTGACTGCAATGCCCTAGGAAAATTAATTTGCTGTGCAGCCCCTGTGTAAAAAATATTATAGTAGTTGCAATAGCAAAGGCAGTTGTTAAGGGGGAGTTCTAATCCCCATGCTTGGCTAATAACTTTTTGCTAATAACTTTCTCAAATTCTTTTTGCTCTGAAATTTCCTTGCTTGGTGTTCACCCTCAGGTGAATTTTTTTGAAAGTCTGAGAGGATTTTGAGTTATGAGAGCACGAATAAAATACTTTTTTTTCCCCTCATTCTTTGTGTTCTAATGAAACCTTTGCATTCTGAAAAGTCTCTGAAGCTAGAAACTTCAGATTTGTTTTGTAGCCCTGAGTAAGGAAAGAAAGCAGCGTAATTGATGTCTGAAGAGTATCTTGGTTCACAGAACTGCAAGGGTTGTGGTAACTGTGTGTGGTCACAGCACCTTTAAAGATGACGGATGACATTCTCCAAAGTATCTAATGATTTAGGCCCATTTCAAAAGCAACACTGAGATTTAGGAGATTAAATGTCATAGAATCTCATAGGATCGAGGCACCTGCATGCCTGCCACTCTTGTAAGCAAAAGCCTGTTTTACCAGAGCTGGGCAAGGAGTATTTCTCTTCTCATGAAGCGTGGGGTTACTTTGATCCCTGGTTGGATCAGGAACCTACTGATACACTGCAGTCCATGATGTGCCTCACAGCTGTGTTGATTAGGAGACTGTGGTGGAGGTCTTGTTCCTGTGAGACTGCGTGCTGTAGGGGTTGTAGGGTTTGGTTGGCTCAGTCTGCAATAGTCTGTGCTCCTTACCAAAACCTGAGCCACGTTGGTCTAATCTACGCCTGTAAGTCAGAGATTTGAACTCTTAATCTTAAATGTGATGAGTGAGCAAAAAGACTGACAGTCTCTGAGACCACAGATTACCATGGCCTCTACCAGGCAGAGGGCTCACCCCATTAAGAGCGTGGGGACCCAGACTGAGGACCTGTCCAGGAGTGTGGTCTCCAGCAGACAGAGGGCTTGCCCAATTAAGAGCATGGAGACCCAGACCGAGGGCCTGTCCAGGAGTGAGGCTGTGCAAGTCTCTGGCTGCAGGGAGTGCCTGAGCCTGTTCATGGGGGTGGATGGTGGCGGCAATTCCACCTGTGTGAGGTGTGAGCAGGTGGAAGATCTGCTTAGCATGGAGGCAGAGCTCAAAGAAGAGGTGGAGGGACTGAGAAGCATTAGGGAGTATGAGAGGGAGATTGATTGGTGGAGCAACTCTCTGGCATGCCAGAAGGAAAGTCACCAGGGAAATTTTCCCCAAAAAATGATGGATCCCCAGCCCTATCAGAATGGGGAGAAGCGGGTGACCAGAAAGATGGAGAGGGTTGGAAGATAGTCCCAGCTCAGCACTGTGGGAAAACCTCCTCCCTGCCTACCTAAGTGCCCCTAAGCAATAGGTTTGAGGTGCTGGGAGTTGAAGAGGACAGTCCCCCTAATAGGAGGCCAAGAGTGAGGAAGTCAACTCCATGCCTCAAGACTGCCTCCACCAGCAAAGGCAGAAAGGTGATTTTGGTTGGGGATTCCCTTCTCAAGGGAACAGAGGGCCCCATATACACACCAGACCCTACCCATAGGGAAGTATGCTGCCTCCTTGGGGCTTAGATCAAGGACATAACTAGAAAACTCCTGGATCTGGTTCACCCCTCTGATTACTACCCATTACTCATTGTTCAGGCAGGCAGTGATGAAATCTCTCGAAGTCTGAGAAGTATCAAAAGAGACTTCAGGGGTTTAGGGAGGGTGATTAAGGGAGAGGGAGTGAGAGTGGTGTTTTCTTCTATCCCATTTGGGGCAGCAAAGAACATGAAGTGGGTGAACAAAGTAGAGGTGTTATTCAAGTGGCTGAGGGGCTGGTGCCACCCTTAGGAACTTTGGGTTTTTCAATCATGGGGTGGTTTACTCAGAGCCTGGCCTGATAGCAGCAGATGGGTGCCACCTGTCTTCAAGAGGGAAAAGAATCCTTGCTCAAGAGCTGGCAGGCTTCATTGACAGGGCTTTAAACTAGTTAGGAAGGGTGGAGGGGATACAGTGAGGCTTGCTAGGGTAGAGCAAGTAGCCTGTACCTTTCTACTAGATTCAAAGGATGAAGAGGGTGAAATTCCCTGAGATAGAGAAGAGCTTGGGGATGCTGAAATTCTACAGGATTGTAGGGAAATACCTCTAAAGTGTCCGATAGGAACTTCTGGGGACTCCTCAGAGGAGGTAGTATTGCTGACCCCCCTTCTGGAACCTTCTAATGTCCCTCTAGGAGGCAGTGGGGGGAAAACTTCAGATTCCTCCCAGAGGTTTGAGGGAGAGCTCCTCAAAAAAGGTAGTGAGTCAAGAAGCCCAGCTGAAGTGTGTTGACATGAATGCATGCAGCATGGGTAACAAGCAGGAGGAATTGGAAACCGTGATGTCACTGGAAAATTACGATCTAGTTGCAATCACGGAAGCATGTTGGGATGATTCCCACAACTGGAATACCCTTGTAGAAGGGTATCGCCTTTTTAGAAGGGATAGGCTAGGTAGGAAGGGTGGTGGAGTTGCCTTCCTTTAAAAAGTGGATAGAATGTGAGGAGCTCTCTCTGAGAAGTGGTCAGGAGCAGGATGAGAGCCTGTGGGTCTGAATTAGGGATGGGACTAATAAATAACAGCTGGTGATAGGGGTCTACTACAGGCCACCTGATCAAAGAGACACTACTGATGAGGCTTTCCTCCTTCAGCTGCAGGAGGCATCGTGGTCACAGGCACTCATCCTGATGGGGCACTTTAACCACCCAGATATCTACTGGGAATGCCATATGGCGAGCTGCAAGAGGTCCAGGAGGCTCCTGGAGTCTATAGATGACAACTTTCTGGTTCAGGTTTTGGACAGACCAACCAGAGGTGATGCATTGCTGGACCTGGTGCTCACCAATGTGGGGGAGATCAATAAAGGTGTTAAGGTTGGAGACAGCCTGGGCTGCAGCAACTATGTCCTAGTTGAGTTTGTGATCTCCAGGAACATGGGCCTGGCAAAGAGTGGGATCGGGACCCTGAACTTTTGGAGAGCAAACTTTAGGCTGTTTAAGGACTTGTTGGCCAAGATCTCCTGGGAGGTGGTCCTTAGAGACAGAAATGTTGAGGAAAGTTGGCTACTCTTTAAGGATGCCTTTCTGAGAGCTCAAGAGCTCTCTGTCCCTCTGAACAAGAAAGTGGGCAGGAGGGGCAGGAGACCAGCATGGCTAGGCAAGGACCTGCTGGCCAAACTGAGGGAAAAGAAAGGCAAATACAAGCTCTGGAAACAGGATGTGTTGCCTGGAAATAATACAGGGACGCTGTTCGGACTTGCAGAGATGGGATCCGGAAGGCCAAGGCGCAGGTGGAACTGAACTTGGTGAGGGATGTTAAAAACAGCAAGAAGGGATTTTACAGGTACATTGGCCAGAAGAGACAGGCCAAAGAGAGCATACCCCTTTGATAAATGAGAAAGGAGAATTGGCTGCAGCTGATGTGGAGAAGGCTGAGGTACTGAATGAGTTCTTTGCCTTGGTCTTCTTTGGCAGCCAGGATTCTCATAATTCTCAAGTCCCAGAACTTTGCATCCCTGGACCTCTAGGTGGGAACTGGGGGAGTAAATACCCGCCCCCCCCCAACCGCCCGCCCCCCCCCGCACTGTAAGGGCAGAGCAAGTCCGAGACTGCCTCATGAGACTGAATGTCTACAAGTCTATGGGGCTGCTGAGAAGGACTTGGGGATTCTAGTGGATGAGAAACTTAACATGAGCCAGCAGTGTGCTCTTGCAGCTCGCAAGGCCAATGGTATCCTGGGCTCCATCAGAAGAGGGGTGGTCAGCCGGGACAGGGAGGTGATTGTCCCTCTCTACTCTGCTCTTGTGAGGCCCCATCTGGAGTCCTGTGTCCAGGTCTGGGGCCTGCAATACAAGAAAGATGTGGAATTGTTGGAGAGGATTCAGAGGAGGGTCACAAAGATGATTATAGGGCTGGAACACCTCCCCTACGAAGAGAGGCTGAAGGAGCTGGGCTTGTTCAGCCTGGAGAAGAGAAGGCTGCAGGGGGACCAGGAGGTGAATCAACTTTTTAAAAGAGTAGACCCTGTTAGGACAAGGGGATTGGATTAAACCTAAAGGAAGGAAGGTTTAGATTAGATATTAGGGGGAAGATTTTACAGAGAGGGTGGTGAGGTGCTGGAACAGGCTGCCCAGAGAGCTGGTGGATGCCCCATCCCTGGAAGTGTTCAAGGCCAGGTTGGATGAGGCCCTGGGCACCCTTGTGTACGTCCAGACCTGAAGTTTGGTAGCCCTGCCTGTGGCAGGGGGATTGGAACTGTATGATCCTTGGGGTTCCTTCCAACCCATGCCATTCTATGATTCCATGAAAAATACTTTTAGGCAAATCTTTACGTGGGAAAGTGTTGCGATCTGTACCTATCTGTACTTTAGTCTATATATACTGTTAAACACAGTTTGATTTTAAGTTTGGTGATACCTTACAGGGCTTTGGCTGAACCCCACTTGAGCTTGTCTGTTAAAGCCCTTAGATCTCACAAATACCAGAAGCACAAGAAGTGCTGCTACAGTGGCTCCTATGGACTCTCCATTGCTACTGACAAGGTCTGCATTACAGGAACAGACTCGTGACAAAGTAGTTTTACTTGCCTGTGTCTTCTACTGCTGTTCTCTATCCTGTTCTCATTTTGTGTAAGTGCTTTTGGGTTTTTTTTTTGTATAAGAGGACAGTTGGTGGATGTTCTCAGAGGAGCTGAATTTCCACCAAGGAACTTGGCTGCCAAATGCAAGATGCCTAGGTCTGTTAATAATGCCTAGGTGAAGGCTCCTAGAGTTAAAAAGGTTTCATTTACTGGTGCCTCCATCAGAGCTGTGTTAGGTGTTGATTCCTAAAACATTGTACCTTTCCAACGAATGAAAGAAGTCATTGAGATGTTGCAGCCCTTAGAAATCCCCCTATGCGGGATTACTTAAAAGTAATTGCAAAAAATCAGTGCTAGAATAATGTGTAAGCCGAGGAGTCCAAAGTTCAGGGCAAGGAGAGCCTGAGCTTTGTGGTTTATATCACTAACTCAGCTGCAGTGCGCATAGGGTGAGACTAGAAGGCATTTTCCAGTTCAATTTTCCTTGTTAAATGTAATGTGTTACCATTTATTATTTAATCTCTGCTTTACAATATACAGGATGTATGTTGTGGCCGAGTTAATACTGTGGCTGGAAAGTTTCATTTTTGGATTTTTTTTTTCACTTCTGGCCTTTTTTCTTTTTTTTTTTTTTTCCTTTTTATAAAACCTGGATTTAGTGATAACTTTTACATGTTTATCTATGTCATATGCAGAAGAATTGAATGGCTTGAAATGTATTCAGGAGTGTCTGCCCTGGGACCAGTGGGAAGTCATCCTGCTCTCACCACTACCATCCTTCTCCCCACTCTACCACCACCACCACCACCACCCCCAAAATGCTTCTCCCCTCTGAATTAGCTTAATGAGCCTTTGGCTGTATTAGATTCTTTTGTTTTCTCCCTCGTTTGGTGGGTGGAGAGAGTCCGATTCATTTTACTCCCTGGAAGTCAAGTTCGGCCTGATGGCTTCGGTGATTCTGGCTGCCCTACTCCAGCGTGAATGTTAACATGCTGAATAGATGGTGCAAAGTTTCCTGCCAGTTTCAGTGGGATTTGTTCAAACCCTTCCTTTGAGTCGGTTTAGGGCAGTTAGGAAAATGATCAGAAATACTCATTTTGGGAAGGGACTCCCACTTTAATTGACTAACACTGTTTGTACAGTAGAAGGAAAAAAGCTGAAACTTAGTGACAATACAAGTGACTTGGAAATGAAATATATATATATATCAAGAATGCACAAATGTCAGCCCCTGAGAGGCTCAAAATGCACAGTGAATATTTGGACTGATTTTTCTTTTTTTTTAACCAATTCCTATAGTGCTTTCTTCTCATCAGATCTGTTCCTTCAACACTTTAGTATATAGCACCTACCTTTCCTTGCATTTCTGTTACCTTGTATGTCATGAGCACCTGGACTTTGAGACTAGAGAAGGGGATATGTGTGTGTGTGTTAATTTTTCTTCAGACCATTTCCTCCAAGAGCTTTGTGATGAATCTGGTATGAATCACAGCTGCCATGTGCTAAGCAGCTAAATTGCATTACTGATGGGGGGAATAATTATTGGCCTCAGATTATAGCGCTATTAACGCCTTAGTTCTGATTACTCTTAGCACTTCACGAGACCATCAACTGTTTTCTTTTTAATGCTGCCAAAGAGCTTTCAGGGAGTGCTGGAGATAACGCGACAGCCCAACGGAGTTTGATGTATGTGTCTGGAGAGGGGCATGGAAAAAAAAAGAAAAGGTTGAGATCCTCCAGTCAAACCAACGTTCTTTAATGGTTTCCCTAGATTAAAATAATCCCTATGGGAAATCCACTATGACAACAGTTCTTACACAGATTTTCTGATTTTCCAGTCACTGCTTCTGCAGCATAACTGTTCTTTGAAACTGTTTGTGTTAGTCAAAGGCCACATTTGGAGAGGTGACTTCTTTTTTTAAAAGAATGTGTTTTAACTCCATTAAGAAGAGTTTGATGTTCTCACTTTCTTCCTTAGGCATTAGTGTGTCTATTAGTCCTGTATGTCCTGAATATTTGTCAATGTGAAGAAATGTAGAGGTCAGCTCTGACTCTTGTATTGAAGGTCATCCTGGTGTCTGTGCTGAAGTACAGTATTTATAACATGGGGTATTTCATGCACCGGCCCTTTAGGGCGCTGAAGAATTAGGCTGCGTGACAGAAGGCCGGACACTAACTATAGTAAAACACTAACTAGCAGTGATTTAAAATCAACATGAGAGAACAGATTTTCAGTTGTGAAGCAGGGCACACTTACTCCTATTTAGATGTACCTGCAATCTGAATCTGGCACTGAGGAGGGTCTCCTCGAAAACAAGACTCAAGGCCAGATTCTTGTAACATGGAGACTTTTTAAGGAGCCCAGATGAATCCACCAGTTTCTTGTTGGAGGAAAAACTTGACATTTTTGTTAATGACAGGAATTTAAAGCTACTGGGGAGAAGGCTCCAAACTATGGCTGTGTGTGTGTGTAAATTCCTGAAGTGAGCAAAAGACTGGAGGATTTCTGTGGGTGTCCAATGAGACCCAAGATCATATGTCCGTAGCATTGTCAAACTTAACCTTTTTACCTTTGCTTCAGGGGATATGATCAGCCAGAAAGCTGTGAACGTGAAGGTCATGCGATTATTTGTGTCCCTGTCTCTAAAATACTGTTGGAACCCATTGCCATGGCCACAGGCCACAGATTGTCAAACTAAAATGGAAGGTTAGAGTTTTCCTCCTCACTACCGGTTGCATGGGGATTTTTGGCTGTTAGATGGTGGTTTAAGTAGCAGCTCCTTTTGTTCCCAGGTTGGTTTGGTGGTTGCAGCAACTGGGTTGATTCATTTGTGCTCCATACCTGTGTTCTGTGTAGCAGGTAGCTCTGAAGCACTTTACAGTGTTTCTGTAGACTGTGCTGTTATTGCGGTATCCTCCACTGGCTCGTCTGACTTTACTTTCTGAAAGGTTAATCCTTTGATATGTCATGTGGAAAGCACCAGTTTATTCCCAGTTTAGAGTGGTAGCTCAGGCACTGTGCAAATGTTAGTGTTGTATTGAGGTTTAGCCAGCAAAACGTCATTAAAAGGGTTGGTAAAGATTCAAGACCCAAATTCATGGTCACAGGCTACGTATCAGGGGAACCTTTAGATAATTTGTAAAACAAAAAGTAGTTCAAGCTGAAGGAACGGCTGGGTGGTGGTGGGTGGTGTGGTACCACACCAGCCTAAAGGGCCAACAGGTCTGTGCCATCTCACCAGGCCTCAAAGGTGTTATCCCAGAAGATTGAATTGCAGCTCTGTCAGTTGCAATTAGGGTCTGCTCCTTGGATATGTGACTAATTGACCGTCTTTTAATTGCATTCTCTTTGCACCTTGATGCTGGTGTTGGGTGCGGTGCTGCCCAGGCTGAACAGCAGCATATCTTCATGGCTTCACAAAGCAGCTTTCCAGGTAGAGTGTGGTCATGTTTTCTACATCGAGCTCATGTGCTTGGCATGTAACCCTCACCCTCCTAACAAGCTTCACATGACAGCCCAGGGTCTCTCTACATTTTGTGCACTGCTAAGACACACAGGTCTGCTGCAGCCTGGAGCAGAGCTGCCTGATGCCATCTGTCCCTTCCCAGTGTGGGATGGAAATGTAAATTGGAGGGTCTCAGTGCAGCATCACTGTGCTCTTGTAGTCAAAATGCTGCTCTTGATGAGCAGTTTGCTCGCAGAAGTCCTGTTACTGATGGTGATGGATGTATGAAATCCAACCACCTTCCAGGGGTTAAGCTGTGGTTTGTTGTCATGCTTTGGAAGGAGAAAGTCAAAGTTACCAAAACAGTTCTTGATCACGGTGCCGGTCAGAGTCAATTCTGGGTGTGGTGACCTTTCCGCTCTGACCACTACCCAGCTTCAAGTTCAACTGTATTGATGTAATCTCAGCAGTGTTTACATGATAGGCTATAAAAACAATGTTGCTCCAGCAAATTTTCACACTTTAATTTAACAGTTAGGAAAAAAAATCAGCATTTCATAAATTCTCTTTCTCACAGGCAGTCCCACAACGTTATTTTAAGCTGCTTTTCCTGTTTCTCACATGTTTCAGTCAGCACCCTTTGCCCAGGGCAGGATGACCATTGATGAATATGGAAGACCCGAGTCCTGCCTGTAGCGATGGGGATGTTCCAGCAAATAGGATGTTTGTTCCGCTCATAGGCCAAGGAAAAAAGGAATCTTGGGAATGATCTGGATAAAAAATAATTGTTTCTTTTGGCAGTCTTGCTTGGACAGTCCTTGAGCTGTTGTGTGGTTGTTCTATTTACACCGAGAAAATTCAAGCAAACAGGCTGCCTTGGGCTATCAGGATGACTTAAGTTTCCAACATATTTTTCCTGCGTATCAAAAGTTTGGATCTTTGCCACACAGTCATTTTACCAAACCGTGAGTGGAAAGCACTCCAGTTGTGGTCAGTCTACGTTGTTTTTTTCTACTGCTTTTCCAGGAACGGTCAGCATAGCCCCTATCCAATGAAATACATCTCAATGTGGCCTTTCCTCTTCTAATTCTTTACAAAAAACCCTGCCTCTTCTGACCCGGTTTTAGTTCTTACAGTGCTGTTGTATTCAATTCTTGCTACCTTTCAGCTGTGTAATTATACAGCAATGACAAGGCTAGATGCTGTGATGATACTAGCGGTTTTCATTGCCCTCAGTCTTGCATGGCAGAGATGCACAAGTCCTTTCATGCAATTCCTCCTGCATTGCAGTATCACTGCGTGCCCACCCAGTTACTGCCTGGTGGTTTGCTGACTCTTCCTGGATTTATGAATTCTGGAGCAAATTTCTTGAAGAACCACATGCCCAGGGTTGTGAATTGATCATGGAGAATGCTACAGTGTTTTCTTCCCTGTAGAGCACCTTGCCTCCAGGAGGGTGATAGGGATCAAGGAAAATTAGCTTTGAATCGGATGAAGCTGAAATAAAAGTGTGGGAAAAGCGGAGCCCTCTGAGATCTTCCATCCCCGGTAGTGCAGACGATGAAAGCTGAAATCTGCTTTCTCTCTTACTGTTAGTTGCAGACCCGAAGTGGTGAAAGGGAAAAGCAAAGCAATTTCTATCAATATCGTAGGTCCCAGTAGTGCTATGTGTACGTGGCATGGTCCCCATTTGGAGAGCTTGCTTACTTATAGGCAAGGTTGGGTCCTGTGTCTGCATAGCTCACTCACCATGTCCCCCCTCGATGTATGTATCTCAAGGACATGATCAGGGAAACCCCCTTTTGATTGTCTTTCATGTCATGCTTGTGCTTGAGTATTTTTGCAGCTTTTCAGGCTTTGTTGTCGCTGCTGTATTCAAATTAAAGGCCTATTTCCAGCTTGCTTGGGATAAGGCGATTTATAGGGGTTTCCCTGAGCAAGTCCTCCCTCTCTGCCCTTCCCACCCCAACCCCGTGTGTTCTTTCATGGCTTTTGGGGCAGGTCAAGGTTTCTGTTTTAATTTCTTTATGGGGCTGATCAAAATTCCTGCCTGTGATGCTCTGTGTTGAAGACAGGGTGTTACCATTGTCTGAAGAGGGAAGAAGTGGTTGAAAAAAGAAAACAACCCAGTAGCTAGCTTCCATGGGAAATGTGGGAGAAAACATTGCAGGGTTGGTGGGGTGTTTTGAGTTTCGGGGTATGTCAACAGACACTCTTCAGTAGCAGCTATAGTTCCAGGAATCATCTCCAGACTTTATTTATCAGGGAAATAGCAAAATGGTTGTTCATATTGCCCATAAACAGGCTTCCGGTGCTTCAGACTGATGTTTGTTCATTCTGTTTACACCATGGTTAAACCAAAAACAAAAGTCTGAGATATAAATCAGCTGAGTAGCCTTGCTTGCTGTGTTCAGACCTGGGTAGTGGGATGAGGGAGCACAGAGTGGTGCTTTGGACCTGTGCCTGGCTATTCCCAGCTCTGCCATCCAGCCAGGGATGACCTTAGGTCTGTGCCTCTGCTTCTATGTGTGTAAAAGGTTAGTTGTGATCCTGAATAGTTTTTTTTTGGGAAAGTATTTTGACCCCTGCTGCTGAAAAGAGCCAGACACTGCTCTTCATGATTTACCCAGGTGCACGGGATAAAAGCAGGCTGCCTTGGAGGAACAGGCTCCCTTCTTTGGGGAGCTCGGTGTTGCTGGAGGTGCACGTCTGTCTGAAGTGTTTACATCCTGGACTTCTAAAGTAATATCTGTAGGCCATCACTTTGGGTCGAAAATTGATTTTATTAGGTGAAAATGAAAATGAACTGAAGAAACGAACTGCAAGCTGCACTGCCATGCTTACAAAATGTGTCGTCCAGCCTGATGTGCCCGGATGTAATGAATACACAGAGACCACCTACTTTGAACACTCCTCTGATTTTCCAGTTTCTTTAAAGTCTAATAATATTGGCAATGCAGGATGAAAGCAATTGTGAAAAGTGAAAAAGTCCTTGTTTGTCTATCCTGTCATCTGGGGTCTGTTTCACTGAAGCTGAAAATGAAGGTAACTTGCCTTAATGCTGTAGGACAGCTTTTAGTCTAATTGAACCGTGCATCGGCAAGAACCCAGTATTGAGCCTTCAGTCTCGGGTTAATCCCTTTTATTGGCTTGGGTGCAGGTTATCATCCCTTCTTATCAAACAAGGACCCCTTTCTTCTCGCTCAGGATCAGAACTAAAAGCCAGTTGAGAAAGAAATGACAAATTCAAAGCTTTAAGCTCCCCCCCTCCCTCCCCTCCACAAACCCACCCTATGCATCCAGAAGGTATTCTGTGACACGTTTTCAGCTGCAAGGCTTGTGGGTGCATTTTTTGTTGCTAGGAAGCTCCCTCCCTCCTTCCCCTTTCAGCTGTGATTTTTTTTTTTTTTTTTGCTTCAAAGTATCTGGACTTGGTTCAATTGTCTTGCCCAGCACATCCGATTAAATTTACGGGCAGTCAGCTAGTGCTTAGTATTTGAACACCTGCTTCCACCTCCTCTCCTGGCATAGCGTTTTTGAGCAGAAGTACGTTCAAGTCACTGATAGTGAGTGTGTAGTGTGGGTCAGTAATATTTTTTTAAGGAAAATAAAGATGGCTTTTGGGAAAAAGAAAGAAAGAAAGGGAAAAAAAAAGATAAACAGTTCTTTTGTGTGAGGCAGCTGGTCAAACTGCGGGATCACAATTGTCCTTTCTGACCTTAAACTCTAGGAATCTGCTTAAACTAACACAGCCAAAAATCCCCCACGTTTATTAGTGAACTTTATACCATGATTTTAGGTCAAAGTACTGAGTAGTAAGTAAAAATATATACTCTACATGTTTTAAATGCAGTCAAAAATGAATTGATATGAAATCTTTGAATAAAAGCTATCCTATGGACTCTTCCCATTTATCCCCCACTGGTTTTTGAGAGTCACTTCTGTCACTCTGCTCTTTATAGTTTAAAACTACAAAAAACCCACCCCGCTTTTTCCCTTCGTACTCACTGCCTGCCTTGGCCTTTTGAAACAGCTTCTACAGAGTGAGGAGTATTTTAACAGGTTTTATGCCAATGGGCAGGAGGAGAAGAGGAGGAGAAATTAGTCTTATTTAAGGTCAGGACGGCGCAGGAGTGGATATAACAATTAAGACCTTTATAAATGCCTGAAAGCTTCATGCTTCTGCGATAGGGTTTCTCACACTTTTTGTCAGCAGCATCTGGTCTGTGACTCCCCAAAAGAAGATAGTGAAATAGGTGAACCATGGATCTGATCCGGTTTGGCATGTCAGTTCCCCCTTGTGCACGCCAAACTCCAGCCGTCAACAGCAATTTGAGGTGTGTGAGAAGCGTATGACCCAGCAAAACTTCGATGCCTCTGAAAGAAACTGATCCTTTGTCTGTTTTGGGGATGTTCAGCCAAATTCTTCCCATCATTTGTTGTGTTGCCTTCAAGATGCTTTCCCTGCAGGCGCCCTGAAAGAAAAGGTTGCAACGTCTTTAAATGTTTCTTTCCCTCCAAATTGTTCTTTGCTAAAAGCATAGCATGGCTGGGATCAGTTTTTCATACAAAACAGCACAATGCCTGCTGGCCTGGGTATCCAAAATACAGTTTTATTGTTGGGGAAAGGCCTTAATGAGGAAGAAAAAAAAAACCAACCCTATTTAATAAAGTGCATCAAGTGCCCTTGGGAAAAATTAGCACACAATGACTTCTTGTGCCGCCAATTGAAACAGCAGATTGGTGTAGTGATAGGCTTTACAGGAAATATTAAAAAAGCACAGATGGCTCAAGTTTACATGTTTACAGTGGAGCTGGAACAGCAGCTAAAACCTTCCAGTATAGTATAATTTACTAGAAGGTCATAGACCTCGTGGTTAAGAATGAACCTGAAGACTATTGTAAACATGCTATTAGGGTTTGTAGGGGTATAATCCCAGCATTTTTCCTTCTTTTCTGCAATATTAGAAGCAATTTGCTGCAGCGTTAGTGAAAAGAGATACTTAAACCATGGAAAAATGTGACATTGCATTGGCAAACGTGGAGCTGAGCTGTTGCAGGGAGCTGGAAGAGGGTTATGCAATTGCTACTGTTACTATGTAATTAGAAGCTCTTTGGCACTAGGCTGTGATTCTGCTCACAATGTGATTAAAGAAAAAAAAAGTACCGAAAAATGTAACTAGAAAGAAGCTGCTTCAGCAATTATGGGAGCATCTGCTGTGCTCTTAAAAGTTGTGCTTCATGGCTCTTGGAAAGAAGAGTCACAGAATCATTAAGGTTGGAAAAGACCTCCAAGATAGTCTAGTCCAACCACCCCCTATATTACTTACTAATCCGTGTCCCTAAGTACCTCATCCAGCCTTTCCTTGAACACCTCCAGGGACGGTGACTCCACCAGCTCCCTGGGCAACCAGCTCCAATGCCCAACCGCTCTTTCGGAGAAGAAATGTCTCCAAATTTTGAGGAAGGATGGCAAGGGAAAGAGATGCTCAGGGCATCTTGGTTCAAGTCTGTGCTATGCCTCTATGAGCTTCCTCTAGGGCCTGAGCCCTGACAGCAGGATGTTTTCGTATTTAGGTAACTAATGAAGTTAGATATCTAATAATTTATTTATTTATTTGTTTGTTTATCTATCTATCTATCTATCTATCTATCTATCTATCTATCTATCTATCTATTTATTTATTTTACTTTTTGTTTTGAAGCATGTTGCACCTCTGGTAGACCACAGCAGCTAACAGGACACTCATCAGGGATGCTTCAAATTCTCTGGGCATACTTTAAATCATCTGTCTAACTGTGATAAATGACACTTCTTTTACTTTTCCTCCTCTTTGTTCAGACTGTCAGCTCTTCACGACAGGGATTGTGACATCTAAAACTCAGAAGATGGATTTTAAGGAGGGCTGTTGCAGGCAGTAGTGTAGGATAATAACATGGTGTCACCAAATGGACAGGTGAGCCTTGCTAAGAAAGGAGTAACTGCTTTTAGTGACAGGTGTCCTTGCGTATATGGTTTGTTCCCAATGGAAACCTTGGTCAATCAAGCATCTGCTTAACTTAATGACATTTTAACATGAAGCTTTGTTCTGCTTCCCCTGCAGTTTGAACTGATTTGTTTATTTAAAACAATACCTAACCCATAGGTAGAGGCAGCTAATGCAGCCCAGATGCTGGAAGTAAAGCTGAAGTTGTGAAAAACTCTAAACAAAAACATAACAAAATCTACCTTGTGTGTTTCCCTTCATGACCAGTTTTTGAAGCACAATGCAAAACACTTCAGTACTGTTAACCGCTTCCAACAGATGGAGATGGCTGAAACACAAAGGATTGATTTGCCAGCAGAGGGATAAAGTTTGGACTCTGAAATAGGTATCTTGATTTCCCAGTCAAACATTCTGTCCTTTGGACCAGAACCATTGCGTTGCCCTCAATGGATGCTTTGCATTTTCACTGTGTACTGGCTCAAGCAGTGCAAGTAAATGTCACTGATTCAAACAAGACATCATTCCAGTTGCTGTCAGCCCAGGACCCAACTGGTTGGTTGGTTTTTCTGTTGGGATTTTTTTCCTCCCCTCCCACATGTGCATGCAAATGCGAATGGCGTTATTTTCATTTAACAAGCTCCTGTAATATCATTGGAATCACTTGATAGTTAAGTCATGTTAAATTAAAACTGGCTGCCGCTGCCGTGTCATCACAACCAACAGCACAATAGGTACATTATTAACTGCATATTTACTTTGCAGAGAATTATCTTCCTCATCAGAAAGTTGACTTCACCTGGGAATGTTAAAATAGGTGAGTTGAAGCTGGAGTTCTCAGCTAATCTGGAGCTGATCTAAATGGCAATATCTCCATGTGGATGTTACCAAATGAAACCTGCATGACTCACCGTAGAAAAATCTCAACCAATAACATGAGCTCATTAAACACAAATCAATCACCATGGCAACTAAAACCACAGTATGGCAAGGAGTACTTCAAAAAAGGGAGAAATTTGGGTGAAAGTGCCCACCGTACCCAGCTTTGCAAGCAGAGCTCCTTGCTGGTGATGGTTAGGGAATAGAGTGAGATGAAGAGGGTCGCTTCAGGACAGGGCCTGCTGCAAGTGTTATGCGTTTTCTGAAAAAAACCCCCATGTTTTCATCACTATACAATGTTTTCCAGCTCCTTGCAGCAGAACTAATTTCAGGAGCCAGAAGCCTGGTAGCAAGTCTTGCGGTTTGACTCTCATAGCATTTTAAACTTCTCAGCTTCTCCACTGGACGTTGTGTGTACCTGGAATTCTGTATCAAGGTCTGAAAATATTTGTGTCCCCATGCAAGAGAGAGGAGCGGAACATAACATCTGGTTGCCCTCATCTGAGTCAGAAGGATGGAGTCCAAATCCATGGCCCTCAAACTAAGGTCGAGAGCCCCCTGATTAATGCAGCGAGGGCAGGAATCTGTGATGATGGGGAGCACAAGAGGGAGACCTTTGGGGCGAGCCCAGTGCTGCTTTGGCCTCGTGCAGCCTTTCTGTGCCTGCCCTCAGCTCATCCTGGGAATTCAGCCAACCAAAATTCCCCGCTCACTGTGCGAGAAGCTTTTTAAACTCCTCAGCCTCATCTGGGGGTGTACTATGCCACCATTTCAGTTACCACCCTTCTATGAATCCTAAGTTCAGGAGACACTTCAGGTTTCGTATCTTGCAGTCAAATGGGTTTGATGCTCATCCTCCCAGCAGTGGGAATGAAAGTGGGTACACTGGAGAATGTTGCGAGCTGATGCCACGTGCCTTCTTGCTCCTAGGCTCAGTGTCAGCAGCCCTGAGCATTTTGGCAACTATGTGTTTTTCTAAATTCAGTGAAAATCGTGTTTTAGTTGATGTGCATAGGATTTATATTTGAGGAGGTGTGTATATTGCCTCACCAAGTTCTTATGGTGTGTCCCGTTGTGTTGCTAACGTTCCCAAGACATCTGAGGTCAGAGGGCTTCCATGCTGGTGGATGCAGTCCTCAGGACTTGAGATGAGGAATAGGGAGAAAAGATTCCCATTTGAAAATGTGCAGCGAATGATAGGTCTCCTACTAAGCAGAATGGGACCTGGCTGGGTCGTGCTGTGGCCAGCAGTTATGAATTCATAGATGTGACAATATCCCAGTTTACTAGATCTTTCTTTAAATGCCATATATTTTTATACACACAGAGGCTTATGTAAGCCTTGTGAGCCTCTCTTGCCTGGTGGCAGTCACTTTAGTTTATAGAAAGCAACACAGTGTATCAGGCACCGTCGGTCTCTAGATACGTATGTTTATATAGGCCCAAGTTCCACATGATGTAAATCCGTGATAGCCATTAAATCAGTGATGAATATTAGCTGAGGGTGGACTGTTTCTATTCACAGCACAAGCCCCGCTGTGTTTTATGTTTTGATAAGAACCTAAAATAAATTATAGGGGGTGGGAATAGTTCGAGCTCCGAAGCAGAAAATACCAGTGTTGAAAGTGTTTTAATTTCTGAGAAGAAAGTGTAACAGGGAACCACTGAGATTAGACCTGACCTCAGCAAATTCCAATTAGAAGTAGAATATCCCTAAAGTATAATGTTGACTAGAGAGAGCTGTAACGAGCTGTCAAGGGGAGCAGCAGATTCTCCATGTGAAATAGTTTCTTCTTCAAGAATGAACGTGGTTTTATTTTTAAAATATACTCAAAGAAGCTACTGGAATCCATGTAGAAATACTGTCCTGTGTTAAACAAAAGGTCGGGACTAAGTGATGGAAATCATCTCTTCTGGCCTTTAATCTGGCCTAGGAATCTTACAAAGTGTTTATATAAATCATTGCACGGTGAATTCTTGAGCTCAGCTTGACTTTGGTATAATAATTATTAATAACACACTGTAATAAATTTGGAAAGTGAAAGTTTGTCTCCATGCATAAGAATGCAGAAAGATTTCTTCATATTAGTTGTAGGTATGAATTCAAAATAAAGAAGGCAGCCTGCTTTAAACCAGGAGTGAGCAATCTATTCTGGAAATAAGATAGTTGAATTCAATTCAGCTCAAGTTTGGAAGTGAGAGAAGAAAAATACACTTGAGGCCAGACATGCAGAACCAGCCTATTCTCACTGGGATTTAACACCGTTTAGGAAAACCTTCCCTGTGTTTGAATTATACTTCAAATTAACTTCTCCAAGTTGTCTCTGTGTGGAGAAGTCTGGGGTCATGATACTCCTACTTGTGCCTTTCAGAGTCTTCCCGCTGAAGCTAATGTTTCCTCATCTCTTCTTGGTGATAACTCTGTCCTTTATCTCCTAGATGACTGAGATGTTAAGTGCAGCATACGTTAAATTGGACGCCTCTCGGTTTGGATGAAATTTATTACTTCAGGGCTTAACATTTCATCTTGGCTTATGATTAGGAGGATGAATGCTGATAGAAAGTTGTCTTCATTCTCCAGGAATGCCGAAGAAGTAAATACAGTGCCTTACCGACCATGGCTTGGACCACACGAGTTGTTGGTCTTACTACATATACGTGCATTTTTGTAGAGAAAGAAATCTACTACTGGCAGTGTAGTTGTTAAATAAGGGGCAGAAGCACGGCAGCTAAGCCAGGGCTGTTAAAAGGTCTAACGAGGCATGACACTGTGCGGTCTGCACCCTTTCCATCTAGTGCAGGTGTTGGCTCCAGCATGATATTACTGTATGCAGGCACAGGGTTGATGAGGTAAGGTTTCTCTACCTATAAAGTTCAAATTTCCTTTCTGTCATAAACTTCACACGAGAGATGTCAATCCTGCCTAAATCCTGTTAAAATTCAGGAGAAACTGTCTGCCACACCTAGGAATTCTGTTGGCTATTCTGGACAGAGTAGCTGATCTTCTCCCACAGTGTGTCTGTGCAATGAGGGTATAGAAGGAGGGACTCAGGGGTGATGCACGTACCTCTGACAGCTCCTAATGCTTGTGACTGCTAATGTCTAGGGAGAGCACCTGCCTAAAAATCCATGAGAATAAATGCAATGTGTCAGGAAAGGAGAGGGCTTCTGTTTCCTTTTTATTCATTGAGTCAAACTCCATCCTGGCTTCAGAGCAATTGTGTTGAGAACAGAACCGTTCCATGAATGTGGCTGCAAATGGCTGATACTGGTGGGCTGTGATACCTGTGAGCTTCTGCGTGCTTTCCAAAGGAGCTAAGTGCCTTCAAATTCTGGAAGCTGATTTTTTTACTCACATGTCACACAAATACGTTGAAGCATCACCTCGAATGCTTGATGATCAGAAAATGTCATCTGTTGTTCTGGCCTCTGGTTTGCAGTGTGTTCCCTTATCTCACTAGGTTATGTTTTGGTACTTTCTTTAGAAGAAGTCTTGCTAACTTGCCTCAAGAGACTGGAAAACTCAAGAATAAAAGTCTACCAAGGCTGTTTAATGGAAAGACACCATCTGGGGCTTGGGAAATTCACAAAACCCTAGAAGTTGGGAGAGGATTTATCCCACATGGAGTTGGAATAAATATCCCTCCATGTTTACCGTGTCTATTTTAATGCTCTCTAGGTGCCTGCTGGTGGTCAGAGACAGAATCAGGGGCTGGATGGACTTTTGCTAGGACTTATTATGCTGTTCTTATGCTGAAATGTGCTTCAACCTCCACACTGACCTTGAATGGACACTTGTACATTTTTTTTCCCCATAAATGCCTGCACATAGAATCACAGAATGCTTTGGGTTGGAAGGGACCTCAAAGATCATCTAGTCCCAACCTCCTGCCATGGATCATACAGATGGTGATGGTTGTGTAATGGTAATTATTTTTGCTTTATGACCTGGCCCTGCAGTCCCTGCTGGGGTCCATACCAGGTGCTGTACAAGTCTCTGCAACAACAGGCTGTGAGCCAAAGGGTGGGTTTTATCTTCATTTGAAGATTTTAGAGGAGAAGTGCTTGCTCCATTGAATCCCTGAGACATCTCTCTTTTCTCCTACACAGGGTAAAGGTACATTGAGAAAGAAAAAGAGATCAGGGGTGAAGGGATTTACCCACTATCACAAAACAGTTCTTGGCATGGCCAAGCATGGAGTTGAAGGGTTTTTTAGCCTTTGCCCGCTGTCGTATGCGGTGGGCGATTCCTCCACTTTCCCACCATTCTTTCAGGAAAAAGCTGTTGTAAAACAAAAGCACTTCAAGGCTTTGATTCAAATACTTCCTCTCTCCCAGCACCAGGTGATGAATCAGAATAGTAAGCTGTCATTTCCATCCCTAAATCCTGCATGTTCTGGCAGTTCCAATATGAAAGACAATAGCTTAGGACAAGTAGTAGCAGTGATTTCCGTTCTTGACCACTTTTCATCACTTTGGTGATCAGAGATGCTTTCTTTAACCCTGGCACAGCCTCTGAATGTTCTCTGCTCTTTATATCAGTGTTCGGTGCTCACTGAAGCTGCTTTGAAGGTATGATTGAATTTAATTACCTATAAATCCTACTTGACACGATATCTGTTTCAAGGTAGTGAAATACACACTTAACAGAATTGTTCTGAATCATTAGCTGGTGCTGGGAGAGAGGAAGTATTTCAATCAAAGCTTACAAGCATTTTGTCTTACATTAGCTTTTTGACAAGACCCCAAGGGGCCAACTTTTTGTCTTGTTAGTGTCAGATACATCACACAGTGCTCAGAAGTCAGGATGAAAAATTCTCTTATAAGAAAGATTTATCAGAAATCATAAATGCCACGGAATAAGTGGAATTAGAGACAGTGCAGGTAAGTGGTGGCCGGATGTGTAGCTCCAGTGAGGAAGATCATAGCCTGTATACTTTGACCGTATATAGTAGAAGTAGGCAGGCTGTAGTTCTGTCAGTAATTTGTGAGAGTTACCAGCTATCGGTCATTGTATTCTGATGGAAAGCATATTCCACAGAACCACATGACAGGTATTTTTACTATTACTTTATAAGTAGTTTAAGGCCCTTTGGTAGTCTGCTTTGCCCTGCTAAGCAACAATAGGGAATAATCTTTCCCAGGTGATTCTGCTGTGAAAACAGTAACTTCTTCTGAAAACAGAGTGCTTTTAAAAGAACAGTAATTTGTAAGGCTGTTTACAGAGGGTTTGCCAACAAACCTCTGCATGTAAGTGTAGGGTGTTATGGGTCAGGACTGTGTGTGTGTGTGTGTGTGGTGTGTGTGTGTGTGTGTTGTACGGTGCTGAGCCCTCTGGTGGTGTTCAGCATGGGAAACCTATGCTGCAGAGGTGTTGTAAGAGCCAGCCAAATCCACCTCTGTTGGAATAGCCTTCAGGCTCTTCAGGATACACCAGGAATCAATTGTCCCTCTTAGAGAGAGGCGAAAAACCAGCCTTCCCTTGTGCACCTGGGTGCTACTGCTGTACAACTCAAGCAATAGCTTGGGTGGAGGAAAGCTGTGGCGAGGGAGAGAAAACAGCCCTGTTGTTTCCCCTTTCCTAGTTGGGTTCCTTGTTTGGTATGTTTAAAAAAAAAATCATAGTCTCTGAGGAGCTTTGCAGTTGTCATGTAGCTGCCATGTAGCCGCTTCTCAGCCCTGAGCGTTCGATCTGCTGGCACTGCTTCACTCTGCATTAGAGTGTGAACAAACCAACCATCTTAACTACCCATCTTTTTGGTAAAATACAGCTAAATAATCCTCATCTCATCCTGTCTGGGGACAGTTCCCTTCAACTGGTTCTTTCTTAAGGTGTGCAGCCCATTTAAGTGTGACTTATGAACCAGTCTGTACAAGCGTCAGTATGGCAGCGTACAGTGAAGCCTTGTGCCTGCTGCTCCTCAGAGACTTGTTTGCCATGGAGATAACTGAGGGCTGAAGGCATGGAAACAATAGGCAGGGGGATGCTGATGACTGAGAAGAGATGATAAAAACACCATGTTCTTGTTTCCTTCATGCAGCTTTACATTGAGTTCGCAGATTTGGAAGTCTCACTGCTCATAACATCGCATGCTTCTGTCAAACAAGGGTGGAAAGTTTATTTTAAGAGGCTTGCCTTGTGTAATTGCCTCTAGGAAACTAGAGACGCTAATCTACCCTACCTACAGTGGTGCAGGATGCCCTGGAGCAGCAGGGTCTGGTCCCTCAGTGAGTTTTGCCATGCCTCTAGTTTCTCTATTTATTTATTAACAACTGTCAGCAAAATTTCCCTCTTCTCAGTGCCATGTTTTAACACAGTTGCTAAGAATTTGGATTATGTGCCAGGCAAGCTGTTGGTGGAAGACACCTCTGTGCACCTGTCCACTTAGAAGGCCGATCTTATATCGGTCTTCACTTCAGGAAGGGGCTGTTGCTAATAATTTATTGAGTGCTGACAGCCTGTTCTTCCCTGTCCAAAATAACCTCCTTCTTCCAAAGACTGCATACCGAGCAAGGCAGACAGTGCCCTATAAATCATGATCAAATACAGCCATGCTGTGGTGATTCAATACGTGATTCATTTAAGATTGGAGGGGAGGAGGAGAGACGGGAAAAGATGGGATAAAAGCACTTTCCTGAAGAATGCTGTGTAGATCACAGATTATTTTCAATTAGATTTGCTGGCGCGCAGCTTTTGCATGCAGGCAGGAACTGGTCGTCATGTGAACTGTCTGCTTTATTCACAGGAGCAATGCTTAGATGTCCCTCTCAGGAGCTACTTAAAAAGCAGTTCTGTTTATCAGTAAAGGGGGAAAAAAATTATAGATGTTGCTATGCTTTTCAGCCCTAAGGTTATGTCTATTTTCCCCAGGTTCTTGCTAAGCATTTGTTCTTGAATCAAAAGATACTTTCAATTGATGAAAGCAATTAAGCAATTTGAAGTTGGTTGTCAGCGTTAGGTCTGTCTTTAAGGATTTTGCTGTCTCTCAGAAATTCTACACTGAATGTTTCTGATGTGTGTCAAAGAACTCAATTTAAACTCAGATTCTGGGGCAGGGTGTGTGTGTATGTGTAATGACACAGGAAAGGAAGTCTGTCTTTCAGCTTTGCTGTCTGAGGAGGTGTTCAGAAGACTCCACAGCTTTTGTCAGACTTGCTTTCTTGTATGAATGACTTAAAAGTTCAAAGAGACTGTAACACAGACCTACGTCTGAGAGACTGGTCTCCCCCAGGGGTAGCAACCATCAACCTTTGTCGATGGTGGATGAGTTATTCTCCTGGGTAGTGCAGAAGAAGTCAGTGGGACCACTGGGAAAGTCACTGCAAAGCAGAGGAAATCCAAAGCTCATGGTTTCACACCAAGTTGTCTCTTGGTAATATTTTAACCCCGAAGTGTCCAATTCTGGATGGACATGGAAACAAAATACCAAACCCTGGAGGTGGTTCAGATATGGCAAGCTCTGCTTTCCTAGAGGGTATGAGTCCTTTGCGCACTGTGCTGGTGTAGGCACTGGAAGTAAAGTGGTTTAAAAGTACCTGTGTGATTTGGGAGCCTGTAGGTTCTGACTGATGTATGATAGTCAGTTAATATGGGACAGTTTCTACACCCCACAGGGGTTTGCCCTGCCCCTCTGATGGCTGTCTTTGCTCCGAGATGGTGATACTTGGGAACTGCCACGGTTTACAGCCTGGCACGTTCAGGTTTACCTGCAGCCTGCTTTCTTGGCTTGCTTTTATGTGCCAGCCTGACCATTAATGGTCGCGCTACCTTCGCTGCTCTGCCAGCCTCTGCCCAAGCCTCACACTCATCCCTTGCTTGTGGGTGGGATTAGGTGGTTGCCACATAAGCTATCGCTCCGCAGCAGTTGCAGGCATGTAGACTGAAAATGGCAGCCTGTGGAACTTCATCCCCTGGGTCTGTGCACCTCTCCCTTCCCTGCAATCCACCAGTGGATTGTGGCACCTCAGGACTGTGGCTGAGTATGGTTCTAGACTCAGGATCTTGAGTCTAGATACTCCCCTCTGGTTTTTGGCAGTACAAGTGCCATGCAGGAAACCTGCTCAGCACACCTGGCTGTACTAATGGAGCCTGTCCACAAGGTCTGCCAGGGGCCTTCTGTACAGTGCCAAGGAGTCTGCATCCATACCTCAATTTGGATTGTGCTTGAGCTTTTGAGGTGAATCTTTCTACTACCATGCTTTAGTTACGATTACAGAGTGGTCCTGGACTGCTTTGACATTCAGTTTGTAGGTTAAGTTTAGAGGTAGGGTAGGCCTCAACACTGTTGCTT
Organism: Gallinula chloropus; assembly: GCF_964237585.1. Lineage (NCBI taxonomy): Eukaryota > Metazoa > Chordata > Aves > Gruiformes > Rallidae > Gallinula > Gallinula chloropus. Next base: position 81,780,787 of record NC_140087.1, on the reverse strand, counting down.
GTTTTTTTTCTAGATCCTCTTCCATCACTCCACAGTATCTGCTGATGTAAATGTAGCCTTAGGCTGGCTGTAAGGATGGATCTCAAGCTGCAGTGTTTCCTAATGCCCAGGGTTCTTGTTTTGTTGTCTGTTTTGTTGTCTGTTTTGTTGTCTGTTTTCAGATGTGCTCCAAACCAATGTCGCCTGCCGTAAGCTGTGAGAAATCTTTGCAAAATTAGAAAGGAAGAAGGAAAAAAATGACTTCCAAATTTAGCTTGTGAAATCAGGATACAGACCTTAGTGACTCAGAGACCCTAGATTCACCCCTCCTCTCTTACACCACGTGTGGTGTTTCAGTCCAGCACATGCACATTCCCAAGCCACACTGGTAGCACCTGCCCCATGGCTTGGATGATATCAACAGGTATGTTCCTGCAGGGTAAGGTGAATCTCTGCAGTTGTCAGGGAGATGTCCCGGGGAGTTTTTCCTTGGGGACACAGGGCACTGTCTCACATAGGGCAGCGTATCAGTCCCTTGCCTTGATCCTGGGTCTCTGCACCATTTTGGGCTGGCAGGTTCTTCTCTCCTCAAGAGGGCAGCAAGACTTTAGAGAGGGCTCTGCGAGCCTGCAGCCCTCCCAGAGAACTAGGGTGATCTTAGCAAGCCTTCCACAAACAGGTGAATGTCCAGCTAACGTGTGTCTCAGATCTACATCAGAGTCATCTCAGCGGCCTAGGGAGCTCCAATTAGTCTGTCTTTACATCAGGGACTTTACCAAACTTCAGTGCAGGATTGTGGGCACCTTGTGCAAGACGGGCTGTCTGTCTGTATGACTGAGGGTGGACAGGAGTTGGAGTTCCAAAGACAAACATGTCCAAAGACTTTAGGCAAAGAAGGTGGCTTCTTTAAATTCAAGGCATCAAGACTAGCTCTGCAATAGTAGCTTTCATCTGTGAGTCACTGGCACATGTTAGCTTGGGTTCCTCTCCCAATTCCAACAACTTCCTGGTAATGAATTCTAACAACTCTCCACATATTGCAGCAAATGAGGGAAAGGTTAGGCGCTACTCCTGTTGTTAACCTGCACATGCAACATGTATCAACAGATCCCAAACTGTAAGTAGGAGTCTTGTGAATTCCCAGCACTCGATATACTTGTCAATGCACATTTATTTTCACTGGGCTTGGAACTTATGATCTAATTAGGATTTATTAGAAGGTAAATGATCTTCTTAAGAGAAAATACAGTTTAAACTGATAAGGCTGTTGTATAAACACACATGTTTGTAGAGGTTTTTGTTCAAGTTCTTGTCCTCTTCTGCACATGTCACTGTCTTTTCTGGTGAGTCAGAGAAAGGAATGGCTTGTTTTTCTTTTTATTAAGCAAAATATATTTCAAGGAGAATTATTTGAGCATAAATGGTTTTAGGCATCAAGGTAATGACCGTTAGAAAAACAGACATTCTGTCTGCAGCCAGCAGTCTCAAGATGTGCTTCATGGGTCATTTCTTTGTCTTTCAAAGAACTGTCCAGGTAGTGAGGCTGGATGGCCCATCCACAGCTCCAAGAGCATGAGGTTGGCTGTGTTTTGGAATGTTTCTGATATTAGTAGTGCTTAAGTGCCTCAGAAAATCATGAGATGTCCCCAACACCTTTGTGTGATGTGGACAGGAGGTGGGACATGTTTGGGTGCATGCTATAGCCGTACACTCCTGCATAACCATTCCCTGCTCATGATGTGGGTGTGCTCTTCAGCGCTCTTTGTGAACCAGAGAGCAGTCAAGCCACCAGCAGTTCAAGTCAGACCATTCCCAATGCTTTAACCAGCCCTTCCCACATACGTCTTGTGCATGGGAACAGGAGAGGAGATGGTTTGGGATGGGAGAAGGGGTGGATCAGCGCGAAAGGCTCCTAAAATGTGTTCCACACACAAGCAACGCTTCACCTAGGTGAGGAGGGGGAAGGAGGGAGCCAGCTCTATCTCTGCTAATAAATTAAACAATGTGCAGGAATGTTCCTGGGCTGGGAGCGTGACTGCCCGCCCTGGCAAACTGTTAGAACAGTCCCTGGCGAGGTTTTGGCATGCGCCAACCAGCGCTGCCCCGGGTAGTTTTTGAGTACGGTTTGGCAGCAGGCATGTTCCTGGGACCGTCCCCAGTTGGCTGTTTGCATGCAGCCTCCCTGTTTTGAAGGTTAAGGGTGTTTACTGGCGGAGACTCAGGCTGTTCCGTGCCAGCTGGCCTCCATGCCCAGGAATGTTCCCAGGCACACTTAATTTACTTGTATAGATATAACCTAATGTTAACAGTTATCATCTGTCCCTGAATCTCACATCACTGGGCTAAACTGGTATGTATGGTGCTGCTCGCACACAAGCGTGATTTTTTCTCAGCAGTGCTTTCTGCTACACGGGGAGTTAAGGCTCGTGTTGTATATGTTTGAAATCTGGTCTAGTTGTCTTCACCAAGAACCCTGACACTACCAGCAGTGTTATCTTCATCCTGGCTATGTTCCTCTCGTAAAGGCCCATGCAATGCTGCTTTTGGGACTGTGGCAATGATCCCTCCCTTTCCCTTACGGTCATTCCTTTCAGTTCCTCGGCAGTTTATGTTGCTGGGCTGCATTTTCTTATTTATTTCTCATTAACATTAAGTTTACTTTGGAATTGTTGCTTTCTGAAGAAGGAATTGCAGCCCAAATTAATTGAATGGAACATTCTCACTGGTTCTGGAGGGGTAGGATTTTGCTGCAGTTTCCCATATCCATCAACTCTCTCTACTGCTGTATTGCACATCGCCCCCAAAAGACAAGTCTAGTGGAAAAATAGAATATTTGGATTGATAGCAGAAAGCCATCTCTCAGGGTGCCAGGATGTGTGTGAGCTCTTCATTAATCATCTAGAGGGAAATGGAATGTATTTAAGGATCAGCATACACTTTCTACTCAAAGACCAAAGAGATTAGAGCATGTTTCAGTGATCTGACATATTTCCAGTCAGCTCTTAGTCATAGCCGAGACAGTCACCAGATCTTGTGATGTGGGAGCAGTGGCGGTATCTTGTATATTCTTTATTAGGTGTCTGTAATGACACTTGGCCTGTGACCCTGTCTCTAGGCCAAGGCCAACCAGGCATTTTCGTGTAATTGCAGGATTTCATTCTTTGTTTTTGTAACCTGCACAATGATGTCACCTGTAGGTAATTTTGGGGTACCCACTTTCCACAAACTTGGAGGGAATGAGTTGGGCTGCAGAATACTTAGGCTAAAGGCCAATAACTTTATTCTTTAAGAATACAAGAACCCCAAATTTAATATGGACCTCTGTCTGAGATGCATCTAATAGCTGAAGACCCTGAACTCTTGTATATTAAAAAATAATCAGGTACATGGTGTGGTGGCAGCCCCTTTGGATGCAGAGCTACCACCCTCTCTTCCTGTTGTCCCAAACTGCCAGAACAGGCATTATCTATTCCCATATCCTCCCTTTTGATTAATTTTCCATAGTTGGGAAGTAATCACAAAGTCTTTTGTTCACAGAAGAACTGCTCAGTGTGATACAGGTGACTGACATGCAAATAACAGAACTGGGTGGTTTTGCAGTAGACAAAGGAGTAAGTTAGCCCCCCGAGTCTTTAATATCATTATTATTTATAGTGGTGAGTGGCTGTGGGTTTGAAGGTAAGGCTGCTCCCTGATTTCTCACTGGGAGTCAAACATCTGAAATGCTTATGGTATCAAAATCTCTGACTGCTCCATCTGAATAAGCAGTTCAGCTTGGATCCACAATGGCAGTAGTTCAGAACAGATGCATTACCCTTGTTTTAAATCCTACATCACAGTTTATCTCCATATGTATCCATTTTGATCAGTCTTCTAATCTGATTTGGTGGATGCAGCTGCTCAGTAAAGACAGAAGCAATTACAGTGTGTGCTGGGCTGCACATCTCCCATAGGTTCTTCAGCGATGATATTACTCTCCTCTGGACCACCAGCTCCACAGCCAAATTAGCCACCTTTTTGAGAGGGCCAATGGCCTGAAGGAAAGTTTTATGGTTTAATGAAACAGTAAGAAAACAAATATTAAGTTCTTAATGAAAGAACTGAAAATGAAAAGCACACAGTAGTCAGTACTTTATGATCCATGAATTCCTTTCTCTTGCCCTGCAGAAAGCACATGTGTTCTGCAGTAGTTGGGCTGATCCTGTTGGCAAATCTTTTGTTCACTCTAATGGTGCAGGATCAGGGGTTTGAGAAGGAAACTGGGAACAAGAGAAGCAGATGAGACCTGCTGAGGCAGAAATCCAGCCTTCTGCTATCATGGGCTCTGCACCATGAAATCACTTCCATAAACTTTTCAAGCCTCCATCACTGTGTCAGATTTCTTTGTCCTCACAGCTCCCCTTGGCATACTTTTCTAGTGACTCACCTTCTCATTTTTCCCCCAAATTAATTCACGGCTGTAGATGCTGCTTTGTTCTTGAGCCAAAGTTGTTCTTTAGCTTGCATGGATCTCCTTTCTGCTGTGCATCCCTCTGACATACTTGGCGACAGCAGCTACTCTCCCTCTGCCCTTCATTGTCAGCCAAGATCTTCTTGACATGTGCCGTGGGATGGTGCTTTGATTGTGCTAGCAACCTTGCCCTCTCCCAGAATTCCTGCTTAGTATAAAGGCCAGAAAACCACGGAAGGTAACACTGCCGTGAATGTCACCTTGGAAATCAGCCCCAGCACATTCTGGTGGGGATGGCAAGTGTGAAATGAGCTGTGGTGTCTCACATACAACAACCAAACACATCAGTTGTGTATTTCTTTAGATATCTTTTTGTGTTCAGCACTAAAATTTCCAGGGAAGCCCTGCCAACACTGATGCTGGGAAGTATGTTGCTGCTGCACATGATGGTTGGTATAACGGACCGTGTTGCTCTCCCAGATAGCAACTGGCCATACCTGGAATGCTGTGTTCAGTTTTGGGCCCATCACTGCAAGAAGGACATCAAGATGCTTGAGTGTGTCAAGAGAAGGGGACAAAGCTGGTGAAGGGTTTGAAAGGCAAGAAGCGGCTGAGGGAGCTGGGATTATTTAGTCTGGAGAAAAGGAGACTGACAGGGGAGACCTCATTGCGTTCTACAACTACCTAACAGGTGGTTGCAGTGAGGTGGGAGTCAGTCTCTTCTCCCTGGTAGCTAGTGACAGGACAAGGGGAAATGTCCTGAAGTTGCATCAGGGGAAGTTTAGATGGATATTAGGAAAAATGTCTGTACTGAAAGAGTTGTCAGATATTGGACCAGGCTGCCCAGGGAGGGGGTTGTGTCACCATCCGTGGAGGTCTTTAAAAGAAGAGTAGATGATGTACTTGGTGACATGGTCTACTGTAGTTGGACCTAGTAGGGCTGGATAGATGGCTGGACTTGATGATCTTGAAGGTCTTTCCCAGCCAAAACCATGCTATGATTCTAAAGCTGACCATGGGCCGCAGTACTGACACAGAGCTTGGGAGGTGGTTTGAGCGAAACTGAGTGGATGGCTCATTTCTGTGGTTTCTGAATTTCAGTAGGTTCCATTTTTCATCGCTGAAGCCATCATTCTCTGTGAAGGAATAGGGTTCCTTCACCTATTGGGTTTGTGAAGTCCTCATGGCAGAATCTGCCAGTTTCTGTGGGCAAATACATCACTGAACTGCAGAAGATCACAACAACCCAAGACAGCTGTAACGTAGTTGTCATTACAGGAGTACTTTCAAAGTAGTCCTGTTCAAATGATTTTATGGGTTTGCTGCAGAAGTCACATGGTTCCCAAGTAGACTGAGATCGAGGAATTGTGATCCCAGTACATTTGAACGAAGCCTTTATTGATGGAAATTTTAATGGAATGCATTTTCTCATGGAAATTTAATTTTCTCCATTTAAAGCTGTATTTCTTGCAGATGAAGTGAGTGCGCTTGTTCATTGTGAAGATAACAATACAGCCAATGAATTGCATATGCCTGGGTAAACTCTAAACACACAAGCCTAACATGGAATATAAATCTAAATGTCTTGCACATGCTATACAAATTCAAGAGTCTTCAATAGGGCCCTGTTTCACCAAGGAGCTGATTCCAGAAAACTTTGAAAAAGCAGTGGAATAACTTTAACATTATTAAGCCACATAAAGACTCCGGAATATAGTACAAAATCACTCATGTTGATATTGGCTCCCCCCCGGAAAGAAAAAGAGATCAAAGTTTTTTTTTCCCCTGAAAATATTAACCTTGAGTTTGTTTTCAGATTTTTAATGTAAAATCTCATTTGCTTTCTCTGTTTTCAGGACTGAGGCATTATTGTTACCCTGGTTCAGTAGGCTTTTTATAATCAGTTCCTATACTTGCATTTATTTAGCTCCTTCTTCTGAATGGCATGGAGATGAAATTCAGGGTCTTTGCAAAGGTGGAAATATCTTAAAGAATTGCACCTTTAGGATAACTCACAGGCTTATTTATAAGGTTAGAGCTCCATAAAGTATTCAGAAGTAATTTAATTGGTAAGCTAACATTAGTTTGGGATGAACTGCTGAATCCCCATCCTTCATTCATTTTCTGTTCTATTGTCTTCTCCTTTTTAGTGTGTTGTAGTGCTGGGTTACTCAAACTAGAGGAGGACGCCCATTTCAACAAGAGCAGGATCAAAGCTGGGTTGCTTTTTTTCTTGAACTTTTTGTCTTTCAATGTAACCATTTCAAAATCACAAAATTGTAGGGGTTGGAAGGGACCTCCAGAGCTCATCGAGTCCAACCCCCCTGCCAAAGCAGGTTCCCTAGGACAGGTCGCACAGGTCAGCATCCAGACGGATCTTGAATATCTCCAGAGAAGGAGACACCACATCCCCATGGCAGCCTGTCCCAGGGCTCTGTCACCCTCACTGTGGGAAAGTTCTCCCGCATATTGGTCCCTGCATATCTCTGTCAAAACCGAATGATGCTGCATCTTAATGGGATATATTTATTTAATATCTGCAGACAGAACCACCAAGCAACCCACTGTAATGCATCTTGAGTTTCTGCTTTAGATCTTCGTTCACCAGGGACCATGCTGACTCTGGGATTTTGTACAGCCTTGAGACGTATTGGGACTAATACACAACCAGCCAGCATACCCTTACACTCCCTAGACAGGCTTTTATGTGAGGCAGACGGATGTGGAAAAATTCCCCTTTTCCATTTCAATTATTGTAATTAGACTTTCTACCTCCTCCACCTACCCAGAGTGGGAATACCTTTCTCATAAATTGCCAGTGCTGTGAAGGTGAGGAGCCCAGATCATGGATGACACCAGCACTTCTGTTTGCTCTGCAAAGAAGGGATGCTGTATGTTATCCTGATTCCCCAGAGTCTTCAGAGACAGTTGGAAAAACGCCGGATGGTTGAGCACTGAGGGGGAGCAGATCTGTCCAACATTAGGCTGCTTTTTCCAGCCTATAAAACCGAAATAACTAGCATGGAGGCAGTGGCAAGAGTCAGGATGGCTTCAGTCCTGCCTTAGGACCCTCTTCTGCAGTCATGGTGTTAGAGGGGAGGTCTTGCCTGAGTGAGGAATGCAGCACAAAACAAGTTCTTTAAACCAGGATGTTAATTGCTGATGGGAATATTTACAAATAGGCTTCTTTAATGATGTGATTTGATCCTAAATAACTGCTTTATCTCATCAAGTCCACAGCATGGGAAGTCTAATGGGAAGGTTTGGTCCCAGCAAAGTATGCTTGGCTTGAAGAAAAGAATCACACTTTGGAAAAAAGAAATAATGGAATGTTAAATTAGTAATGGCTTTTGCAGCTTGTTAGCAGTTTGATCCTTCTATGCTGCAAAAATTATTTCAGTATTTAATTTCTGGGCCTTAATTTGTGCCTTTGCTTGGATTGATTTTTAAAGAATTTCTTGTGCTTGGATGAGTTTTCCTGCAACAGAAGAATAATATTACAATAGATGGTTTGCATTTGGCTGCCAGAAGTCCCAGCTGTTGCTCAGAGGATATTCTGAGCAAGTATGTAAATAACGTTAAGACTGACAGGCTTCCTTAAATGCCCATGAAAACACAGCTTACCTCTCCTGGGCCTCAAGTCCAAGAAAGAAGTGATATTTGTATTACTTTGACTTTTGTAGGTCTGTTTGCATGCTCGAGTTAGATAAATGCTCATCTCCTTGGCTGCAGCAGGTCACCCTGCTGTGCCTGCCCTGCCATGGCCTGCAGCTCCCGCAGACATGCTCAAACCACCTCTGTAGGAAGGCTCTTGGGTATTGCTCTTAATGTGAACTCAGAGCTTGGCGTGTCGTGCTGAGATGTGGTTAACCTGCACTGAGCTTCACACTGCGTTAGCCATGAATCTCAGCATCTAACCAGCGAGGTAAGGATGTGCCAACAAAAGCTCATAGCTACTGCTTCCAGGTGTGCTCAGTGAGTCTGCAGTAAACAAGGATACTGGTGAGACACTCACTTTTGTATCCTCTTGTGGGGGTAACAGACCTTACTGGGGCCATAGAGAGGGTTAGAGGAAGAGTTACACCTGCTGAGATGGTGCTGGCAAGTGTCTCCATGCATGTCTCCCATCTCACAGACATCCCTGAATTTCTCTTTGCTTGAGGTCATCACGTACCCAGATTGTGAAAGGGAAGCTGAAATGCTTTGCACATTGTCAGGAATGGTTGAGCTGAAGACTGAATCCAAGTCTCTTGAAATCACACCAGTAGCTCTACTGCAAGGCCACTGTTCCATCAGAATATATTTTCCTTTGACTCTAGCAGCTTTTGCTAGAGTCTTTGCCTTTGTAGAGCAGATCCAAAGCTCACTGAAGTCAGTGGGAGTCCACTTACTGGTTGCCAGTGGGCTTTGGATCAGTCCCATCAGGTGCTTTTTTCCCATATACTAGAAAGAATAGTTCTGTTGTTTATTTTGTAAACTGTTGGAAACTGTTGGAAATCACTGATAGAAAACAATGTTATTGCTCCCATCTCCCCACTGGAAATTTCTGCTCCCTCAGAGCGCAGCTACATAAACAGCTGATTTGGCATTTAGCACAAGGGGAGGAACGGACACGCCTGGCAGAATGGTGGGAATGAGTTATTGGGGGTGATGAGGGAAGGACCTTGGAACGGAGCTACTGCCAGTGGAAGAAGCTGTGCTGGGTGCTGAATCCGCTGTTTGTGTGGCTGCAGTCTCTTTGAAGAGATGGGAAGTATCAGATGTGGGTGGGAAGGGATCTCTTCGTTATAATTAATGTGATCACTGATCACCCAGTTAGTATCTAACAGCTGTACGTGAAGGTTTCCTTTAGTTCCCCAGGGTCAGCACCATCCACTGCCACTTCCCCAGACTGCAAAAGTGAGGGGTGGGCATTCCCTGCTTTTTTTCCCATCCCATATTTCCCCATGTGAGCTAATTAGCCATTTTACTTAGCAGACTTGTCTTGGCTCACAAAGGATTCGATCCTATTCTTTATGAAGTCACTGGCTGAAGCAGCAATGATTCTGTGGTGTGATTTCGTTAGGTTTTCTGTGCAAGGGACAAACTTCCAAAACTCCAGTTGTATTTCTGTTGGCTGGATTAGGCCTTTGATTTACCCAAAGGCCACCAAAGCTGTAATTTAGATGAAGTTGTCTCCTGCAATTGTAGTATGGTCATTGTCTTTATTTAACATTATACATGTGGGCTAGAAACCAAAATGTGCTCCTGGCAGGTCCTCTGCTTGTTTGCTGAGGACCTCAGAGTCTGGATTCATCATGTTTTGTGTTAGATTCTCAGATAATTGCTTAAGTTGAAGATCTAATTCCTCTGTGAACCTGGGAGCCCTCTGTAATCAGTGAAAGCAAAACAGTTACTTCCAGAAAACAATTCAGAAATTTAGATGGGATGCAAGTACCCATGGTCCTTATGGTTGTCTGTTTGTTCCTACTGACCGTAGGGGGAGCTCGGTGTAGATAAACTCCTTATTTAAGCAGTTTAGTGAAGTGTCTGAAGTTAGATGAGATGGATTTGTGGGCTGGCGACTAGTGTTTTGTCATGGACCTCACTTAAACTCTCATGGAGCTGCTTAACTGCAGATATGTTGTTTCATAAGGAAAAGAGAAACCTGTGGGAAAACAAAGAATATCAATAATCACACGTACTTACATCTGGCAATAAAGTTTTTTAGGGAAAACAAAATCAGTACAGCAGCTTATTGCCTTTGAAACTTAAAGCTATTAAAATGTTCAACATGAAGTGTCTATTTTTAAAGTAGCAGTTGAAAGAAACGCGCAAGATTAATAGGAAGCTAAATTGAAACCATGTTGGTTGGTAGGTACCTCAGACAAACACTGCCTTAATGGGGAAGCATTTTTGGGGAGAGCTGTGTGTGTGCCTCAGCTCGGGCCACTGCTTGGTTTTGGTTTTTATTTTGTTTTTCTTAGAAAGCAGAAGGGGGTAGAAATGCCAGCCTGTTAAAGCTTTTATTTCCTTTTTTTAGACTGTTGTTCAGTCGAGTTTGTTAAGCTGTCTGAAACAGCATCCTATGACAAGTTAAGACACCACCTACCACCCCAATGCATAGGGAGTTGCTAATGTAAACCGTTCTCCAGCATAAGCGGACAACAGGTCTGCCTGTGGAGAGCCTTAAAGACCAAGAAGGAGGCGTGTAGCGATTGTGTAGGAAGTGATGGAAAGGAGGTGTGACTATCCAGCTGTTTACCTGGAAGGGAGAAGCCACCTGACACAGACGTCCAAGAGATCTCTGTTGCTGTTTGCTGCTGTTGGAGCAGATGCAGCTTAGAACAGATAATTCTCCTCTAGCTAAAGAGCAGGAAAGAGGAGCTGCATCTCCAAGAAATGTTTAAAAAGGAGCTGTTGTTGGAAGTTTGTTCAAAGATGACCAATCTCATGCTAATAACCGTAATTGCTTGCCCAGATGAATGGATGGACTCAAGTTCTTGATATTAAATAAAAAAAAGGGAGTTTGAGCAGGGAAATAGGGTGTTGGTAGGTTGGACCTTGTAGAAGAGATTTGGTTTCATTGACATCATGATCATTTACACAGTGTCCAGATCTGTCCTGCTGGCTCCAGTCAAGTTAGGAAGATCCATGCCAGCAGCAGAGCCATCCCACATGGCTTTTACTTTATCCCAGATGATTTTTAGGGTTTTTTTTGGGTTTGGGGCTTTTTTAAAGTCTAAAGGGAACTGTCTGTGTGGTAATAATAGAAGAATGAGCACTGAAGGACCTTGTTAGCAGCCTGAAGGAGAATATGCAGATAGTTGTTTTATTCATGAATTGTTAGCAAAAGCAGTGAATGTTAGCAGCAGCCACTGCATGGAGCCACGTAAGGAATAACATGCCATGAGTAAACTGCACATAACTTCCAGTGTATATTTCCATTAGGGAGACCTGTGTAAAACATTAAAGTAATTTAAGTAATATATGTACATTTAGATGTGCATTATTACCTTACCCTGATACTCAAACCTGGGCTCTGTATTTCATTGTGAGGTTGACTCAGAAAGTATCTTTATGGGGTTAAATTAAATGTGGTATTAAGGCCTGATCAACTGCATGCTGAAGGTAGTAGGGTGCTTTCTGTTAGCTGTGGCTTGTATTAGTGAAATGCCCCACGATACACACTGTGTTCAAAACATCAGTTAGAGATTGTTCCTGCCTTGCACTGTTGCCATTGACACTGTGGAGTAAGGAATGGGCAGGAAGGAGCAAGGGTGCCAGACGTGCAGAGTTTGGAGTGAATTGGGGGATATTGTGAGAAGTTTCCTTTTGGAGATGTCAAAATGTTTTGACTCTGAAATTTGAAAATATGACATTTTTTAATACTGATTTTATATGATCGTATAGTATGGTACAAAATGTAATACTGAGTAGGGGGTAACGGTATGCATACGTGGCATATATTACCATTTGTTTTCATGTTCCATATGAAGAAGTTGAGACAATGAAATACAGTGATACGGTGAGAATAAAAGGTATGAGTCCAGATTAACTCAACAAGTTAAAACTTTTCGCTGAAGCCAGTTTCTGGAAAGCAGTTTGGTTTCCAAAAATGCTATTTATTATGTAAGGCTACTGCATCAAACTTCTCCTAGCTTTCAACCGAGTTTCATTATTATAAATGAAACCAGTGGTGCCCAACAATTTCCATTGTGGCAGCCTCTAATGCTGTTAAACATTTACCATGCGTGCTGAAATTGTGCATGCTGGGTCTGCTTCAGGCTGAATTGCTTTAGAAACAATTGGCAGAAATGCTTCAGCAGCTTCAGCGACCAAGCACAGGGAAGAATACGTTATTTTGCTTACAATAAAGTACCTTACAGCCATTGCAGAGAAAAGCCTTAAAACCAGCTGGAAATCAGGATGCTGGGATGGATGTTTTGCATCCCACACGTCTTGCCATTGTTTGGCCAAGGTGTGGTCTTTTGCAGTGGTCACATGTTCTTGGTGTTAGAGCTCAACAGCTAGACTCTATCTGCTCAAGGAGGGTTTTGGTGGAATCAGGGACTCATATCTGTTTGGAGTGTTTAATATCTCTTTTACTGTTCAAATATGTATGGAAGGAGCAGTAGCTTTAGGTAACCTGTGTTCTTGGTTGATCTCCTTAGTTAATTACTCCTTTTAACTAAGGAAAAAAACCAGCTGATCCACGGAAAAGAGAGTTACATGGGATGTCTGCCGTTCTTTCTGTTCTTCCTGCAACCTCAAGTTCAAGTTTTAACGCAGGCTTTGTGAGACTACGCTCTCCTCATTGCCAAAGAGGAGCCGGCAGTGCCAGAGATCTAATCAGGTGGTGACACCGAGGACTAGCGGTGATGTTTGTGAACATGGAAAAAGTAGTTCTCCTGGCTCTCCCAGCCAAATGGCTGGCCAGAAGTAAGGTTTCAATTATAAGCAGAGCTAAAGTATGTTTGTGTTAATGATGGATCTGTCGGCTGAAGAGCAGATACTCTGATGAGAATGTACGCGACAGGATGGCACGCACGTTGTGAATTCATTTGACATTGCTGCTGCTTGAGTTTGGTTAATGAAGATGGGTGAAGTCTATCAGCTGATAATCATCATCATTGAACCCAAATCTCTGTGAGAAGTTGAAGGTTGCAATGTTTCCTGGGCTGCCGGGTGTCAGATGTGTCCTCAGAGTGCCAGGCTGGGCGCTGGGGAGCAGAGGCCAGACGATCAGGGCTATGGTGGAATTGGGGCTGTTTTCAGTCACTGTGGGGAGCCGTGGTGTTCTCTGTAAAATCATCAGGACCCATTTGTGGCTAATTTCTCATTATTTCTCATGATTTCTGTCTGGCAGTGCTGCTGCTCCCTATGCGGCTGTGGGTGCCCAGGAACCAGCTGTGCCGTGAGGAGAGGTGGAGGCTGGTTCGAGCTGGTTCTGGCTGGCTGTGGCAGCTCCATCCCAGGGCACTGTTGTACACGGAATTAACAGACCTAATAACATTTGAAGTACTTTTAATTAATTCCTTCAATTTGGGGGAAATTATTGAAATCTCATTCTTCAGAAAGGTGGTAGTACTCTGTTGGTTTTGTGTTTGTGCACCATTTTGACCCTGATGGAACTAGTCCGCATCGATAGCAAGATACTGTCTGTGAGGTAATTTTTCTAACCCCATGTTCCTTCATGCTGGCCGACTTCGTGGGAATCCTGGTGCCATCCAGGTGTGACCCCCTTTCTATAACTCTGCCTCCTAAAGGAAAGGTGAGCTTAACTCTCTCTTATTTTCAGCCTGCTTCCGAGTTTAAAGACATCAGGCTGACTTTCTTTCCTTTTGGCTCCCGTGTCGTCTCCCAGGGGCCCATCACTTCTGCGTGGGCTCTACACTTGGAGTGGAATGTAACCTGGTTGTCCTCGGTAGGTTACTAATCACAGCTTTTATTTTGTTGTGTTTAGGGGGAGACAGCTATCCAGCCTTTCCTTACTTGTATTTACGGATCCGAAGAAAGGCATGATAGCAGATAAGGTGTGCTGACGGACAGGATGGCCCCGATGGCAAACTGCCCATCCGGTGAGTAAAGCCTGCTATTGATGAGCCCTATGAAAGAGTGACTATTACTATAACGATATACGTGGATAGATACAGCTGTGTGCCTGCGTACACCTATACTTGTGCTCACATACATGTATTTCTTTTAACGTTGTGTTAACAATGAGGGTCAAGGTGTGCTTTGTACTATTCCTGTGCATGTGCTTGCTTAGGTATTGCATACTTTATTTCTTCTGGGGACTTCTTAAAGAAATTACTGATGTATAAGCAGTGCAACTTGAAAGAAACCACCTGGAATCCAAATAGTTTCTTACAATGCCTACAGTTTCGCAATAAGAAAAAATAAGTCGTAGCACTTTGAGGCAACAGAAATGATCTATTATTTCACAAGAAATGAGCTATCACTATATGGTAGGAAAATGAATGCAGGGTTCTGCTTTGAGGTGTAAATACTCAAAAAATTATTTACCTTTTGAAAATTATAAGCTGTGGTTTTGCTTATTGCAAATTGGTGCAGCTCCCTTGCTTTGAATGGGAAAGAGCTGATTTCTATCGGTTGAAGATCTGTCTCTACATTATTGGTGTTTTATTCAGAATTCTTGGATCGCAGTACATTAGAAATCACTGCAGTGGATTTACCGTAAATATGCAGGTTCTGTGGGGCATTATTCCCTGAGTAATCCCATTGATACCAGAGGCTTAAAAGTAATCAAGAGGACAGGTTCCTCTGGAAAGGGAAAAAGCTGATCAGTAGTGAAATATGGTTACTGGGGGTAGTACCAGAGCCTGCTTTCCAGTGTGGTAATGAGCTCAGTTGCTACAGCATTGCCTCTGCTCCTTGTTCCATGCACTATTGTTTGCCAACCATGTTGGGTTCAATACAGCGCCTCTTGAAATCGATAGGAACCTTTCCACTGACCTCATCAGGTATTGGGTGTTTAGGGATCTTGAACTAGATCAAATAGCAGCTATTAATGTAGCCTGGCCTCCTTCCAGCTTTAGTTCTTGCCTGTGGTGCTTATACAATCTGTTTGGTATATAATTTTCTCTCATTTCATAAAAGAGAGAGAATGACTCAGAGCCATGCTATGTACTTGGTATTTTTGTTTGTATGTTGTCACCTTTGTATTCAAAGAAGATAAATCTAACAGCCATCTAGTTCCTGCTCCTTTCTGTACATGTTTATGTATTCAAAAGCTGCAGTTACATTTAGATGACTGACTAAAATGACTATGAAAGTTCAAAGCCGTGTTTGTGCTCTCTTAAAGCACTCATTTTTCAAAACTAGGACAGGGTTTGGTACTGTTTGAATATCAAACACAAAACCTGGGACAATGGAAGGGTCTGATTTTGATGTTGAGGGTGTTTCAGGAAGGGAGCTGGTTGAAATATTTCAATTTTAAGATGGTGCAAGCACTTTATATGTTGGGAAAGGGAAAAAAATGAAGCAAATAACTGCAGAAGGCATTTCAGTTAATTTGTTTGCACATTTCTCCACTCTGTTAAGCGGGGACAGGGTCGGTAAGGAGCCTACCTCAGGTACATGAGTTTAATATTATAGACGATGTGTGTGTTTTTTGCACTACTGATTGAAGAAGACCGGCATCCAAAGTTTGGTAGCTCTTATCACACACAGTTTTCTCCCAGCTCCATTTCCACCAGCGGTTTGTCCTGCTTTCTGCTTTTCCCCCTTCTGGTTATTTGAATGAAACAGGTGTTTCACAGAAAGATGGAGTGCCTACAGCTCTCATCTCTCTCTCACAACTGGGTCTTTTGTACTGCCCAGTGGATTAATGGGGTGGGGAGGAGGGTAGGTACTTAAAAAAATAAACAGTGAGTGCAAACAGTGGGAAGGAAGAGGGAAGGAGTAAAGATGCATGGAGTTGACAAGCGAGATGATGTCCTTTATTTAGCCGAGGTGATACGGTAGTCAAGGGATGTTGAGAGGAAGGGCTCTTTTTAAGGAAATAGACTGATGTACCACCGAGGGGTAATATATTGCCAGGCATGAAGCAAACCACAGCGTATCTGTTAGTGGCCAATGAAAAAGTCCATTGGGTTTGAAGCCTTGGAGCTCAGGTGTAGTGAAAGAGAATAGGGGCTCATTGTTAAGGCAGGGATCAGCGCTCCCTTTTGTTCCCTGCCCCCCTCCTCCTTTGGCACTACAATAATAATGTCTTGTCACTCCGAAGACATGCTGGCATAGATCATGTTCACTGATGGATGTTCAGTCAATGAACGTACTAAAATGGTTTGTTTCTGTTGATGTATGTCTTTGTAGACTCCTCTAATGGGAATGTAAATAAATGAATCCTTCACCAGTGATTTCTTTCCCTGTAGTCCAGTTTAACTCCTGAGTGCTTCCCTACTAGGAGGCACTCCAAATGCTTTGCTACCTTATATTACTACAGTTTTTGCCGAAAAAACCCCTCACGAGTTTGTTGTATCCTGTTTGCTGTCTGAGTGTGTGGGCAGCTTTCTATATAGGTGAATGCAAGTAATTGTTTAAAATTGGTAAGCAAGGTTGAGAAATCCAGACAAGCAGCCAAGAAAGGTAAGGGCCTAATGTCCATGGAGACAGTTGAAAAGATTTCTAATGATTTCCCTGTGAACTGTAGAGGTGATAAGAAGCTCTTGAGAATTATTTCTTTTAACTAGTGTGCACAACCTGGTTTGTATGGGCTTGGGAATCATAGAACTGGAACATTGTTTCTGTGGTCAGATCTCAGTGGTACATAGGCATTCCAGTTGTACTTGTCCTCCAGACACTGAAACTCAAAAACATCTTCAAATAATACTCAGAATTAATATATTTACCCTTGCTGATAAACCCAAAGTAGCTTTTACAGAGATGACAGGCCCTAATGTATTTATTCTCAGAAGGCTTTTTCACCATAAGTATGCAGGAAGAAGAGTTATGAGATTAACATGGTTTTCCCATCCCCATTCCAGACTTTGAAGAGCTCATACTTGCACAGTTTACCTTCACTGCTGGAAGCACCATCTCCCATAATCACGCATTTAAAGAACCATTTAATGACCACTGGCCCAAACCCATTTCCTCTAGCCTCTGCTTAAAGAGGCTTCTTTTCCAGAGCAACTGATACGCCAGCAAAGGGCTTCTGGTGAAGATGAAAATGGGAGGTAACAAGCCTCATGCTGTCACTGTGACTTCAGTTGTTCAGAAAACTTATAAAACTGATCATGGTTTTCCCTCTGTTTCCATAATCAGACAAATCTGTCGTGACCAGGATATACTTGCACAGCAGAGATCGAGAACAGTGGAATGTCACGTGGCTACAGAAATGCTCACAAGTGCACAGCACAATCTGATATGAAGTCTAACCTTATTACAAGTCCATGTGTTGGGACAACATATCGTATACCTGCAGCAAAGACACTTAAAAGCCTTCTCCTACTTCAGCCTCTTGTATGTAAGAGATGCAAATGCCAGAGTTTGCCAGGAGACCAACTATTGACAGAAATAAAATTTCTCCCTTCCTGAAATGCTTTCACTAGATCTTGTCTGTCCTGGGGTTTTCAACATGAATGTTCTCACTGAGGGAGAAAAACATCTTTTTAAAAAAATGCTATTTATTTTTTAGCCCATGTGCTTACTGACCCTTGTAGTGAAGTGCTATTTAAAAGCTGTATTCTAGAATGGGGAACTTTGTACCTCCATCACCTTCTCCTATATATATTTATTGTAGTGGAAATGTAAGAACTTTATTGAATACTTGGCTGTGAGGACACTGGGACAGAGCATCTTGTATCTCCATATCATTCCTTCATTATTTATGGTTTCAGCATTAGTAACATGCTGCACCAGATGTGAGTAAGAAGGAGGGGTGCAGAAGAGAACTTCAAATGACTGCGATGAATAGTTGAAAGTGAACAGAGGGGCTTTTAAAACTCCTTTAAAGAAAGCCTAATGCTTCCCTAAGCAGCAGCCTACTGATGATGGAAAAGTCACAGACATACCTGCAGAGATTTGGGAAGCTCTTGTTTCAGTAGGCTTTTATGGCAGCTAAAAAACAATATTTCCATGCTCCTGCAAACTTGGTGTGTCCAGCTTGCTTTTCTTCTTTGCATTTTGCTCTGTAAGGACAAGGTGAAACGACTCAGTGCCAATTTCCAAACCATGCTTGGTGTTAATTGGTTACACACAACAAGACTAAACTTTACTTGTGTCTGGTACTTTAGGACTGGTATATTGTAAATGGTGTCATACACAGGGAAGAACTTTGCTGGAAAAATAGTTATTTGTCATCAAGACCGTTACCAGTGAGACTGAATTCAAATTTCACACGGTCGTAGTGTTCCTGTCCAATGCACCATCAAGGTGTAACACACAGAGGACTTGAGGAGTGCTGTCTTAAGGACCGCTGTCTCCTGGCTGCATTTGATTTCTGATGGTAACACAAAATATAAGGCCCTGAAAGCCCGGAACCTTCTCTGCCTTGTAAAACCAAGCGGTGACGTTCTGTTTGACAGGCACTGCCTGTACTTTCCTGATGGCACTCTGGAAACCCCACACTAGTGTAAATCGTGAATGAAACACTTTCTATCCTCTTCCTGCATCGCCTTGTTTTACAGCAAACTTTCTAAATACCCTGGACTCAGACTAAAAGATGTCAGCTTTTACAGCGTCAAATTCTTCAATTCTTTTTTTTTTTCGCCCTTTTTTGGCAATGTGATTTGAAAAATGCAGCAGATGTAAAGGATTTTTTCTTTCTTTTTTTAAGGAATCCTTGAACTTTTAAGTGAGTCAGTTGTTTGAGTACAGTTAAAATTGCTTCAAGTGGAATCAAACGGTCATCCTTGCGTATGCTGAGCTTTGCAGGGGTACGCCTCGGCGGGGGGTGCAATACGCTGCAAGCTAATGGCAGTGCTGCTTCTCCCCATGGCCACTGATGCTGAGCCACTGCTTTGAGGTCTCCCCATGGGCTCTCTCCCTCCTGCCACTTTCATTTCATACCATGGTGGGTGCATGTGCTTGAGGGACTGTGTAGATGCACTGTGGGTGGCCAAATCCTGGAGGTGAGGGTGAATTTGTTGTGTGGATGAGGGGTCGGTGAGGGCTGGCGAGTATTTCAGCGTATCAGCAGCAAGGTGTGTAAAATGTGGTGTGTACAAGCAGCCTGAGCATCAGTCCTGCCTTCACTGGTGGGTTCCTTGTTTTATGCTGATTGCATTGATAGGAAAATGCCCTCAAAGAGCTTTAGCTCTGAAGTTAACGCAGGTTTTTGTGTGGGTGAACTAATTGGCATAGCAGGCCGCACCTCTTCACACAGGCATTTCGGAAACAGTAAAGCAAACAAGCCCTGTGGTGCCAAAATCCGAGCGAGAGCTGATGAAGCCCTAATGGGAGAACAGCTAAATAGTGTGAATGAAACATCAGTAAGTACAGAAGTTAAAAATACACATCTCAAACCTTGAGGACGCTCTGGGGACTCAGAAGCTATATTGATACTAGACTTCAAAAGATCCAAATAAACAGCAGGATATTCTCAATGCACAAAAGTACATTCTTGTGATGTCAGCGAGATGTTATTTCTGCTCTGCAAATCTCAAGACAGATGCCTTAAAAAACGGTCCAATAAGTTGCTTCTTATTTAATTTGCATTTAGAATTGCTCTTGTTTTAGTTTCATTTGTCTTAGAAGCTTAGATTCACACTGTGAATCCCAAATTTCTGCATTTCTGGAGATAACATTACTCTAATGCTTCTTTAGGGGAGAGTGGAAGGCGTGTGTGGTACTGAGCTGTGTTTCAGAGAGCTTGAGTGCAGTTTGTGCCTGTGCTGGATGACCTTGGACCAGTAAAGCAGGAATAATAACACTGATTCGCTTTGTGAGATACTTTGAGATCCACACATGGAAAATACCAGAGAAGAGAGAGCTGTTAATAAAAATCCAGACTTCTGGATGCTTCTCATTCTAAGTGTTAGAAAGACCAGCATGTCCTTTCTACCAGTGCAGGTGGCTTTCTGGTTCTCAAACGCTGGGTAGGAGTGGCTTTCTCTCTTTATTCAAAGCAAATGAAGGCTGTGGATGGTACATACATACAGTGCTTCCAATGCTGGAAATAGCTGCAGTTGTGGTATCTCCACCTGCGTTAGTTATCCTGGGCTCCTGCAATCATGAGTGAAAAGAACTTTAGAGGATGATTCCAGTGACCTATTTTGGATGTCTGCTTTAGGCTGCAATCGCTTTTGTCTGCAATACTTATTCCTTTCAGTGCTCACAAAGGGAATTTGCTGTGACCACTTGGATCCAGCCATGGTGGCTTAATAAAAGCTCACAGTGCATGTTTCACAGTGCTGTGCTGGCAGATAGCTGCCCTGGCTGGCTGGCAGCGAGCAGCAGTGGTTGACTTTCTACTGGTTAGATGTGGTGCAGTTGCTTTTGCAGATATATTTTAACTCACTTTTGTTTGCCTAAAAGAAAATGAAGGGTAGCAAGGTAGGGAGAAAAGTTTTTATATTAATGTCCTCAGTATAATGTCGAAACTCACATAGAAGTGATGGCATGAAAAATCCAGACCATGACAGAAAATAGTGTACCAATTTGTCAATTATCAAAAGAACCCATGGAATAATTTTCTCTGATATAAAGCCTTTGAATAAGAGTCATAGGCTGGATTAATTGATGACCGTACTCAGATTGGTGAATTGTAAGGATAGTCAGAGCTGAAATCCCAAAGCACTGCTCTAGAGGAAAATGAAGTGCTTCCAGCTCTGGAGGTTCTGTGATGATTCCTATGACAATGTGTGTTTATGGTGAATACCAACCTCCTGACAGGGGACTGGAATACATGTGCTTTTACGAGTTTGTAAGAGCTGGTTGCTGTAGGAAGGACCTCACTGACAGTGGTGCAGTTTGTGTAGGCTGGTGTGAGTTCAAACAGCAGCATCTGCATGTCTTCATGTAAAAGCTCGATCACTGAGAGCATGGAACTGCCATGTTTTACACAGGCTGTTTGGGCCGGGCTAGGCTTCTCAATAGAAATATAGAAAATAGAGAAGAAAAGTCATATAAAAATATAACAAGGTTTTAAGAAATTACATTAATGCATTGTTTAGATTCACCAAACAAAATCAGGGACCACTGGCCATACTGCTATGTGAATGAGCAGCCGCAGGCATCCCCTGCTGTGCAAGCATTTAAAACACACCTTAGGAAAAGAGGTTTACTCTCATGGGGTGCTCTGACCAGGTTAGTTGGTTCAGTGGGAAAGGAAACATCCATGTCTAAGGGACAAGGAGAAGACCACTTCTGTGCATTCATCACTTTCTAGTTTGGAGAACACTGTAGTTCTCAGAGCCTGAAGGGCTCTGTAACTTGGTTTGTATTTTTAATGCATCCAAACTCTTTGTACAAGAAGGAAGCTCAGATAGAAATATTGCTGAGCTTTTCTGCATGCATCCCACCTTGCAAATTCCCTTAATTAATCTTCTCACCTCGGTGCTTCAGCAGCATGTGAGGGCTCCGTAATGCTCTGTGACACAACGTGAGCTTTGGCAGGGGAGCTACTTTTTGAGCTACATTTGAGCTCCATCGTTGAGAACTTATTGGAGGGCAGTGCGCTGCAAGTGGGATGCTTGAAAGCTAGGTGCTAGGGAGAGGGAAAGTTCTGCATGGGCAAGAAGGAAGATTATAAATTAGAATTCAGCTTAGCACATTTGGAGCCACATAAATAGATTAGGGATCTGAATCCCTCAAGGATTCAGAACTGCAGCCAAAGCAGAGGGAAAACATAATGCTTCAGTACCCTGTGGTTTATGCACCAAATCAGTTTGAATTAACAACTAATGTGAAGTGGGTTTGGAAGGATTAATAACCCTTGCCCAGCACTTATTGTATGATGATCAGTTATAAATCTTCTTTGAGAGAAACAGGAATTAGCCAAATCCTTTCTCTCTGGCGATAGGTGATGCTCATGGCATTCTTCAAGAGCAGCCTGGTTTGAATTCTGGTGGGTTTTTTTTTCCTCCTCAGGGTGAGGCTGTGGATTGCACGTGGAAATTTAGGCATTTCCAGGTTTCTCAGAAGATACATGCTGCCAGATGGGCCTGTCAAGGGATGGGACAACTGTGTGAAACTATGGACTCCCATTTGCCTGGCTTATACAATTAGCAGCATACAGTTAATTCCTTGGAATTGGACACATTTGCCCAGAGAGGGAGTAGAAAAAGTGTGAAAATGGTTGCAAAGTCTTTGTTTGTTACTTTTCATACTCTGACTATTTCAGTCTTTTAAGCTCATTTTTCCTACTTGTTGTGGTTGTTTGAAGTGGAAAACTTTCCATTAAGGACTACAAATCCTGTTTCTAGTTGATGCGTTGCCCATTTGTATTTGTGCCAAAACCAGTATGACTTGATTTCTTCTGAGCATATGTCAGCTGGTGACCCACCACACCTTCTCTTGTGTGGCCTATATAAACTGATGCTGAGTGAAGCTTCAAAGAGTGACTTTCCTCCCTGTAGGACTCTACCTCACACTTATTTCCAATAAACTGCCATCCTCTCATTTTTCCACAAGCAACAGTATAATTGAGCAGTAACCTCAGTGGATGAAAATCTGTGCAGCAGATGAAAACAACCAATATTAAACTAGAGGCAGCTGGAGCGCAGTCATGAGGCGTAGAGACCTCACCTCCCATATAATCTCTTTTATGAATCTTTAGAGTTTAAGAGGAAAAAAAACCTGCTCAGCTGTTTGCTGGAGGTGAAATTCTTATCAATGCAGGAAAGAGGGAGAGCTGTTTGAGCAAACAAATTGTTGTTTGTCCAAAGAGCAAGGAGGGGAAGAGTTAGCCTTCCTTGGGAAAGGGTCTGGTTAGATCAGCCAACTGTGAACCCCCTGGGGTGTTTCCATCTGGACAGTCAAATTTGTTTAGGCTGTTGAAGGAGAGGTGCCAGAAGATAGTCCTTTGGATGACAGAACAGACTGCTGCTATGTTATAAAAAAGCATATTTTGCTTGTTGCTGTTGTTATTATTATAAATTAATGCTTAGTGTCTCTTTGTTAAATACACCTGCACTTACCCAGCCGATGCTTACGGCAGCTTTGCTGCTGCCAACTTACTGCACAGGATGCAGGTGATCTGCATAAGGCATCCTGGCACAGGACTATGATGGACCTACCACGCGTACTTGCTCCGAAGCCCATTCTTACAAACTTTCAAGGCTGAGGGTGCACTGAGGGTGCACTGAAAAGGTTGTCACTGTTGCTGAGAAGTGGGTGTGTGGAACAGAAATGGTAGTTGCTCTTTTGAGCTTCCCTGAGTGGTCCTAGAGAGCCAAAGCAGTTCCTGAGCCAGGAGTCATATGTGTGTGTCACCACAGCCGTGGCCCACAGAAGTTGTTACAGGTGACTCTTTCCCCTTTTCCATTATGGGACAATTGCATGTTTACTCCTGAGAGGACCTTGGAACCAGCTAGAATATCCACAGGAAAATCAAGTGAGATTTGCTATGCTGTAGGCTTACCTTTTCCAAGTCGACATGGAAGTACTTGCAAAACTGTAGTTTGGTAGATCTCTTCAAGATTAAGCTCCTGTCAGTATTTTTTGTGAATAATGATCATGGAACCAGAACCATAAAAGGCATGAAAATACTCTTCCAAGGTACACTTACCCCTGTGCACATCTATGGAATGTGATTTTGAAATGCCTCAAATTCACACTGTCACAGAATCTGTCACAGTCCCCTGTGACCTTGATCAGGAGCATTTCTTTTAATGCCTGTTATGCTTCCAGATAAGCAGAGCACCACCCATTGACCCACACAGGTCATTATCCTCTTCCTCTTTATCAGGAATCCTTCAGCCAATTAATCACGTGCTGCTCTGCAATCTCAAGGCTCAATTATGCCTGGACAAGTGTTGCTCAGCTGTTCCTCCTGCTACAGATGTGACATATCCTGAGATTAGCTCAGATTCGCGGAAGGTCACCGATTCAATATCAGGTGCTAAGAAAAGCTGGGCTGTCTGGGAGGGAAGTGACACCATCTTAGAGGCATTTTATCACAAAGTAAGTGGAGATGTCTAAAAAATCCTGCTTGCCACCACCACATCACAGCAGGTCCTTTTCGCTCACTGTGGCCTCTCATCCTGAGACAATTTACCATTTTTTTTCTAGATGGAGATGTCAGCAGACTAATACACTGAGAGTAGGGCACTGATGACAGACAGTAGCTAGTCCTCCTTTCGTGTAGTAGATAGCTTAACTTTGAATCCCCACGAGAAACCTGGTTCTTCCTATCTTTTGGAAACCCATTTTATGATCATCAAATACTTTATGTTTTTCTTCTCATTTTCCTATTGTTAGTACTTGCTTGGTATAACCCATCATGGACACGTTGTGTATGCGAAATAGATGGTATATTTGATCTAAAAGTTCTGATTTAGGTTTTGTGGTTTGGTTGTTGTTTTTCCATGGGTATGGGTTGACATGCTTGTTTTCAGAGGCCTGGGTCAAAGTATGTTTTGTGGCTCCCAAAAGTACTACAGGGCACCCACTGAAGCTATGAGCAAGCTGTATCTAGTCTAATCCTTGCTGGTGAGGTAGTTCTTTTGTAATAATTTTCTTTTCAGCTCCACAGAAACACAGGCAAACATTTAATAGAGATGCTTGCAGTTCTTTAAAATTATATAATCCTTCTGGAAAAAATGGCTTTCTGGTTTCCTGTGAAAGTGATGAAGGGACTGGAACATCTCCTGTATGAGGAAAGGCTGAAAGGGGATCTGATCAACACTTAGAAATATCTAAAGAGTGGATGTCGAGAGGAAAGAGCCAGGTACAGAACAAGGGGCAACAGGCACAAACTGGAACACAAAGGCTCTGTCTGAACATGAGGAAAAAATTCTTTACCCTGAGGGTGACCAAACACTGGGACAGGCTGCCCAGAGAGGCTGAGGAGTCTTTCTCTGGAGACATTCAAAACCCACCTGGACGTGACCCTGACCCACCTGCTCTAGGTGGTCCTGCTTTAGAAGGGGTTGGACTAGGTGATCACCAGAGGTCCCTTCAAACCCCTGCAATTCTGTAAGCAGACATTATTAAAAAAAAAAAATCTGAGTTTTTAATCTTTACATTTGGTTCTTAGTCACTTTATTTAAAAAAGCTCTCTTTTTTTTAAAGACAATACAGCAGATGCTGAATATGTAATTGTTTTGCTATAGCAGAATGTTTACTATACAGAGTAATGGCCCTTTATCACTCTCAGACTTGAAATAAATGTTCTTAGAAACGCCTCCAGACGGAAGGCAGTATTGGCTTTGCAGCTGTGGATGGTGCCGCATTGAGTCAGTGAGCAGATAGGATCTGGTTCTGCACCATGGCGCTGGCTGGGGACTCTTTACACGCTGGTGTGAAGCCAGAGATAGGCTGAAGTTAAAAGGGGTTTAGGGCTGTGGCTGAACAACTTGATGTAATTGGGGCCGAAGCAGCTGTACGTGCGCTGCAGGGCTGTGTGTTAGCTCGCGGGGCTGAGGCTGCCTGTTTGAGAGCTGGAAAGCTCCTTGTCATAAAACACCCCGATATTCTGCACCTTGTTTTCTGCAGACAGAGCTACTGACATTACTTCTCTTTGCAGTCTTAAGTAGAGCCATTTGTGTGTTAGGTGTTGCACGGAAGCATACAAGATGATAGCCTTTTCCCTTTCTTTTTATAAGAAGTCACTACTTGCAGACAAGGGAGAAGAGAAATGTGTTGCCCGAGGTTAACACAGCTCAGAAATGGCAGGAGAAGGAGAAAACCCCAAACTATGATGCCTGCCATGGCACTGCTCAACAGGTATCGGGCGATACATACGAAAGCTGTAGCAGCATGCTCACGTACAGACTGATGTGACTGTCCCACATCGTCTTTTACAGGTTTCAGTGAGGTTTAGACAAGATGTAAGCAAGTTCATTCTGAACAGGCTTTACTACTCAGATTCTGACATACCGCAGTAGGGTCAT
The DNA here is from genome assembly GCF_964237585.1 of Gallinula chloropus. Classification (NCBI taxonomy): domain Eukaryota; kingdom Metazoa; phylum Chordata; class Aves; order Gruiformes; family Rallidae; genus Gallinula; species Gallinula chloropus. The sequence goes on along the minus strand of NC_140087.1, from coordinate 81,754,855 downwards.
GTGGATATGCGTTCTGCTGTGCTAAGACACTGAGAAATGACTTCAGAGAGTGCTTTGTAATCCAGGTTTATGGCTACGTGAGTCCGGTGTGATGTATTTGTTGCTGGAAAAGTTATGTTTGCATCTTGTTTTAAAACTTTGCGTTTTTTGAGTATGGAAAATGGAGACAGTGGAAAGATGTGGGTGTAGAAGGGGTGTTTCACTTGAAACTTGTTATATTTTATTTTATTTCTCAAAATGACGAGATAATATTTGGGCACAGCTGCTTGTTCAACAGCAAATACTGCAGATGTATCTATTTTTAGGACACAGTTATTTGAATTACTATTACTATTATTTTGGCTGTCCAGAAATTTGCTGGGAAGCAAGCCAAACTGAGCTCCTAATGAAAATAAATAGTTGCCTAATTGAGACATTTTATCTTGGAAGCCATGTAATTAAAAATATGTTCAAGAGGGAGATGGGACCACAAATGCTGTAGGTGTTTGTTATGAAAATACCTTTTTATAAAAGAAGAAGAAAGTGCTGCAGTCTGGAAAGGTAATAAATGCAGAGTTCCCTGACGGCATTGCCAGGAGGCCTGTGACCGAGGCGTAACATGTAGGGGTGATGGGCTGGAGGCTGAGGAGCTGGATCGGGACTGTGACTTCCATCTCTCCTCCATTGCATCGTGTTGTGTGCGCTCACGTTGTGTCCTGCGCGTTCGGTGCGGGATATGTTCTCCACAAAGGCTGATCCTGTGTTTTACTGACTAGTCTGTGAGCTGGATGTCACCTTCTGCCGTGCCTTCACAACCCAACAGCCAGGAGTAGTTACACCCTTAACCTTTTAAAAGTAATTAAATGGGAACTTCAAACATACCTCCAAAAAAGCAAATAGAGGTGGTCCCATCTTGAAGACAAAAAAAGAGGATTAGAACTGGGCGGGGGGGGGGGGGGGGGGGGGGGCGGAACTGAAGTTATTTTGGCTTTTTATAATTAATATTCCAATTTCCTGACACTTGTCACTTCATCTCTCATGGGGTTGGTGCTGAACTCTGCCACTCTTTTTGCCAGGCTTTCTGCTTCTGATGCTGAGCCACGGGAATGGAAAAGAAGCTTGAAAAAACAGCATAGGAATTTGCCAGGGATGTGGGTCAGAGCAGACTGTGCAATTCAGTTGGGGGCGGCTTATTTGCCATGTCATCCCATTAGGAACCAGGTGAGCTATTTTTCTATCAAATCAAATATTTTTTTTGTTTTGCTGCTGTCCATTAACAACTATGAGTTCATTGGGTAATGTCAAGAGAGCCCAGCTGAGGGATTCATGAGCAGTGTGCATCTGGTGCAGTGATCAGCTAGTACTGACAGAGGTACTGGATATTAATGCGATAATGCTGGGCTTCTTGGTGGAAAGGACACCTATCCATAAGCATAAAGTTAATAAAAAGTTAAGCCAGGATTTTACTGCTCTTCATTTTTCTAGCAGTATCTTGAAGTTAATTGAGAGGGATCTTCTACTATCACTGAAAAGCACAGGAAATTTTCATCTCTGCATTCAGAGCTGGATTAAGATTTACCACGTTCCTCCCAACGTTGCAGTATTTAGAAACAATTCTTAAAGTTGAAAATAAAAAAGCTCTTTGGCTTCAAACCTTTCAAGTCTTTGGCTAGGAATTTGAATATTGGGCATATAATATGAAAGGGATGATGTAGTGCTGTTTCCCTGGTGCTGGATCTCCAGTGCTGTATCTATGCTGGGGCCTTGGCAAAATGAAGAAATGCTGAATAAAGTTTGTTTCCTCTGTAATCAGATTGGATCAGCCCTGTCTGAAGGCATGTCCTTTTATTTTTATAAAAGACATAACCACGTGTTCTGAAAGGACCAATTGGAAAAAGTTAAATCTTTTTCTTGTTTTCAATTTATTCCACTAGTTTTAAAATACGGCTTTGCTTACGGTCTTGAGCATCATGGTTCATTACTAAAACCAGGTAATTTGCTTTACTATGTCTCAAATTGAAAGCTAAACATCACCAGCCACGTTTTACAGGGAGGGATATGAAGGTATATCGAGTCAGTTGTCTGCAATCACCCTGTAGCTCTGCAGAAGACTCAGAAGTAAAACCCATGTTTCTCTGCTTGAAACAAGAAGTATCACCTCTTTTTTGGTAACTTAAAATATATAATATATTGTTAGTGATTGTCTGTCTGAACAGGTTATTAACAACTGTGTCATTGGCCAGGGAAAATATTTGTGTTCAGGCTCCCGTTATCTAAGAGCTGTGACTGGATGTGATTTAGCATCACATTTGCTGAGGTAGGAAAAGACAGACAAGCACTGGGACATCTGGTAGGTAATAGTAAACTGCAATCAGGTGGAAATATTTAAGCTGAACATAAAACCCAAAACAAGAGCCTGACCGTGTAACGAGTCATGGTGGTAAAACACTACGCTGAGATGGGACAGGGCTGTGAACAGGGAGCGCTATGGCCGGTTAAAGTCGCTATGAATGTGTCTGTTGATTCAAGGAATATTGAATCCTATCAGTGATCACATAAGTATACTGTCTTCTCCCAGGAAATCTTGTCCCTAGGTCCTGCCCTTTTTCTCCCCCTAAGAAATTAAGGACTCTGTTGGTGGTGATTGTACTTTACCTTTCCCAAGTTCCTTGGTTCCGGTTGGACGTGGTCAAGATTTCATGAGATTTTTAGATTAAGGTCCTGTGAGCAGATGCCAGCATGCATGTGAGTGCTGCTGTATGCTTTTCTCCTTCTCTCATTTATTACCTTGCAGCATCTGAATACAGAGGAAATTAGAGATTCAGATTTGTATTTCTCAAAGAAAGAAAAAGAAAAAAAAAAAGGAGAGAAAGAAAAAAGCAAAAGAAAGGGGGAAGGATCCCACCAAAATTGCTTTGTGATTCTCCAAGGGGTCGTGACCCCATCCCGCTGAGACTGCTGTTCCAAAGTAGTAACTCGGTAGCTAGAGTTTTTTAAAGTGGTTGTTGATTGGCTTAGCTGTAAGAAAATCACATTTCCCTGAAACTCTTAGGGATACTTTAAATGGGTGGATTATCCAGCTGCCTGATTAGAAGTTTGGGTTATGTAAACACGGTGTGTTTAGATTTAGGCTTTTCAGTTGAAGTCCAGGCAGCTGTTTGCACTTAACTCCATCAAGGAGCCCAGTTAATCAAAGAGCAGGAAGGATTTTTTACCTCCTTAAACCTGTGTCATTATTTCTGCTGTCCAAACTCTTTGGAGTTAGGCTTGCTGCAATGTAAAACAAGGTATTTTGGATGTTCTGCTGAGGAAACAGGAAAAACTGGCCGGGGTTTTGGCTAGGGAGATGTTGTGCCTTGTGGATTTTTCCTGCTTAGCTCTGACGTAACCATTTTGCCAGTCAAAACTGCGTCAAGCCTCTAATTGCAACCAGTTTGGGCCTTTAAAGCTATGGATCACAGTAGTGATCTGTATTGTTATCCAATCTGGTTTAATGGCTTCTCCACATATTTATGATTTGAGGGGTCAGCTTGCTTTCATAACCTCTGTGGGTGAATAGCCTCTGAAATCGAGTCCCTGAATCAAGAGATCTGCCCAGGACCAGGGGCATGAGACATCTTTCCACACTTGGATCTTTATGTCCATGTTCTGTAGTTGATGTAGAAAAACAGTAGATCACTTTAAATGGCCTTGGTGTCTTTACGCCATGAATATCCGAGGTTCTGTTTCATCTTGTGTTTGGTGTTTTATTTGGGAACAGCTCCAGTAAGTCCCGTGGGGGAACTGATGTGCTGTGAGTTGTTTGCATGTGGCCACAGTGTCCTCAGGTGCACGCTCAGAGAAACATTGATGGCAGAGTAGATGGGAGAAGGAAAGGATGCTCTGGGGAGTGGGGACCTCTTGACCAGGCTCCAATGGAATGGAGTGGACTGGGGAGGGTCCTCAGAGTCAGCAGGGCTCCATTTCCTGCAGCTCAGAAGGCTGTTGAAGCCAAGGAAGAAGAGAGAGATGGGGAGCTATGGTTACAACTCTTGTGTCTTGTCTTCTACTTGCCTTGAGTTTTCACTATGAAAAGAATTAGTTGCTGCTGAAGTAAAACTTGACTTTTTGAGTCCAACCTGGGGAGCTGCTTAGAAGAGAAGGTCGAGGCAGATCCACCCCAAGCTCTGTCTTGCTCATGTTGCTCTCCTACGCACTTAGTATTTCCAACAATTGAGGCCTATGGACCCTGTTTGCACCGGATTTATTTTAGGGAATTCTTGACAGTGTGAATAGATAGCACAGCAGAGTAACTAGCTTAGCACTTCAGGGTCCAAGCAAATGAAAGGCTTTGTGTAGCAAAGACAGGGAGTCTTTCTTCTCTGAGGAAAGGAAAACAATAAAAGGGAAAGGAAAGAAAAAGAAATTTCTGAAGAGTTTGTTTTATTTTTGTGCTTTATCCCCTACCAATTTGGAAATCCCATCAGAACACCACCCCAAACAATACTTTCTGTGAAACATCTTCTCTCGGTGGTTGTAATTCTAACTTTTCTTTTTAGTTACCAATAGTCACCAATATTAATTGTTGATTTCTATTGCTGGCAGTTTTCCTTGGGTATTTTAAACCTAGAGATATCCAGAGGCAAACATTGAGCACTTTAATGTGCATCTTTGACAGCACGTGTACTTCTGGTTAGCTAATAATAGTATATGCTTACTTGATACCGAGCAGATATGTGTCCTTCTATTTACACTTACAATTGTACCGTGTGCTTCCTAGGTGATATGTAATACAGTACAGATTTGCGAAGAAGTAAACAACATTTAGCTCTGATAAGCAAAACATTCAAATATTTTAATTTTTCCTAAAGTAACCTTCTCCAGATCTTTGGAACTGCCAGTTGTTGTATAGTTCTAAATGTGACAGTGTCACCGGTGAAGTCTCACAATGCTGTTACCGGTCAAGTGATCCTGCTGCTTGCATTGAGCTGTCCTGAAGCCATCGAGGGCCCAGCTGTGATCTTTTATGGCCAGAGAAGAAACACCCAGAGAACTCTGGTTTAATAGGGCAGGCATTTCCCTATCAGTTTACTGGATAATAAATCCAAGACTCATAATTCCAGCCTGAATTACTAATCAGTGTCATACTGTAATTACAGAAAATATTTTGGAGAATGTTATTGCTAAATATCGATTTGCTTTTAATCTATAAAACAGACCTTAATTTATATTTTATAATGTACATGGTTTTCCCTGTAATTAGATCTAATACTTACAATGCTGTTAACTAAGAAAACGTGTGTCAAATTATCCTGAGGAAACTCTAATTGATACGGGGATCACTCTGTCCTGTGCACTGTGTGGCGCCTGGGGACAGATCTATTCCTGTAAGAGTTAGAATAAAGCCCATACAAATAATAAGCATATGGAGATACCATGCCATGGTCAGCAAAGGACTCTGGTGAGAAATCTAGTGAGAAAATGTCTCTGCTGAATGTTCAATAGTGTCATCTAATACTGAGGTGTTGATCAATATTTGCAGACAATTTAAATCGATCAGATGGTCCTGACAGGAAGGTCAGGATCTTTTCATGTTTTCCTTCCTTTTGGTCTTGCTCTGCAGCTATGCTTTACCTGTGCCCATCTCCAAGGTGGCAGTGGGCTGTCAGGTTGTGGGCATATAGACTGAAATGACAGTGAGTTTTTGTTGTTGTTTTTCATGTCATTTATTTTTGGAGCACCAGACACCTGGGTGGAATATAATATTGTCATGACCTTTCACGTTTTCATGTGTATTTATACCTGGGCTTCTCTGCTTGCCTCTCATGCTTTGCAAGCCTCACCTGTGTAAAGGAGCAGGCAGTGTTTCTGATACCTCCTCCCAGGCCATCCTGTGCTGTTTACCATTACCAGATGTGGAGGGCTCTGGTGTCCCTTCTGTAAAGAATAAGGGAGCACTTGGGGATGCTAGAATAACATTATAAGGTACTGCCTGGTGGTACCTGTGATTAACCCACCAGGCCACTTTATGTCACTATTGCTCCTTGTTCAAATGTGGCTGAAGCAGCATTTATTGAGCAGCAGGTCAGGATGCAGTTTCCAGTTTGTTATAGACTCCAGAAGTTCAATCTTCTGGAAGTAGGATCTTAGAATTGGTGTTGGACGTCTCCTTTTGGTGGGAACATCCCTCTCAGTTGCATACCAGCCAAGTGAATCTGGTTTCCAAATGTAAGAGGTGCTTGGTCACTTTTAGATTGTGCTCCTTTGTGACTTCTGCTGGAAGGAGATAGGCTAAGGCATGATCTCAACATTCATGCTTTTCCCTCTGACTTTTGGGACAGCTGGTTTAGCAGCCACCCAGTCGGGAATGGTAGCAAGCCAGTCCTCCCTCTCTGCAGTAAGGCTGTGGCCAACAAGTAAATGTCATGATTGCCAAGATAAGGGTAATAAAAGCTCACGCTTGAGGGCATGAGACAATCATTGCAGAAGTCAAGCTGGAATTCCTCCCCAAACATGCTACAGCATTACACAGTTACCTCAGCCAACAGTTCTCAGGAGTTTTTTATAGCATAGCTTCTCTTTACAAGGAAGGTCCCCCCACTTCTGCATGCTGAATCTTCGTTGTAGCTGTTCTAGTGCTTACTTGTGTGAAAAAATAAAGTTGGAGAAGTTGGATGGTAGGCAGAACCTCACCCTGATGCCAGTTGCGCTGTCATTGCTTGTAGGTATCTATTTACCATTGGCGTACGTGCTGGGTTGTTCTCCTTCCCTGTGGAGATGTGTCTACATTGAAGTAGCTTCTGGAAAACTCCTACTGTTGTGATGCAGCTGCAAGACTGGAAGTGTGAGTTTAAGCCAGTGGTGGGTGTCTTCACCTCTGTATTTTCTAGACTCTGCTTTACATCCAGGCTCAGTGGAAAAGAAATGTGTGCCAGAGAGAAAGTCCAGAGCTGATAAAAATGGGCATCATTCCATTGACCTCAACGGAATGGCACAGACCTGTGCCAGCTCAGGATTCTCTGTGGTGGAGAGGGAAACTGGAGAAAAGCAAATGTGAGGTGTATTCATTTGCTTGATTCAGCTTGTGAAGCAAATGGGATTTTTTTCTTGAGCAACTTGAGTGCAGAAAAGGACTCGTGTGTCCACAGCCTCAGGTGAGGAGTGTGGTCTCCCTGCCCCAGGAGAGGCCCGTGGCAGCCCGACTTCCTTTCAGACAGTGCTTTAGTGGTTGGTACTCAGTTTTGCTAATCCTGTGGTATCAAAGCAGGATCTTCTCATTAGTGCAACCTATGTGGGAACCAGTGCATGAGAGAATCCTGTAGGTGTCCGTGATGTGAAGACACATCTGCTGGAGCCTTCTCCCTGCATGTGGATCTTGCAGGGAGCTTCGTGAGTCTTATCCCCTGTTTACTGTGAGCCAGCATGTGCACTATTAAGACACAAGACACTTTGAGTTCTGGTGAATGTTGTGTTCACACAGGGAATCAGATTCATCACAGAGTTACTTAGCAGCAGTGAAAGAGAATCTCTAATTGTGATTCAGTGGGGAAAGATACAGTGGTCGGTATCCCACGTAGGTCTTCTATTTACGTGGCTCAGTGTCCTGAGCTCTCATATGAAATATCTACACATATTGGGGACTTTCCAGCACTCTTTGATTCATAATCCTAAGAGCACAGCTCATGTGAACTTTGGATTTTTCCCCTTCTGAAGGGAGAGGTGTTGTCATGCCTCATCCGCAGACAGATTGGGATGGCAATGGTGTTTGCTCGAGTCAAGTGGAGGCTCTCAGCCCTGCATAGTTGACCTTTCACTCTTAAATTTTACTGTATTGTAGCTGTCACATCCATTGGCTATGCTCAATTTTCAGGCAGAGTACTTGTGTAATTGGTAAAATTGGTTAGAATAATTAGACTAAAATAATTAGCATTATGCAAAGACACCATTTTGCCCTCTGAATAGTTTGGATATCTTATCTGAACCAGACCTCTTGCAGTGTTACACCCTTGGAATGAAGAGGGGGATGGCTGTGGGCACCAAGGTTCTGCATCATTCTGGGAAACACAGCAGAGCCTGGTCCAGGGGAGAAAGGGGACACAAGGCAGCTAAAGCAGAACTTCTCTTCAGCCAACCTTTTCAAGCAGAAAGAACTGAAATACTGGCCAGAATGGGCCCATCAAAACTGAAAGCCAGTTCGACAGCCAACTGCTTTATTTATAAGCTCCACCTGCTAAATATGAGGTGTCATCTTTGCTTCGGAGTGATGTTTGGAGATAGCTGGAAAGATTATAATCAAGTGTGATTTTTGCTTTTTTTAACATTGCAAATATTTAATCATTATATTCTCCAGCTTTGAAACACAGGCAGGGTTATATATTATATGATATATATATATATATATAAATTAATATGTATATATATTTACACGTGTATCTCAAGAGCTCTTGATGAGGCAACTGACAGGAAAAAAACCCAGAGCATTCTTACCCTCATTTGCAGATAACCTCTCCCATTTTAAACAAAATAAAAACTTTCTAATGAATCCAGTTCTTCCTAATCTCCAGGGGGGAAAAAAAAGCTTGCCAGCTTTTTTTCCCCTCCCTTCTACAGTGTTTATTTGTTCCTTGTGATCTTAAATCTTACTGGTAGGTCACACTCCAGCCTTGGTTCAGATGGAGGGGTTTTACCTCTTGGATGACTTAAGGCACAACTTTCAGTCCCTGGGAATCTAGGAAGAGTTTAAAGTGACCAAAATTATATATACCTGCATGATGCTTTGCCCTCACAAGCAGTTAGAGCACAAAGTCACAGTGGCATGAGTCTTATTTGCCACTCAGAGTGGCCAATGCTGCAGAAAATACACCGATTTCCTGGTTACTTTATTGAAGGTCAGTAAAGTAGCCTCTGTTTCCTTTATTTGTGTAGCTGGTCTTTTTTTTAGTTTGCCAGGTTGTGAACTCCCTCTCAAGCTATTCCAAAATCAAGCTCCAGCAGCAGAGCAGACTGGGACACTTAGAGTGGAGCTGCGGAGTCCCCGCTGCTCCTGCTTATAAATAGCAACTTCTGTGCAGCCTCCAGTAGGAGCTGGAATGGAATGGGCCACCTTGCAAAAGGACTTTGGCCAGACAAGTGTGGCCCAGCATATTCTTACAGGCATCACCTGTTTGAGTTAAATGGCATTCCTCTTATATTTCAAACCCTGGAAGTAAAGGATGGGGGTGCTACAACTTGCAAAACTCCTGGAGCCTCCCATAGCTAAGGTGAACAGATATTTTTATTATCCAGTTGTTAAACCTGCCTGGTCCTTCCAGTCCATCCTCTTTAGCTATAGAAAAAAGAAACATAGCTCTTTGTTTAGCTGTTATTTTTCAGTAAATTCACTAACACCAATGAAGCCAAAAAAAGCTCCTTCTTGGAGTCACTGATTCAGTGTTAAGTGTCCATCGCATTCTGCCAAGGAACACAGTGCCATATATTTACTCTAGGGAAACCTACTAATAGTAAATAATTCCATACCATCATTTTCCCCTTGGCAAAACTAAGAAGATAACCAGCTGTTACCAGAGGAGGTGTGGGGAGGGAAGTAGCCTGGGGTGCTCTGAATATAAAGATATGTGTGTTAGTGCAAGGGCAGCTCTCTGCACTGCTTGCTACCTTGCTTTTTCCATGCCAGATCCTGTCCCAAACCCATTCCAATTATTACAGCCAGTTCCTGACCTTTCACTCCTACAATCACTGTTCATTTTTGTATGAAACTTGGCCTCCTTTCTTGTCCAAAAACTTTAAGCAAATACTGTTGTTGTTATCATTACCTCTGCAGTATTGGCTTCTAGGAACCAAGAGAAATCTCACATCACTGCTGTGTACAATTACATCATCCCAACATCACAGCTGCCAACTCTCACTATTTGCTGGAGAGTCATTATTTTTGCTTTAAGGAGATGGAGTGACCTCATGAGCTTCTGAAGAAAACCCCACAGCTGACTGCTTGCCATACTGACGTAATAAATCATATGGGACTTGGGCTGATTAATACTTCAATACAGAAGCACCTGTGCTTGTGGTAAAAGATGAGGTCCTCTCCACTACACCTGAGCTCTTTTGTGTCCTTTTAGGAGTGGTAGGCTGAGAATGGAAAAGAATTACTGTTGTTCATAGCTAATCTGTAATGTGTTGGGGTTTAAGGAAAAAAATATAATCTGGCATCAGTTCAAGCTTTGTTTTAAAGCTGAAATAAATCTAAGTGTAATTGAAAACAAGAGCAGGCATAGAGACTGTGAATCTGATTCTTATTTACACTGTGCACTGTTTGCATCTCTCTGGCAATGCGAAAGGTTTGGGGCATGGCTCAGTTACCTTTATACTCTCCTGAAGGGCCTGCTTATTGTGCAGGAGCTCAGGAATATTTGTACGAGCACTTTTGGAGCAGTGGAAGGTCAGCACTCTATGACTCTAGGTCACTGTGCTTTCACTTATATGAGGTATCCAGTTGAACAGCTGATGGGAAACATAGAGACTGAACAATGGGTGGGTCAGAGTTTTAATTATGAAATGTGAAGTACCTCATCTGTAGGTCATTTGCATGTATCAGGTAGACTTTGTTTATTGGCTGGAAGCAATGTGGCCTTTGAAGTTTAGGTAAAAGCAAATGGTCATCCCAGCTGGCAGCATTTGACAGATCCGCCCTTGTTTGACACTGTAGCTCACAACCTAAGGATGCCCCAGGATAACAGACTATCCTCAAGGCTTTATGGGAGAAGACCTGCATGCCGAGGTAGTCGCTGTCCTGGGTGGGACAGCGCTTCCACTGCTGTTGCCGTTTCTGTGTTTATTCTGAGAAGGAGCAGACATGATCTGACTCCTGGATGACTGAATGCTGCCTGTTGGATGCTCTATATTGGCTTACCCTTTGCTACAGGAGTGGTAGACAGTGGAGAGGGAAAATGAGAAAGTGAAGCAGTGGTCTGGGCGAGAAACATAGTCATCATGAAGCTAGCAGGAAAAATAAGGGCTTGATTATATAGCCCCAAAAGGGCCCTGCCAAACTGCAGTGCAATGGGAAGAACCTGAGCTGGTGGTGGTCATTTCTTAGGGTGTTGTCATCCTGTGTAAAGGAGATACTTTCTGCACTGGGCTGAGCACAGGGAGTTTTCTTCTCCTGGCAGTGCCAGTCCTGCTCTGCAACCGGGCACTGTGATTCTGCTGTTGCAGGTTCAAGTGCGTCCAACTGAGTAAGACCCAACCAGTTCTTTAGCATGCAAATTATAATAGAATAAACCAGAGATGCATCTGCCACTTGTTTCATATTTCATGTTTTGCCAGTTGTCATGGTCTTTCTTCACACATGAACTCCAGGAGTTACAGGAGAACGTAACTTCCTAATTTTAAATTATTGTGGAGGAAACCTGGAAAACACAAGACTTTTTAAAGTTCACTTAGAAGGAAATAAGATGTTGACTTTGTATCTTTTTAAAAAGTCCTGAGGACTACCTGGGGAATGTGGGAGAGGGGAAAAAAAGATGGAGATATGCAGATTATTGCCAACACAAAGCACTTGATACCATTATACAACATCTAACACAGCAGAGCCTTGCTCAAGTGTGTTTTCAGGGAACTGCTGCGCCAATGTTTGAGTCCATCCACACTGTACAGAGGAGGTCAAATGCAGGAACAAGTTCATACCTTCTGACCAAGCCAAGAATGTTTTCAAGTTCTCCCCCTCCCAAAAAGAACCAAACCACTAGCAAATCACAGTTTCAAAAATGTTATATTAAAGCAACGTTTTTATGAATCAACATTAAAAACAGACCTCAAGAGTTGGACCTAAAATAGAAAATAAATCCTGCTGCCCTGAATTTCCTGTCACTCTTGGATGTTGTATTAAATTTTGATATGAAATGTATTTTCCTGAATTGGAATTTGTCCTTAAATTACTTCTGAACAATGAACTCTTTCAAGAAAAATAACTGCTTGCTTATCACAAGAATTAATGCTGTGGTTTTTGTAAGTGAGTTTCCATAGCTTATCAAATCCTTTCGTTCCTCTTAGTTGGAGAGGAACTGAAAAATGTCTATCAGCTAATTCTCTTCAATTTCATGATTTTAAATCAGGTAATATTCCACATTTTAACCTTGCTAAAAGTGGCTACAGGCCACTATTCATTCTTGTTCTCCCTTGTAGTGTCTTTAGACCAGAAAAGCTCTTTTTTATCACTCATTTTGCAGCTGCTTTGACTAAGGAACCATGTTAACACCAGTGAAAGTACATATGTCCCGTTGCAACTGATACTGCTCTGCAGGATCCCAGCGTGGTCATCGCGTGATTGTGTTTGCCACTGAAGTACTGCCACCTGTGGGTCAATCCCAGTTGTGGTTCTTCATGGCAGGGTGAGGGGAAAGGGAAGAGTTTATATTGCTGCTTTGCTTGTGAATTTATAACCCAAATGTCTGGTTTGTACTGTTTCAAAGCTCATTCGTGCTTATTTAGGAATGTCACAATTAGTTCTAGGTGTGGCAGTGGCATTCCAACCTTTTGACCTTCAGATTGGTGCTGCATTAGTGTTAATAAGCTTAGTTTGAGCTATAGGTAATAAAAAGGTAATATAGCAAACTCTACAGTGGAAAGTTGCCACCAGTATCCTTAACTTCTGACATGCCTTGAAGGTCTGTGCTTGAGGGGCGTTTCATACTGAAAGGGTATGTTGGAGGTGTTCCCAGTAGCGTCTTCAGAGGACAAAGCTTCAATCTGGGATTTTGGAGCACGAGCATTAGCTAATTTCTGCAACGGTGGCAGTGTAAGAAGAAGATAAATGGTTCCATCCAAACCAAATGGGACTCAATGGGACTTTTAATCCTTTCTTCGGTGAACTTTGGAAGTCCTCCAAAGCACTGACTCCCAAACAACACTAAATTTTGTAAGTTAAAATCGGTTCCAGAGCTTAATCACATAGACCATTTGATCTCACAAGTCTGGGAATACAGTATAAGACATAGATCTGCTCTGCTTGGCACTCAGGGCACTGCAGATGTATCCCAGTGCATGGTCCGTGTTTGCTCCTGAATGATGTGTGAGTTGATTTCAAAAGCTCTTCCTATTTGGATTCAGTGGGTAGGATGAGCAATGGATGAAACGGATAGACCTTTGATAGATGGGTGACATCAGTGGATATAACTCAAGGAACAGCAGTAGTCGTGCTGAGTCTTGGTTTTAAAGGTATGTAGGTTAATTTTTGCAGTCACAGGTTGTTGGTGACTGTCAGAATGGTTGAAAATCTGATACAGCATTGCTCATCAAGCGATGAGGAATCACTTAATTTGGAAGGCTGTTTGCATTTAAAACCCAGCACATCATTGGGAGTGTCAGCAACTTAAAAATTCATAATGGGAAGATTAGGTGAACTGCACAGTTGTCAGTTCAGATAATCATTTAAGTGCAATTTGATTGACTTCAGGAACTGCAAGCATATACACAAAGTCAGGTGTTTTCCAGAAATGTAGTTGTTTCTTGCACTGGGGCTAACAGCTTTAACTCAACAGCAACAGCATCGTCATATATTGTCCATTATTTCGGGGACACCGAGAAATACAGGTACATGATCAGAATTAATATCTGTAGTTCTTAGTGCTTCCATTCATGCAAAAACCATCCTGTAGTGTTGAAGTATGTGCCCAAAGACATTGTCATCTGTGAAGCTGAAAGCAGATATCCTCAACAAGTATTTAAAAAGAAAAATTGGACTTCCTAATTTATATAAAAGGGAAACACATTAAAAGGGTACAGATGATAATGCTCAGATGATTTTTCACACAGTAGACAACTTGCATAATCCCATTATGAACATTTCACAGCCCATCTGGCAGACAATAAACATTGTGACTTTATGGGCTTGAAATGCTGGGTATTGTGCTGCCAAAAAGCAAAGTTCTGTGCATATGGGTGAAAAAGCAGTCATGGCACATGACTATCCATTGTGTCTTTGTGCTTTCTGCACGACAACATGTACTTCTTAACTACCAGGCAGACCTGTGTGAGTATTGGGCATTGAGTACCTGCTGCCACCAAAGCGGTGTGGATCTTGTCATACTGAACCACTGCAGAGGCTGCACTTGCTGTGTGTTTCCATCAGGGTACTGAACTTGCTCACAGTAGAGTTGAATGAGTTCTCCTAAAGAGATTTTACTTGGAAGAACCAATCAGCCTGGGGAAATGCAGAAGCTGGAGTGCCAGCTGTTACATCAACTTGACCTTGTATCAAGGTGGTTTGTGTTTGTGTTTCTGTGGTGAAGAAGGAAATTCAGAAGATGACTCCTTAAGTTTTGGAATGTTTTAATGTCCTTAAAACCACATGTGCAGTGTTGCTACCAAATCTCAATTAAACCATTGGAAGTCTTGTATCTCAAATTACCCAACACTGCTCCTTTCCGAAGCACTCAGAGTCCTAGTCCCTGTAAGTAAATCTTTCTTCTGCTGTCTTTATTAATGATCACTTGATTTTTTTGCCCAAACTGCTCACTGATCTTCACTATTACCCTATGTATACTTATATGCATTAAATGTTTTTCTTTCTTTGCAAGAGAAAAGACTAGTCCTTGCTCTTTGGCATGGTACTGTGTAATCTCCCAGGAAGTCAATGGAAAAATGACAGTCTTGGATATGTGTCTGTGAGCATCCTGACAGATCACACTTCAGTGAAAGATGGTTGCAGATTTATTATCCTTTATCAGGTTGCCATCACCAAAGAGAAATCTGCTGCCACAAGGCCAATGGGGATGATGCCTGGTCAGTAAGATTGATATGAGCTTTGGCTTGAACTGCTTGTGACAGTTAGTGTCCCCCACTCCCACTCTTCCCTGCATGGAAGTGCCTTCTGGGTACTCTATAGTGCTAAGGGCTGCAACCTCCTGGAAGTTCACATCAGTTGAGGATGTGATGTACAGTGAGTAACTGTCCTCACCTGCAACTGGCTTCCATCCAGATCATGTTAGAGGCAGGCTAACAGTGCTAGGAACGGAAGGTGTGGTCCTCTTTGGGGTTCATTATAGGACGGGCTGTGTCACACAGCCAGTACCTATACATGTGAGTATCAAGCTTCATTTCAGATATTTCTGGCCTCCTATTACTCAGGCCACCAGGTGTCTAGTTTTGACTCTAGTGTGAGCAACGAGGCAGTATCTGCAAATATGTTATGTCCACACCTCGAAGAGTTAGAAAACCCCGGGCTTAGCTGAAGAGTTCATGAAAGTACCAGGCAAACTGAGTGTTGTCATGTTGATGGGATTTTTTTTTTCTCCATGTCTTGACTCATTCAACTCCTGGGGGTGTGTGTCAACCGACTGAACAGGCAGTGCCAAAAAGAAACACATTTCTACACGCAGCTGCCTTTATGTTATGATTAGCGTTGCCTGTAGCATGGCATCATTGCAGGAAGATCATATTACTTGGTTATACCAATTCCATGCTTGTGCTCACAGTGAAAAAAGTAAATTTGAAGTGGACTAAACACCCTTGTCTTTTCCTCCCACCTGATTTCATTCTCTTTAAATATTTATGAGTGCTGCAGCCCCATAATAGCTGAGCTTTCATGATTTCGACACAGTAGGATTCCTTTGAGGCAGCGAATTACCAATTGATTTGGCAACTGGGGAACTAAGGCAGAACAAGGTTCTCCATGACCTGTGCAGGATTACACAGGTACCCTGAGACACAATCAAAACCCACATTTGCATCTCCTGAGTCTTATTTCACTCATTGACTTGGATCTCCTGAGATGCCCTTCCTTTTCTACCCATCTGGGCAGCACTAGAAGGGTTTCCTGTAGCAAACAAAAGCTAATGAATCTAGGTACCTAGCTAATGAACCTCAATAAGTGCATGTGTGTATGTATTTGCTTGAGGTGAGAGAAGAGTTTTCCAGGAGGCTGAAACTGGCATGCTGATGAAAACAAGCAGAGATTATTTTATAACTAGGAAACTATTTAAATCTTCACTTTAGTGGAGGAGTTTCAAAGGATTTTCATGAAAGACTAGGAAGCACGATTTCCTGCTTCTGTAATTTTCTTGTGCTTTATAGTTCATTAGACGTTGAAGAGAGATCTGAGAAGCTTGTTGGAGCTTCCTTCCTGTGGAGATCCACGGTTGATTGTTTGCTTGTAGGACGTCCATTTGCAGCTGCATTCCCAGTAATGATGCCGCTGGAAAACTGATATGCTTCTGTCAGATTGAACTTTCTCAAATCCATCAAGTGCCACTTTGCAAGCTCTGAAATGTTCCAACTCTCTTTTATCATGGCACCTTTGATCCATACCTTGTGCCTTTGCCACACAGTCAGGTTGGGCTTTTGGTGGGTTTTTGTACTTTATCTTCTCTTCTTCCAATGCAAAACCCTGCGGTGAGCTTCACGCTTCTATCAGCCAGAAGAGGAAGAGTTAGAATATGAGCTTTAATTTTATTTGGAGCAGTCACACTTAAAGTGGGAGGGAGGTAAGTCATCCCAGCTTGGTTTGTCCTTCCATGCCTTTTTACAGTTCCCAACCTGCATCTAAAAGGGGAGACCAATTCCCTTCTAACTCCCTGGGTGAAAGCGGCGGGGTGCAGTAGAGACGCGTGGGTGCTCTCCCTGAAGGCTCAGCAACTGTTGGGGGATGTAGGATCATTAGGATACACTTGCTTTGTAGTGTGTCTGCTCCGCTCACCAGAGGTGTAGCAGCGATGACCTAAGCTCCCATCCTCACCAGAAGCGTAAGTATACGCTCCTGGAAATACAAAGCCAGCTTGTATTTGAGAGGTAAATCCATCTTGTTTCAGCAAGTCAATAGGTGGGAACATACTTCCATAGGTACTTAAATGAAAAATAGAGGAACTTTTACTGTTCAAGATTGGTGGGTAGATGTCTTTGATCGCAACCCTGAGCATTAAAAGCTGTAAGCAGCTACCAGCCAGTGTCCCATATTAACCACTGGGCAGCTGACGGTGTCCCTCAGATGCCATTGCTTCCAAAGGACATCAGTTCTGCCTCTAGACTGTTGAAACATACCTCCCTTTTCTTCAGCATTTAAATTGTAGAATTATATGCAAAGTACCATCTTCTCTAGTTTGAGGTAAGTCCATTTTTCTTTGTGTCAAGAGACAGAAGATGAGAAAGGCAAATGCTTCCTCCCAGGAGCCCAGGGGCAAATATCTCCCCATTTGCTTTGGAGCGAGTTTCAGGTACAGAAAGCAGCTGAATGCACAGCTTAACTCAGGAAAGGAAGCAGCCTTTAAAGAAGCATGAAGAGAAGCGGCCCTAAAAGACATTATGTATTCTTGTGACTGGAGAAGAGCAAACGAACTTTCTAGATTGATCTTCTAAGTCAAATCACTAAAGAAATGGAGTGGCTGTCATGGACATTTTTCTTTGAATCTAGGCCACAGGAACAAGGGCAACTTTATCATGCAAGAGAGTCCTGGCTTTGCAAATCGCTTATGCAGAATCTGTCCTTTTGCTTTGCATCTTCTAAAGGCTGAAACATAAGGTTGATTCCAAGTAGAAGGGGGAGTCCCGTAGGAGCTGCTCATCGGCTGGATGTCCTTGCTCTGCCAGTAGTCATTAATCTTACTTTGGATTTTCTCCTGCAATGTTCCCTGAGTGTCATCATGGTTTGCAACAGAAAGAAAAACCTTATGACCTAGAGCAGTGGCTTTCAACCTGCCTGGGGAAGAGGCTATTTGAGGCCTCTTCGGATTTACAAACCTCCCTCGCAGGAGAAAAATCTTTGTTTTCAACTTGCTACAGCCAGATGCTCCTGAGTCACTGTCTCTTGCTGCATCTACCATTCCTTGTGCATGTAGACTGTAAGCTCTTCAGGGCAGGGACTGCCTTCTGCTGCAGGCTTGTACAGTGATCTGGTCTTGCCTGGTACCCATAGGGCCTCCCAGAGTACAGATCAGTTTTAGATGTACCTGATGGAAGTGATTCTTGACGAGGACGCTCAAGCCACCAGAAGAATTCATCTGGCTCTTTCATGTACATGTGCCTTCTCAAGCGCTAACAGCAATTAAGCAATTGAAACTGCAGATGCTTCTAAAGACTTTGATTACCCACAGGAAGCACATCTTTTGAATAAATCAGTGTGGTAATTTCTTTTCAGACTATAAAGGATATTGAAGTCAGGAACAAACTTGCAGTTGGTGGGAATATTCTGTGAATGGGTAAGTGGTGTTGTTTTTGGCAGTAGTTAATTGTAGACATCTTAGGATGGTAACTGCAGGATCACTGATAATGCTCAGGCAACATTCCTGCTTATTACTAGCAGGGATTTGGATCACTGCTTTCTTCTCAGAAGGTGGTTATTCCAAGCTACAGAAGCTTTTGAAACATGTCACTTCAGCATGCTTGTGTTTATCTTAGGAATTAATATGTTTGATCATTCTACTTAAAATGGTAGCAAGTTGTTCAGCAACATAGGGCTTAAAGGTTGAGTGTGCTGCAAGTACTACCTTTTTAATAAAGTCTTTGAGGTGTAGCTGCAGCTGCTAGGAAAATGGGAAAGTACAGGAGGGAGATGACTAAGTCAGTAGATAAAATGGCCATAGACTTCAGTTGGAAATAGTGCAGTTGGCAGGTACGTGTTGTACCTTACAGATGTTTTCAGCCCTGCCTGAGGTTTGCCTGGCATTAGTTTCAAACTCCAAGCATGTCGTTATGATGGTGGGGGATCTGATAGGCAAGAAAAACGTTTAAAAAAGCACTGTACTTCTGTTTTCTGAAGTGACTTAGAGATGCAGGTATTCCAGCCTGATTGGCAAGATGTAGTGTTTTCCTGATAGAATGTTTACTTGAAGTGAAATCTTCTGCAGTAATGAGTTGGTTTTGATGTGCTGTTTTGTGTAATCTTTTATATTCTTTTTTAAAAAAACTCAGTTAAAGCAGCTACAAACACCCCAGTTAATTCGTCAAGGACTGGGAAGAAGATGGGAGGGCATTTGCATATTATTTTTCATTTCTTTTGAGGAATGGCTTAAGGGTTGAGTGCACTGAAGCGTGTTGCTTGAAGTATATCAAGAAAATTAATTTAGGTTAGAGGGCGGTATTCTTCATCTAGTTCTTCTAGTTAGGCACTTTTCAAATGCCTTTACTCACCTGGTAGAGTGAGGGTTGGACTCGGATCATGCACACTAGTTGCATGTTAAAGAGGTAACCCCCTTATACATGGTTACAACACACATGACTTAGGAATTCATGAGTCCCCTCCATGCTGTTCCTGCTCATAGTGCAGGGTGGTATACCTTTTTTGTTCCTGTTTTTGTTTTGGAGGGAGGAATCTTTTTGGTTTGGGGTTTTATGTGGCTCATTGTTGGTGAAACATCTGCAGAAAGAGCCCTCACAACTTGGTACCTGGAACAATTTGATGCCCTTTTACTTCCCTTTTGGCATGTGTACGCTTGCAGATAATTCGGTTTGAAATAAAATGCATCTCACTGCAAAGTATTTGAGTTATTTAGTAAACATTTTCCCACATGTGCCTAAAGGCAAGCCTGAACAATACAGCACAAAACAGGGCTTTCTTTGTTTCTCCAGAAAACACATTAAACCTAGCTCTATTCTGGACTTGACCACTTTTCCGTTTCACTTGATTTAGAAATCTTCAGAAGGAATCATGCCACATTAGGCACTGTTCTGGTTCTGTCTTTGGAGTGGCTGTATGGATAGTATTGCTCATTTGGAAGGACCAGGAACTCCAAGCATTTTTCATGCTATAGCCACATGGTGTGTCAGAAAAGAGCAGGCATCTTCTTCCACAGGTCAACAAGGGAATCTGGACAAGTTGGTGCTTTGCTGTCAACCTCATTGGTGCCTGGAGTTCAGGGTCCCTCTGTGTGCCCCCCTGAAATGAGACATGCGAATTTACTGGTCCAGACTGATAATTTGCCTCGTGGGGCCATCCCAGCTCAATCATCAAAGTGGTTTTGTACTGAAAAGAACTACACTTTCCATTGTTGTGCATAGGAACTAAAGCCTGTAAGTGTTCAACATCAAAGGTTTGAAGGTACACTTGAATTTCCTACCCTGCCTACAGTGCCTTCATATTCCACTGGCTATAATTTATTACTTCTCCCCAGTCCTGCAAAGATTATCACCTCATTGCTCTTAATTTTATGCTGCTAACATCCCCCACACAGACCAGTTTCTGTGTCTCACTGGTACATGTTTAATTAAGCACCAGGCATTGATTGTTTTTTTTTCAATTTGCATGTAGTTTTGAATTCTGCTGCTTACAGTTTAGATCTGGAAGAAAGGACCTTGAACTGTCCTGAAAGCTTGCCTGAATTTCAAATGATACTAATTGATCTAATAAGAGAAATCCCTTCCACTTACAAACCACATCTTGCCAACTTGATGAGAGACAAGTTAGTAAGACTTTTTTGTGGTTGTCCGTGAGGAACATATTGGTCTCGAAACTCAGGTTAGTGTGATTCTTCTCAGAGAATAGCCATGGCTTTGTGAAGGAGGCAGGTGTTGGAGGAATAGGGCAGGGAAGTGAAAAACCTGTATGTTTTAGGAGAAGGAAGAAAGCACTTGTCTGGATGGGGATTTGCATTTGTGGACATACAGATACGTGTTGGACATTTCACCTACTCTTAGCTCCTAATGGAATTGTGTAGGAGTGGGAGGTTTATGCCACGAAGGTGGACATAGGTCCAAGTGCTGCTGATCAAATGAACATATTATAGTGGACTTGTATAAAAACACTTTTGTGCCTATCACGTGCCTGTTACTGACTCATGGATAGTGTTACTGGGTAAGGAAAAGAATTGTAACTACAGCGAAGAAAACAAACACCCAACAATGAATAACAAGAAAATGTGAAGTGAAAGACCAGGATATTTCTGTTTGGAAAAGCTGCCATAGTACCTGGCTTTAAACTTCTTTCTTTAAGCTTCTTTAAACCTGGCTTCTATTTGGACTGATCCTTTGTTGTCTCCTCCCTTAAAGATGATAGATATATGACATTTGAAATGTAATTCATTTAAGGAGTTTGGCTTAGATGAACACCATAGAACAAAATCCAGCTCCCATGGAACATTGCAAAGGCATGCAGAAATGTCTGTGCATGGTTGGAATACTTTAATATTTTGAACAATCAGTTTCTTCAGGGGAAAAAAGGATCCTTTTCATGCAGAATGGGCGCTTTTCAGAAGAATTGTGTTACGAAAAAAAACCCCATTCTCCATCAAAACATCTGTGATTCATTTCCAGACCACTATTTGTAATGATAGCTAATTTGATTCATATTTTCCTCTTTCTCTTCACAAGTTGTATGTGAAAAGATGGTGATTTTCACATACAGCTTTTCATTTCAGCTGTACTTGTCAACCAGTCTTTCCCTATAGATCAGCAACTGCCAGTTTGTTGAAAAGATTCAAGATCCAAAACCTAATTGGTGTTGAGTTGCTGTGACATGATATAGAGGGTAGGATTGTCAAACTAACCGGTTGATCTACCTTTACTGCTACTGAAGGGGTATCTGGGACGGAAGAAGAGCCTACCTTGAAGACAAAGGTACAGTTTCTGCCAGCAAATATTTAAAAGATTGGAGCTCTTCAGAGGAGTAGCAAATAGTAGGGCCTGGTTTTCAAAAGAACTCAACACCAAGATCACTTCAGAAAAGCAGTGATGAATTCTCCCTGTTCTCAAAGGGAATACAGGGTGGTGAAGAATGAATCATAGAGTCATAGAATGGCGTGGGTTGGAAGGGACCCCGAGGATCATAGAGTTCCAATCCCCCTGCCACAGGCAGGGCCACCAACCTCCAGGCCTGGATCTACACAAGGGTGCCCAGGGCCTCATCCAATCTGGCCTTGAACACTTCCAGGGACGGGGCATCCACCAGCTCTCTGGGCAGCGTGTTCCAGCATCTCACCACTCTCTCTGTAAAAAAACTTCCCCCTGATATCTAATCTAAACCTTCCTTCCTTTAGTTGTAATCCATTCCCTTTGTCCTGCCATTGTCTACCCTTTAAAAAGTTGATTTCGTTCCTGTTTCTCTGCTCCCTTCAGGGAGGTCCCCCCTGCACCTTTCTCTTCTCCAGGCTGAACAAGCCCAGCTCCTCCAGCCTCTCTTCATAGGGGAGGTGCTCCAGCCCTCTAATCATCTTTGTGACCCTCCTCTGAACCCTCTCCAACAGCTCCACATCTTTCTTGTATTGCAGGACCCAGATCTGGACACAGGACTCCAGATGGGGCCTCACAAGGGCAGAGTAGAGAGGGACAATCACCTCCCTGTCCCGGCTGGCCACTCCTCTCCTGATGGAGCCCAGGGTACCACTGGCCTTCCAAGGTGCAAGAGCACACTGCTGGTTCATGTTAAGTTTCTCATCCACTAGAATCCCCAAGTCCTTCTCAGCAGGGCTACTCTCAAGGAGCTCTTCTCCCAGTCTGTATCTATGTCTGGGATTCTTCCAGCCCAAGTGCAACACCTTACACTTGGCAGTGTTGAACCTCATTAGGTTCCCCCGGGCCCACATTTCCAGCCTGTCAAGATCCCTCTGGATGGCTTCCTTTGCTTCTGTTGTGTCAGCCACACCACTCAGCTTGGTGTCACCCGCAAACTTGCTGAGGGTGCACTCAACTCCATTGATAGTCGAATGGGATTGGCTTGTTTGATTGATGTATCAGCCAGGGAATTGGGTACATGTGCGAATGTGTCCTCAAGTGTAGATGGTTGAACTATTTAAAAATCAGTCTCTTAGTGCTTATTACTAGTTGTACTTGCAGGATTGGGATTTTCAGAAGGCATCTCTAGGGACTCAGAGGCACAAATTTGATTGGAAATTGATAGAACGTGTTCCTGATTCACTGAGGAACATCTTATATAGGTGCAGTTTGGAGATGTAAATATCTGTAAACATCTGGTCCTAAGTTACCTCTGAAAGTTGCACCCTAAATGTCTCAGGAGATAGCCAGTGCCACTGACTTCTGGTGAGGGAGATGTAGGCAGTTATAGAACAGCGTGCACAGCCACCAGAGATCTTAAGTTATCTTGGGCATGCCCAGACCAACATGTACATGGCAATAGGGAAGGACAGGACTTTCCTATCCTGCCTTGCATTGCCGAAGTGAAGTAGGTGTCTTCCTCTGGATATGACTCTTCCCTCACCTTGCCACCAATCCTCTCTAGGAATTAAATCTTAAGTCCTATCTTATATAAAAAACCCAAACAAAACAAAGCAAGTCACAGGAAAAACAGAGATCTGATGCATTTTCCTCTCCCAAAACATTCTTCAAGTCTCCAGCCTGGGTTTTGGAAACCAGCTTCCCACCAGTAAAGAAGTGTTGATTTCTAGGGTTATGGAATCCTTCTGGGTCTCAGTATTTTACACAAAGCAAAATATCTTCAGTAGGAAGAGTGAAGCAAGACCCTTCAGTGTGCCCTGCAGCCAGCAGTGTAGCGCTCTCCTGAAAATGGGAGGGTCCACATTTAAATATTGGTCCAGATTTGACTGATGATGAAATTTGAATGAGGTGTTGAAGGGACAGCTAACTGGTACAGTTAAGCCCTGTCACAGGCACAACACTAAGGTTGTACAGGGTACGAGGTACAGTGAGGCTTACATGTGTTCATTGGGTACCACCCAGACCCAGCCAGAGATCACCCGATTTTCAGTTCAGCCTGGGATTTTTGCAGGAGGTGGGCAGCAAGCTGTGAGCTGCTGCCAAGGCACAGCTTGTGCCTACCCACTGAAAGAGATCTTGGGGACTTTCCCGATGAAAATGAGGTGGTGGTGAAGTCAGGATCTGGGAATGCCAGTCTGACAGGTAGAATTAGGCCTGGCTTCAGAAGGGTTTGTTTTTTGCTCTTAACTTCCTCTTGAAAATGGGACTTTGACTCCAAAGTCAGTAAAGGAGCTTTCAAAAACATGAGCTTTGGTCCTTTTGAAAATCCCAGCCTTGATCCCTACCACCAGCAATTTGCATTGGTATGATGTGAATGAAATTAGCCTGGTATGTTTTCTGGCCTCACTTACTTGCTCAGAAAGGCTGACTATCTAGTCCTTGCTGTGGCTGAATTAGGGGGTTTTAAATTTTTTTTTCTTGTGTCTCCAAACCATCTGGGGGAAACAGGGTCTATTCCTATGCAGACCTTTGGAGTTGGAGGGTTTTTTCTTTCTTTCTTTTTTACTGGCAGTCCTGAGGCATTTGGCTTACGGCCCAGGATGAAGAAAGAGAAATAAGGAAAGAGAGGAAGAGTCTGACTGAAATGGGAAAACCAAAGAGAGTGATGAGCACTGAGAGGGAAAGGACAGAAATAATTGGGTAATATGCCACCCATGGCTTCTTTCATTGCTGTGAGAATGATACAGGGCAGACTGAAATAGGAGGGGGAAATTAGTGAGGGAAACACAGGGGGAAATAAAAGGAACAGGCTAATGTATAAAAAAATAAGGAAAGGATATACTGTTAGGTTGAATTATAAAAGAGGTAAAATAGAGAGAGGAAAGAGTCATGGCAGCAGCAAGTTCAAGTGGAATATGGTTTCCTTGATTCTCCAGCCTTTCTCATGTAGAGGAAAAGACCCAGCATTTGCAAATAGAACTGATGAAAGTGCCAGTTTGTGTGGCTGAGCCCTTTCCTTGAGAAGGGAAAACAGGGATTTGAGATACCTCTTTTTTTTTTTTAATTTAGCATTTGGTCTTTTGTAGGGGAAGGGGTAGACTTTCAGGGCTGATTACAACCCAGAAAGGGAATAGATTATGGTGTCATTAGGGACGAGAAGGAAAGTAAAGGCTTTCCTATAGGCTCTATGACCTGCATGCGGGGGGAAAGATTAGGGTTGAGGGATATTTCCATAGCAAAAAATGCAGGTGTGTTCTTAATTTGGATTTGCTAACCTGAACTAGATAATTCAGGTTACATCAGATAAACCAAAGCAATTTGAGAGCCCTCACTGTTATTTTAACCTGAATTGGCAGCCCCAATTAAAAGTGCATGTTTGTAGGCTTGCCCTGCACTATGCAGCCATCCTGATGTTCTTCCTGGCTCTGGGAAGCATCCCTGTAGAGTCATCATTGGAGAGTTAGACTTTGGCTGTGCTGCAAGCCCCGAGCTCTTGTGCAGAGCTGTGCTGGCCCAGGAGCACATGGAACTGGAGAGGTTCCTTGAGTTGCCCAGGATCAGACAGGCAATCTGGCAGAGACAGGGACTGAGCAGAGACCTCTTGAACCACAGCCCAGTGCGTGGGATTGGAGAAGCAGAACGCTTCATATTGGATTTCTGTTGAGAATATGCACAGTTCTGTACACTAAATGTCTTT
Source organism: Gallinula chloropus (assembly GCF_964237585.1). Lineage (NCBI taxonomy): Eukaryota > Metazoa > Chordata > Aves > Gruiformes > Rallidae > Gallinula > Gallinula chloropus. The sequence goes on along the minus strand of NC_140087.1, from coordinate 81,729,609 downwards.
CCCAGGAGCATTCCCCAGAACTGGCTTAAAACATATCACTTCCACAAATATTCCTGCCAGAAGAATTAATTTTTTAAAATATTTGTTGAAAGCAAATATGGAAAGGGGGCTGGCACACAGCAGAAGCAAATTAGCGTTAAGGATTCAAATGAATATTAAATCTCTTTTGCAATAGTACATTCCTGTCTCTAATTAGGACTCTGGGTGAGCAGATGACTGTAAAGTCACTCCTGGAAGGTGTACATACAGCAATCAGTGTGATAACAGCCTTGCAGATCAAAGTGGGTGGATGACTTGAGCACTATGATAATGACATAAGGAGCCTTCCATATCTTGGAGACGAATTCCTATCTAGCTCAGATCAATAGTGGGGTGAGCATTATTGCTTGTGGAGAAGCCCTGTGACATGGAGACAGCCAGAGGCTGTGATATGTTGGGAGATGCTGGCTGCAGCCCTGACAGGTCCAGGAGCAGCGCAGGGAAGGAAGCCAGGCTGGAGCAGCTAGGCTCCATGGGCAATAGCCTCCTGTTGACATACCCGCATGGATGGGAAGCATCAAGAAGCAGGTGACCAACCAAACTTCTCTTGGTGGCTTTCATTTAGGGGCCAGACACGCTTCTAGGTACCTGAAGCAAACACTAGATTTGGGGCTAAAATAAAGAAGGATTTTGAGATGTAATAGCCTGTGATACGCAGGACATCAGGTGGCATGATCTAAGGGTTGGTGGAGAAGCCTGCCTGGTATGGGCCGGCCTGCCTGCACCTACTGCAGTAGAGCTGTGTTGGTTCCCAGTAGCCAGGCTCTGGTGGTGCGTCTGCAGCCTCCTGTGACAGGAAAACAGCTCCCACCATCTTTCTTTCCCCTCCCTTGCCTCTTATTCCTTTCATACTCATATAAACAGCCTTTTATGTTATGTGAGGTGGCTTTGGTTTTACCTTCCTCACGTCACTCATTTTTCTTCAGCCACTTCCACTTTCCCCTCTTTGCTTCCTTGCTGTCCCCACTCCTTCCCTTTCCTTTCGACAAATTTTGTGCCAGCAGATGGTGGTAGTCAGCAAGTTCTTGAGTGCCAATGCAGCTCGCTTTGTCACTAGCTGGCAGTCCAACTCAGCAGTAGGAAGGGCTGCTAATGTGTGCAGGAGTTTGTCTGTAGCTGGGTGACTGCCACAGTGGTGACCTGCATGAACAAGAAGCACAAGTTCTGCTGAAGTTACCCTTTATTTTCCTTCTTGTGAGGCCTGTGAAAGAGCTGTCAGCTTGACAAAGAGTCCTAAACATCACCAAGGGAATCAATTATTTGTTGTGAGGTATGGGATTTGGGAGAACTTTGTGTACACATTTCTGTGGGGTTACTCAACCAGTTGGCAGAGGCTGATGTTGGTTTTGTAGCCTGCTGTCTGAAAAAAAAATCAGGGCTGGAGAGGAGGAAACATACTTCTGAACAAGATGAGCGCTGGTGAAATAGTGGGTCAAGGACAACTGGATGATAAAAACTCAGACCCCTTTAAGGTCTCTCATGTCAGATACCCAAGAACTAAAATTCACGGTAGTTCAGCAAGTGAGTTTTTCACCAGCCTAACCCCTGCTTAAGGGCAGGATTTGCAGCAGAGGTTGGCTGAGGGTTTTCCTCTTATCACGGGTAGCATAATGCTTTGCACCATGTGTGATGCCACCAATGAGAACCTGTAATCCAATATGACAGCACGCTGCTCTGCAGGTAAAGGTGTGGAAGGCACTCTCCTCCACATCTTCATTTCATGTGCTTTATGAATTCACGTGACACCCATATTCCTCTTTGGAAATTAGTTTTATACCAGGACCCTGGTGCTTATTTCACTCAGTGGGAAGGCAGCATAGAAATTCTAGAAATTGGATAGAAATTATCTTAAGGATTAAAGCAAAGATTTTAAAATTTGGTGTGCAGAATTTCTTCTGAAAAATGGGCAGCAGTACAAGCAGCACATGTATTTTCTACATGCTGTCAGAGTTCATTCTGCCTTGTGATGCTTCTTAAATCTAACCAGCACTGGCCAAAGTATTTTAAAAAATAACTGGTTTCAACATCTCCCTGTAGTTCTCACATGGTCTGCCTGTGGCTCTGCAGCTCTTTCCATCCTTTTGGGCATGCTTCAGTGGGAATAGCATTTATTTATTCCTTCTCCAACTTTGGAATTTGGACTCCCTTCATATGGAAAACTCAAGTCCAGCAGCAGATCTGAAATAAATTTGATTTTTAATACTGAGATTATCATTAGTCAGTTAAGAGTAGCTGGAACATAGGAACTAAGATGTTGAGGTGTGTTACACTGATAAACTTCTGGCTGGAAAATTTCTGGTTCAACTTCTATGAGAAAAACTCAGAGAACTCTGAAGTGGTGTCAATTTTAAGAGATGTTGCAGGTCACATATGCAAGAGTTGCTTGGTACTTCCTCCCTATGACAAGTTGTTTTAAATATTTTTACCTGAGAAACAAATACTTTGCTGATCTGCAGCAAGAGTCACTTGACCTTAGGAACCTTCAACATAAACCTGAGAAGAGAGACCTGCTGTCTTGCTGCAAGAACTGCCGTGTCTTGGGTGCCCCAACCTGTCATTGAAAATACGCTTATCTCTTTAGTCATGTCCCTCAGCAAGGTATCTCTGCCCAGGAAGTGTCTCTTTCTTTTTCAGTTGCAGCACGCTATTGTTTCTTGTTCTAGCAAGGAGTGTTTCATAGCCAATGTGTCTCCTTCCCATTCTTTCTACCCTTTGTCATTCCCTGGGGCTTTACCAGCCTGGTTGATAAATGTTCATCAGCATACTGTAGATTACCTCATCGCAAGATAAGAGCTCAATACACAATTACAATTCTATTTCTAAATAACAGTGGGCCAGGCTGTAATGCCTTTACTCTTCCTAAATAGCACCCACAGTTTGCTAGTGGAGTGTCTTGAAATCGAACTGCCATTCCGTGGGGGTAAGAGTATTTGAACTGAGCCCTATATCCAAGTCCAATGAACTAGAATTTTCCAGTACTTCCCTTCTTTACTTTACATCTAGTTCTCATGGATCTATTCCAGAGATTGCTGTCCCACATCTGAAGTTCCTTGAATAGCTATAAAAAGCACATTCTCCAAGATGCCAAGATGAATGATGCCCGTGTCTCCTACAAGTTAGCAACGTTCCTGACACAGCTTTGTCTCCACATGCACTAGCAGTAGGGCTGCTTTAGAGATGGCTTTTCCATGGGGAACAATACAATTCAAAAATCCCTTCCTCTGCTATAGGGTTACAAGAAGAAACAAAAGCAGGAACTAATTTAAAAGGGGGATTTCAACATCTGAAATAATGTTTTGGTTTTTAATCACAGATACTTTCTGATCTACAATCAAAGTGTTTCGTTTGGGATTTTCATCAAAATTGAGTTTTCAGTGAAAAGTCCAAAATTTTGTCATCAGTTGAATTGTGTTAGTTGAAGAAGCCAACATCCTTCAACAGAAAAATCTTGCCCAGTTCTAATCAGCAATGCTGGAAAAAAACCTATTGGATCCTGCAGAAGTCCCCTTCAATCAATGAAAAGACATAATCAGCTCTGGACTGGCTTCTGTTTATGTAACGGTGGCCAACATTGCAGCTGCTCTATCAAACGATCCTGCTGTAGAACAAACCTTCTTCAATGTGGGGTCGACATTGCCAGTGGTGCACTGATGGAGCAGAGCCAGTGTTTGTAACGGTAACGGCTGCAGACAGGAGGCTGATTTCCAGAAAAACATCTCAGGACAACTTAGAAACATTTCACAACTCCTGAATCTAGTTGTCCTTCGGAGGAGGGAGCTGTAGGATGAGTTGGACCTATTTCTAACGCATTTGCCCACAGAAATGCTGCTCCCCACCCTACTGGAAGCAGCAAACCCCATTGTGGAAGCAAGTGTGCTGGATACTGGTCCTCTCCTTTGTTCCCTGCCGCTGGGTTCAGAGGGATTGCTCCTGAGCAAGGGCTTGTCCATGTGAATAATATGTCACAGACAAGTTTCTAATGAGCTGTTAATTTTAGGATTCCTGGCTAATTGTCAGGTAGACACATGATTGACTTTACAGTAAGTACAGCTCACTTCAGCCACTACCACTGTTAACTAGTGTTGCTAACTCAAAGCATTAAGAAGTCATGAGTCAAGCCTCTCAAATCATAGCACTGGATAAAAGGGACAAGGTTTTGTAAATAATATCTTCTGGGGTTTTATTTGACTGGTGATTACTCAGGTTTGTATTTCTATGTTTAATTTTCTGCAGCTGTGGGAATTAGAGTTGTACTATTTTGGGTTTTGTTCTAATAGCAGCTCTGACCGTCAACCCCTGGGTGATCATCACCACCACACCCACATCTGTATCCATAGGGTCTTCATAAAGGTCTTAGAAATGAAATTGTCAGAGAGGCTTCTGCCTTCTCACCTCTCTAATTTTACTCCTGAGCTTGAGCACAGCCTGCCCTGAAAACTTTGAAGACAAAGGTCTGGGGTAATTTGGAAGATACTTGGTTTAGACATTTCCAGATGATGGGGCTGGCCATTCCTTATTGTTCTAACTTGGTTCGTGTGGCTTGAGATAGAGATTACAACCTAGGAAACTGCATAATCTTGTGAAGATTATATGGTCTGTTGTGAGTATCGTTCACCTGAAGTGTGCCAATAAAGCCTATCATGCTTTTTTAAAATGTACGCCAGACATCGGCACACCGTGCTCCTGGTGAAGGCGATGAGAACGTGAATCCTCACGGGGCGCATCTGCCATCTCTGATAGATAATTTGCTGCATATCCACAGATACATATTTTAGATGAACAACTTGGAGCAATCCGTGTTAAGATGATATTGGATGTTTTACGGTGTTGTCTGTCAGAACCTTGGGTGAGGAATAGTAAGTGGTGACACCTTAGAAGAATATCCTGTGATACAATAGGCACTTGAACACCCTGGAGGTATTCAAGGCCAAGGGTGGATGGGGTCTTTGAGCACCCTGGTCTACTGAGAGGTGTCCCTGCCCATGGCGGGGGGGGTGGAGGGGAGTGGGGGGAGTGGGGCGGTGGAATTTTATGATCTTTGAAATTCCTTCTAACCCTCACCGTTCTATGATTCTATGTCTCTCCTGAAAGGAACTCCTTGCTTTCCTCACAGGTCTATCTTTTCCCCAGCATCTTTTCCCCAGCATCTTCTCCCGCCTTTGATATTCAGGTTTCACGCAGGGCAGAATGGAAGGCCACTTCATTATTTTCTGGGTTTGTTGCTATTAAATAAAAGGGATTACCTTTGCAGAAAGTATCATTATGAGATAGTTATGAAAAGCTGAATAATGTCAGGATGAAGCCTCTCTTCAGTCCCTGCTCTCCCCATCCCGCACCTCTGCACAAGATGAGGAGCCCCCATAAATCAAATGAAGCTGCAAGCTCTCTTTCAGGTTTAAAGGCAGCAGGGGAGAAGGTACTTCATTCTTGCTGCCTGTGACTTGCTGGTAAAACAGCTGTTTTGTAGAGTCCCAGGCTTACTCTGGGAACTTCTCTGGTAACCAAAGATGTGCAGGTGGTTTCTCCTGTATTCCAAAACTCTCCAGGTGTGTGCAAAGTATAGCCTGGGCACTGATGCTGATGAGATGTACCAGCTCCCATGCTTTCCTCTGAAGTTGGTAACGACTCAGTTGAAAAGCTTTTTTACAAGAAGAAAGCAAGCAAGCCTGGGTCAAGCATCAGTGCCACCACAGGGAAAGGAAATGGCTCACACTACAAGGTATCTCGCATCTCCTTCTCTTTCATCCCCTACCAGAAGCTCTACTGTACTTCAACACCTGAAGTACAGTGTGTACTATCTTGTATTAGGATTCCCTAGATAGTGGAACATGCAAGAGGAGTGTCAAGGGCTTTAGATTGAGGTCAAGACAGTGGTTAGGTGGTGGATTTCGTACCCCGAACCCAACTTGTTTGCAGAAGTATCCATTTTACTAAGAGGACTGAGAACAGCCACAGATGGACTTTTGGAGTCAAAGCTTTCTACAGGGGAATAAAGTAGGAATGCTTTTTCTCCAGACAACCCTCTGAAACCTGTGACAGTGCACCAAAATGCATTGCTGTTCTGAAGACACAACATCAGACTGTTTCCTAGGTCTATCTTAGTTGGGTTTGCTTTTTCCTTATGTCAAAAATATTATCAGCAGGACTTCCCTGCATTTAAAATCCCAGGGAATGTTTGTGTTTCTTTAAACCTTTTGGTAGGAAATATTTCTCACTTTTCTTCTAGCTGCCATCAGGATTTCATCCGTGCTCCTCAGGTGTTGCCCGTATCTAATCTGAGCAAGCACAGGAGAGACAACTTGAAGCTGTCACGTTGGCAGATGGATTTGAAAAGAATTCCCCAGAACAAACTCCCTGCGAGTAAGTGCTGGGGGAAGGGAGAGTAAAACTTCATGTGAAGCTGCTTCGGAGAAGCACTGTCATTATGTTCTCTATGCATTAAATGCAAACACAGAGCAAAGCTCAGGTCTGTGGCCGGTGCTCTTAGGTGTGACAGCAGTACAAATGAAATAATAATAGCAAGTAATCTCAGTTGGTCATTAAGCCTGCAGTAAATGCCTGCTTCCTTTGCCAGGTAGGAGCACTCGGGCACCTCAGCTAAAATTGGTACCTTATTGTGCTAAGCGCACGCAGACGCCTAATTACAGACAGTCCCTTCCAATCAAGTGTTTTTGGTATAGATGGGCAGGAGAGATAAAGGATGAGAACAGGAAAACATAATTATCCCTGTTTCACAGAGGGGTAACTGAGGAGTACTGGTCACACTGGGACTGTCAGGGGGGATTCTGTGCTAACCTGAAGCCATGCTGTGCGTGGGTAAGGTCTTACACCCCAGGCCACTGCTTCACCCACATCCTTCCTCTGCAAAAGAATGCATTGAGTTTCTTGTTGCTTAAATAGAAACCTCAAGTTAGGTTTTCCTTGTTCCCCTTTTAAAAAGAAGGCTCCCTGGCCATTTTAGTGTCTCTCATCCTCTCAGAGTGTTAGTCATCATTTAAAATACACACAATGATTAAAATGAGTCTGATCATGTTCAAGTACAATATTTCAGCGAGGCTACTTGGTATGACTTGCATGAGGACATGAAATGCCAGAAGGACCAGTGCAATCAGCAGCAAACCTCTGTGCCAGAAAGAGTGGGTGGGGTCATGTGCCGTATACAAGGGATTCATAAATGTTTACTATAATTTACTGCCTGGTTATATTTGACCTCTGTGGGTTGGCACATGAACTGATTTATTGCATCCATGCTATCTTAATTACTAAGGACACAGCCCAGAGCTTTTTGAAATTAAAAGTGACTTATTTTCCTCAATTACTTAAAGTGCAGAGGCTCGAGTACATGCGCAGTTGTAGCTTTCTATCTAGAGAATATCTGATTCATACAGCCAGTTACTCTTGTTTGTGGTTCTGCTGGATGCCGGACGTTGGGTATGTGCAGATGCAGGCACTCAATGCTGGATCATATGGATATGTTTACCACAACTTCACAAACCTTTCCTTTCCCCCACTGCTGGTCCTGCTCACAAAACTTTGCTCTCCCAGGTCTCAGCTAGAACTGGAAGGCAAAATATGAGGAAAGTTACGAAAAAGGTTGTTCCGAGTGTTTTTTCTAGCCCAGCTGGATGCAGGTATTACTGGAGACCTCATGAGAAGGATTATTCCAACAGAATTTTCACCCTGGCTTCGCGGCCGAAGGGAAACAAAAAAGTTTTAAATAAGTATCCAAACTTGGGCTTGCTCAGCCAAACTCAGACACTGAAGCTTTTGATGCAGCCCTGCTAACACGTACATTGTTGGACCGTCTTGAATGTGTGACACTAAGCAGTTATGTAGCAGGTCAGCAGGAATTCACAGGTGCTTGGACTTAATTTTTTCATGGTACTTTTTTTTTTTTTTATTTAAATGTGTCTGAATAATCAGGTCCAGACATTAGGGAAGCTGGGTTTCTGTCAGCTATAGCCCTGCCCTGACTTTTGGGAATTTAGGCAAGAAGTGGTTTGCAATTCGAAGATCTCTGTCTTGGACTTGAGACTTCCTCAAAGGGTCTGGCTTTCAGAAGTGCTTTCATGTAGTCCCCAAAAACTGAGGAGTCTACATTGCTTTTACCTTTCTCTTACTTATTATTGCCCTTTTCCTGCTTTTCGAGGTTTCAGTTTGTACAGATAAAGTACAGGACCATATCTACAGATCTGAACCTGCAGGTGCTCAGGCTGTGCTAGACCATAGTTATGGACTTAGGCACTCAGGGGCTTTACTCTTATTTCACATTAGTTATGCTCATACATAACTCAGCTGCAGCTGGTGGCCTTTTTCTTCACATCAGCTATCAGTGCAGTGCAGTGATTTTCAGCATCTGGTCCCAGGACCTCCAGCATCATCTGCAGGATCTGAGACAAGTCAAATGTTCAGTAAAGCAAATCTGTCAGGAGATGTAAAGTCACTCCAAAGATGCTTGCATCTCTTCTCTATGTGGAAACAAGTTGTAAATGCTGAACTGGTATAAGAAATATGGTAATTCAGTTTCTGTAGAGCTCCATGATAACTCATCTTATGGTCATTCCAGGATTTATAATGCAAATAGCAACTTCCTACAGAAGTGTTTTTCTCTTCTTTGTTGAGAAACCAGCTGAAAGAAATTCAAGCATTCACAATCCTAAGTATACCTCCTCTTCCAGAGTGTGAAGAGGAAAGGGGAAGACTAAAATAGTGTGGTGTTTGTGAGCTACTAACGAAACTACAGCTGCTCTAGAACAAAGCAGGCAGGCTGCAGGCGGGCTGCAGGCAGGGAGGACCAGCTGAGTACAGCCCTCCAGCCCCTTGCTTCTCCTACAGCTAGCGCACACTTCTCACAATACAGTGCAGAGAGGAACGGTCCCCTGGTTACCAACTGTGCACCTATGTTGCAACTGGGAGGTATGATTGCAGGGCAGATAATCAAATAAGGACTGGCTTAATCTTCACAGGGTTTAGGGCAGGCTGGACAAGCCTGCCCAGGATGCAGTGTGCATATTCAGGAGCTGGTGCCTGAACACTGTGTCTCCACTGCTTAAGGTATCCCAAGTAGTTAGATTGCATCTGGTCAATGTGTTGCTGTCGTACCTTTGACTGCAAGGTGGATGGCGTCATGGCTGTGAATTAAGGTGCTTTAAGTTTACCTGAGCAAGAGGTATTCTCCATCCAGAATTACTATGGAGGTGCTCCCAGTTCTGTACAAACCTCCAGTCCCATCACTCTCACTGCTGTGCAGATACGCAGCAAAACTGGCACGATTTCCTGAAGGACTTGCAGCCCAAATGTGCAGGATGTGTCTCTGTACAGGTAGAGATGAGTCTGAAAGTGGTATGGCCTAATGGCTGCAGCAGAATGACAAAATGGTCTGGAAACTTTGACCCAGTTGCCAATCTAGACCCATATTTATGACAAAAAAACATTTGAAAATCGTGACAACTGAAGAGAGAAACCCAGAGAGTTAAGATGTAAATATGGGTGATGTGTACCCAGAAATGCCTGGAACAGTCTAGACCCATATTTATGACAAAAAAACATTTGAAAATCGTGACAACTGAAGAGAGAAACCCAGAGAGTTAAGATGTAAATATGGGTGATGTGTACCCAGAAATGCCTGGAACAGGGAGCTGTGTCTGTGGTTCTATGATCCCAAAGGAAGAAGAGAAGCGTAAGGAACATGAAGCTTTCAAACAGGCTCCTGTAACAAGTCAGAACTAACCCTTGGAGCGAGACTGGAGGAAAGTCAGTGTTGTAGAGACCTAGAGAGCCAGTTAGTAAGAGCCGCATAATTAAACCTCGAGTCCAATGGCAGCAGAGTCCTGCATGAAATCATGACTCTACTGAAATCAGTGGCAAAACTCCAGTGATGTCAGTGGAGCAGCTCTGGCATTTACCTGTAGCAATCTCTGCTGGTCTGCTCACGAGCTGCAGGACTCTGCATGGTACTGTATTCTGCGTGAAAAGCAAACACTGGCAATGGGTAGATTCACTTGTGCACGGGAACATGGCTTTCCAGTTAGGTGTGTTTCTTTGTAAAGGGCTCACTTTCTTTGGGAAGTGCCACTGTCACATCAAGAGTTAAATTCTTGAAAAGCAGTGAGTTTTCAGCTGATGTAGATAACCCTCCTGGAAAACATCATTCCTCTCAAGAACCTGACCCATAGAGTCAAAGAAAAGCATGATTTAATTTCTGATGGGCACTGAAGACACCACCTCAAATCACAATATTAAGGGATTGGCTGGAATGCTGCAGTGATGTCTTTCTTACCTCTGCATCGAGATTTTTCAACACAAAAACCTCTTCTGTTTTGTGAGCAATGCAGAAGCGGAACGCAGAGGCCTGCTTGGACAAAACCCTGTTTGTCCAGCTGCTGCACAGGAAAAATCAGCCTCTTCCCAGGATAAGCCAGCACCTTGCCGCCTCTCAGAAGGTGTATTGTCACCTCTCCAAGGGTAACAGCACCCCAGGCTGAGTCCTTGATGCAGGGATTGGACAAGGGACCAGCTGTTGTAGTCAGTAGAGGGGGACAGAGAGCCACACTAACAGACGTACCGGCCTTTACACTTCAGTAGGTGGAAGGGATGGCATTTTGCTCTGTGTTTTTGCAGTGGCTGAGGCACTGGAGTGTGGGCCAGCGAGCTTCGGGAATACAGATGGAGAGTTGATAGCTCAGCAAAGAAGCCTTGGTAGATAGATCTGCCTTAAAATAAAGACTGGTTTTGCAAAGGAAATTCAAAGCTGTGGCAGGCTAGAGTTCTCATTTTATCTGCTGCTAAAAGGAAGATACTTAAGGACCTGTCTCCAGAGTGAAAATATGAGCTCATTTAATTGCATCGTTTCTGGCAAAGGGAGGATGCATCGTTGTTGTTGTTGTTGTCATTATTATTATTATTATTATTATTATTATTATTATTATACTACATATTTGAAGGAGCTATATGCTGTAATATCCTCCATTGCAACTGCATTGATTAGCACTACCTGTGAATACAGTACAATATTAACGTGAGGCACACAGGACTCGTTTGGCCTGTCCTGGTTGTTACTTCATTCTGCATGTATAAAGTAAGAGGCACAGCACCTGTAGATGTTCCCAGCACCTCCTGTCAGGCTGTGGCAGGACCTGCAGTGTACCTGTGAGGGCAGTCACCAAATCCTGCAAGCATGTTTACGTTTTGAACTCACCAAATCTTCCCAAGTGGAATGCGGAGTCCGGTTTCAGCCAAGGAACTGTTAGCAGTGAGTGAGAGTTAATGGATCAATCTGCTGTCTCTTGTCAGTGCTTTTACTGTTGACTTCTGGAATGTGTTTGATGAAAAGAAAGCAACTTCTCGAGACAGAAGATACAAATGTAGCATGTTAAGGTTAGGACCTACATGAACAATAAAGCAATGTTATCAGCATTTCGCTTCCCCAGCGCCGCTTGCCAAAACTGACAATAGAATAGCAGCAAAGCATTTCTTTTTTTAACTACCATAACTGCACATTAACCATCTGCTCTGGTTCTTCTGGGAGACGCAGTTCAGATATTGTACTGGCACTGCAAGTGAAAGATGCCAGATATTTAGGCAGGAGCACGATGCACAGCCCCATGCTGCCTTTCTGCAGCCGGTGGACTCTCAACAGCTGAATTGGGATGGAATTTGAGGGATGGTTCAGCCGAACCAAGCCTGCCGCTCCCCGTGCCTCACCGGCAGGACGCTCCAGGATGTGTTCGTTCTCTCCGCGTCCCGCCAAGGCAGGCTGTTGTCCAAATTGCAGTGTGGTTTTGAGGCACGTGGGTTGTACCCATCCAGCAGAACACAGCGCTGCATGGAGGTACCCGGCCTAGCTCTGGGAATGCTGTGGTGAGAGCTATCCGCAATCAGATTATATTCCACTCTTGGCCGAATAGCAGACCAATGCCAGGATATTGCTCTTCCACCAGAGCCAGGTGGTTAAAGAGTTACCTCTGATGTACGGGCCCAGTACTATGGATACCCTTGTGCTGTGTAGACATAACCTCAAAGGCTAAAACCCAGATCCATGGAGGTATTTAGGCTTTTAACTCTCACCGAAATGAACAGGAGTTAAAAGCCTAAATACCTTTGGGGATTTGGGCCTAAGTGGCTTACAGAAAGCCTGTGGCACAGCAGAGACTGGGGTGTTTTGACTCAGGCTAGTGCCTCCAATATGAAATCATTCTTCCTCTCTACATCTGGTAGCAGTTTGCATTCACGTTTCCCAGCTTGGGCCATCAAAAATATGCCCATGCTTTGGACAGGAGATGAAGAATAATTTAGGTAATTGAAACTACAGCAGGAATGTGGTTCTGTCAGAGGGCTGCTGCCTGACCTGGAATTTAACCAGACAAGTAGGGCTTGGGGAAACTGCACGCCGGCTCTCGCCTTTCAGGTGCACCGAAGGCAGTGAGCTTCTCTGGTAGAAGGGGGATAAATAGCTGAGCTTATGTGTCTGTTGAAAAGGAAGCCATGTTGCTGAGACTGAAAGCAGAAGACTTGCCAAACACTTGCCTTGTTATCCACATGACTGTTTATCAGTTACAACCGGAGCTGAGCCAATAATTCTTAATGGGTAATTCATATGATGAATCTCTCCCCCTTACGCTGTGTTTGAATGGTGTATGAACCAGCCATTACTTTCAAATATTTATTTACTAGTCACAATTATTTGTTTAATACTGTGAATAATTCAGGGTTTGTGGAATGTTTTCAGGCAGTTCTCTGAGTAGCCAGTGCCCAGGCTATTTTCATTGGGCAGAGAACTAAATGTCGCCTTTTTCTGATTACGCCAGTGTTAACTGAGGATAACTTGAAGTCAAAAGCCTGGAGCCTTCACTGATGTAATTTGGCATAGCTCCATTTTTTTTTTCTTCAATTGATTTCAAATGACCAGTGTTAATTCACACCAACTTACTAGATGGTCCTGAAAAGAAGAATTGTGTGAAGGAAGAATGGCTCCCACACCATATTGTCCCAGGACTGGCTAAATGTACTGCATTTTACAGTCACATCATTTCATTAAAATCCTCACATGCTTAACTTCCAAATTGACTTTTAAAAATATCATTCAATATTAATATCTTTGCCACTTGTTACTGAGTAATGTTGCAATAAATTATCCTTCTGTGATTGTACACACAAAGTGATGATTTTTGCAGAAATAGTCCTAGTTGGGTTTTTATTTGCAGGGCAGGGGTGGGGGGAAAACTGTTTTGAGGACAAATCTGTGGCTTGTGTTGAGGTTAACCTGAAAAACTTCCTTGTTCAGTGTGCAGTTCCAGTGTTACTTTTACCATTACAAAATCTTCCCTTATATAAGTCTCACTGACGTCAGTGGAGCTTTGCTGCTTGTATTTGCCTTATCAGATTTCCAATCCTTAAAGCTATTTTAGAAGACATTTTTTAACTCCGGTCCCCGCAGTACCCAGCTAACGATGGGAAAAACAGAGCAGGGGATTGTGTTGGATTGTGTCTCTGCGATTCTTGCTCCAGATGTCCACAGTCTCTGAGAGCTGTGTGTCAGGAGGAATTTTCTGGAATACCTCATGACTTGTCGATACCCTGGATCTGTCCCTCTCTCTCCCTGTTCCCTTCATTACAATAGGAAGTTATACATAGGGATGCCGCCAAGTGAACCAGGGAGGGGTTAAAGGCTTGGTCCATAAAACAGATTTCTAGGTCATTTCCGTTTCCAGAGTGACGTGTCAGGCTTGTGCTCAACATTGCTGCAAATTTCCCCAGCTGAACCTCTACATATGTGTGTTCCTCTTCATGTCCAGCTATACGGCAGAAGTTTAAACGCTGCTACTCAGGTTGCCACCACAATGCAGCCATGGTCTTGGGAAGGGGTCTTTGTGTTCACAGCAACCTGATTCTCTCCACAGGCAGAAGTCTTGGGCTTTTCTTTCTTCTCTCTCATCCCTGCTTTTCAGCACTTCTGGTCCACGGCTCCTAGAAATAGAGCAAATGACATTGCAGACAGATCCGTTGAGTTTTCTGATGAAGTAGCTCAACCAATTTGAATGTTAAAGAATCTACTCAGACTAAATGTCCAGGTGCATGTCATTGCTCACTACGTATAATTTACTAATGAGTGGATCCAGGCAAACAAACTGAGAATGCAGCATGCCCTCTGGCTGCCTATAAAACCCAGGAAAGGTGAAGTGGTGTGAATTGGGGCCTTTCCGTAGCAGTGAGGCACGAAAAAAAACCTGGACTGCAACAACTTGTGCTGTTAGGTACCAAATTTTATCTCAACAGTCCTGTAATCCACCATGGGGGAAAATTGGTTTCACAAACCTTATTGGATTAGTACAGTTGGCTCTTTAATATTTTTCATGTCTCAGGTTTCATGTTTCTGGATGTCAACGAAAGTTTCCGTTGTGAAATTTGCCTGTGTTTGGTTTTTGACTGGGCAGAGGTGAGCATGGTGTTCAGGAAGGTGCAGCTACTGACCTTTCTTTAATTACAGGCAAATGCAAGGGGTTGATGGATCTTGCCATAGTGTTGGTTGCTTCTGTTGAGTGAACACTACTGACCAGTCTTCTGAAAAACAATGGTGTCTTTGTACTGCAGGCTGCAGTTCATGAGGAGCACACCTGATTACACCAAGCAGGGCCCTGCACAGTGTCAAAGGAGAATGTTTTGTTCTAAGTGTAGGGAAGAGCAGATGCATCGAAGAAAGGTCAAAGAAGAAGAGAACTAATTGACCTGCTAAAACAGAGCAGCTTTGGGGATTTTTAGCAGAAAACCTCTTTGTCTTCCAACCACTGTGATGGTGCTACCTTCAGTCAAGAAGAACTGCTGTGACCCAAAAGATATGACACCATTCTGTAGAAAGTCGTTCCAGCCAGTTCAAAGGTGTTAGTACTTCTTCAGCCATGTACTGTCATTGGAACTCTTTCCTGGCCTGTGATTCAGGGCTCAGCCCTGCAAACACTTGGTTTCCCATTTGTATTTGTGTTTGTATGACTCTTGCTTCCTGCAGCTCACTCCTCAGAGATGTGGGCTTGTAAAATTGTCCCTATTGACAGAGGGAGTGACGGAGACGAAGAGCACACACAGACTGCACAGGGGAGCTAGCTGCCCATGTCTTGGTACGGGCACAGGGTGCAGTGCTGCCTGGGGACACTCATGTTGGTCCAGTGCAGACCTACATCATGGTCATGTAATGCTGGGCTGTTTCAGCAGGACAAAATAGCCCAAGTGTGGCTTCACGCTGACTTGGTTACACTGAACGGCTCTCGCTCAGGAGATGTTTGCTCAGAAATCTTTCAAGCATTGGATGGTCAGCAGTGCATGTGTATCCCCGGACACTTGTCTCTGCCCAGCAGGGAGATGCCTCTAAAAGGAGGAACTGGCATTAGCATGTCATTTGAGATCAATGGTGTGCTTCTGAAATGAGTCTCCCAGTGATCCCCACTGAACTGCACATTTATGTCGCAGGGCACTCATGGAGGATATGAACCAGATTCCTATGGGATGGAACACATTTTGGGTGGATGTGCTTCTGGCACGGGACAGCTCATGATGGTTGCTACTGCCATTGGGCAGCTAGCCTGCAGTAAAGCATGTACAGAATGGAAATGCACAGTGTGGATGTCGGGTCCTCAGCACCGACTGTTTCTCTCTCTGTATCTGTTAACTTGCTGTTACAGATGTGGTCAGAGATGCTGCAAGCTCCATTTCAGTGCACTGACCCTTCTTTGTGCCCCTGGGCTGTGCCATTTGGGCCATTGTCAATAATCAGGTTCACTTTCAGAAGACTCTTCATAAGGTTGCAGAGATTTCTGTGTACAAATACCTTGCTGATCGGGACTGGTGGGTCAGATCAGGCAGTACAAAACCTCGACCTCTCATACAGCTACAAAGCTACAAGGTGTGTAAGGGGAAAAGGGTGAATTTCTTCCTTTTCCCCCTTGTTGTATGGTATCTGATCACATCTCGTGATAGTCCCCTTCCCCTTACTTGCACTCATATAATTACCAAGCGCTGCTCTTCCGTGCTGCCTCTGGAGACCAACACTGTTGAAGCATGTAGTTTAACTCTTCTATTGACCCTCTGGGGGAAAAGATAGGAAGAAACACTGAAATTAAACATAGGTGGGGTAGCAGTGATAATTATGTTGGATCATAACTTCCACTGATCTAATTAATGCCACCTAAGTTGTGGCTTGTGCAACTGCCTTGATTTATTGGTTATATCCACAGCTCGCAGGATGACGTTCTTGAAGGAGGCCTGTGGCTCTGATACACTTGGCGATAGAAGCTGCGTTTCGTGAACCTCATGTGATAGACGTGCAGTGTGTATGATAGTTTGAATGGTGCCTGTTCTGTGATGCTCTTTAGAGGTGCTGTGATCCAGGTAGGATTAGTGATGTAGACCTTACAGCCCAATTAATTTGTTTCCAGCCCAGATCCCTTCATGCTGCTCTTAAAATTATGTTTTCTTACTGAATCTCCTGAAACAAGCTTTAGGTGTTCCCAGCATTAAGTGACAGTAAAAGATGACTCTCACCTAAGTTCCAGTTTATGCATTTGTTTTATTACTCAGGATATGTCTGGATTTTACAGCTGAGTATGCTAGGAATTTAGTTACAAGTTGAAACCGCTTTATAATGCGTGGCTATAAAGATCAAAGGTTGCAAAACCAACATTGGAGAGCCAGGTCCTGCTCTTCCAACGCTCATCAATCATGACTTAGTTCATGCCCATCTCACATAATTTTCCACTGTGTGCTGTCATTTGGGCAAATGTTTACCCATAGCAGTAGACCAGAGGCTTCCACAACACTGAGTGTTGCCATCAGGTCCTGATAGGGCTTTTCCCTCTGTGCTTACCTGGTATCTCTTTTTTTTTTTTCCCTTCAGTTTTTTTTCTCTCTTTATCTCACAGTTGATAATTTGAGGTATGTGGCTTCTGCTAGTGGCAAGTTGGGAGTTCTGCTTTCTTCCATGTGGATGAAAATCAAGATCAATATAAGATCAAGATAAGGATCTTGGTATCCCCAGGTGTCTGCTGAAGATCATTACATTTGTAATTGCTGAAGACCTGTAACCCTTTGCCAGTCCATGAAGTAGAAATAAGGCAGGAGAAACCGAAATAAAGACTTTACCTAGTGAGTCTGACCACCTACTCCTATCAGATAGGTCACTGAAGGAACAGTCAAGGTGAACCAGACTCTTGTACCACTGCCATTAGTCTACTGCATGGCACCAGGCAAGTCACTTTATTTTGGATTTCCCATCTTGGTTTCTCTCAATTGTGAGACCTCTAAGTGAAGGGCAGCCTTTGTTATAATGTGGTATCCATGAGCCACAGTATTAGGAGGCTTCTTGATGCTGCTGGAGTGAAAAAACATTGTCAGTTTTGTGCAATTCAGCATCCCGACTTTGCCTGGGAAAACCAGAACACACATTAGGAGTTTTGTTATGAAGGATTCCTTGGTGGGGGATTAAAAAATGACTGGGCACTGGGATCACTGGCAATTCTCATTTTCTAGGTCTTCCTAAATGAATTTTTCCCCGAGATACTCATTCTGTCAAAAACTAAACCAATCAAAATAATTAATTTTGTCCTAAATAAAATGTATTGTGTGATGTGAAAAAAAATCATTTATTAGTTTTGAAACTTTTGAATTTATTTATTTCAAAAATAAAGTGAATTTTCAAGTAAAGCAACTTTTTGACTGGAGATATTCAGACTCTTCTCCAGAAATATCTAAATTAATTACATTTAAATTAACTTCTGTATATTAGATTTAGCATCAAAGTGTAACAGCTGTGAACTTTAGATTTTAGTTTTGCCTTCTTTGGGGCCAGAGTTTGAGAAAGAATCACAGGATCACAGAATCACAGAATCACAGAATTGTAGGGGTTGGAAGGGACCTCAAGAGATCATCGGATCCAAGACCCTGCCAAAGCAGCTCCCTAGGACATATTGCACAGATAGGCGTCCAGACGAGTCTTGAATATCTCCAGAGAAGGAGACTCCACCAAGTCACCGACATAAAACCTGTTTTAGTGTTTTGGAGTCGTGAAAGTTTTTGCCGGCTTCTGTTCCTGGATGAACTTTTTGTGGAACTCCAAGGAGCAGGTTGAGTTTCTAGGCAGTTATCATTGAAGTTACAGGGTTAGAAATGAGCATTCATCTGAAGGGCTGTTCAAATAACTCATTTGTTCCCTTCCTGAAACATCTGCTTCTGTAGATCCAGCTCTGGTTGTCTCACCCCATGCTAGATTGCTAGGATTGCTAGGAAGAGCAACGATTGATGTTGTTATAAGGGCCGGGTGCATATTTGACAATGAAAATCCCTATTTTCAGACATGATTGGCGAGTCTGGGCACTTGGGATTTTTTCACTCCTTGTCTTTGGGTGTGTGAAAGAAGCTCGCAGCACTGAGCCTGAATTTTTTGGGGTGCCTGAGAAAAGAGTGGCAGGCAGAACTGTTTATTGTTCTGCACTGTGCCTTTGAGGATGCAAGGAGGTTGCATCAAAAGGGAACACACCAAAAAAACACAAAACAGGGAAGCAGGGTTGCATTATCATTCTGCAGAAGCATTTTTATGCAAATGCCCTTAACAGTTAAAATACAGCTCGTGTTATGTTGCCTTTGACTTTTGTAACTGTTGGGGTGTGACAGGATTTAAACTTTTCATGGCATGCCAAAAATATTTCTTAACATAAAGTCACTTTGACTAGCTAATGTCATTACATCCATTATTCACCAGGATTCCACTTTGTCCTGTGCTTTGTCTTATTAGTGTATTTACTGCTAGCAGGAGCTGGGGCCGGTGTTGATACCAGCATGCAGATGTTTCTTACTGCTGCTGTTCACCCCTGAAGAGCTTGCCTGAGGTTTTGTGGAGGAGGAGGAGGAGGAGAAGGATAGGCATCTGGCTCGCTTGCAGGCTGGGAATGACAGGAGTTCCTGGGGTGGGGTAGAGCTGGAGGTAGAGGTAGGATTTGAGCTGGTGGCTGCTGCAGAGCTGAGGCAGAGGCTGGGCAAGTTGCACTGGGTGAAACCCCCGCGGACCTGGTGGAAGGAGCTTTGTGGATAAACTGAACTGAAGCTGGCTGGAGCTGCTGGGCTAGCTTGGGTGGGGAGCAGGTTTGGGCCAGTTCTCGGGCATAAGGTTATGGTGGGGTCTGGAAGCTTAAGCTTATGTTTGGTGGTGGTGGTCCTTTCCATCTGGATTCCCACCTGAGGCCAGCTGGGATTGGAGTTAGAATCTGTTTGTTTGGCTAATTTGGTTGAGGATTAGGTTGATATCATGGGGTGGGTTTTTAAAAGACACTCAGTGAAGTGTCCTGTAACTTGCAAGAAGTCAAAGTTATTTCTCCCCGTTGGTCCCCATAACTTCTGAGGGAGCTGTTTGTCTGTCCTCTCAAGGCAGAGCCCATATATCTGGGATAAACACCGTCTGTGAGCACTGGACCCTGTGGGTGCAGCTCTCCCTGCCCTCCTGGGCAGGAGAATGGGCAGATGCAGAGACCTAGTGCCTCAAGTTGATTTAATCTGTACCTGCCTCTGTAACTATGCCTGGCTTCCTCTGACCCGAATTACCTAACCCAGCTGGTATTTCCTTCCTCATATTCCTTCCCTTACATCTCCGCATCTCACCTGCTATAGTTTAACTGGCTGCAGTGGGGGAGTTGGGGAAACTGTGTGCTAATGCTGCGCCCACCTCTGCCCTTCTCCCTGCCTGGCTTAGAGAGACACTGTGTAAATGGAATTTTTCACATCAAAGGTTTCAATTACAGCAGGAAATGTCAGGCTGACAGAGTGCGACTGTTCCAGGTTTCCCATAAGGAATACTCCCACCCCTACTATTTACCCATATGGAAAAAACAACCTCCGATGGTATTTTTTTAAGTTCTCAGGTAAACGGAGCTGAATGGTATCATCACATCCACGGCAGGCTTTCTACAGGAGATGAAAAAGTGTAAATCATAGCACAGGGTCCGGAGCCTTTACAGTGCCTTTTTCATGAAAGAAAATCCTGGGATAGAAGCTAAGTGGGATGGGGGCTGTTTGAGAGGCAGCTTAACCTCTAGCAAGTTAGCAGTCTGAGGGAAAGAGGAGCAGGGTAGAAATGTTGAGCTCAGAGCAGGTTGTATGGAAAGCAGGATACGCAGTGACACGTACGCGTAACACCGGAGCGGGTTTTCTAGGAGCCGAGAGCTGTCAGTGCAATGACCAGCAGAGCTGTGGACCTTCAAGAAGAGCCAGGCTCTGCCTTCTTGGTATCGTCTCTGAGGTAGTCGAGACAGGAATAAGGTCTCTCCTTCATCTTCTCTTCCAGAGGCCGAACAAACCTCATTCTCCCAGCCTCTTCTTGGTCATCATGAGCTCTAGCTCTTGGGCATCTTGGTTGCTTTTTCCTCAGTTCATCCAGAAAATGTATCCCCAATGCATCTTGAGGGGCAGTAGCAAGCTCAGGTTTTATTGGGAGAAATGTAAGGCTTCTACTATGGCCTCCGAGATCTCCAGTGGTCTTGGGTCTTGCTTCATATTATAGGGCCACTGCTGAGATGGATGATACCACCACTTAACTCACTACCACTGCTGCAGGGACTTCATCATTTGCCTCAAGCAGGAACAGGTCATGCTTTTAATGACAGTGTTTAACCTGTGGGATTGCCTTGGACTTACTGGTTCCTGAAATCACAACTGGGGCTTCCAAAAAAGCCTGCAGAATTTCAACAGTCAAATTAAATCAGTAAATGTGGTGAGGAATGTGGCACTTCAGTCACCTGGTTCTTTAGGGTAATTCAGTGTATCCCAAAATCAGGCTCAGTCAGCTATTATCCAGCAGAAGAGATGTTGCTGTTGAGTGTTCAGAAGAATTTAAGCTTTCCAGCAAACTCCTTCCTAATGGGAAGTGTCTGTCTTCGTGTGCACTGGATATATAAGTTGGCACTTATGTACAGGAGGCAAGTTTTGAGTGAGGTCAGTTGGCAATGTTGTGTGAAACCTCGTCGTGTTTCTCTGCAGAAGAGCACAATACAGTATGTTTTGCAGACATGGTGGCACAGGGCTTCTGGTTAGGGCAAGTGGCAACACAAGAATTTAATTTAGTAGGAAATGAGGAGGTTTCAGAATGTATTTTTATTCCACAGGAAGATGAAGGAAAGGAAAGGAGAGCTTTTTAAACATAGCTGTTTCCTTGCTGGTTAAGGGATTCACCTGGGAAGAGGGAGCTGTGTGTTGAACTTGCTGCCCTCTATCAAACACAGCAGGAATTTTTACTTCCATCCAGTGTGTCTGCCTGGGTGGTAGCGAAGAGAGCTCTGTCCTCAGCAGGATGTTTGGGATAGGTGGTATTCACAGCCTCACTTGTGGAGATGGCAAGAAAATGACCTGTTGCAAGCAGATCCAGCTGTGGGTTCATCCTTGGGCACTGTCTGCAGCAGCTCAGCTTAGCTCTGGCTCACGTGGCGGTAGGAGGACTCTAATACACAGAGGAGCAGAATGAAGGACATGAGAAAGGATAGGAGAGGGCACACCCTGAAATGCTCACTTCCAAATCCAAGTTTAGAAGATGTCAAGAGTCTTTTTTTGGTGTTTTGGGGTTTTTTTAATTGTTTTTTAGAAGCTTATTAGCTATGGAAAAAATGTAGCACTATTCCCCATGATGTAAATCTGTGTAGATTTAAATGTATGGGAGAAACTTGCAACTTGTGTAAACAGCCATAGCTCTGTGAAGTCAGTGGAGTCACACCAAATTATATCAGTCAATGATATAACCCATCATTTTTAATGGTATCACTCTTCCAGCTAAGAAAAGGCGAGGGAGAAAACGAAGTAAAAAAGGGATTTACAGAATCTTCTCCATCACTTCTCACAGCCTTAGCGCGGAAAACATCTGCGTGTTACAGAACACTTTGATGTCCACCATGCGAACTCTGGGCTCTCCTGTCCCTGAATGGTACATTCACAGGGGCATTGCTCCTCTGATGTCAGCTGCCCTCGCTGGGAATAAGCAAGCTGAATATTGCTCCGAGCAGCTGAACATACACCACCTGCTGATTGCAGTGAGTTCATTCCGCTCCTCTGCAAATAGAAAATATTGAAAGGGTCCCAATTATTGTTCCTTTGGAGATATTAAAGTTTAGGAGCTGCCTCTGATGACTGATGTATAGTAGCGGAGCGTGATCTTTCCATGGAAAATTAACGGCTACTACAAGATAAACCTTGTGTGGGTAAAATAAATAGCGTCTTTTGCTAATGCATGATGTTTGGTTAACCAGCGGTGCCAAATCTGGTGGGAATATACCTGTAATTATACCAGGGAACCATGTAGCTTTCGAAGTTCAGAAATCTGGGGGCGGGGAGGGGGGTGACACACTGACCAATAGTGCAGGAGACTAGCAGAGATGTTTGCAAAGGTCCCTGTTGGGGCTTTATATCTTCTAAGAGCTGGGGTAACCAGTTCTGCTTCACACCTTTGTGTCAGAGCACCATCACCTCTGCAAACATTGAGGTCTCCATGTTCTTGGTTCTTTTTGGAGGTGTAGGAATGGAAGCAGGTTCCCTGTCTTAGGGTCAGTCAAGGCAAAAGAGGTGGGCACAGAGCACAGGATGCTCACCAGGCCTGTTGTGTGTGTGAAACAACTGTGCTTTGAATTTGTTGCAGCGGCAGCTCAGCATCTGACCACTTGCTTGGGTTGGGATTCCTGTGGCTGTATGTGGACACGTAGAGCTGGTCTAGAGCTAAATGCTCTTTGCAGCTGCTGGGGAGCGATACTGATCTCATCCTAGGGGAGGCATCTGCCCTAGGCCAGGTGATTTATTCCCCAAAAGCGCCTACTCGCTCTATTAACTCTGGTGGGAGGCGAGTGTGGCTGAGCAGATATAGATACCAACATTGTAGGGTGAGAAAAAACCCATCCTTTGCTGGAAGGCAGGTGGTGGTCAGGCTGGCTCCTAGGGAGAACCAGCAGGTCACTGAGTGAAGGGTCAGGCAGATCTGCTTGTGGCCCTGCTGACCTCTCTCCAGCCCAGCCCAGCAAGTAACAGAGAACTGTGCCTTTGGAGAACCAGTCCGGAAATACTCAGTTACCTTTTGCCAGCTGCCAAACTGGTGCCAGGCATGACATTAATTCTACACTGTGCTTGGAGACGGTTGTGTTGGAAAAGGCAAAGACAGCTTCTTGGCATTGCTGGAGGTAGTCAGCACTGGACAATTTGCAAAAAAAATCCTGTTTGCTGATCCCTGCCAAACCCCATCTCTCCAGTGGGACTGAATTTAGCAATGACATCAGTGGTGATGTGCATTAAGTGTCATTAAAACACAGAGTTAGTGCTATGGATGGTCTTATCCCAGAGGGAGAACATTCCCTTTTGATCTGCTCTGCAGATCCTTTGCCCTTGATGTGTGGATCTGTACACCTCGCTTCTTCCACACACTGACATCAGTGGAAACTCTGCGTTTAGGCAGGTGCAAACTATGTGGCACTTAGATGCATCGCAGCGATAAGGGCTCTGAACTGCTAATCGTGGAGGAAAATTCCCCGTCCTGCTCCTACCCTGCTGTTTAATTTTGTGTTACCTAGCAGAGCAGGATGACTATGATGTATCCTCTTCTGAGATCACTGCGTTTTCTGTATGGTGAGACTCGCTGTACCAATATGAGTAATTTAAAGAGTTCAATTAGTAATTTATGAAACCAGTTAACAAGATATTAAAAGCCTCTTGCAATGACGTTCTTCTCGAGTGATCTGATGAAGGACTTGTAATGCAAACTATCGTATCAGATAGGGTAATAATAAAGCAAACTGCTTCATTCAAAAGAAAATAGTCACTCTGAGGTTACCATCCTCTGCCATAACTACGTCACTGGAGCAGGGTAGTACTGTACGACGTCTGTGAGAAAAGGTGAAGGGTTATTTGATGGCAACCACAATGGCTTGTAGGTTGCGGTTGGGGAATGCATGAAGCAGGATCACTGTTTTTGTGCAGCTGTGATGTTCTGCAGAACTCTTAAGGCTGCACCCGGACCACAGCAGGGTCAGAGGATCCCAGCACAAGTTGCTATGGTTGGGGTAGCTTTAAATTCCAGAGTTTGGGTGCCAGGCACTCTTCTGGCATCAGATACAGGAATGCGCGCTGCTCGCTGCAGACCCTCCAGCTCACACTGAGAGGCCTCCTCAGGCTGAGTTTGGAGAAGCGCAGCAGAGATACAGGCAGGAAAGGGAGCAGAGGAGTGCAGTTGATGCCCCAATACAACTGGCCAAAACTTTCCTTCCTCCAGCTTGCCTGCCTTAGCCATGTGTACAGTCTAGTCTGTGCTTCAGACTAGGACAGTCCTCCAAAACGGTTCTGAGCTCAGCTTTTCCTCGGTGCAATATTGAGTCCAAGCAGCAGCCAGGCTAATGGCCAGCAATGTGGACAGAAAACAGGTAAGTCACGGGCCTGGGCACACTGGAACTGTTTTGAATCCCAGCCATTACACGGTGATGCAGAAATAGCCTTGGATTGTATTTTTAAAATGTTTAGCCCTGACCCACATCCCAGTGAAGTCAATGAGATGTTTGCCAGTGACTTAAATGGGCTCTGGAACAGGCCTGCAATGTTACTAGTGCCTTCAAATACTTCCTTCACCTGTAGGATGAAAGTCCTTCTCCTGAGTCAATGGGCCTCCTTACTTCTTCCTCCCCTCTCAGTTTCCATGGGCCCCTAGCATGGGAAACTCAGCCTTATTCATCTTTGTATTTCCATGTCTCTGAATCAGGCAGGTTCTGGGTATATTCCACATAGAAGCCTGTTATCTTTTCAAGTGGCAAAAAAGAGGGGATTTTTCCATAGTCACATAGTTTTTCCACAGAAATGTATTCATGAGAGTTAAACTTGCCCAAACTATGTTAATGTATGTGGTTGGCTTCTGTGCCAATTTTCATTGTGAATAAGACGCAAAATAAAAGGGCTCTTGTGTCTCCCTTTCCTCCTCCTTGAATCCCTCCCATAATTTTTGAGTTCATAAGCCCATTTTGTATGTGAATCAGATCAGGGGAGGAAAGGCAGGAGGATTACTTTTGCTTTTCAACCTTACCTTTGCTTTAAACCACTGATAGCCATATGAAAGTTGTGACTGAGGCAAGAAGAGGTTAATACAATGGGGCTGGACCTTAGACTTGCCCTAAATCAGGAGAACAACATCTGCCCGGGGTGAACCTTGCAGCCTGAGCTCCTGAGGGGCTTTGTTCATCGCTGCCTTGTTATTCTGCAGCATTTTCACCTGACAAGAGGACAGTGGCTCGTTTTAATACAGGTGTTGGGACTTCAGCTTGACGGTCTCCTTCCAGAGCGTGCACCACAGATTGCTGCAGCACACACACACACACACACACACACACACACACACACCACCAGCAGAGTTTAGGCAGCTGTGTTAGCCAGATGGCTATGAAACATTCATAATACAAGCTGTAGCTATTATGAGCCATTTCTCTTCGGTGCATGTCCTGACAAGCTGCTGTTATTAAGTTTCAGTGTATTTCTGTTAATGTTACCTACCTATTTTCATTCCTGTATGCTGTCACACGGAGCTGGTTGGCGTGGTCTTGGGAACTGGGCTTCAAGACTCCTCCCTGTGAAAGTTGCCAGCTCATTTATTTGTTTCTTTCCAGTGGTTCAAGCCGGTGCGTTATTCAGAAACTTCTGAAGGAGCGGGGTTGGGTAAACCTCTGATTCAGTTCGTTTGAAAGCACCCTTGAAGTCCTCCTCCACATCTTGTCCTCTGAAATAGGCTTGATGAGGCTAATTTAGAGCCCATTTCTGAGAAATTATCAGTGCTTCTCTTGGAAATGTCCCTCAACTTGAAGTTCCCCATCCTTTCTCGCGGAGCTGTGGTACTTCTCATTTGGGCCCTGACTCTCCCTGGTCTTTGTTTCTCAGTCTTAGAGGGCAGAAGTGCAGGAGGAGAGGGGGGGCAAATGCTGCTTGAGGCCTGAGGTGTGACGGTGAGGCGGCAAGAGGACTTCTATTTCATCCTTACCCCAGCACTGCTCTGCAGGGGCAGTGGCTGCTGATCCAGATTATGTTCCCTCAGTGGCTGCTCAGTTTTGCACAGTAAAGTCTTTAATTTTGCAAACAGTGGCAAGGACGTGGGAGGTCTCAAGGAAGCTCAGAGTATCACTGCCAGCATTGTTTCCCTAGGCTTACTAGCAGAAGAAGCTGCGGTGCAGGAGCCGGTCTAAGCTAGTGGCCGGTGGTATAATCGTTCTGCATTGGATGAGGTGGTTTGACTGATAGCTGTAGGCTTTTGTCAGCCCACCTTTGCCCCATAGAAAAGCTGCTGATGCTGTTGCAGCTACGCAGGAGTCTGCACCCAGCCAACAGGTATAGACCCTGAGCTGTTGTCTCTATGGATGGAGCACACTTGTGCATGCCGGGGCACAGAGGGCAGTGACAGCAGTGTGCTAAATGGTTACATGCAACCAGAAATACTTGGTATCTGTATGTTGCTCCTGACAAGACATCTTGGTTTTGGAGGTAGCATATGCTGTGTAAGATTAACAGATGGACTAAGGAAGCTCTTTGTAGAACACACTTCCAGCAAACCAGTTCAGTTGGTTTGTTGGTTTATAGCACTTCTTACATGAACCACCTGCATAATGAGAGCTGTTTCTTTTTTATAGGACATAGTCATGTTAGCATCCAAAAAAGTGCAATTGTGAGACTGGCTTTAGGATTCCTGAGATTTTTAAGTACCTGGAGCAGGGCAAAGATTGCCTTCTGGTTTTTGCCTCAGAGACACTCAGGTCCCTGCATTCACAGAAGATAAAAACTGACTTTAAATGAGAGATGAGGCTCTTAGGAATGAAAATTATTGTAGTGGAAAGTCGTTGTATGTAGTACTGCTCACTGTGACATTGAAGGAGTTGACTGTTCTGGAGAAATCAGGCAGCATCTGGCATTCAAAGGAATAATTCACAGTACCAGAGGAGCCTTTTGTCCATGTGCAGCTGGATGTGTAGCAGACAGATCTAAATTACACTTCGCAAATGCTTCGTTAGGTGGCAAGACTCTTATGGGTTGGATGCTGCAAAAATAAGAGAGCACTCACAAGTTCTTTGGCTGGAGCAGCCTGTGTAGCATCCCCAGAATCCCTGTGTGACTTGACTACATGAGCCAAGGTGCCACCCCGAAGGGCAAGATCTCTTCATGGGTCTGGGTAGAATCTTGTTTCAGCTTTGACTTTCTGGAGAGGGAGAGAGGAGTGAATGTATGGCAGTTGTTTTGGGATGGATAGCACAAGAAATTTCCATCACAGCTGCAATCTGCTTAGGTGGACCCATGTTCTCCCTTGCCAGCCTGTGAAGAGAAGTAGGATGTCTGGGCACAACAACTAGATTATTTCAGAAACTTCCTGCTCTCCTCTACTTTCAACCAAGCCCTTTTGGCCGAGCTACAAGACTACCCCATCCCACAGACTTCCTTTCTTTGACTGTGGCTCCAATCTCCAGTGCTCTTGTCCTTTCCTGGGAGCAGGCCTTCTTTCACATCTCAGATGTTTATACCAAAGTCAGCCAGGTATTCATCCAAAGCTCTGACACAGCCCCTGAGCTGCACCCAGGAGAATGGCCCAGGGGACTCACCCACCCACCTCTGAGGGTTTGGGAACTACAGCAAGGCTTTGGGTAGTGTGTTTACAGTACCTTTTCCAGCTGCAAAGGGAGAAGGGTTTTCTTTGCACTTGTATGTAAATTGTTGTGGAAATGGAGAGCAATAACGTTTTTGTTTCAAGAATTGTCACGAATGCTTGGTTTTGAGGCCAGCCATTCAGCTCCTATTATCTCTGGGAATCAAGATGTTTATCTGGCTAAATGATTGCAGTGTATCTCAGGTATTTGAAGGTGGTTCTTCCTATTTGTGGGAAAAAGAAATAAAAATCAATCTTTGTTTCCCAAACTATCAAAAGCTTATTAGCCTCAGACAGATCTTTTTATCTGCAAGGAATAAAGCAGATTTGTCCAGATCCTCAGCCCATATAAATCAGTTTAATGCCCTCAGCCCATTATTTTTTCTCATATAGTTTGTCTCAAGTGGGATTTAAGCTATGTTTAAGCATCTCTGTCTTCACGTGTCCACTTTGAAGCTTAGCAGAACAACTGTTAGCCCCAGCTCTCAGAAATCGTGCACTGGATGCCACCCTGGTCTCTGGTGCCTACAGAGATGATGGAGTGAGGTTGTGAGCTTTCGGTCAAGTGGCCAAGCAAGACAATTGCTTTGAAGGGCAAGTGGAGAAATGTGAGCTCAAAAGGTGAAGGAGAAGGTGGTGGAGCTGAGTTCGGGTGATCCCAGGTACAAGCAGCGTGCATATGTGTGCCTTGCAGTTCATTGCAAGGCTGATGCAGTTTTATCTGATGTTCAGGCAGAACTTCACCCAAGGCAGTGGATGCCCTGGGGGGCTGCCCAAGGCTTAGGCTTCCCTGCTTCCCAGCTGCATTGACTGCTGCTCTGGCAAGGGGGAGCTTGTCTCCAGGAAATCTGGTTGCCACGTAAAATCAGCAATGTTTTCCTCCCAAAATAAAGCCTACAACTTCCACTTGCAGCTGGTTAGATTGACTAAGGGGCATAGAGGTGAACATCCATAGAGAAACAGAGACTACTCTGCCACAATTCATGTCCAGAAGAGGATAAGACTGGTAAAGGAGGCCGGCTCCCACTGTTTCGGGGTTGCTGGCTGAGCTGGATCCTCTTCCCCTCCCATGGGGGAGAGGCTATGCTGCCTGGAGCAGTGGTGGCACCATGTGAGGAGGTGAGAATGGGGGTCCCCAGGGTCACAGGCACAGCAGGCACTCACAGCCCTTCCTGCACTCCTTGGTGCCTGGGGGGAATCCTGCCTGAGTCAGCTCAAATCCCTCTGTCAGCTTCCAGTGCCGCTAAGTACCCTCACATCTCCCCCCCAGCAGGACCCTGCCCTAAAGCCAGGGCAAACCCTCTTGTGTCCATAGGAGAGTTCTTTGGGGATGGGGGCTGTCAAACCAGAGCAGGTTGGTCCTTCTGGCTGAGGAGGGCAGGTTACTGCAGTTCTTCCCCCCCACCCCCCACCCCCCCCGCGTTTTCCTTTTTTATTTTAAGGGCGTGGTGTATTTTGTAAGTTTTATGTTTATCAAGAAGTTGATTGTGTAAATAAAATTGTGGCCTTGTGTGCCAAATAGCTGGGCTATGATTCCCTGGAGGAGAGCCAAGGCGGTGTGTGGGAGCACACCAGTGTGAATATGTTCGCTTTGCTCCGGAATACGGCATGTGCGAAGCGGGGAGGGAGGACGCTCTTCCAGCCCTGGCACGGGTTAACCCTTCCAGGGCACCGTCGGCTCCGTGCTTCTGCTGAGCTTCCCCCAGCCATGGTTCACACACAATCCATGTGTTCACCGGCAGAAGGGGATGAGGCCCTCCTGGGCTTACCTGGAGCCTGGCCAAATTGATGGGGAGGGGGGAACTTCGCAAAGCTCTCAGGATCCCACCCTGATTCCCCTCCCGTGGTGGGATCCCGAGGTTTTCTTGAGCTGACGTGTGACAGCAGCATCGCACAAACCTTGAAGGGGCCTCCAAGAGAGGCCAGGTCAGGCACATGCCTGGGGATGCCAGGGCAGGGAAAAGGGCCTAGGGCTAAATGAGAATAAGCTCCCCGACCGTAATGACTTTATTCCCTGTTTACTACTAAGTGCAATCCAAAGTTTACCCTGTTTCTGCCCTGCAGAGGCAGCCAGTGTTTTTCTCTGGTGGCTGGTTGAGTAGCAGCTGACTCGCTGAATACCAAGAGCATTTTCTGCACGGGATGGTGCTGTGGAGGGGAAACCTCATGGCACTGAAGGCAGCAAGATGATAGCTGCCAGGCTTTGACAGTGCCAGGATAATGCTCCAGTTGCTCGTTTTCCCTTGCAAATGATGCAGTCCCTGTCTCAGAGCAGCTCTCATCTGCTTCTGCTCATCCTTAGGTTGTCGCATTCTGGAAATACTTAAAACAACTGAGTGTAACCTCTTGTTTTCCACCAAAAGGGAACTCATGAGTCGGCTACTTCTGCAGGCAAAGCACAAGTCCCAAGGATGCATGAAAGGGCTTCATTTTCCCAAACAGCAGGAGCAGAGTTAGCCAAGTTACAGAGGGGAGGGGGTGGGGAGCCTCTGCACGCAGGGAATTCTTGCAACTCAGACAAAAATAGTGGCTTCCATTATTTACCTACCTAAGCCGGAAACCTGCTTGCAGTTCAGGCATTTATTGTAATTCCTCACATAGCTGGGGATGATAAGCCCAGCTAACTAGTCATTGCATGCTGGCTGAAAATGATGCTTAACGTATACCATCTACCCAAACAACTTTTCTTCTTTAACCCTT
The DNA here is from genome assembly GCF_964237585.1 of Gallinula chloropus. Taxonomy (NCBI): domain Eukaryota; kingdom Metazoa; phylum Chordata; class Aves; order Gruiformes; family Rallidae; genus Gallinula; species Gallinula chloropus. Next base: position 81,699,212 of record NC_140087.1, on the reverse strand, counting down.
TGAATCTTGCTGGGTTTGGGGCAGTTTGTTTTTATTCCTATGATATTGCTGCCGATCAGCCTCACCTCAACCTCCCACCTTCATGAAATTCAGTTCAGTGGAACTCTTTGATGACAGTCTAATCTATACTGGAGGCTTCTCGGAGCAGGTCACGTGTCTGAGATACAGTGACAGTGATGGCTCAGATTTCAAAGGAATCAAAGGGAACCATTTGGCTGACTTCCACTAAATGTCACTGAAATTTGGATGCACAACTCCTATGTGTTCGCTGAAAAGGCTGGATACTGCGGTTTCAGACTATTAATGATTCTGAGCTGTAGCCTGTTGAAGGCGGTGGAATTCTTTTCTTCATGTGCTATTTTGTGTTATCAAGGCCCAAATGCTCCGGAGGCGAAAGGGCTTCACTCCCCAGGCAGCGTATGGAGAGCAAGCACCCACCTACACTTAGAGGTCAGGCAAGGGGAGCTTACCTTTTCCGGTATCCAGATCTTCCCGCAGCCCTTGTGGCTTTCCCGTGTGCAGGGGCGTGCTTGGGTTGTCCCAGGCACCCCGGCCCACGTGGGATGTCCTCTCAGTAGTGTGGAGTGTGTGTTGCCTGGGCTGGTGCACCCCTGGTCTTTGTATGGCACACCGAGCTCTAGACCTGAGGTCACTACTGAAAAGCCTGATGGAAACATTTACCACTTCCAGTTTGTGGGGGAAGAGACAGAAAGAGTTTCCAGTTGGGCTTCTGCCCAAAGCTGTTTGCACCAGGATGGTGTGTCACGTGACTCCCATCAGGCTGTTGTTCCGGGGATTTGGCAGCGTCAAAGGTACAAGGTGCATATTGATGTTTGGTACCAGCATTATATAAACGCGGCTTGCGCAAGCCTAGCACCTGATTTTACAAGACGTGGGGAAAGACGCATCCTTTTCCAAGGGCAGGATTGAGCCCTGACTGCAACATCTTCCCAGCCATGATACAATAACAATACTTAACAGGCATGTAGTGCTTAACATCATCAAAGCGAGGTACAAGCAGCAACTAATTAATCCTCACAACACCCCTATGAGGCAAGTATTACTATCCCCATTTCACAAATGGAGATGATGGGACTTTGGAAGGTCAAGTGACTTGTCCAGAGCTAAACAGTCTGCGATGGAGCTCATTAGTTCCTGGCTCACAGCCACCACTCAATGTACTTGCTCAGCCTATTGCTGTATTTTATTATGCAAATCCCCATGGAAATTAGAAGCCCAAAGCAACCCGCAGATCTAAACATGGTGCTTTAGATCTAAACACTGGATCCATTTGGTTTGAAATCGGTTCTGGAGGCCTTCCAGTGATTTCACTGGATTTTGGATGATAATGAAAAAAAGAAGAGTGACTGTCATGTCATGCCTGGAACTCCAAGAGAAATGGAGGCTATGAAGATGTGTGTTGGTGGCTGTCCAGCTTTACCGTTGCTTGCACAGGAGCTTCTGAGGCCACCAAATAGTGCCGAGCTAGACAGGGTATCACCGCGGTGAAGCAAGTGACCTCGATTCCTGCGGGTGGGTTGCAAGCAGTGAATGGAGATGGGTCTGCCTACGCCCCAGGAGGCTCTTTGACCAAAAAGTTGGGGCTGGCTGAAGAGACAACCCAGGAAAGCCATCTAACCCCAGTGAGCTGGTGTCTAATTCAGGCACAAAGGGGTTTTTTTCCAGTATTGGCACAAGTTGCTCAAAAGCTGATGTTGTCTGTGCAAACTGGTGATATTTTGATGATTCAGAAAATAAGCCGAGCCCTGTTTGGCTTACACAACCATGGATCTTCTGTGAATTACCAGGGATTTTACATGTGCAAGGAAAGAAAAAGATTCTCACCATGTGACGTTGGATCAGGACTTGTTCTTGGCTCCACGTTTCATGGACTGACAAGCTCACTGCTAGATTTCATGAGGGTGTCATCATGCCACTGAAAGTTATTTACACTAAGTCACCCTCCAGGAACTGGGTCACAACTTTTTCTTTCATGAGACTTGGCAGCAAACTCAAGGTTTACTAGAAGCTGAAGAGAGGATGCCTATGTGCGACGCCAAAACCAACTTCGATGCAAGGGGAACTGGGCCCCGTGCCACTGATCGGTGCGTGGCATGTCGGGCTCCGAAGGCGATGGGATGGGACTTCACTGCTTTGCAGCTCCAGCGGTTGCTGCTGGTCGCCTTTTGCACTCTGAACAGGTGTAAATGACTCCCCAGAGGCGAAGCGCGGCAGAATCCGGGCCAGATCTTCAGCTGGTGTCAATCAGTGCCTCTGCTTCAATGGGGCTGCATCAATTTGCCTTAGGAAAGGGTGTAATGTGAGAAACAGAGATAAGGGAACTCATGTTCTAGCACCCTATATCCTATATAATTGCTTAAATAAGAGCACAGCCCAAAACGGGTTTGCCAGATGCTGGGGTGGTGCAGAATCAATCCCATGTTTTACAGGCAGGTTTATACACCCAGATGGAGGAAGCCTATGGATGGCCAAGACAGGCTTGCCTCCTGCTCGCTTTGGCTGCACGGCTTGGGTACCAGCCCTTGGGAAGGACGTGGTTGTATAGACCTTGGCACAGAGCCCATATAGGAGGCCTTATGTTTGGGTTGCTGGGCTGAGCTCTGGCCATGCCTCCATATCTCCCCTGCTCCTATGACCCACGGTAGCTGGAGTGAAGCCAGCACAGGTCTGTCAGCTGGAGCAACAATCATACCTTTGTTTTGCCGGGCAGATGAATAGATAGATAACAGTGAGTTAATGGATGGCAATCCCTTTCCCTCCCATCCCCCCCAAACGTCAGTCCTATCACTCACCTCCTCCCCCAGCAAAACAAGGCCTCTGGGACAGAGAAACAGCGCAAAGATTAAAACTAACCCCTCGCTTTGGAACTCCTCAGCGAAAGGGGCTGATAAGAGAGAGCTGAGATTGGGAATCAGATTTCAGGGGTAACAAATGAATAACCAGAAAACGGAAGGATGCCGAAAGGGTTATCAGAAGAGAGCAAGATGGTGAGCACGTCCCAACAACTTCTCTTTTGAAAAAACAAAAAACAACCAAAAAAAGAAAAACAAGAGGAAAGGTTTTTCTAGCAGCTACAGACACAAAGAGCTGTTCAGACCACTTTGAGCCCACCAAGACCCCGGAAAGACAAAAAAGCATCTCTGAGCTCTGGTGGAGGTTTGTAAACTGTTAGCCAAGTGCTGTTTCCATGCTGGCAGATTCCTGGGAGCTGTAAGCCCCACTGTTTTGCGCTTTCACCGGGAAGCGATCAGCACTGGAAAGACTCAGGGAGCACACAGGGCTCATGCAGCAGGCTCTGGCTCAGGCTGGGCAATGTGGTTTCAATTTAGGAGCTCTCCTGTCAAAAGGCTCCATAAAAGCAGCCTGAATATAAAAGCTCATGTTCTTACCATGTAGAAGCATTGGGAGGATTCTCCTCACCTCTAGAGAAGAGTAGGATTTGGTGGCGGAGGCTCCCCAAAAGTGCTGCAAAGGTGAAGTTCAGGCTTGTGCAGAACCTCACCAAAAAAATTGTTGGGGTCACTGTGCGATACTGTGTGATCCAAGCAGTGTAATCCCCCTGCTGAGATACAGGCCTCTCATAGAGTCCTTGCATGGGGCAGACTACTGAGAATCAGTGGTACGGTGGGAGAGAGGCATCAAGGAAGCCTTTCCTCTATTGGGGGAGTGAGGAAGGGGGGGAACTCACTTGTGGAGTTTGCAGGGGTAGCGTGGAGGTGGAAGGCAAGCTTCCAAGTTTACTCCAGTATGCACGGGGTTAGCAGGTTTCTGCCCGTTATCTGGGTAATATGGACAAAGCCATGGAAGAGGCTAAAAGCAGGCAAGGAGGATCCTGGGGCCTTGTCCCTCCCGCCCGAGCATGGGGTGACCTGGGCTGGTTTTGATTCTGTCTTTAAAACTAAAGGTAAGCCTGAGGAAAGGGAGGAGGAGAGATCTGCCCTTGCGAATTTGTTTTCCCATTCCCAGTGGGTGAGCCTGTCTACTTACTTTGGCATGTAGTAGTTAATACAATTTTCTTGATAATGATAGTTTGGGGGCTCTGAAAAGCCAGCAGGTGGGAGCCAGATAAACCAGTTGTGAAGGTAAACATTGTCAGCCTCTCGGATGGAGCCATCTCCAGCAAGGCTGCGGCAGCCTCGGCTGTGGGGCTGGAGACTCATCTCTTCCTGCTCTCAGGATCAGAGAACTCTCTTGAGACAGCACCAGAGCAACGCCGTCATCATCAGCCTCAATGGGTGTCCTTTAGTCATCCACCTGAGGTTCTGGTGGTTTCCTCCTCCTGAAATTCTGAATTTGGAGCCTGCATTGGCCCCCTGGGTTTACACCTTCAGCATTGCTGCTTTCAAGTGTCTCTGGGCTGACCCCAAGATGAGCTGGTGCTGTTTTGGGGGCAGGAGGTTTAGAAGCCATATATTCTGATATACCCAAAGACACTCTAGCTTTGTATGTAGATGATATGCTAATGGACGAGACTTCATTGCAGCATGGTGAGGGCGAGCAGGAAGGTAATTACAGTCTTGCTTTTTATTGTTCTTATATAATGCTACTGTGGATTTTCCACCCCAGCTGTGGTTCCCAGCCTGCCCAGTCTTACTTTCCATTGTGGATCCTACAGATTCAGGGATATGTGTCAAGACATCACAGGATAGCTCATTTCCCCCTTTGCTGTGACCATAGAAATGCAGAGGCAGACCTCTGCTTGCAGTTTTTGTCTGTGTGTGAAGCCAGGGATACTGTTGAGGCTTTTTTCCTTAGTTTTCTAGAACCAAGGAAGGGCATGACTCCAAAGATGGATTCATAAAGCAGCAGATTTTTAAATGTACTGGAGACCTGAGGCTGTGGTTCAACTGTCCTGTGCAAGCATCTTTCCTTTGCAGAATACAAGCACCATCAGCCTGATTCTTCTCTGGGAGAGCTGGGCTGTAGGTCAGGGTGCTTTCCTTGGGTTCTGAGAGTTTGCTGGCTGTGTGGTAGCGCTGGCTGAACCTTGTAGGTGGGCTCAGCTGTGTGGGGACCCTTCCCTCAGCATCGGGGGAACTGTGCTTCTGGAAGCCCAACCTGACAGAAGGATTCCTCAAGTCCCTTCAGGTGCAATTTCCAAGCAAGGAAATCAGGGGTAGGAAAAGAGGCGTTTCTCAGCCTGTGTGTTATTCCTCCCCAGTAGTTCTTGACAAGTTCTGCAAAATGACTTCATAAAACCTCTCCCTGAGGTGAGAGTATTCTTGCAACCTGGAGAAGCGGAAATAGCTGCAAGAGCTCGGGAAGTCCTACAATGCATTTCACACCTGATTGAGCACTAGCAGAAACATTTAAGGATTATTTAAAAAAAACCCATTCTTTATGTTTTCACCCAGTCCAGCAAAGATACCATCAGGGATCTTACACCTGAACAATCTTTATGACTGCACATTTAGACCTTCTGTGATTCCTCAGGAAGATAAGAGATAATAGCCCACAGCCCATGAAATAACTGGTAGGGCTATCAAACTTCTCGTCTCACCACCTCTGGGACGCTGGGTCGCAAACCCTTTTGTTTTATGAACTAGTATGTTGAAACCTGTTAGCACTACAATGACATTACTATTAGTATTACTCCTATTAATGCCGCTACTGCTGCTAATATGTTAATGAGTCATATCATTAATAGATTAAGAATGAATTATGTACTGAGGTAATGTATGTAGGTAAGGGAAGGTCATTTGTAAATGTCACACGTGCCTTACTGTGAGGATGTATTTCCTAGCTTAGGAACTCCAGTGCTAGAGAAACATTTGGCATTGCTCCTGTTTTCCTAGAAATTTTCCATGGAATTGCCATTTGTTAAATGGAGCTACTTCTTTTCCTCTTGTTTTCATTAAAAAAATAAGAAAGGACCTAATTCTATATTTTTTTGAGGCCTAGAATTTCCCATTAGTTTTTGTAAAGGAACATGGAAGAAAAAAATACAGGGTCAGTCCTTGGATGAGCTCTTTAAGGTAGTAGGTAAGAGATGGTAAAACACATCTCTCCCTGACTCCTGCAATTCCCATGCTGATTCCCAGAGAAGATCCTTCAGCACAGTAATATCCATAGTCCACCTACCCCAGCCTGGAGAATGCTTCAGCGGCATGTGTCGCACTAAGTAATATTTATTCCTCAATGTCAATGGAATGTTTGATTTATATTTGGGGGTTTGAAATTGGATGCTGTGATTTATTTTTCGGATGAACTGTGTTCCTTTCCAGGGGAAATTCTTGGTTTAAGAAAGAAAGGAAGGAGGTGGGGGGGAAGAAAAAAAAGAGAAAAGAGGGAGAACGATAGAGGTTACGGTGGGATTACGTTACCGATTGGATAAACTGACAAAACAGCCTACTGTGACTCGGAGAGTTTAATTTTGTACATTTTGGCAACTTCTTAAAGCAGAAAATGAGAGCAGTACTGTCAACAGGGCTTTTGATATTTCTGTGTTTATTCTAGAGATGAAAGTGCATTCTGAATTAGGGTGGAAGGCAGCAGGCCAGATGCTGACTTTGGCAACAAGAGGTGATAAATGCTGCAGATCTACCCCCTGTAACAGTGGGTAGGAAATGATTCTCCTGTTGCACAAGACATTGTGAGATTTCCAGTTTTTTCCATTCTGTTTTCTTGTTCTGTGGGAGACACGGAATCTGTAAAGGGTTTGGCTTCTTCTTCTTACCACAAAAACAGTAGATAGCCAACTTGCTTGGTCTACAGGAGACCCAGCGTCATGTTCCTGTGTTCTGGCCTCTGGGCTGCAGAATTGATCTTGTTACCATTTTATGGCTTACATCCAATATGAAATGACTCCTACGGGGACATGACATCCAAGAATGGCCTCTTGTCTGGGGGGTTAAGATACCGCTCTTGGATGTAGGAGACCCAAGTTAACTCCCTCATCTATTGGGCCTTCAAATGTAGGTCTTCTGCGCTCCAGCTGAGTGCAGAAACCATTGACTGCTCTGGACATGTTTGTTTATGTGTCTTTTGACCAGAAGTTTCCTCCTGGGCCAGAGTAACTTTTTCCCGGTGGAAGTTCTGCTGACACTGATATGTATAAACAACCAAAAGCATGTTGGGTGGAGGGCACAAGAAACTATCAGAACCAGTTCTTTGAACAAATATGGGTTAAGACACATATTTGCCAGTGATTCACATCAGCCTCTGTCCCATTGTGTCCTTTTGCTAAGATTTAATGGAAAGAGCTATAAATTGTGGTTATAATTCCCCAGCAAGAAAAGTATCTGTCAGGCAAGTTCTGCCACCCTTACTCATGTGCAGTATTGCATTTCACAGGTTGTCTTGGCTACTTCGTTGGGCCATCCCTGCTCCTCTCTGCCTCCAGCTGTGCTGCTATTAAGGGAAGGAGGCAGTTGTGAAATCCCACAGTCATTGGTAAGGTACAACTTCCTTCCTTTGCTCCCGGCTAATGAGAAGGGTTTCACCTCTTCTCCAAACCTTCTTGCCTGTTTATTTATAGAGGCCAGTATCCAGACAGTATGGGTAATGCTTCAAACCAGACTTGGACCTGGGATGTAGGTTGGTCCAGCTCAGCTGCACAGTAGAGTTTTTGTTGGGTGGAGGCATCTTAGTGTCCTGCTTGGGACATAATATCTTGCCTCTAAATAAATGGTCTGCCCTGCAGGGTAAGGTGATTCTCAACATGAATGAGGCTGGTGGAATTGGGCTTATAAAAATATCTGAGCAGTGGAAGAAAATAACTGCTGTTTTCCAAGAAGATGCATTTTTCTATTTTAATTTTTCTTAGGCTGTGATAAAATAAATGTTGTCTATGATGTAAAGCTGAAAGGTTGACCAGAACTTCCTTTGTGGTCAAGCTCTTTTTTTATTGATTGATTTTAAGTCCTCTAAATTTGTCAGGCTCACAAGTGCAGTGGTGACTTAAGTTATAAGAGAATGTTTGTGTCTTTAAGGAAAAATACAGCGACCCCTCCTCCCCCTTGCACTTCTCAACCTTGCAAGGAAACCTACACTTGGCCGGAATATTTTTTCTCCCTCAGTGGAAAATGTTGATTAAATATTCAGAAAAAATAGCAATTAAAACCCCCAGACTCCTAAATCCCAACAACCTTTAATGGGAAACTGCTGAATATGGAATAGTTGCATAATTTTGGCTGAAAATGCACATTGGCATTTCATTGGTAGGAGCTCAAAACTTTAAGAGAAATGTCTTGGAAATAAAAAATATCACTTTTCTGTTGATAAAAAGAGATATTTTTTCCAAGCATTTCCATGCAAGCCGTTCTGCAGTGGAGTTGGTTGAGCAAAGCCATAGCCACATGGAAGGCACATGAAGGGCTTTCCATAGTAGGGTTTTTGCTCCCTGCTGAGCCAGAAATTGTGTCAGTTCACCTTTTTGGTCATTTTTCACATCAGGACATACTTCAGAGTTTGGGCCAGGATCATTTGAGTTGTCAAGTCCAGTCTTGTCACACTTTATTGATGCGGCTTTTGCTGTCGGCCCCTCAGGCTCTGGTGTCAAGGTCTCCCTATGCTTTTGGGGCGCATCTTTGCTTAGCTGGTTTTATTGGGGTAAAACTCCTCCTCTTACTGCTCCCCACTGGCATACACTGTTTTAGGATGGGCTCAGGTCTGTTCCACAAACAATGTGCAAGTGTTGTGTGTGGAGGTACCAAATACAAAATGACCAGATGAGATGACCAGGTTATGGGAAGTCAGTGACCTGAAGAGTGAAGCTCAGCTGAACTCTGCATAATGAGGTCACAAAGTACTCAGTCCTCAAATAATACAAAAATTGCTCATCTTCCCTCAAAATCCACACCTACTTATGCAGCTTTTTGAATACAGAGTTAGGTGAAACCTGGATATATGAAGTGAATTCCAGGGAAGAAAAAAACAAGCAATATGAACATGGAAGAGCTTTGCGCATCCATGGTAACCCTGAACCATTTCTCTTATTCCTTGAGCACCTTGGCTGCTTCTGATGCATTCAGCACTCTGTGGCTCTCTGGGTTTTTTGTGTTACGGGTCTCTTTCCTCTCCCATCTGACTGGGTCTTGCTTCTGGTTCACGATGTAGAGAAGAGCTGGATATTGGCAATCTGCAACACTGGAAAGGGAAAAGGTGGAACCACCTTCTGATATCAGTTGAGTTTATTTACACTATTTTAGGATGTGGACTTCTCTGCTTTGTTTTCCCTCAAGGAAAAGAGGTATGGAGGTGTTAAAGGAGGTCCCGTGTATGATTGCTCAGTCAGTCAGCAGCAGAATCAGCTGTGTAAGTTGCCTGTGGGGGTATTTCTTCGGGTTGGCTTCATTTAGCTGTTGTTGAGGTCAGTTTTTGCAGTGATATCTATTACGGGAGCTGAGGTTGGCCATTCCTAATCCACATCCCAGTTGGCAAGGGGCCCTGACGATGGCCAGGGGTACAGCATCAGGGTAAACAAGATGCTCACAAGGCACACCAGGTAGCTTTCAGTGGCACCAGGGAAAACAGTTAACAGAAGGGGAAGCGATTTCTTTCCACAGACCTTTGTTTTAAAGGGTATTTTGGGGTGCAAGTTAACCTTTCCTTGGGTCTCTTGCCAGCAGGTGGGAACCTTTTTAAGTCATCTTTTTACTGAGAAGGGCTGAATCGTCCGCCCTAAAGCATCCCTTAATGCAATTAAAACCAGCAGTACTGCTTCTCCAACACTGGGGCCTCAGATACTGGGAGGGGAAGCGGTGGCTCTTCTTTGAAGTCCCACCTACGTGAACATCAATGGCAGGACTTCAAAGGGAAGCTGCTATTTCCTGTTGGAGCTCAGCCCTGGTGCTCAGCACTGCTAACAAAGCAGTCGGACTGGTTGTAAAGGCACTGATCCAGCAGAGAACTTAAGCACATGCTTAAGTCCCTCAGGACTTAAATCGCGTGGTCTGCTGGGTTGGGACTCAGCTGGTCTGGGGACTGGACCCATGGTCAGGGTTACCTCTCCCAGATAAATTGTTGAGGGAGAAAAGCCAGATCAAAAAGCCTTTCACAGATGGCTGGATGGGTGCTGCAAACAGGGCTCACCGTTTGGAACCTAAATGGCTGTGCAGCAGCAGCAGGTGGAAACACCACAAGCAATCCTACTGAATTTAGACCATAACCTGGATCCAGACAACAGGCTGCAGTCACCATCGGTGAATGCTTGTATATCACAAATTCAGAGCTAGCCCATATCACCTTCCTTAAGCTCATCTCAGAGGAGCTGGCCCAATAAATAGAGTTGTAAGATAGGAGTCCATCCTTGCAAAGAGGCAAGAAATGCTAAAGGCACAGTTACTCAGCCTTTCCTTTGCAGAGTTACATTTTCTCCTGGTGTTAGTTCCTCTGCTCTCTCTGGAGCCACTTGCAGACTAACGGGTGGTGGAATTGGGACATCATTCTCTAGCAAGCATTATTTAGGTAATTCGTATCATTTGCACCAACTTCTTCTCTGAGGTTTTGTCCTCAAATTTCAGACAGACTGCACGGTCGTGATCTGCAGCTGATGCAGAGGTACCACACCGCTAGCCCCGTTCTCAGCAACATGCCATCCCCTCTCCAGTAGCAGGGCAGAATGATGGCTTCTTCCTCATCACTACCTACAGGAAGCCCCATGGTTACCTCATGTGTAGCGATGAAAAGATGTCTGGGACATGTTTACAATTGGAAAGGCTGTTCTTCTTTATGGAACAGATGGATCAGATTGGACATGGTACTCTTCTAAAATGTTGGAATAAACTGGTCATGAAGCTTGAGAAACCCCAATAGGTTTCAGGTCCATCTCCCTGAGGTTCTCTGTACTTCTGTAGCACAGGCTGCCAATCCCCATAGTAGACTGAAGTTTTCCTCCACCCTGCTATTCTCTCTCTAGGTTTGAAGTCCCACAGGGAACCTGTTGCCCTTGCTGCTAATCCCACATCCCAAGACAGTGAATTGAGAACAGTGTATTTCCTGGATATTTTAATCTGAGACAAACTGAAAACATCTTCATTTGAATCATGAAAATACCTACAGAACTCTTAGGACACTGTTCTTGGATGTCACCAGCAGACGTCTGCCCAGCAATACAGGTTCCTAGAAGAAACTTCTGACATATCTTCACTGTGCAGATGAGCACTGCATTGTTAGTGCTGACCAAGGCATCAAGACTTAATTCTGTGCTGACCTGCTCTGTTACATGTCTGCAGCCCTGTGGCATTGCCCAGAGAAAGTAATGCCCCCACACCTCCACTGCTTAGCTCAGGTGTAGGATGCTAATACAGAGCTGATGTTACTGCTGGCACTGCAGGACACATCTTTGGAGTATTCCTTGTGAGCTCAAGTTGGTGTCTCCATGCTGTGATTTTGTGCAAAGATCTGCTTTGGAAGTTCCCACACACCAAGAGTAGACTTGCTCTTTGGATGGGTAGGTTGGATGGGGCAGTCCTTGACCAACAGCAGTGTGACTTATCACTAATGCATGAACTTTCTGCAATGGGCTTTTGTTCTCCAAAGTGAGCATGGTCACTTCACCTGAGAGTGAAGCTGGTGACATCAGAGACTTGAAAAAGTTCAAACTCACCTTGAAAATTCACCAAAAGCAGCTGATGGGATATCTTGGGAAGGAAGCCTTGTGTTGGGACTAGCATGCAAGAAAACTCTTCTGTTCTTGGTGCTGACACAGGTGTCTCAGGTGGCTTTGAGCAGGTCATCTGGTCTCTTTTTTCCTTTGGTCTCCCACCTGTAAATTAGGCTAATAACTCCTCACCCATCTGGCTATTAGCCAGCAAGCTCTGCACACACCGGGTATATCTCAGTGCATGCTGCATAGCTCCCAGGTGTGCTCTTGAGCAGGATCCTCCTGTAAAACGAAGAAATAATATTAATAACCAATTGAGACAGGATGGATTTTTTGGAAGGCTTCCTTCCATAAAGCTCTTTGGATTCAAAGAAGGTGCATTTTGTTAATCACCTTCGTTTGTGTGGTTTCTACCCACGAGTTAGTACTGAAAGGGTTTTATCCGATGCAGGGTGTACATGCAAGGATTTCTATTTGAATAATACCAGAGAATAAATTTAGAAATGTTTAAAGAGGGGATGAATACCTCAATCTGCTAGGTGGAAAAATTACTACTTCTTGTGGGTAACCCAACCTGTTTAAGTTGCTAAAAACATACCTGACTTTAAAAAAAATGAGAGAGAAGGAATATCTGAAAAGAGAGCTTTTTAAAAAAGCAACTCTTCAGATTTCTAGTTTAATATTTCAGTATGCAACAGTATTTTCATAACTGCAGCTTTTTTGGGCAGAGGTGGGGGAAATTAGAATATATTAAAGAACTCTGGAAACCACTTTCTATTTGTAAAACATGTTGTGTGTGTATCGTAACACCTACAATACTTGTAGCTCTGCCAGATTGTGCATCGAGTGCCAGAATTTTCCTCACTAAATGACATTATACTACTTTGTGGGTATTGAAAACAAATATTTTGAGGGGAGGGAGCATTCTCATCCGCAAAGCATTCGTCGTGCTCACGCTACTCGCTCTTAGCATTTTACTTGAAGCCTGCTATGTCTTTCAGCTGCTTACCATGAGTCCAAGGATAGGTTTGATGAACATTTGTGTGCTCTTCAACTGTTCATTGGTATGTATTTTTTGCAATATAGCAGCCCCTAGGGGCTCTAAAGGAGATGAGGGCCTTGGGATGCTGGGCACCATACGAACATGTAGTAGAGGACAGTAGTGGAAATTGAGAAACTTGGTGGTCATCTTCAGAGGTGCAGCCCCAGAGTAGTTTTGCTCATGCAAGGTGGTGTTGGGAGGGATGTGGAACTGCCCGGATGGGTGGATGGAGCAAGGTAGATGCTGCTAGCATGAGGCATGGTTAGGTGAAGCCATGGTATAGTGCTGGTATGGTGCCTGGTGCTGGAAGGGAAGGAGGTGGGAGAGGTGTGCTCCTGGCTGAGCAGCCACCACTGCTGCTCAATAGGTTACATGAAGGCTACAGCCTTGGGATGAGATATGGGTACACTGCGGATACCTCTAACTGATTGACGTTACTGATTAACCCAGGGTCTCCCACTCACCTGTGGGTTTTGAGGGTGACATAGAGGCATTCCCTTGCCAACCTGAGACGTGCTGTGGCAGATCCCACTGTAAAAGCCTCCAGAAGAGGAGCAAGGAAGGCGAGAACAGGATTAGCGGCTGCTGAGGTCTCCTTGGTTCAGGCACTGAGCTTTTGCTGCTGCTTCTGCAGCGAAGCTGCCTGAAGATGGCTCTAACTTACACCCAAGGTTATGCCCCAACCGCAGCCTGGTGCAGAGCTGTTCCTCTGCCAAAGCCCGAGAGGAGCACGGAGTGTTGCCCAATGCCCTTCGGTGCTCTGATGTCATCAGCACATTGCAAGCTGGATTTGCCAAGCACAGGAGCAGAGACATTTGCTGACATTTATATTCTGTTTCAGTGGCACTCCTGTTTTTGTTTGGTGTAAAAGCTGCGATTAATGTGTAAGCTAATTAGTAGTTGGCTATTAATACCTATTTGCTTTTTAATCGTCATAGACAGCTGTGATCAGTTTTCACAGGTATAAAGAACTAGTGTCCTGCTAAAAAGTGTGACATGCTTTAATCCAGAGTGGAGCAGTTCTCTCTGACAGGAGAGACCTGCTGGGTTTTAGAATTTGTTATTAGGGATGGATAATTACAATAGGAAGGCAATCAAAAGCTATTTCAGAGCCAGCTAGGAAATAAAATCTTTAGGAATGGACTCTTCTGCTTTTTTCTGCTCTCCTTCTAGAAATTTTATTATGTGGGATGGATGGATGGATGGGATTGCTCCCGAGGCTTCAGGGCACATTGAAGGGTAATAAGAAGGGCATGGGGTGAGAAAAAGGTTCCTGCTGGGTTAAAGAGAGACACATGATAGCTCATCTGGGAGCAGAGAGTCAGGTTTAATAATGTCCTTGCTAAACACAGTTAATAATTGAGGTCAGGGCATGGGGTGAGGGTAATAAGGGGATAGTCTCCCATGTGTGGAGTGACAAGGTAAGGACAAGCTGTTCGGAGTACACAAGGGATGCTGATAGCAGGCACGTGGTGGAGCCTGGCTGGGTCACCTGGGATTGTGCTGGCAGCAGGTAGTTCACAAAGCACTACTTTTTCTTTTAAAATCTCTAATAGTGGCATTGCCCCCCAGAAAAGGGGGGCAGCACAAAAGCAGGCATGCAGGCCAGCACAGGGAAGAGGCTAACTGATCAGCTAGTAGGGATCTGGCTAAAATACCTGGCTTATCTTGCTCTGTCTTGCTGATGGGACAACGTATAGCTGGAATTAGTAACTGGAGGGCCATAAATGTTTCCATCACAATGACTGGATTAAGGTATGAGGAGGTCACTATGCATGCTGTATGGTGTCAGAGTCCCTCCCCAAACCCAGCACAGTCATTCTCAGAGTGCTCTGTTCCTTGTTGTATAGATGAAATATTGAACAATCGAATCCCCGAGAGCCTTGGCTGAAGTTGTACATGGAATCCCTATCAAAACAGAACTAGGTTTTTACTCTAAGTGCTGATGCTGGCCAGTTTCTGCATGGAATTTGAGCTTACGCAGTCTTTCTTGCCACTGACACCCACATATTCTCACAAAAACATTGGGAGAAGAGTTCATACCTACTACAACAGATGAAATATGTGTTAATCACATTCAAGACACCATTTTTTTGGGGTTACAAAAGAAACTGAACCATTAAGAGTACAATAAACATTACTTTCCCATTACATCTAGTTACCATCACTCCAAGAAGCCCAAACCACCTCTGTCTCGAGGAGATGGTAAAGAACAGCCTTTGTCTGAAAAACCATAAACTTATTTAATGTATTGCTCGCTTGTTGACTGGCACTTCATAGCCTTGACCCTACTGCAGGGTGTGGGTAGAAGAATACCTCTTGGTTTTGGTGGGGCCATGGGCTGCATGCTGCGATTCTGGTGCTTTCTCCTCCATGGGATTTGAGCTGCAGCTTTCCAAGACCAGGCATGCATCGTTCCTGGCACAGCAGGGGAAAGCAAGTGCAACCCATCACAGTTTCTTCCACCTCATGGCAAAATTGCAGGGAGGATGGGGAAAAAAGAAATGCTCTCTGATTACAGCCCATGTATGTGCCTTGGCAGAGAGAACGCTGTGTAATTGCCGGCCAGAATTTCACCATTAAGTGGTAAATCCTTGAAAACTGTAATTCTGCAGGCTTTAGGCAAAGGAAAAGCATGTTTCTCAGGTTTGAGCTGAGAGCCGGCAGGAATGAGAACGTGTGGTCGGGGGGAAAGAGAGGCATTGCAGTGCCATGTAGGTTCAGTTCCAGGCGCTCGCAGGGCTTCTGTCACAGCTTAGCCATCCCGTGCACTTCATCAGCCTGTGCCTTTATTGCCCATCCTGTTATGTAGAAGGGGGACAACTACCTCTGCCTGCTTAAAAGGTTTGGGAAGAAGACATCATCTTCCTAATCAATGCATTGCCTGGCATGGGCAGGGTCCCGCGACCTGTGGGGGACTTGGGTGCCAGCAATTAATAAATCACAAATATCATACAAACTCTTTGGCAGACACTTCCTTCCTTCCACAGGCTTGTACTGAAGGCATGGGGTAAGAAAAACAAAAAAAGGAAAGAAACAGCTTACTAAATGGCCAGCTCGTATTAGTTTGGCAGGCTTTGCCTGAAAAAGGCCTGGTAGCACATGAAAAATTAATCAGTATGTGAAGGACTGGAACATTAGTGCGAGATCTAGTAGGCTGATGAAGGACTGAAAATACTGCATGAATAAGTCATTCATAGCTTATCATCTCTGTAATCATTTCCTCGGTGATAACCACTTTTTTTAGAAAGCATTAAACTGAACATGGCATGGACTTAAAATTGAAGATAAATCCAGGTCGCAGTTTGGCTGTCGGTGAGTGGCAGAGGGGGAATGGCAGGAAACGAGCTGTTTCTGTGAGCTCTTTGTGCTGGGAGGTGTACTGGGCAAGTCCCTGGGGGGCTCAGCAGTGCCCAAAGGGGCAGCATTTAAGGGACAGTACTACATACAATTCCTCTCACATCTTAACAGTGTGGTCATCCCGTGTCAGTAAAACACTCCACGTAGCTTGTGGCTAACTGGACCTTCCGTGTCCCCTCTTGTGAGTGTGGGTCCCGTTCCAAAAAATAGTATGTGGTCTGCAGAAAAATGTTATGCTGTGAGGCAGAAGTTAATCTTAATTGCTGCGTTTCCTCACTTTTTAGGCTTGGCTTTGCCGCTGCCATAATGTTCTTTTAATGTTGTTATTGTTTCTTACATACATTAAGCATTTTACAAATGATGGATGGCCAGGTCTCTCTGATGTTTGGTTGCAACAGCTCGGTTACGTGTACTGCGAAAATGTTCGCCAAAGGAGATGATTAGGAGTCTGTATGTACAACTAAGATGGATTTGGGGCTTCTGATCCTCTGGCTGGGTGTTGTCTATCCTCACAGGTATTACCAGCCCAGATTACGCCGTTGTACCCCAGCTATAACTTCTCCTGCATTACTCCACTGTTCCCAGAGGAGAATTCATCCCTGCCAGCGGTGGTGGGTGCTCCTAAAATCACAGAGTCCCAATTGTCCTCCCTGTGCGATTCGTTTGCCACATGTTTAAAAATGAATGTAGCTATGTGAATAAGAGGAAAAGTTCAGGCAGAGGAATAATTTATAATTCCCAATAATATTGCTTCTAGCTACTGCTCTATAGTGCCAGTTCCTGCCCAATGTGGTTTAAGCAGCTAACAGCTATAAAAGTTTGTTGACCCGAGAGGCTTAGTATCAACCATAGGTACAGTCAAAGTCAATATGGAGGCTGAAAATCCAGCGCTAATAGAAAAATAGAAGTCAATATTTAGGATGTGAGTCAGGAACTTAAAATAGGAAAGTGAAACAGATGAGGGCTGTAGCTCCATGAGTGCTGGAGGTGAACTGTTTAGATCTGAGGACCACTGCTGATTACTATCTTCCCCTCTAACAAGGTTGCTTATTCTGCTTCTGAGATTCGTTTCCAGTGGCCAGGCCACCTCCCTGACCTATATTCCTCAGACTGCCCTTACGTCAGAGCCTGCCTATTTGGGGTTATAAGTGAAATCCTCTGTCTCGGAGGTGAAATCGACGGGTAATTATATGTGGGGCGAATATGGGCTGGGGCACGGAGAGGCCAGGAGAAGAGTTTGGTTTAGCTCTGTTTATACTGGAAAATCCCCTTTCTAAGGCTGTACTGTTAAGTTTTGGAGGGGAGGGTAGGGGGCACAAGGGAACTCCCCCGGTATGAGGCGGTAGCTGCTGGGAACAGGGATTTCACAGTGCGGCTCTTCCAGCTACACGTCAGGCGGAAAAGTAACCAGCCCTAAGTGGGGGGTTTGGTACTGGAGAGGGGCACGGGGGACTGAGAGCTCCTACCCACAAATGAAAATGATGTGGCCTTATTTACACGGTGAGGGATGGGGAGCAATGCCCGAGCACCCGATGATGAATTTATATGCCCTTTAGTGAGGTGGTATTTTAATTTATACATCCTTTCCTCAGTTTGGTCGCATTGGAACGGATCTCCAGCAGACGTGAATCTGTCCATTAAAGTCAGTAGAGCCTCTTTACTCCAGCTTGCGACCACATCTTCTGGTACTTAAAGAAACTGCCATCTGCCAAGGTTCTCCCACTGCACTCCCTTTCCATAGAGAGAGACGTGGTAGCTGAGAAGGTTTCTCAGGAGTCACACTGACATTATTTTGCTACTGTAAGAGGGCCCCATCGTACCCTCCTCCAACACATGTGATGACATTCCTTTGTTTTGGCTTTGATGTCATAACATTGTTTTCACAGACTTGCCCTGATTCTGTTGTGACAAGATCAAATCCCATTCAGTTCGAGAGGAAAGTATTAATACCAGGGTGAAAACCTCTGGTATTAATTAAGCTCTGAGCAGTAACTTCAGGCATATGGTGGTGTCTTTATTTCTTGCATGTCAAGTGCTTTAGCCAGCACAATTGGTTTGTGCAATCCTAGCTTTGATTTTTAAAAAAAAGTAGGTACCCTAATGAGTGATGGCTGGATGGGAAGGAGTCAGATTCAAGAGCTGAACGATGCTCAAAAGTAATGCCAGGAGTAGCTGGGAGGTAAGTCTGACAAACATCTTGGTTGACTGGGAAAATCTGTTGTTGGAACTATTTTTTTTGTGTGAAAAGTAAGATTTGTTTCAAGTGAACTACCTGAAGTCACTATATAAACCTGAGCTCTTTTATTTTTAAATCCAAATGCCCCAAACCTCAAATATTTAAGCTGGAACAGTTTGACTGTAATACAGGTCCTGTTTCATGCTGCCCTGTCTGACTATTGTGAACCGCACCAGGTTTTAATTTAATGTAATTGCAGCCATCTATAATTTGCTAGCATCCTTGTAATATCCATGGTGTTTGTTGTTTCTTCTGAGCGAGTGCTCAGGCGATATGGCATGTCAGCACATCCTAAAATGTGTACATTGGGTTATGCAATGCCTGGTAGCTATTTAACACAGTCTTTCAGGTGTGGAAACTGAGGCACAGTGCAAGGAATGATTTGCCCATGGTCCTAAATGCAACCTGTTGTACAGTCAGTACATAACTAGATCCTGGTCTGATGGGATGTTTCCCTGAGTCCAGTCATCACAGATTCACAGAATCGTAGGGGTTGGAAGGGACCTTAAGACATCATCGAGTCCAACCCCCTGCCAAAGCAGGCTCCCTAGGACAGGTCACACAGTTGGGAATCCAGACAGGTCTTGAATATCTCCAGAGAAGGAGACTCCACAACCTTCCCTTCCCCCTAGCCTTACTCCTACAAAGAAAGAAACAAACTCATCTCTGTTTGTCTCACCTTAGGGACTAACATTAAAATGGACACGGCACCTTTCAGCCAAGCTTTTTCAGCTGGGAAGTTCTCAGAGATAGGATATCCATAGAGATATGTTATCTATACATGAGGGTATATGCAGAGGGTTATCTTAAGGCTGGCAGGAATCCAGGGTGTCTGATTCTTGGGAAACCAAAAGAAGCTACACTTTCCTTCTTTAACTTCAGGTAAAGCAGCAACTCTTGGATCTGGCAGCCGCTCAGTTTCCCTTCGTAGCGACTCTGCTGAGGCTTTCTGCCTCTGAGGGAAAAATTACTGTACTCCTGGTCCCCATGCTCCCCTTTGGCTCCTTGCTCCATCCCTGCACAGCCCCTTGATGGTGACCTTTGCTTTGCCTTTGATAGAGCAAAAGCGAATCAAACACAAAACTATTTCATCTGAAACTTTTCGAGGTTCCTCCAGCCTTCATGTCTGATGGAATTTTGTTTCCATAGAGAGTCTTTCAATGGGGAGCAGTTTTCACCCTCACACCTCAGGGGTGGTCCCATGATTTCAGAAGAGGCAAGCCAAGAGTCAGTTTTAAATGAAACTGGGACTCAGGTTTTGTTTGCAGACTATTGGGTGTGTGTCAAAGGCTTTGAAGATTCTGTTTTCAATAAAGTTGGGCATTGTAAAATGTCCTTGTTACAACATACAGATTTCCTATCATCTAGATGCGGATTCAGCAGTACAGATTTTAGAGGGATGGAATGTCCTAAATTGACCTAAAATTGTTCTACTCTGCATAAACATGTAATGATTTTTGAAGGACTTAGGCTCTTTCATGGACAGAAGCTTGGAATTTCTCCCCTCAGAGAGCACAAAGCTTTCCATTGTGAACTCCAGTGAGTCAGGAAATATCAAATCTTAAACTTATCACTCCTGCAAGGCTGAATATTGTGTATTCTCTTGCCCAGAAGATCACAGTTCTGCAGAGGTGTTATCCCTTGAAGAACAAAGCTGGAATCACTGTCATCTAGGCTTATGTCTAAAGAGATGTCTCCAAGGAGGAATATTGGCATCTGTTTCCTTACTCTGCCAAAAAGAGGATGAAAAATATCTTGACAAGTGGACACGAAGAACTTTGCAAGACTGGTCTAAAAAGGAGTTGCAAGACAAAACAACAGCTCCTTTATTGAACCAGTGACTGCTCAGAGCAGAAGACAACAACATTCTTCCCCCACCATTACAAAGAAACACGTGCCTGGATGTGTTAAACCACCAGATATTTCCCAGATCTTCCTACAAAACTGATGGTGGAAAAGGGAAAAGGAAAAGTCAGAAAGGAAAGTAAAATATCTCTTCCTCAGTGGGTATGAGACACACACAAAATGATTCTATTGAGAGGAAAAGAGTCCTCATGCCATTGTGTGCCCTGGGTAATGCTGGAAAAAAACAAACCCCAGGCCCGTGGGCTCACCTGCTGCAGGTACATCTGACCCTTTCTGCTGTACTTCATTAGTGTACCTCAAGGAGGATGGGCTGTTAAATGATTCAAGCTAGGAAAGATTTGCCTCAACAGGGAAACTCGTATACCTCTGTGCCTCTTGAGTTGAAAACCCGTTGGCAGCAAGAGATTAGCAAATCCTTGTGGCAAACTGGACTGTTAATGCAGGATCAGAAGATGCAAGGGGATTTGAAACTGCATTTTAATATGGCATGCTTGTAAATAATGCATTGTAGATCTCACAATATATTGAAATTAAAACCTGAAGTATGACATACAGTAAATAATTCAGAGTGGCTCTTTCATCAAGTGTGAGCTGGGTTATTGATACTTCATTTTAGTTAGGTAAAAGACATCGATGTCAGCTCCTGCCTGGGATCTCTCAGCTGACTAGTTTTGCCTTGGCACGGGTGAAATCTTCATTCAGGTTGTCTGCAAACCCCTCGTGCTTCGTAGTCGTTCGGTTCTCCTAATGGAATGGCTGTAAGGGAGGCTTCATGAAGCCAGGGAAGTGAGGGCAAATGACCTCACCTAAGGGTGTAGTCTCACATATACTTTATGAGCAGCCCTGATACCTTGAGGATAAAGCTCCAGGTATTGATCAAGACCTGATCATCTCCCACAGTGTATCTGAGATGCCCAAGCAGCGAGCATACAGCACAGAGCAGCAACAGGAGCCCAGTGCAGGAGCAGTGTGCATCTGCAGATTGATGGCACGCCTTTCACACTGGCAAAAAAAACCCCCAACAAACCCCTCAAAAACATGCATTACTGCAAAACTGCTTTGGTATTGGAGATTGAAATCTTAACAACCAATTAGTATCTTATTAGGGTTCTATTTACATAGCTAATGAAGATAATTTATGAGGAAAGAAAACATTTGAGATGCCCTGGCAGAGTCAAATGACTTCAACTGTGCTGAAGCAGTAAGCCAACTGCATTTAGAGCTTCCTTTTTTACCTGGTAGCAGGGAGAAGAAAAGGATGTTCTCTCACAAGCAGAAGAGAGCCTTCCTGAACCATAGCTGGGGATGTGACTTCAACTTCCCCGTGCCTCAATTCTCACTAACCAAATATAATGAGCTTTCCATTCCACATGCTCTTTCTTTAGCGTACCAACTTCCTTTGAGGAGAAAATGTGGTTTTCCTTTCCCTCTTTTTTTAATCTCCAAAAAGGAAGTGTGTGTTTGTGTGTGAGATCAGACCTGCTTGAAATGAATGGATTGGTTCTGTTAAGCCCACCTGAGCTGAGGTTTGTACAGTGTTGGAGGTAAACCATACGGTACTGCAGGGTAGTGTGAGTTTGGCACTCTCAAGTTTTGGTAAGGTCTCAGTGAATGAAGTTCGGAGTTTCTGTAGTGAAAGGTGTATTTAGGCAGTGTCCAGGGCACCAGTCCCCTCAGTGCTGTCCCTAGGCTTAGAGCTATAGCGTTTATGAATGCCTGGAGGATGCCAGCTCAGTCCTTAGAAGATGGGAAGAAGTCGATTATTTTTAATTTGGAGGGGGTTTAGCAGCTCTGGTCTGGTGGAACTGCAGCTTGTGTTTGTAAGTAGCAAAACAGCAAGGAAACAGAGCCCCAGTCTCTGTCAGCAAAGGGAACTCAAACCACAGGAGCTGTGAACTGATGGTTTTGGTTTCCAGTGCCAGATCAGGACTTAATCTGATGAGGGCCTAAGCCTTAGAATCATAGAATCACTTGTGTTGGAAGAGACCTTCAAGATCGAGTCCAACCACAGCCTAACCCTGCCTAACCCACCTCTAGACCATGTCCCCAGGCAGAAAATCTACGCATCTTTTAAATCCCTCCAGGGATGGTGACTCCACCACCTTCCTGGACAGCCTGTCCACCCCTTTCAGTAAAGAAATTCAGTCAGGACAGCCTGACACGCCTTTCAGTAAAGAAATTCTTCCTGATATCAAACCTGAATCTCCCCTGGTGCAATTTGGACATTTGTAGACCTTTGGGTGGGCACAGGAAATGGAATGTCTACTACATCTGGGCAATAAAAAGAAAAAAACAAAACATATTAAAGTAAGGAACAATTAATCTTCTTTCCCTCCCTAATAACTCCTTGATCACTTGTCGTCTTTCTGGGAAACATCTTGCTGAAGGGAAACATTTGTAGTGTGAGACAGGTGATACAGCAGGTGATGATGCTGCACTCTACGAAACGCCTGTATGAGGTCTGTGCAAGTGGTGGATGCCCATGGAGTGTGGAAGGGCTATCTTTTCCCATCCTTTTCTTCTTGCTTCCCTACAGTCATGGACAGAAGACGTTTTTCAGAGCGTGGAAGGTGGAGAGTGGCTCCAGTCCTGTCCCATCTCCCCATCAATGGTTGGAAAATCATTTCAAGTTATGCTTCAATGCACAACACAGCATGGAAAGTGTGTGTAGGACTGGGATGTAACTCTGAGTTGGCTTCAGGAGTAGGGGAGTGCCTTCTGCTCAGGAGCAGGTCTTGGTGGCTCCAATAAAGTGCCTCCATCAGCATAGGAAACATTCTTCTCTCTGGCTCTACGATTCCAGCTGTTGCTGTGCTGAAATTGTTTTCCTTGACTACATCCTCCAATGTTTGCTCTGAAAGCTTCCACCTCAGGAGAAGACAGTTTCCCGGCATCTCCAGGAGGGTTTCAGCAAGGTTTTGAAACTTGTGCTTTGCTGGTATTTCCCCCGTTTGCTGCTTCTTTTAATGATGCTGCGGAAGCTCTTCATTCTTCCACTGATGCAGTTGGTGTGGATCACATGGGCAGCGTTCCCAGGGAGACTGGGTCACCCAGGAAGAGAAATCGTCTTGGGAAAATCACTCCTCCTTGTTCCTCCTCCCCCCCATCCTCCCATGTGCATGTATATCTCATCCTAAAAAAAAAAAAAAGAGGGGGAAAAAGGCAAAAAGAAGCTTTCAGGGCTTAAATCTCAGCTGTGAGCTTACTTCAGCTTTTATTGCACTCTCCCTTTTTATCCCGAAAAGCTTATGTTCACTCAAAGTGGTAATTACTTGAAACTAATTGGAACCATTTTTCTAGCTCCGGACTCACTGCTTGATCTCAATAATAAATGAACTTACCAAATATTTTTGTTACTAAAAGAATTGTAGCTGGGCAGCCCAGCTCATCAATCACGGTCTCCTTTTGTAGGCTTAATGTGAACCTTGTTTTATTTTGAACAGAACGACGTTAGCTCAGAAGTTGGTTACTCTACCTTTAGCTATGGCAGGGGAGGGAATGTGGCTCCTACAGATGTTCAAAGCCTGGTTTACAAGTTGAGGATTTTAACTGATCTTTGATTGTTAAATGAATTTATATTTAATTTCAATACAGTGGGAGAGAACATACTTGTAACATAGGAGTTTCAACTGAGATCAAGACACCATGAAGTGCTGTGCACATGCTCAAAGGAGGGATTGCTTTGCACCCAAACTGGCTCTTTGATCCTGCTTGGTGCAGGATAACGAGTTCTGGCAGAAGAGATGGAATGGGGCCGGGTGGCTGGAGCTGGGAAGGAGGTATAGGAGGGGAGAGATGGTGGCAGCCTGCGCTTTCATCACCTGAGTTGTTTTGGGGACAGCAGGGCTTGCTTCAGAAGGTCCCTGTGCTGAACAGAGGGCAGATGGAGAGAGGAGAGGGAAGGTCCTTCACCTCTGGGATAGAGTGGCTACTGGAAAGGCAAAGCGTGGTCACAGACAAGGTATAATGGAGCTGCAGCATTTATGGGAGAAGCGGCTTTGCTTTGGTTGCACAGAAGCCACGGGCACAGGTATTGCTTAAGTGCAGGTCACTGATATGTTTTGCCCAGACTATGGCTTGGTAGTGAAGGTTTGACTGGATAATTACCTCTGACGGACAGATTTCTGTGGGGGAGAGATTTGGGACCATGTGTTTGCCTGGTGAACTGGATAAAAACATATCTACTCCCATCACTGAGCTGTATTTTAAACCCTCCCCAAAATCAAAACCTGCCCAAAGAGGTGGTGGCCACACATCCTCATGTGGTGTCAGCAGTTTCTGCCAAGCCAGCTGCTCCTCCTGGCTCCCTCTCCCTTTCCAGAGGTGTCTCCCCCTTTTACCTGCCTGCAGAACAGTGCATACGATTGCTGTCTAAGCCAGGCCAGAGAAAAGAGTGAGTTAGCTTAAATGCATGGAGAATCTTCATCCTGACTTGGAGCATCCGGGGAGAGCTGAGGTAGGGACTGGCTGTGCACGCGAAGTGGAGGAGGCACTTGCCTTCAGTGAGGATGTGGGAGGAAAAGGCAACTCCCTACCCTGCTCCCTGCAGTCAGAACAGGGTTCCTGATAAAGATGATGCCACTCACAAGTTTGGTACCAGTTTGGACCAAGCACAGTGCAAAACTGCGCTGTGGTACATGTCATTAGCGTGCCAGTGCCGAGCTCCACGGGTCCTGGCAAACCTGTGCACAATTCATGGCAAATATCCTTCAGCCCCTCCAAGGGAATGGCATAGGCCACGGCCCCTCAGGAGTCCTGGGGAGTCCTCTTGCCTCCCTGCTGCTCAGCAGCACCCCAGGATCCTGTTTCGGTCCAGGCCTGCCCCAGAGCTGCTCACCAGATCACTGTGACTCCGCTTTCAGGTGTTTTCCCCTCCAGGCTGCTTTAAACACTCTCTTATCAACAACTTTCCTAATATCCAACCGAAATCTCCCTTTTGCTAGTTTAAAACCATCAGCCCTTGTCCTATCGCTCCATGCCCTTGGGAACAGTTCTATCCCAGCTTTCTTATAGGCACCTTTCAAGTACCAGATGGCTGTTGTAAGGTCCCACTGGAGCCTTCCCGTCTCCAGGCTGAACAACCCAACTCTCTCAGCCTGTCTTCATAGGAGAGGTTCTCCAGCCTTTTTTTGTGGCCTTCTCCGGACATGCTCCATCAGTCCCCATCCTTCTTGCGTCAAGGGCTCCAAAGCTGGACACAGCATTCCAGTTTGTTCTAACATTCCCAGGACCATCCCCATGCAACAGTTTGCATGCAGCCAGCCTGGTGCAGAAGCTAGCAGTGAGGATGGCTTTTCCATGCCAGCTGGCCTCCATTCCCAGAAATGTTCCCAGGTACACTTAATTTACTAGTAGAGATGTAGCCTTAGAGGAAGAGCTATGAACTGTGGATCTAGCTTGCTCCCATGGAATTGTGCCCTAGGCTTTGGAAGGAGAGGAGTTTGCTTCTCTGGAAATGCCCAGGAGGAACGTGGAGCGATGTGCTGTTGGAAGGGAAGAAACTGGCAATACAATACATTTTTTGCCGTGCCTTTGTGCTGTTGTGCAGGTGGTGATATGACAGGTCACTTTGGTGTGAGTGGACCTGGATTTCTAGTTAAGCCCTAATGAGTGTGTATATAGTGCCTTCAACACAAGTGAAAGAAGAGTTGCTGTTTCAAGGAACTGGGGAGAAACTATAGACACCCTGCCCCTGAACCCCCTTTTCTGGCCTGAAAGCCTTGCCTTGTGTTAGCTTTGCAAGCCCAGCATGGTGGCCGAAGCGTTCCAAGCTGCAGGTGCCAACTTCGAAGTCCCCGCGCTACATGCCAATGGCCTAGCTAGGGTGAGAAGGGCAAGATTTATCTCAAAGCCATGGTATTACAAACCCCTTTGTCAGTAGCAGGGCTAACAAAGGGATTGCCAGGAGAAGCTATACACTTCTTGAGGGACATTCCAAGAATACTACTTCTCTGACCACAATGGGAATGTTCCTTCTGCTAATCTGCTCTGCTTGAAAATGCCTTGTTTAAATGATGACTGTGTGGCAGCTCAGGAGCCTCCTTTCTACATGGGGTTGTGAGCAACCCACAGAGCAGATCAAAAGCCAACAAGATGGACTTTAAGACCCCAAATCTAGCTGCTGTGCCAGCTGACAGACACCCAGTGTGTTGGGACTGACACGGAACCATGACATCAGCAGCATTTGTTTAAGTTACTCAGGGAGCTAGTACACGTCATTGACCTGCAGAACGGATAACTCATGCTTATCCAAGGAGGACAACTTCCCACGATGCTCATGGAGTTTGGAAGTGTTATCTTATCCCATCCTTTTCTTCTTGCATCAAGAAGATGCTTGGTTAACAAAGTCTTAAATTCCTGCCTTCTGTTACTGCTCTGGAGGCAGCAGCGAAAGCAACTGAGTCTTGTAGCGAGACGCAGCTTAAGGGCAAGAACCCTTTGCTTTACCATACATGTGTAAGTTCGCTTGGAGAGTCTGTAGAATGCTTTTCCACTGTGTTGGCCTTAGTAAATTCAGCTGCTTTTGTTGAGATGGGAGAGGGAGGAAAGATATTTACAGATTATTACAGCAGTGGAGTTTTTTTAATCTATCAAAATTCCTTAATATTACCGTCTGACATTTTAGAAGTTGCTTAGGGGAAAAAAATAGATCCAAAGCAGCTTACTTTTTATTAAATTTATTTTGTAAGGAAGCTATTTTCCCGTGAGCTGCAGAAACGAACATCACATTCAATTGTGCAACTTGGAATTTAAGTTTTCCATTGGTATGGAGAGAGTGGTCCTGAGTTTTTCAGGAATTTAGTCACAAATTTAATTTTTAGGTCCTCAGGGTTCTTCCTAAGCTGTGTGAGCATCTGAGCCAGGACTTACAGAATCCATTCAGTCTGTTTAAAATTGAGGTAGCAATATTGGTCTTGTGGTGATCTTGCTTCTTCCCTGATTCATGTGTTGGGCCACCTTTTCTGGTGAACAAAGAGGGGCAGGAGAAATTTTGGGGCTGTTCCTCTTTCTTTTCCAAAACCTAGCAGCTGTCAGGGCTGGGCAGGAGCAGAGAGCAAGTGAGAATGTATTCCCTGATTCCCCAGTTTGTTTGTTTAGTACTTTGGTATTTTGATTTATTTGAAAGGAGTTTATCCCATAGCTGACTGAAGGAATGTATTCAGTGTTCGGCATGCCCACGTTAAGTGGATGTGAACATTTACTGAGTGTTTTTCCATGTTCTACATGTGGATACTGTATAGAAAATGGAGAATGTAAGAAAGGGCAAATCTCCTAGAGTAATACTGAATCATAACTCCAGTTGGAGATGGCAGGACTGATGGGAATAAAGGAATTAGTAGTTGGACAATGCTGCGCATCATGAAGGCTTTATGGTACTGCTTTTTCAGCCTTGCCCTGGCCAGGCTGAAGGACACTCTTAGCTTTGGAAGCAAAAGGTAGGTCAGTCACTGACATTGCAAATTCTGGGAAGAAGCAGGGAGCCGAGGTGTGGTGAGGAAAGGTACTTAAAGGGAATCAGAAGCCTTCCCAAAGTGCTAAGCAGATCAGCTGTACGACACCATCCCGTGTGGCAGGAGGGGAATTTACTCCACACCTCTGCTATGGTGAGAATAAGTCTCACTTATTCTTCAAAAGAATCACTGTGGGAATAAGTCTGTATGTCCATCCCCTGACTGGTATCTTTACTGTCACAACCAAGGCTGTAAAAACCCTTCTCTCTTCAGTGCAGATAGACCCTTACAAGATCAGAGCTTTTCTCCCTGCCTGAACGAGATGATTATATTCCTGCTAGGATTTACGGGTTGCAGTAAGAATCATGGACAAGGCACTGCAGGAACTGGTCAGGAAACTGTTGGGTAATAGATTTGGTATTGGGCTTTTCGGAAAATGTCTCCTGAGTACTGACGTCTCTCTGAAGTTTTGGGAGTTTAACCCAAAACCTGTGTCTAACCTGATTAAGCATCACTGAAAATCTCAGTGTGACCTATATAGATCTCTGGGCCCCTGTATACCTCCTAGAAAAAAAGCCTTTCACAGCACTCTGCCCCTTTTCCTTCTGCAAAACAGAGGTAGAAGTTCTCCCTCTCAGGGAGGAATGGGTAAGTTGAATACAGGCAGGGTACTACGACTTTGGGGCTACAGTGTGGCAGGGATAAATGAAACCACAGAGCAGTTCAAGATGTGCCACTAATAATGAGTTTCTGCAATTTAGAGTATGCATTCTCCAATGCTGCAGAGCACATTGCTGCACCCGAGCAGCCAAGAGCCCAGGGACCATCAAAGGAGGTTGTTCTCCTCACATTCCCCCACCCCCATCAGTACATTTTGTGGCAAACATGCTCCCAAATAAAAGTTTGGGGTGGTGGCTGAAGTAAGACCAGTGCCCCATCCGAGCTGCTCTGACAACTGGGCACAGCTGGGAACAAGGGACGGAATTGAAAGCAACTTGCAAATAGCTTTACTCCCAGTGTAGAGCAGGTGCAGCGGCTGATGGCTTGTGCCGAGCACGTGCCACAGAGCAGGCACAAAGCTTTACTCTTGCTTTCCGTATTTCTGTCTAGTTTTAAGAGGATATTTTTCAAATTGGAATGATAATGACCTGAGAAAACATGACTTTACACCAGCAAATAAAATTGCAAGCCTTCATTACCAAAGGCATACTGGCAAAGAAACGTTAGAGACCCAGAATGCCTGATGATGCAATGTTTTTCATCCTCCAACTGAGCACAGAAAACCTTTTCATATGCCCTAAATCTGCAGCTACAATAAAGCCTTCATACAGACAATCTGCTTAAACAGAACGTCACGCTTGTCTTTATTTTATTTTAATTGCAAAACATTATCCAGTTTCCCTGCTAAAATATGCACTTCTTAAGGCAATATGCGTAACTTTATATTATCCTCCATTTTACTTGACGTCAATATCTCCTCAGTGATGAAATTATAAGCTCCTGAAGTGGACCGTCTGTGACGCAGCCCTTTCTCTTTTATGTGGGGGAACACCCTCACCTCATTGTCTGCCTAACAAGACTTACATAATTAAAAAATCCCTCTCTGCTCTGAATCTTCAGGCTGGAGTAGTCAGCATCCCAGTCTCTTTACTGCTTAAACACATGAACCTGTACCACCAAAACCGGTAAGAATCCTGCCACTGACTTTAGGGCAAGATTGAGCCCTGGGATTCCAGATATTTGAAATAAATTACTATTGCCATTAACCCCAAATATTTAGCCCCAAAAAGTAGCAATGCCTAACTGTTGGTGCTTTTACTTAGAAGGTCTTGCAGGGACTTAGAAGTGGGGGTCATCTTCCTCATCCCCAATTCAACGGAGAAAAAACTGGGTTGCAAAGGGAAGAAAAAGCACACTTCTAGTGCTGTAAAGAGATTGAGGTCTCCTGAATCTTTGTCAGTTTGCTGTCTACTGTATCTCCATAGCCTGATAGTCAGTGACTCTTCATGGTGTGTGTAGTTAGTTACGTGTACATAGCTGGTGGTGGTGCCTTGGAATCAGTCCGGTGATGGCTTAGTTGCTCTCCAGGCTGTACAGAGGTGTTACAGCATTTTTTCTCCTCTTAATGTTAAAAGCCATGGGTCAAATACTGGCTTTTGAAATTTGGAAGTTTGTAGCATCAAGGGGAAAACTGTAAAAAAAAAGATATCATGTCAGCCTCCCTTTTTCCTCTTTCCCCAGGAATTTGATTACAACTTGGAGAAATTTGTCTTCCAACATAGAGGTTGTGCAGCCATGTGAACTGCTTTCTGCCACTTGTATTTGCAGATACAACATTGCTGGGAGCAACCATCAGTGTTCACTCACAATGGAGACACACTGGAAATGTAGAGACTTCTGGGTCTGTGTTGTATTTCCTGCTGAATTCCAATTTCCCCACCACTATGACGGAAGGAAAGCTGTGATTTGATGAATGAAATCGAGACTCGCTGTGAAACGTAGCAACAGCTTTGTAGACCTGCCAGATTTCAGCAAAGGTGAATAAGAGAGAACAAGACATCTCAGAATGAATCGCCTTTCCCTTCTTTAAAACCAAATCAAGGTCTTGCAAATTATCTTCTCAGGTGAGAATCCATCCCTCATGGAACAGGAGACAAGCTGCACAGCAGAGACAATTGATACATGTTAAAACACAAACCACCAAAAGACAAATATGTCTGCAGAAAACAGCATTAAGTAGTATTTTCAAGAATGCCCACACATCATATTCACACAGATGCCAGCAGGAAGCACAGTTCAGGAACAGAAAAGCTTTCAGATAATCTGCAACCGTTACGAAGCCAAAACCTCAACATCACTAACACATCTTAACTCATTTTCCAAAGTCACCCCTCTAGGATTTGATGCCATACCCTGTATGTGTTTCATACTTCAGCACAGGTTTTTATCAAGAGGTTTATTCACTAAAATGTGCAACATCTATAAAAAAAAAGAGCTTACTACTGTTAATATTTCACATCTCACGTACTTGTCATATCCAGGGGACAGTGGCTGAAGTGTGAATTTTCAAAAATGCTCAGCATTGGTCTAACTGGTCTGCTGAAGCGAGTAGTAAAACTGTTGCTTGTCAACGTGCACAGAGCATTGCAAGTGTTTCTGCAGACCTGCACCTCAAACTAGACCAGAAATTAGGTCATCTTATTAAGGAGCACAAGTTACAGTCAGAGACCCTGGTGGGCATTGCTCATTGAGGTTGTCCAGCTGAAGTCTTCTGGCTGCATCCACCAACAATAATGGTCACAGGTTAACTGGGTTGGAAATAAAAGACATTATGTGGTAGCAGTAAATAAATGTGATTTGGTAATAGTATTTGCAAGAAGAAAAGTCTTGGAAAAAGACTTTCACTATGTTGCAAAACCTGTCCTTATTTGGGTATTTCGCTAACAAACTCACTAACACCTAATGAAGCTGAGGGCTATCACCTGTGTTTGGGGCCTGGAAAAAGGAACACCTGGGTCTGAAACATTGGCAGCAGGTGCCGCTATTTGAGTATTTACTGGCTTAACACCTGTCCAAAAAACCACTAACAAACAAAAAAAACCCAGCCCAAAACCCAAAAATCAACACCCCACCCCTCCCACCCCCCCAAAGAAAGAAAGAAATTAATCAGTCCAGTCAACTATATAAAGTGCAGAGGCAGGGAAATGAGGTTTCACAAAGGAGATTAACAAATATGCATGGCTGGGTTCTAAAACCCAGTACCCTTACCAGGCCTTTGCAGCCTAAATGGTGGTTTCTCTGGCAGGGCTTTCACTGAAGAGCAGACTTGATCTGAAGAGTAACTCCATGAAGTGAAATTGCACAGTGGGAGCACACTGCAATGGGGCTGGATCTTCAGCTGATGCACCCCTCGATCCCCTTGGTTTTCTGGAGCCCATGAGGAACTGCTCCACCAGGAGATGCGGCTGGCTGAGCTTTGGTGTCTCTCTCAGGTACGCTGCTGGAGGGATGGGAAGGGGACAAGGGCACTATACCTGCAGGAAAGGGTTGTTTTGGGGGCTGGAAGGCTGTGAATTTGTATCCCCAAGTCTTTGTGCTCCACAGACCAAGTGCTGCGATGGTTATACCTATCTCTGATGCTCTTTATCATGTTGAAGGGCACCCCTGGGGTGTGGTGATGCTAGAGACCCAGGGAGAGCAGGCCTGCAAGGGGCATTTCATTGATCCTTGTGCTGCGTATGCAGGAACCATAACCGGACTTTTGTGGGTGACACTTTGAGGGCCTGTTCTCCGGAGACAGATCCGCCCTGGTGAGAAATCTCTGTGTCGGGCAGGCAGCGTGGGGAGGGTGCTGGGGCACGGCCGAGGCGCTGGTGTGGGTGTCTGTACATTTAGGGAACATGTTGTAAGTGCTTTGGTGTTGTCTTTTGGGAACTCATGGGAACAGGTGAGAAGGCAGAGTCACTGCCCTAGCAGATGCCGATCTAAATAGACAGAGAGGTGGCACACGGGAAAGGGAAACGTTTTGTACAGCCAGTGTGTGAGGGAACCAAAACTGAACACAGCACTGGAGGGGCGGCCTCATCAGTGCCAAGTGTGCAGGGGAGCGATCACTGCCTTGGTCCTGCTGGCCACACTATTCCCAACTCAAAAATACTTAAAAGCTGAGAGGGGCAAACCTACAAGACCCTTTTGCTGTCAGATCAGTGTACATGCAGGCCTTCAGAACCACCACAACCACACGTCTCCCTTTTGAGGCTCGTCCTCCTATCTAACACAGAAGGCTGTGGCGATAAGGTGAAGCTGGGCTCCAGGCACAGCCAGTAAGTGTTGAGGCAAGAAATGACTTTTTCCTGGCATGACCCACTACAGATTGAACTGGAATGGCAATTAGAAGTTGAAGTGCTCATTTAATGTCAGTGATGTGTAAACTACGTTGCCATTGTTATTTTAGTGCTGATTTACATAATTGACATACCCTGAAGTCACACCGTGCAGCACTTTCAGTTCATGCTAAAGACTTGCAGGAAGTCATAAAATTAAACATTATCTGCCCTGGAATGCAACGGAGAAGTAACTAAACTTGTGAAGGATTTCTGCTTGCTGTGTGCCGCTTCTTTGGCCGTGTGCATGGTGGCAAGTGAAAACTGACTTAAGTGTTGGGAGCTGTTGGTATGAAGGAGCTTTACCAGTTCTTTAATTATGCTGATATAGTTCTAAGGTGTTTTTTTATACCAGTATGTAACTCCTTAGGTGAGCATTGCATCCTGAGGCAAGGTTTTCCCAGTATTGTTGAAGTCACTCCAATGTGATAGAAAGGCCGAGAAGTGGGTCCATGAGAGGAATTATTCCAGTCCAAATGTGCTGTATTCCTGCCTCCCAGTTGGCGGGTTTCCTACCTTGGGAAGTCGCAAGATGGAGAGAAAAGGCCGCTCCCAAAGGAGGAGCTGTAATGGTTCTGCCTCAGTTGTTACTGCTTTGAATCCTCCTCCACAGTAATTCGAGGTGTCAAAGGCTGGTTGGCTGTGTCTTTTGCAAGTGAAGCCCCTGAGAGGTATTCGGAGAGGAGGTGCAGCATGGAGCGCTCACCTTGCTGGGAAGGAGCCTGGGCTAGCACCAGGACCCTGGCTAATGACGGTCTGCTGATGGCTTTGATGGGGACCCTAAATTGCTAGGTATCGTGTACCTATGCAAGGAGGGCCAGGCCCTACCGCAGCCTGCCAGCAGACAAAGAAGACAATCAAGAGACGGGGCAAAGGATGCTTCCCTACCCACAGGCTACTAAGTCCTACCAGGATGAGGAATTTGCAGAGGGGGTTAGGGGATGTGGCCAATCCCACCGAGCACAGGGCCTGTCTTCTTCACCCTCACCACCACCGGCCTTCTCCGCGCCCGTACTCAGCCGTTCGCCGTGCCGGACCCGCGACGAGCATTCGAGACTGCAAACCCGGGGAGCAGCGGGCAGGTCCCGCGGCTCGGCCCCGGGGCAGGTGCCGGGCGGAGGCCGGGGGCCGGCAGAGGTTGGTTTGCGCTGGGGTTGCCATGGCGGGGCCGGCGATCAGCCGCATTTCCACCACTGGAGGGCAGCCACATCCTAAAAACCCAACCGACCCAACCAGCCCGGCAAACCCTCTGCCGCCTGCCCGGCCGCCCGCCCG
Organism: Gallinula chloropus; assembly: GCF_964237585.1. Classification (NCBI taxonomy): domain Eukaryota; kingdom Metazoa; phylum Chordata; class Aves; order Gruiformes; family Rallidae; genus Gallinula; species Gallinula chloropus. Next base: position 81,665,533 of record NC_140087.1, on the reverse strand, counting down.
GCCGGGGCTCAGCCCGGTCGGTCGTACCGCGGCAGCCTCCAGGAGGAGGCTCGTCCCGAGGCCCGGCGCTCATCTACGGGGAAGGGAGAACGGGGCAGCCCCCGGGTCTGCAGCCCCCGCCACGCTCCCCGGCGGCGCTGCCCGGGGCTTCGGAGCGCAAGTGTGCGTGTGTGCGCTTGAACGGCTTTTACTGCACCGGGATCCTCCTGGTACCTTACGTGACCTTCACACCTTACCGCCCCGGCCGGCCGGGGCACGGCGCTAATCCGATTTGCGGTGGCGGAGCCCGGGAGCGCTCAGGGCCGCACAACGTGTCATTGTTCCGGCCGGCCCGGTCCCGCGTCCCGCTCCGGGCGGCCCGGATGGAGCGAGACCCCAGTCCGGCGGCGCTTCCCATACCGGATCGGCGGCCGGCGCCAGAGCTTTAACGGGACGTCAGCCCCATCCCTCGTCCCGCCGCGGACACCGGCTGTGCCGCGACCCAGGCGGGCGGCAGCCGCGGCCGGGTGAGGGAGGGAGCTGGCGAGGGAGGGAGGGAAGGAGCGAGGGAGGGAGGCGGCGTCTCCTTTAAAAGCCGTGCGGGGCCGCAGCCCGCTCCCACAGGGCGGCTGTGATTGGCGCGGGCCCGCGAGCCTCCGGGGTCGTGACATCGCCGCGCAACAAAAAGCCCCGGCGGCGGCCGGCCACCCCCGGCAATGGTGCGGTGCGGGCCGGGCGGCGGGCAGGCCGGCGGGGCACCGGGCGCTGTCCCCTAGCGCGGCCGCTCCACGCGGGACGGCGGCAGCCGCCGGCTCCACACCCTCTTTTTTTTTTTTTCCTTTTTTTTTTTTTTTTTCCCTTCCCCTCCCTCCTCCTTTCTTTTTAAGGGAGCGGAGAAAAGTCAAGCTTCATCTTAATGTCGCTGCTGGAGTCTCAGTAAATGTCCATCTGTCTGACGCGGGTGATGCAAAGGACATTTTTTTAAAAGGAGCCTTTAAACTCCGTAGACACGTAGGGACCCATTCACGGGCAGGCACACGCACACACACGCGAGGAGGAAGAAGAAGAAGAAGACGAAGAAGCAACAACTTTTCGATCGCTGCTTTTAAAAAGGGAGAAGTCCTTCCCTGGCCGGGACTTGCCTTCTGCCTCCTCAACCAGCTGCTAAAAGCATGTTTCCGAGGCGGACTGTACTTCAGGGAACTTCTGTTTTCTGCTCGGCAGCTGTAGAGGAGCAGCAGCGAAGTTTGGAGTAACACCAAGTGATGCGGGAAAAACACCCCGAGAGCAGAAAACCCTCCTGCAGACACAACCCCTGCTGCTGCACACAGGTATAACTCTGGCGGTCCCAGATCCACTGAAAGCCTTCTCCGCAGGATGACTCCGTGGGCCACGGCGGAGGTGTTAGAGCTCTGGAAGAGAGAGGGGGGACGGGACACTAATCATAATAATAATGATTATAATAACCCAGCGCAGAGTTTCACGGGGGAGAAGAATATCCTGTGGGTTTGGCTAAGGACGTAGCAGGATTTGTGTTTTCCTCCTTCCCCTTCTTCCACTCCGCCGAGGGGAAAAATAGCTCTCCCTTCCTCTCCGTTGGGGGAAGCCGCTGCCCCGCCGCGGAGCCCCGGCGTTGGGGAAGCGGAGCCGTCCCCGAGCCCCCGCGGCTCGGCGCGGCTCGGAGACCGGAGAGAGAGGGGGGTGGTGGGTCGGGGAGGAAAAGCACGGGGGTCGGGATGGGAGCGCGGCGGGAAGGGCGCTTTCCGCGTCGGCCAGGCAGCCGCCCCTTCCTTCTCCGGGCGCTTTCCCCGCGGAGCGGTCCCTGCCGCGGCCCCGGTCCCGGCTGGCCGGCCGGGCGCACACCTGTGCCCCGCCGAGGGCAGCGGCCCGGTCCCGGCGGCGCCCCCCCGGCCGAGCTGACAGCAGCAGCGGCCGCCCCCTCCTCCCTCCCCTTCACCTCCGCGCTCCTTTGTTGCGGATCGCCCCGCTCCGCTCCCCTATCCCGTCCCGCCTCGCTCCCTTTGATCTCCTGCCACGGGGATTTTCGTGCCTCGCTCCGCCGGGCGCCGCCGCCGAGCACCTGAAGCGGCCCGACGGGGCCCCGCGGGGGGCTCCTCCGCGCCCGCCCCGCCGGGTGCCGGCCGGGCCGCGACGGGCGCTCGCTATGGCCCGCGCCTCGCCTCGCCCCGCCGTAGGGGCCAGGCCGGGCGCTGGGGTGGGACCCACCTGCGGACCGTCCCCGTTCTCCCTCCCCCCCTTCTCCCTCCCCGCGGCGCGCTCCCCCGGCGCGGTGTCCGCGCTGACTGGCTCCCATCGCCTCCTCCTCCTCCGCGCAGGTTGATCATGGTTGCCGCGACCCGCTCCCTCCTGGCACTGCTGCTCTGCCAGGTGCTGCTGGGCGGCGCGGCCGGCCTCATGCCGGAGGTGGGTCGGCGGCGCTTCAGCGAACCGGGCCGCGCCGCCTCGGCCGCGCAGCGCCCCGAGGACCTCCTCAGCGAGTTCGAGCTGCGCCTGCTCCACATGTTCGGGTTGAAGCGGCGGCCCAGCCCCGGCAAGGACGTCGTCATCCCCCCCTACATGCTGGACCTCTACCGCCTGCACGCGGGCCAGCAGCTGGGGCAGCCGCCGGCCCTCGGCTACCCGCTGGAGAGGGCCGCCAGCCGCGCCAACACCGTCCGCAGCTTCCACCACGAAGGTAGGGCCGGGGCCGCGGGGAATCTGGGGGCGCGGGGGAGCCGGGGACGCGCTCGGGCTCGGCGCGGCGGCGGGCCGGGCTGAGGGAGCGGAGGGGAAGGGGGAGGGCCGGAGGAGGAGCGTCGGGGCGGATTCCTCCCCGGGCCGCCGGTAAAGCGGGGTTGGTTAAATTCACCGGGGCGGCGGGACGCTTCCAGCCGGCTGCGCTGCCAGAGCCCCGGCTGCGAGCTCGCCTGCCCTGGGGAACCTCTCATCCCCTCCTCCCGCTCCGTCGGACGGGAATTCCCTGCTTTCTTCGATTTTCCCGCTATGAGAGCGGCCCGGCGCTATGCGTTCCCGCAGGTGGTTTGTCTTTTGCGAGGCTAAGGAGCAGGGAAGCCTCTCCCCAGCGAGCCCGGGCCGCTGCCGAGGTTCCTAATCCTTATCTAATCCCCGTGAGAGGTCAGGAAACAATCGGTCCTGGCCTCCTCGGCGCTCCCTCACCCCGACGTCGAGGAGTGATTTTGCCCAGATCCACAATGAGCCCTCCCCACAGCCTCCAGCTCTCAGGCTAGCTAAAGGCACGGTGGTCAGGTTTCGGCTCTCACCCGCATGTAACCCAGCCAGATTTTGGCAAGGTCCGGCAGCACCTTTACCTCTCCTCTCCTGCAGCCCACGAGGCAGTGGGACCCTCTGGGACAGGTCCTTGCTGAGCCAAGCTGGGTGCGTTTCCCACCTTATGTAGCTGACATAATAGCCCTGGCACAGATAGGCCCACGGAGCCAGTGGCACGTGTGTTGCTTGTGTGCTCTTTGGGAAACATTTCCCCAGGTTGTAATCATTCCTGGCTGCTAGGCTTGGGCACTGGCATGCTGTGGCCCTGCTGTAAACATAATGAAAGCGTGCTTTTCCCACACTTTTAAACGTGTAGCCAGGGCGAGAAAAGAAATTTTTTAGTGTTTAATGTTTCTGATGGATAAGGGAGGTGGCCTTGGCGGTGCTGAGGTGCTGCTTAGCGGAACAGTGGGTGGGTGATGGACTGCAACCTCTCGCTGTCCACGTTTCCCTACCTGGAAAGCAGGCACCCAGTCAGCGCACAGGGCATTCACCTTAGACCTGAGCGTGGTGGTAGGTGAGGGGCTGCACAAGAGGGGAGACGAAATGGCAGAGTTTATAGTTGTCAGGCAGAGATTAACAGTCTGCGGTTTGAGGTAGTTGTGCTGTCACAGCAGAGGCGGGCTTTGGGCATAAAAGCTATTCCATGATTTTCACAAAATTCAGAACACTTACCAGTGTGACCCCATTTTTATCCACTGAGTTCTCACTGTATTAGTGGCTTCTGGAAAGCAGAAGTTTGGCTTGTGACCGCTCTGGACAACTCTGTATTTGCAAACGCTGTTCCTGAAATACTGTAAAGCTGAGCTTTACCTGGTACACAAAGCTGTGCTGGCATACAGGGGAGGGTTACATGCCTAAGAACTGTCAGTGGCAGTTATGGCTTCCCCTAGGAAAGCGAGCGTGTCACCAGGATGCCTAGTACCAAAATAAAACCCTGTGTTGACAAGCATTTGTTTGGCGAATACTTGGCATGTAAAGTTCTTCCATGTCTGTAGCTACAATATAGTTCTTAGCAGCCCTGGTTATATTTTGCTCCCTCTGAAGCTCTAGTCTATCATTTGTTGACTCAAATGTGAGAATGGCCTGAGGTTTAGTCACTTTTTTCTTTATTTTTGTGTGTGGTTTGAAAAGATGTGTTTTGGAAGTGACTTTGTTTCATTATCCCTTTATCACTCACCCCTCTCTAGCAGTCGACCCTTCCTGTCACTCTTTTTGGCTCCTGTAGGTAAATACTAGGGTGTCCTTGGTAAAGCGCCACTATAGGTGTTGAGTTCACCCTATCTAAGATGCAGAAATCCACGTGTTAAAATCTGTAAGAGATTTTTCAGACTGGAGTTTAAGGAGCTGATGTTTAAAGCTCTATTTGCAAAAGCAGAAATGGGATAGTTACCCCAAGTCCTCAGTCAGTTTTAATGATTCTCCGTAGACCCCACCAGCTACAGCCCCCTTAAATTCTCAAGTAATGTGGGTGTTTCTCTCCACTTGTCCTAACCACCCGGAATGCGAATGGCACTGGTATTCAATCAAAACACAACAGCCAAGGAGGCTGCATGTTCTGCCTGAAAGTCTCACAGCCTGTGGATATCATGTGCATTAGTTGTCTGTCCTTTGAAAGCTGCCACCAGCAGACTGTCTGAGGGCTTTGGTTGCTTGTCTCAGTTCCTGATTTTTTTCTTTCTTTCTTCTTTTTTATTTTATTTTCCCCTGTTTAATCAAATTAGAAGTTTTGGAAGAACTGCCAGAAACGAGTGGGAAAACAGCACGGCGTTTCTTCTTTAATTTAACTTCCATCCCTAACGAGGAGTCTATCACCTCAGCTGAACTCCAGATTTTTCGGAAGCAGGTGCACGGAGCCTTTGAGAACAACAGCAGCTACCATCACCGCATTAATATTTATGAAATTATAAAGCCAGCCACAGCCACCTCTAAGGACCCTGTCACAAGACTTTTGGACACCAGGTTGGTGCATCATAATGCAAGTAAATGGGAAAGTTTTGATGTAACGCCAGCTGTTTTGAGGTGGATTGCACATGGACAACCTAATCATGGGTTTGTGGTAGAGGTGGTTCACTTGGACAAAGAGAACAGTGCCTCCAAGAGGCACGTTAGGATTAGCAGGTCTTTACATCAGGATGAAGATAGCTGGTCTCAGCTCAGGCCGTTACTAGTAACATTTGGGCATGATGGCAAGGGACACCCGCTCCATAAAAGAGAAAAGCGTCAAGCGAAACACAAACAGCGTAAACGCCACAAATACAGTTGCAAAAGGCATCCCTTATATGTGGACTTCAATGATGTGGGGTGGAATGACTGGATTGTTGCCCCGCCGGGGTATAGTGCCTTTTACTGCCACGGGGAATGTCCTTTTCCACTGGCAGATCACCTAAACTCAACAAACCATGCCATTGTTCAGACTTTGGTCAATTCAGTGAATTCCAAAATCCCCAAGGCTTGCTGTGTGCCGACAGAACTGAGTGCTATTTCCATGCTCTACCTTGATGAGAATGAAAAAGTTGTATTAAAGAACTATCAAGATATGGTTGTGGAGGGTTGTGGGTGCCGCTAACACAGCAAATATATTAGACAAATACAAAAAAAAAAAGAAAAAAAAAGCTGACACTTTAATATTTCCCAATGAAGACTTTATTTATGTAATGAAATGGAAAGAAAAAAAAAACACAACTATTTTGAAAATATATTTATGTCTACAAAAAAAAAGTTGGGAAAACAAATATTTTAATCAGAGAAATATTCCTTTAAAGATTTTAAATGTATTTTAGTTGTACATTTTATATGGGTTTAACCCCAGCACATGAAGTATAATGGTCAGATTCTTATTTTGTATTTATTTACTATTATAACCACTTTTTAGAAGAATAGCTAATTTGTATTTATATGTAATCAAAAAGAAAAAAAAATATAGGGTTTGTACATAATTTTCCCAAATTGTAGCTGTTTCAATTGTGTGTATTTAAGTTGAAAAGAATACGTGGAAGGTTACTATGGCAAAGTGCATAGCACATTTGCTTTCTGCTGTGCTACTGTTAAGGTCACAAGTTCAAGTCCAGAAAAAAGTGGATAATCCACTCTGCTGACTTTCAAGATTATTATATTGTACAATTCTCAGGAATGCTGCAGGGTGGGCTGTCCAGTCCATGAGAACTGGCATCCTCTTTAGGTGGAACATTTGGATAAGAACCAGACATTGCTGATCTAGTATAAACACTGCTATTCCCAACTAATTTGCAGCGTGAATATAAGAAGGGCCAATAGAAATCCTATGGGGAAGGGGGGGTGGAGGCGGGGGGAAGACTGAGTCCTTTCTAGACCTACAGAAAAAGTGAATGTTTGATGTTTCCTTTTAAAATTCCTTCCTTTAAAACTCCTGGCCAAATATAAAATAATAAAAACTAAAATGTCATCCTTTTTTATTTTATTTTAATTTTTTTTTTGGCGATTCCTTATGCTAAAGAGGAATATTTCTCCCGTTTGTGCTGGCCCTTGTCTTTAACAGTTGGAAAAGCTTTGTGTCCTTCCTCACCTCAGATGAGAGCTCACTTCTGTGGAGTGTTAGAGCGAAATTAATCTTCTATCTTTGCCCCTCTCCCCAAGCTGCTGTTGTATGCAGCTCCTATCTAACCTCAGCTGATGGGTTTGTTGTTCTGCAGATCAGCTTGTCTTCCTTCCCAGGGCTTTGTCTTTGAAAGCTTGCTTTTTTTTTTTCTTTTCCTTTTCTATCCCCCCTGAATGTTTATTTCAGATAATAAAGAACTCTGCATTCTTTCTGAAAAGTCCAGTTTGTAAGAAAAGATGATTCACTTGTGCAGTCATCACAAGGATAATTTTGAGTTTACATCTTCTTTTTAAATCCTTTGTGTAAGAGGCAACGTGCCTGATGTGCAGTTGGCGAGCGCAGTGCTAAAGCTAACACTGTGCCCCTTGTACGTTAAAAGAGTGGTGTTGTGGTCAGGTCAGCCGCTGTAGAACCCTGGATGAGCATGCAGAGGCTGGGTTGCTCATTGTAGGAAAGTTGTGCTGAAACAGTAGAGCGGGAAAAGAGCTTAAATTGGCTTCTTGGAGATCCACTGCGAAGGGGACTGGAGCTGGGAATGGAATGGAATGGAAGGGTGTTAGGGTGCCAGTGGTATGTTTCTGCCTGTTTCAGGAGCTCCCCCCTGTATTTAGTGTATATGGAATAACTCTGTGTCAACACTCCCAGGGATGTCAGAACCCCCTTGTGCTCTGTCGTGGGTCCAGTTCTGGATTTGGTGAACTGAGGCAGCGCTTCCTAAAGCTGTGTGTACAGTTGTCATGTTAGAGACCACTCTGAGCCGACTCTGGGAACCTCTGGTTTGGGCCTCCCACCAGCCTAACTTTCTGTTAACAGAAGCCGCCTCTTTCTTATAACCCTCCCCAAACTCCTTTTCACCCAGAATCATCTGGGTTACATATATGGTAAAGGTACTAAGTGGGTCTGTGGATGAGAAAGACTGACTTGATGATGTCTTACAGGGAGTCTTAGAGAAGAGTTCCCTACTATAAATCATCACAAGAAGCAATTGGTATGGAAGACAGGAGGAAAAAACCTCTTAATTTCCTGTTGGCTACTTCCATTTTTCTCTTGTGAGCTTGGAAATAACTTGAGCAACTGTGAGTTTCTGCAGCAAGATAAAACCTCACGTATTTCTTTGTACCAGCAGTAGTTTCAATAGCTAGTAGAGGACAATCCACCACTCTGCACGTTGCCTCTGCTCACTTTTCAGAGGTAGCTGCTGTTACTGGTCATGCTGATACTACATAGCAGCCTCCGAGTTTGCTGGGTGGGCATTCTAAGGAGCCTGCTTTGGCAGGGGGGTTGTACCCAATGATCTCTTGAGGTCCCTTCCAACCCCTATGATTCTATGATCCTCTTCGCTGCTCTGTTGTGTAGTGTTTTGGGGGCTGGGTGGGTGGAGGGGAAGCATCATACATACGTAAGTTTAGTTTTGCCTTTTGCTTTGTTGCCAGCTTTGCTAGTGATGAGCGAGTTTATGGCTGTTGCTTCAGGAAGGTTGTCAGTCGCAGGATACGCCGCGGTGAAGGTTCTACAAGAATTCCTTGGTTGTTTGCAGTGCGTGGTTGTGCCACTCAAGTCACAGCAATGCTAGCATACTCTGTAAGCTGGACATAAAGTGCTGAGAAATTGAAGATGGCACCATTTCTATGAGCAGGAAAGGTATGATCCCCAACCTGCTGCAGTCAGTAAAGACCCCGTGGCACTCCTAACCATGTTCCAAACTCCAGCCTAGCAAGGCTTAAGTTTCATAGCTCGTAGGCCTTTGTCTGCAACTAGATCGAGGGAGGCTTTTTACTGAGGGGTGACTGCTTTATTTCTCCTCCTAGGCATGAAAACACGTTCATGTTAGTCTAATTTAAAAAAAAAAAATTGGCCACTGTGCCTGTCTATGCATGAGCAGTAGCTGGCTCATGGCGTGATGCAGCATTCCTTGTAAAGGCAAACCTCTTGTTGCTTGAGATAGAATTGCATCCTCAGTAAAATACACTCTGAGGCCAATGTATAATTGTAAAGTGATTAAGACCCGCTCTTGTAAGCAATTCTGTACCTGTTCAGTGTTAGTCACAGAATCCTCAGTTCCATGCTGGTTTTGAGGTGGAAATAGGCATGTGTCAAGCTCAGCACGTCAATACCTTTTCTCAGAATTGCTTTTCATAATGTGTCTTTAAGTCCTTAAGCCTCAACCCCTCTCTCTAGATGGGAGATGTCAGGGTGCTCTGATACAAAATAACCAAAATGGACTTTCATACATAGTAGCAGAAAATTCTCCTAGTGATCAGTTGGGTTCCTGGACTCTGCTAAAGAGGGTTGATTGATGGTCAGATGGTCCCTGTGAAAGATTTGCGCTTTCTGATATCTTCTGAGTCCAGTAATGACACCTAAATACCCCTAACTACTAAAGGTATGCCATAGTAGTACTTTAGAACTTAGTACTGTGGAACTTACATGTGTTGTGCTCTGCGAGAAAAGTGGGCTTTCCCCCCTCCCCTTCTCCCTTAAGAGGAGAAAACCAGAAGATCTGGAGGGCAAAACTAACTGCCTTTGTTACCCTGTAGCCAGTTTCCTCTAAACATATTGCTTCTAGGCACTTATATAAGCTGTATAGGCAGAGATTGTGATAGATAATGTCACCCTTTGTGCATTTCAGATAAGCATCTCTCTAAACACAAATGTGATCAGCATCTCTCCTTGTCCTTTTGAGACTCAGTAACAGCTTTGTCGAGTGGCTTGATAATTTTTGCGCAAAATTCAGTTGGACTTCTGTGGTCAGCACCATGTAAAAATGACGCAGGAAGATCTTCAGTTGAGGTAAGCTCTCCTGAGAGCATTGGCCATTTTCACCAAGCAGGATGTGCTCTGCTCCCCTGGGCTCATTATAAACAGGCATTGACACCTTTTGTGCTCGCATGACCATTGGGTTTGGGCGTCCGCAGGCTGTCACCTGCTTTCCTCCCCTGCTAGGCAGTTAGAGGTTTCCCTTGTGTGATCAGTGCTGAGGAGGCTTGCAGAGGAGCAGCAGTCCCTGTCCTCTCAGCTTTGAAGAGGGAGCTCATCTGGACTGCATTTATATTAGACCCACTTTGCTACGTTATTAGAAGAGAATTATTATTGAACTACTTTACTGTACAGCTATTCCTAACTTGTTGATTTTGGGGGAGGGGTTTATTGATTTCAGGAGGCAGCTAATTGCCATATGGCAGCTTGATGTGAATGTTTTATGTAGATCAGGAAACAAAAGTTTATGAAAAGCTTTTGTATAGTAACTGCAAAGTTTCAAGAACTGTTTTATACTTCCTGACAGTGCAGGTCTGGCTTAATGGTTTGTTTTTATTGCTTAAGAGTGTAAACCTTTCTTTAGCCGATGTGTGGAAATTATATCCTCATCCCGCATTACGCATTTCTCATTGCTCATTACTCATTCCCTGCTTTCGGTTCTGCCATCTGTAATCAGAGCTTTACTGTTTCAACTGCATGCAAAACCCTATCCTCTGCACAGGAAGATACTTTTCTCTAACACTCACCCACCCTTTAAAAAAAAAACAAACCCAAAAACGAGGGGGGGAGACATGGGGGGGGGAAAGGGGAGGAAAAAAGGCAGGAAAAAAAAAGAAGAGGAGGAAAAGCCTACTCTGTCTATATTGTTTTTCTCTGTTTTGGGTGGAGTCTGTCTTAGATTCTGGTTGCTAGATGGTTTCTGTAGTAACAAGCAGAGAAAAATCCAAGACTGAAAAGGCACTTTTAAAGGTGCCATATCTTGCCTGAAGTATTATTTATCTAATTGTGGATGTGGAATGTTTCTCTTCTCCTTTATATTAAGGCTACCCCTTTTGGTAGGGCAGACTGCTGCTATGAGAACTTGATTTGTTGTGTTCTTACAACATGAGAACCACAAATCTTGTTCCCAGTTGATTTAATCTGCTGCAAATAATGATGAGAAGCCAAAGGCATTAAAATGTATTTTTAAAGGCATTGTCAATGGTTGTTACAGGCACAAACCACTTTGTTGTTTTAGTTACATAGGAAAGAAAAAAGAAGCGAGGTTCAGAAGGATGCTTGGGTTTTACATATTATTGCTGTAAGGTGGTTGTTGGATAAAAGCAGTGGTGTTTTATTGTGTCAGACTACTGTGAACAAAGAAAAAAAACATCCCAGCTCCTTGAGAATATATCCTTACTCTGCTGTACTCCACATCTTTGTTTATTTTCCCTGAGAGGTTTTGCAGGCGTATGAGAAAGTAACCGGTTGTGTGTGTCAACTACGTTTGTGCCTTGCTCAGGCACAGAAAGAATTAAAAGAAATTATTTTAAGATTATTTCTTTCCTGCCTTTACGGTACTAATCCTTCATTACTTGTGTTCCTGACAGCCTTGTCTGCAACAAGCAATAATGGTTTCCTAAGGTGGAGTTACCTCCCTTTTGGGCATCTAGTCACCTGTCAGTGCTCTCCAGGATTTAGCACCCTTCTGCCTGCCAGCCTTATGCAGTGGTCACTTAGAAAAGCAAGTTTATGTCCTGTTTTTGTGTTCTTCATGGAGACCAGTCTGTCCCTGCATTCAGCAGGGATATTGGTTTGGGAAGGGTCTGAAGGCTTGTACCCATTGTGTGAGGCAGGAGACGCCTCAGCACACTGAGGACGGTGTTTGTAACTTGCCAGAAGTCTGAGGGCCAAAGCTGATTTGCATCCGTATTTACATAGTGCTGTGAAGGCACCCAGCTGGAATACCTGCCTGGGCTTGTGTCACCCTTGATAGGTGAGCAGAGGCTGCGAGTTGTTGGACTTTCCAGAGGATGGAAACCTGCGGCGGGCCAGCGTGGTTCTCAGCTCACCAGGGATGGAGTTTTGCTCTTCCCAGTCCCTTCGTGTAGGACCTCTGCGGATTGTGCTTGGCTGCCCTTGGAGACATCCGAGGGGAGCTGCTGGATTGGGTCTGCAGTGTTAGGTCTGCGGTGGGGTGTGTTGGCTTAACTGGAGGAAAGAGGCAGATCTGTGGCTTTTCGGTTTGAAAACAGGCAGGGAGTTTTGCGGGAAGGAGCTGAGGGTGGGGGAAACGGGGATGGACCCTGCAGGCTTTTGAAGCTGAAAGTGTTAACAGCTTTCTAGAGGGACTTCAGGTAGAGAGATCAGAGCAGCAAATTGATAACACCCTGAAAGTTCAGGTTCCCACAACAGCTGGACTGTGGCAGATTTACAATTTAATGAGGCCGATAATCCCATTAAAGATTAAATTAAGAAGGTTTTTCTGGGAGATCACCAAGAAAATTGTGAATATTGTGCTGTAGCTTAGGTCGTAATGCCAAGGCAGCGGAGAGCTGACATGTACTCCTTGCACTGCAGGATACTGTTTCATTCAGCGTGTCTCATTAAAACAGAGCATTGAACTCCAACAGTGTTTCACTACAAACAGAAGCAAATGCATTAGTATTAATACTACTGGTATTACTGTCATCATCATCATCTTGGAAATATGCAGATTAAAAGATGGAAATACCAACCAGCTCTGCAAAGCAGCACAGCTCTACCGACTTTGTTCTCAGACCATACGGTCCCTTTTATTAAAGCAAAGGCAGGGTGACCATGTAGACAAACCCAATGTCTGTAAGGTAGCTATTGAGATAACTCCAGTAGTTTGGAACTTGCACAAAGCCATTTGTTGGGTTTTTTATGGCATCCTGCACACCCAAGCGATGGGAAAGTGTTGGATGGAATAATGAGACCGTAACCACAGACTTCAAAAGTATAGAATGTCTGCGGTGTGATGGAAATAGCTGTTTCCACATCAATAATATACACACGGGCATATTGAGGCTTAATTGCAAGGCCAGTGGGGAGGGGAGCAGGGAGGGGTTATCTGACTGTGGCTGCACCACACAGGCAGGCTGAGCAGAATGCCTCTGCTTTGCAGCCAGAAACAATGATTCGGTTCATTATAATCTTGGCTTTTGCATTTTTCTCATGACTTATTGATAACTTTGTACGGGACTTCACAGACCAAAGGAGTTATTGACTCCTTAGGAATTAGGGAGAGAGACAGGGTATGTATTATTTCCTGTAAGCATTACCTCAGCTGTTGTTTTACATTATTCCATTGTAAGGATAGTTCTGGCACTTTTGTTTTCCTTTGATTTTTCTTTCTTCCTTTGAATGAAAAAGCCTTCTACTTAAAAGCAGTCTCTCACTTTAAGACCCCAGCTCTTTCTGTCCATCCTCATGAAGAATCCTGATCTTCTAGTTGACATTGTAATGTTAATGTGAAGGCAGTTTTAAAGATGTAACAATCTGTTGCTATCGGACCAACCCCTATGGGGCTGTTCTCCCAGCCTTGGCACTGTGAATTTAAGATGGACACAATAGCTTTAGGTGAAACATGAGCGGTTGTGTCCCGTGAAATACTGGTGCTGTTGATACTCCTTTTATTCCTACCATTGTAGACATAGATTGCTGGAATGGCAGGTATGTTGTCGTCTCACTGCTCTCAGAGTACAGACCTTTGGCATCTTGCAGGGTTGCTTTAAAGCTTCCCTGGCTGGGATCTTGTGAGGACCTCATGGGGCCTGAGCTTCTTCAAAAGAAACCTTCCTCTGGGGAGTAGCCTCAGTTGCAACCTCGAGACTCAAAGATCAGAAAGAAATGGAATAGCAGTTCTCCTTTCCTTAACCACTGGTATTATTTTTAAAGTCCATCAACATTTTTGGTTACTTAGGATTAGCAGTAACCCATGTTCTAGATGAAGTTATTACTGAGAGGAGGATCAAAGACTCAAAGACTAATTGATTCATATTTCCTGGTCTGGTGACTTTTTTCTTTTTTTTTTTTTTTAAAAAGAAATAATTCTTAACTGCTTCTTGAGATGTTGGGCAAAGAAGTCTCCCAGGTCTGCAGATGAAAAGATTTTCATCTTTGAAAATATAACCCAAATGTACCCTAGAGGGCAGAGTAATTTAGAGAGAGGTCCTGCATGCCTGCTGAGGTACTGATTCATGCCCACCCTGGAGCTCCACAGTGAGAAGGACCAAGCCCTGACATAATGGTGTTGGGAGCATGGGTGGAGCTTGCTGGGTTTTGTCTGTAGCAGAAGTCAAGGAAAGTGCTCTGTGACTCTCCTTTGTGCAGGTTTTGACAAAAAAAGACTGAAAGAACCTTCAGCCCTCTGACCAAAACCCTTCAAAAAGATGTAGTTGGTAGCTCGTGAGCAGCTCTGTTTTGCTGGCAGGTAGCAGCTATTGCAGCTCTCACCTCCTGGAGGGTCTGAGCCTTTTTTTAGGGCTAGAATTCATTTGCAAAGAGAAACAGCTTAACTTAGCATTTTATATCAAAGAACATAAACCAGGTGCTGCCCTTTCCAAGAGCTTTCTCCTCTTGAGACTTGAGCTGTGTAGTGGGTTACTGCCAACTTTTCCATCTAACTGGTGATGAAAATTTGTTGTCAGGCCTTTCTATGTGAGCCTGAGTGTCTGGGAAGGATCTGGGAAGGTCTTCCCAGCTACTCCTGTGCGCAAGTACTTCCTTCGGGGTTTCAGGCTCCATTAGTTTCTTCTTTACCTCATTTATCTCAGGGGGAAAAAAGGGGAAGAAAGAAAGAAAAAAAAGTGTCAAAATACTGGGACACTTTGAAGAGCGTGCCTTCACCCAGCCTTGGTGTTTCTCTCTTCCTGGAACTCTTATTACATGATCCTGGTTTTCTGAGCCAATTGTTAGCCCAAGGCCAAATCCGTAACCTTGGGCTAGATAACAAAAGCACAGCTGAGGTGATCTTGACTCCTTTAAAAAGGCTGTCTACTCTTTGATGCGCTTAGGAGACGTATAATTCATTTTAGTCACAAAGGTTGTTCTTAGCATGGGAAATCAGCAACCTCCGTGATAATTCAGCTTGTTAACTCTGCGTGTGTGTGTTTTATGTTGATCTCCGTCTTACGTTGCATTCCTCATCCTGGAGGATGTTGGTGTGTCTAGAACCAGAGATGGAATCCTATCTGGGAAGTATGGAACTGTGTCAGCTCACACCAGGGCCCGAAGCCTTTGTGCCAACGATAGGAATCGGCGTTTGGAAAACACAGCTCCCTGACTTGCAGCTGGAAATAAGAGGCTTGTGGAATCGGGGTGTATGCTCATTGGAAATAAACCTGGATCAAGTTTATTAGTGGATACCAAAACTGGCTCCTTTGGTACAGCCCCCTTCCTCTATGTGAAGACCCCAGAGGCGTGAGATAGGCCAACGAGCGTCATGCAGTCCTCATGCCTGGCAGCACTGCATGCAGAAACACTCCTGTCCCTCTGGTGCAGAGGCCTCTCCAACAGATCCCTTCTGCTTTATTTTCTCTTCTTTAGAAGCAAAGTCTCCCACCATATGCTCTATTGCTGAAGGCCTGGTGCAACTCTGAGTAACTGAGGGATTATTTTGTGCTGTAGTCTCGCGAGCCTGATGGCAAGAAACAGCATCGCTGGTGGCTGTAGCATTGAGTGGTCCTGCTTGGGAAAGGTGGTGGAATTCATGGCTAGGCCGACAGCAGCAGTTCAGGATTCGGTGGCTAAACACCACCAGTCAAATCCTGCGTTGGAAAAAGAGGCAGCAGGGCTACCAGGCTGGGGATGGGAGAGACAGCAAGCATTACACTGCCACGGATCTGGAGCGCGCCACTGGAAGTCCCTTGCTGCCCTTGTGTGCTAATTCCCAAATAGTGCTTCCCTGCCTCCGAAGTGTTTTGTAATGATATGTACCTTGAAGAATTTGGAGATGCCCAAATGCACTGCTGTTTATCCTGTAGGGTAGAGATAGATAGCTACATTATATGGCTTAATAACAGGTGTCATCCGTTGGTAACGAGTTTGCATACGGACCAGGTCTGGCCAGTATTAAATTGGAAAGCAAAGATGGCTTTGTGATTAAGGTGCTGGAGTGGGACGCTGGAAATCTGGGTTCAAGTTGTGGGTCAGCCATAAACTCCCTCTGTGACCTTGAGCAATATAATTATTCCAAGACTTCAAAGGTATCTAAACAATTTGGACACCCATTTTCCAGTCATTTTAATTAACTGGGATGCTTTGAAATGCTGGGCTTTAATCTCTCAGTGCCTAGGATTCTCATTTGTAGAACCAGGGCAGTAATGCTCCCTTGCGCATGAAGAAGATGTGTGCACTAGCGATTGGGGAGCATGCGGCTACTCAAAGGGTGGCAGATGCAGAGCTGGGAGGTTTAGGGAAGGGGGGAGCATGTGGAGCTTTGCAGGCGTGGGGCTCGAATGTCACGTGTGGGTGCTGGGTGCAGGATGGACTTGGCCTGTTCCAGTGAGATTTGTTTACATGGGGGGATAAAGCAGGGAGGGATAGTTACTTACCATGATATATTACCGTCATATTGTTTCATAGGAGATAAATACCACTGTAAGTAAACCACAACCAAAATATTTACTGAGAGGAACAGCTCATTTATTCAGTATTTCATTTTAGCTCCATAACAACATCTTGCTGTTTCTTTAGTGTCTTGCCATTCTTTAATAGCCAACATTAACCTTTTACAAGATAAAATGACTAGTTATTAACATTTCCATTTCTGTAGGTTTACTTCATTACAAGCCATACCTCCCCCCCTTAACATCACCTATGGTTATGTCCTTTTGCCCGCTGTTACGTGAGTGTGTAATGAGTGTGCCTGTAATGCACACAGGCAGAGGGAAGGGTTAAAAGAGCCAAGGGAGTCTTTAATTCCTTTGTTTTCTGACTTTTGTGGGTTTAATACACAATCTTAACATTCCATTAGTAAGCAGTTGCATTTTTTTTTTCCTTTTTAACTTGAGATTAAAGTTTCCTTCAGATTTTACTATTTTTCCCCCCCCCCACTGCTTTCTTCACTCCAGTCAGGCAGAAATGAAAAGCTATCCTCAGGAACCATTGATGTGACTCCCAGAGCCAAGTGATG
Organism: Gallinula chloropus; assembly: GCF_964237585.1. NCBI lineage: Eukaryota > Metazoa > Chordata > Aves > Gruiformes > Rallidae > Gallinula > Gallinula chloropus. Next base: position 81,648,794 of record NC_140087.1, on the reverse strand, counting down.
GATGTTTAGAAGGTGCCTGTCTACAGGGGGCTGCTTTACCCAGAAGTGCATCTGCCAGGGTAGAGAAGTGCTTTGAAGGGCACTAGGGTTTGGGTTCATCACCCGCCTCAGAGATGAGCATCATCCAGAAGCTTTGGGTAAAGCGCTTTGCTCACTGCATGCTGAGCACTGTAGGGTGTTATGTACCCTCAGGACATCCCATCCTGCTTGTTACGAAACTTACCAATACGTCAATGGTAAATACCTGTTGAAATGAGGTTTTGCTGGATAAAACGAAGCAGATACACCTTCTGCACTGAGCAGCTTCTCCTGAATCAGTCACATCTGTGACTTCAGAATGAATCAGATCAGAGGCCTTTTCATTACTCCATCCATTGGCTTGTAACAACTACTCTGTAGATGAGAGTATCTGACCCTCTCACTTCTTGTTAGCATCTTGTTAGCATTTTACCAGTAAGGTGATGGGATAACTTGTTAGTTACCGTAAGGAAGTCTCAAATCTGGCTGAGAAGCAAATATGTTTTTCTCTTGCAGTTTGATTTTTTCAAACCAGCCACAAACCAAGTGCATCTTTAACGTGCTGACATGTATGCTTGCAGGATAGGTGACCAAATATCTCTCACTTTTATTTTAAAGCCTGTATTGTGAGCACCCTGAATATTAAGTAGCAAATTTTCCTCTATAACTTGAATGGAAACCCAACAATTTAGAAAGGATTTGGGGTGATAGCTGTTAGAACCTTCAGTTTGTTTACTGAAGGGAGCAGGTAAGAAATATTGAAAAATTATTACTTTGTATTGTGTACAAGCAAATATAATCTCTAGAGATTTTGCAGAGGAATAACGCTTTTATGGTCAGTCAGGTAAATGTTTTCAGGTAGTGTCACCTTGTAGAACATGGTCTCTGGTAGGTGCCTAGTTTAAAAATAAAAGCAAACTAAGCAGGAAGGAATCATAAGTAAATACCTACCAAAAGTTAAAACTACCTCGGATAAAGAAAACTGCCTCTGGGTTTTCCAGGAAAAAAATGATGCATTGGATAAACTAAAAAGAAATACAGCTAAAACAAAATATGGACATGTTTGGGATGTTTCACCAATGGCCCAATTCTGCAAAAGCTTAATGTTATTAGCTATTTTGTACTCTAGGCCTACAAAAAACTTTCTGACAGAACTTAATTTAGTGCGTCTTTACAAGCTCTATCTGCCCAACTTCATCCAAGTTCATGAACCTTTTGAACAGAGGCCCCCCTCATGCCCCAGGGGTTCTGGAGAGGGATTTATGGTTTCATGTGCAAAACAGTGTGAAACTTGGCACTTTTGCGTGGCCTGAACCCTGACAACTCCAGGACCACTCAGCAAAATCAAGGCCTGTGAGCTCAACCAGCTCAGAGGCAAAGCAAAGGTTTATTGAAACTCACGTGAACTTGACCTGAATTCTGTTTAAAAAGAAAAAAATCTGGCCCTTGCTGTCCCATCACTGCATTGTCATCGAGGAAAATCCATCCTGCATGGCTGCATTGAAGGTAAATTCAGTGACGTTCAGGAGGTGCTCAAATATGAATGGTGGGGGGCATCCTGTTAAGGACTTGTGCTATGGAGGAAGGAGGTGACCAGAGCTATGCGTGTCTTCATAGTCAGTGTACGGATAGGAGAAGTTTCTCTGAGTTCTTACTTGCTGCAGAGCCAGGGCATGCCAGTCATTAGGGCTGTCTGACAGGGTAAATGAGTCACAGTCAAATCAGGTATTCATTTATATTACCAGGCTTTTTCAGAGCCTCTGCGAACCCTGGGCTCCCATTCGTGCTGAAGGCCAGCTTTGCATTTCGCTTACTCTGCTTCCAGTGGGGTTGAAAGATTACGAGTGGGAGTTTGGCTGAAGGTCTAAAAAAACCTACTTGCATCCTGATTTATAAACCAGCAAAGGTGCTACGTGCAGCCAGCATCCGAATCCGTACAAAAAAGAGTGTCAGGTTTCTAATGTCCTTCAGTTGCAGTTCTGCAGATCCTGTCTTATAAGATTTGATGACCCTGGCAGCCATTGGAATTGATTGATGTCAGGGGTTGGGCCCACAAGGTACAGAAATGTTTCTTCCTTTACTCATTTCCTGGCCTTGCCCTTTGGACTGTCTGGCTTTGGAGCTTTCATCGTTCAGGTAGGTCATACTATGCCTCTTTGTACCAGCTCCTGAGATGAGCCAGTGTTGCTCACCAGCAGGCCCAGGTTGGCTCTAAGTTAACACTTTGGGCATTAATTCTGTGTTGCGTTGTCTCAACTTCTCCTCTGTATAAAATACTCCAAGGATCCTCCTCAAGTTAGGCCGTGGGTGGATTTGTTGAAATGGATCTCTTTCGGAGCAGCTTGTAACCGTTGCGTTTACACGGTGTGGATACCAACTGTAATCCTACGGTGTGCCTACAAACTGAGGTACTCTCATAATGTCACCATAGGAGTATTCTGTGTTAACATGTGCGAAAGCCTGGTTACGGAGAAGTGCGTTAATTTTTCTGACCCTAGGCTGAACCCTTTTAGGACAAACCTTCTTGGAGAACCTTCTCCACATCTGCTGGAAGGGCGGTGTGCTGGGCACGAAGAACTCACGGAGTGTGTGAGGGACAACTTCTTGATGCTGGTGCTAGATGAGCTGGCCAGAAGCGCTGTGCTGGACCTGCTGCTCATGAATAAGGCAGAACTGTTTTGGGGGTGACCTGGCTGCAGTATCATGAGATGGTTGTTTAAGAACCCAAGGGAAGGGCAAGTAATACAATAATCACTTAAACTTCAAGCATGCGGACTTTGGCTTGTTCAAGGAACTTGTAGGCAGAATCTCCTGGGAGTCTGCCCTCGAGGGCAGAGAGACCCATGAAAGTTGCTTGATCTTCAAGGACAGCCTCCTCAAAGCACAAGAACAGTCCATCCTGATGTTCAGGATGCTGAGCAGGTATAGCAGGCGGCCGGCTTGGCTGAACGGGGAACTCCTGACTGATTTCAAATGCAAAAAGGAAGAGTATGGAGGTGGAAGTAGGGACAGACAACCAAAGAGGAGTACAGAAATGTTGCCTGGGCATGTAGGAACAGAGTTAGGGAAGTCAAAACTTAGCTGGAGTTAGACATGGTGAGGCTTTTGGAGTGCGAGCAGATCGTTTCTGACCAGGAAGATGGGGGGGCCTTCTGCTGAATGTGGCAGGCAACAAAAGGCATGGGAAAAAGCTGAAGTGTTCAGTGTCTTGTCTTGGTCTTTATTAGCAAGATCTGCTTTCAGGCCTCTATGCATAGTGGCAGAGCTTGAGGGAAGTGGTAGGACATGCATTAAAAAATCAAATTTGCTGTTGGTAAACAGGGCACATGCAAGCTCATGGGGCTGGACAGGATGCATCAGAAGGTGCTGAAGGGCTGATGCTGTTTAACATCTTCATCAGCGACCTGATCAAAGAGACAGAGTGCATCTTTAGTGTGTTTGTACGTGGCACCAACCCAGGAGAAGCAGTTGATATGCTGGAGAGCAAGTCTGCTGGCCAGAAGAGAAGTGAGCTGGAAGAATAGGCCATGCTTCTGTTTGGTTTCGTTTAGTTTGATTTACCTCACTAAAATCACACAAGGTTTGTAGGCAGGGGGTGGGCCACAGTATGTACATTGGGATGTCACATACTTGGCAAAACTGTATCCAAGGTCTGTGAAACAATTTAAGGAACAAATGATTTATTTCTGGCCAATGTTTTTTCTCATGGATTTTGAATGAATCCCAAGAATGGGTTTAAAAAGTGCTTCACACACTCAGGAGATACCCTGATGCTTCCTTCAACCTGAAATTTTACAACAGAAGTTACACAGTATGATAGTAAATAATTTAATAGAAAACCATGGTGTTTTGTGTTTTTCCTCTCAAAATCATTGCAGCACGGACAAGAAGATGGCGTAAGGAGATCTTTAACCATCAGAATAACACTCAGAAAAGGAAGACTATTTGCAGCCACTGACACCTGTTAAAATTCAAGCCTGTGCTGGAATATCAAGCTGCTGCTGAAATATGTAACCGGGTGTATTTTTACGTTTTAAATACTACTTCCATCCTGGTATTTGCAGGTGCATTGTACTAAAGTGAACACAATCATTTTGTTAATTGCAGTTCAAGCTCATTAGGGAACTATAAAGGCAGAAGAATGAATGTAACCGTGCATTAAATGGTAAATGATTTTGGGGTGGGAAGCAGTCAGGTGTGTTGCCCTAGGCTATGATTTTCCTCAAATTAACATACATAGCAAAGAAAGAAAGAATGAGCCGGGTGGGAAGAAAGAAAGGCCACAGGTCACCAAAGCAAACCTCCCAAACTTCAGCGAGGCTGAAGGGAAACGTTAGGTGCTGGAGCGCTGAGAATCTAGCTGGTACTGGCTCTCACCAGGCAGGCTTTGTATCGGTTTCGGTTCATTCAGACCAAATATGGGGAAATCCAAACTAACTCGGCATCGTTCATGTGGTTAACATCTAACCAAGCAGAGCTTGGAAAGGAAAGCTTCGCTCCAGCCCACAAGACCTCTCGGATGCGCAAGGTTTAATGACTTTTATTACAAACCCATTTCGAAGTAGTGTCTGCTTGAGTAAACAGCCAAACATTTCCCCTCAGAGTTTTGATGGGACATTCGTGAACTTGAAAATGTGTTATTGCAAAGCTTGGTGGCTTCCATCTCCCCACTGGACTCTCAAGCCAGTAGGCATCTGTGGATTTCCAGATGGTTGTACAAGCCTATTTTGCTGCCTCAGAATAATAATCGTCTAGTGAAATTAAAACCTTGGCCAACGCTTCAGATCTGAATAGCAATGCTGAGCGTCTCGGTGTTTGGATGTCTAGACGGACACGGCTCAAAGAACAGTTTCTTCAGGTGGCCATGGTTCAGATCTTCTGGAAAATCAGGCTCCTTTTATGTTGCCTCTTGTTTTCCGTTTTCCCTTTGCTTGAAGTGGAAATACTTGTTTTGAGAAAGGAGGAAGGTGCAAGGAGAACTAAAGGCAGACCTGAAGGAAAATTCCCCCCTGGAGTATTTTCAGTTGTTACTGTATTTTATGTAGAACCCCCATTTTTGCTTCGCTGTTTGTCAGCTTCTTGTGCCTCATGGGGTCAAGAAAACAGCTTTTGGAATGGACTTGGTTGAATCTTTTCCAGCAGATTCTCTGTTCTTTGAAGTCCCAGCTTTGGCAACTGCTGCCAACTTTACTGTCCAACATGAGACCAGTAAAACCAGATTTTGCTGGTAGGCCCAGTCTCCACGATGGCTTCCTTTTGTAGGACCAAATATGGGCAGTTAATTTACTTTTGGATGTATATCGTACTTAACGAGATGGATATTTGTTCCTAACAGCTTAAACGCAAAGGTGTGTACTCTCATCTACTGCCTCTGTTCCCAATTAATCCCCTCGTGGTTTATATCAGCACATTGGTTATTTGCCTGCAACATAGTAGGTCTGTGAGTCAAAAATGGGAGTTCTCAGCTTCAGGTGATGAGCTGTCCAACCATAGCCAAGCGAGGGGAAAAATAAGAAATAAAACCCCTTTTGCCTGACCAACAGCTAATCTAAACTAATAATATTGAAAAAAACTACAACCCAACCTCACACTCCTGGATAGACTGGTACAGAAGTTGTCCTTACTGGTGGCACACTGGCATGTATAGTGGAAATACTTTTTAAAACATTACAGGGAGGAATTTGAGCCGTTGTGACAGGGTTTTCTGTTGTTATGATGGGTGGATCTGGAATAGAAAACTTCCCAGGCATTTACTGTAAACCAGGGCAAGCCCATCTCTTCACGTAACAGCATAGATGTTTCTGTGGCTGTGCTGCTCTGTGTGTGTGCACGGCAGGTGGTTGATGTGGGACTGGCACAGCCAGTTCATTTGGGGGAAAAAAAAGGGAGAAAAAGTTCTGCTTGCCTTGTAAGGGTAAGATACCTGCCAGTTTGAGTGGCTTTAGCACCACCCTGCTGTCGGGAATTGGCAGGAGAGTGACTTTCACTTTGTTTTCCTGCCAAACTTGGCCACTTAATGAACATTTCAAACCTCTCAGCTTGCACGTGCTGGGCTGATGTTGGAGGGGAGAAAAGCCCGTCCTTGCAAAGCCAGCTCAGCCCACAGCCCCCACCCATGACGGGTCCGTCGCTCGGGCAGATGGAGTGGGGCATGTGGGAGAGAGGAATTGCTCTGTAATTGCAGCTGTATTTTCAGGATGGGAGTAATCTCGGGAAAGCCTGCATGTCTGGTTGAGTATCTCTGTAGTTACGGGAGGGGAGAGGTGTTTGCAAAGAGCTCCTCTGCCCCCTTGATGCATAGATACATATGGAATAGAGTAGAAAAGAGAGCAGGAGACTTCTGTATTTTGGAGAGGCAGTTGGAATGTCTGTGTCCAGCATGTTTCCTTCCACAAACCTGAAATGGAGCTGGTGAGTCCTGCAAAAGTGTCTGCAAAGTCTCCAGATGCAGTATGGGCTTGAGCTCCCTCTCGTCAGCGCAGTGCAAGGCAAGGTGCTCTCTCTTTCACTATGAGAGGGGGGGTCTCTTCAGTAACCCTGAGGGTCCCACCCCAGCTGGAATTTGCTTCCAGCTATGCAGTGGGGTTTTGTAGCTTCTTTTCTTGTTTTTTTGAAGTCAAGGACATCGCGCACACACACGTGTATGCGTGCAAACTGCATTTAAAAACACTTGGGCTATACCAAAATTAACTCGCAACTTTAATTCTCCTCCCAGCCCTGCTCCCATCTTCTGTGTTATGATACAGTCTTTAATTAGACCACTACAATTACAGACCTGCTTGGGGAATGAATCAGGGTTGTGTGGTAAAAGACACCATTGTCCAAGGATCTCTACCCCACTTCTGGCAGGAGCAGAAAGATGAACACGGCCAATGGGGCAGGGGGTTTGTGGAAAGAGGGGAGAAAATACTACAGGCTGCTGAGATGTACACTAGAGAATTAGCACTTTCAGTGCTTCAGCCAGAATGATTCCAGGCAAGTTAATTAAACAAAACTCTTCATGAGTGGTCACTAATTAAACATTCCTCATATTCTGGGTATCTGACTGGAGACCCAGGGGTCTGACTTGAAATCCTGAGCAGTCACAGTTGTAAGAGAATCTCAGGAGAGCTGCAATGTAGAAGGTGTCATCATAGTGATCTGGAAAACAAGAAGCCTTTGGCTTTTTGGCTTTGTCCTGTCCCCTTAGCTGTGGATCCTTCTGCTCCCCTTTTCCTTCTGTGCTGCCCTGCATGGGGGGAAGGCCATCCTGTCACAGTTGAAGATAAATTCAGGTTAGTGATGTGCCCAAGTAACAGCGCCAAGAGTGCCAGAGCAGAAGAGATGAGGACGTGGCTCATTCTGCCGCTACAGCTGGGTTTGGCTCAGGCGCAGCAAAGTGGCCCTGGGAGTGATTGAATCGCTTTGCAGGGTCAGAACAGCCCCTTCCTTGCTCCAGCCAATGTTGGGGCACTGACCCAGCGGCGAAAATAGGAGTGTGGTCATATCACTGCGATCTGGTCATCAGGCACGTAGAGGAGGGGCGGTGAAATTGCTCCTTTTACCATGATTCTGCCTTTTCCTCACTGTTCAGTGCTCGGCCTTGCAAGAACATTAAGTCATCTTTATCTGCTTTGTGAGTAAGAAGCATCCCTATACCCCTCAGCAAAGAAATGCTTTCCTAATGGTCCTTTAAAGCAGGACGGCTGCCTTAGTGCCTTGTTATTAGGAAGAAAACTTGGAGGCCCAAATGTTGATCTTTCACTGCGCAGCAGTTTATGGCTGGATAAAAGGTTTCTGAAAATAGGTTTGATTTAAATAAAACAACTATCTCCACTTTAATTTTTCATGTGTGAACGCTTCAGAGAGTGCTTCTGTAAACTCCATTACGACGCATGCCATTGCGTGCCAAATTAGATGTTTCAGGATCTTTGAAATTAAGCATCTGTTATCTCTTGCCTGGGGTTTACTTAAGGAAAACAAGAATTCAAAACATGAACGCGCACAAATCTCTGCAAAAATACTGGTGTTTACAGTCTGACCTTTACTTTCTAGTGTTTACCTAAGGGCTAAGTATTTGGAATTATGCTTGGGCTTATAAATGTTTATCATCTGATAGGAATGATATCAGAGTTCTTACAAAAATAAGAGTTCCCTGGAATAATTTGACCAAAGAGAAAGAACCACAGTGAGCCATGGGGGGAAAGCTGAAAGGAAGGATTGGCATTTTCTGGCATCACTGTGATTCTCACTGAGCACAGCCACCCCAGGGCAGGTGTCCTGTCCCTGCCATCTGTCCTCTCCATTAGGTGGGTGGCAACACACTGCTGCTCCTGTCTCCAGCTAGATCCCAGAGCCCTTGGGGAGCCCCTGAAGGCCAGCCCCAAAAGCTGGTAGCACTATTCCAGATGTGAAGGTTAGCTGAGGAGTGGCAGAGTTGGAAGTAGCCATGGCCTAGAGGAGAGGTGCAAGTGGTCACAGTGCAGGGATCTGTGCAGGAGGTGTGTGTAAGGCATGAGGTTCAGCTGTGGAGGTGCAGAAGTCGTGTTGAGCTATCTGTTCATAAGCCTTTTGGGAAGCTGACCTGAAATAGCGAGGCTGTCCTGCAGTGGAGTAGGAAAACCTGCTGGCTTTTGTTCTTCTCTTTATCTACAAAATTATGTAGAAGACTGAAGCGGGTAGAATTTCTGATTGATGTTTTTGAGATAGTGAAAGAGGGACAATGAGATGACAGTGTGTTGGGGGAATAGGGATGGGGCCAGGTATGATGGAGTAGGAGGGGCCAGAGAGAGCTATAATGAAGCTCTCAAATCCAAATATATGTCTAGAGAACAGAATGTGAAGCAGGTTGAGGACTTTTCTGTCCCCCTTGCCATCCAGTATCCTGCTATTCCAATTTCCTGAGCACCTCAAGTTGCTGTCATTCTTTGTAGGAGATGCTGGGGTCCTCCATTACCTGAAAATGTGCTTTGCAACATGCCTTTTCCACAGGGGTGCAGGGGGTCGGTAGGAATTCAGGCTTTTGGTGGCTCAGAGTCCCATTACTACATCCTATCCCTGCTGAGGTAAATGTGCCGAGATGATGTTTGGATTCCTCTGCTGTCAGTGACGACAGCCCGGGATCAGTCTCCGGTGGGTTTGTTTTATTGATTCTGTTTATTGATGACCTTATTGTTTGTTTGCCTGCTTGATTCTGTTCCTGTCTTGTACCACTTTTTCACTCAGCCTAAAAACAAACTTCTCTTGGCTGTCTCTCCCCAAGAGCAGCACTCAGGTTTTTCCAAACACGATACAACTCCGAAGCCCGACACAGTCTCCTGATGTACAGCATCCCGTCCTCTGGTTTTTCTGTGCAGTTTGATTTGCCCAGCTGGAGCAGATGGGAAGACGTCAGGCTCCTTCCTACTTCTTAGAGATCATGGTGCTTGTCACTGCCCAGAGGAGCAGTGTTGGCCAAGGGATCCCGTTGATCCCACTGGCCTTGGAGGTCCCTGTGTGCTCTCAGTGATGCCTGGGCAGCTCTTGGTCATGGTCCCGGGGGTGAACTTGACTAAGCAAACTTTGCTTCTGCTAGTGGGATTTATTTAATGTAATTATCACCGAGCTCCTCCAGGCCTGGCTGGGTGAGGAGCGTCTATGAATTCCCAAAGCCTTGGAGAGAACTTTGCATGCACTATTCTTTTTTTTTTTATTCTTCCCCCCCCCCCCCAAATTTATGGCAAGAGAACAAAATGTGAAGCAGGTTGACAAGTTTTCTGCCAACGCCTCCGGCATTAGCTATGATTCATTAGCCCAGCCTTGAAGAGATGTTCAGAGGTCCAATAAAACCTATTCAAGCTCTTGTTTTGAAAGGCACGCAGGAATAGGGAGCGAGAGGTTATTTACAACGCAACGCCTTCCCTTTCTCTTCAGGAACAGGGTTGATAAGTTCTGTTTCCTGCCTGCCTTTGAAGCTAGGGGTTTTTAATGTATATTAAACAGCACTCAGACGCACGTTCTGATGTGGGTGGGTTTGCACGACTGCTGGTAAGGAAAGCAGGCCCGCCTGTGTCCCATCCTCCTCCCTTACTCTACAGACTAAGAGCAAAGTGCGTGTAAAATACAACTTTCTGAATGCAGGTGGCATTTATTTCACCGTGGCTCCCACAGCGTGTATGATAAGTATGGTGTGATGCCTCCAGTCCTCTTTTGGGAAACTGAACTGTGGGGACATAATGTCAAACTCACCTTTTCTGACCCAAAAGACACATGCTAGGTAGAAATGCAAACATAATTCCTTAGACTACATGGGTGTTGGGGTTTGTGCCAGAGGCAAAGCTGCCCTTTAGCTTCTACAGAGTGGAGAGCAACAAGAAAAGAACCTTTGGAAGGATCAAGGTAGGTTCTAGTCTCAGTTACAAGCGATGCAGCTCCAGTGGTTTTGGTAAAGCTGTTCCTGGTGGGTACTGGTCGCTTAGGGCAGAGTGAAGCCCATTCTGCTTTGCAAGGATTTAATCCCAGGTCGCATGCGTTAATAGCAATGGCAGAGCTGATTTGGTCTGAGTGCTTCAGGTGGCCTATCGGTGTGCCAGCCGGAATCACCCAGCCACAGGAAAAGCAGAAATTCTCAGTTTTAGGACTGGTCTGCAGACTATTAGACCAGCCTTGTGTTTATTTTAGGAATTATTTTCTCTAGGTTATGTGAGAACTCTTTTTTTCCACTCAGCTTAGAGCAATTCCTTACACAGATCCGTGGCCGGAATTCAGATTCAAGGTTTGTTTGACAGTATCTGGCTTGCTTTGTCCCTGGTCTTTTGGGGTATTTCAGCTATTTTTCCTCTTCTTTCAACATTGTGGTTTCTAAATGCTTCCTCCTTTCAATGGCCAGTGGCAGATGAATTCCTTTTCTTCTCTTCCAAGCTGTCCAACAGACTGGGCAAAGGGAAAGCTGGGATTCCGTCAGAGCTATCCCAGTCAGATGAGTATTTTTGTAGAGTGGTTGAATTTAGTAGCTTTGGTGTCTGAATAGTGGTGTTATTTTCTTCATGCAAACATTCCAGTACTTCTTTCCAGTTTATCCACCTTTCCAAATGGGCTGTTGTCCAGTGTTATCTCTGAAACTGCCATCAGATAACACAGAGCGATATGCTAGTACAGTACAGACATTGGTTGGTTAATTATCAACTCCTCCATCAATATCATTTTAACAAGGGAACTTCTCTTACTGGGATGACTGGCTAGGAAGCTAGCTTGTTCTGTCCTTCTGCAAATGCTGTTACTGGTTTCATCTTAAGGACTGGATGTTTTGGTCCAGATTCAGAGATTAATGTGCATCCCCACTGACTTCACTGCAGTTGTCATGCACTTGTAGGTGTTGCTTGATGATGACCCTGGGTGGCAACCTCTCACCATGCAGTAGCAAAAGGAAAAAAAAGGAAAACACAACAACCTACCTAAACACATTTAAAATAATAATAACAACAACAACAACAACAACAACAATAGTAAGAATAATAGAAGCTATTCCATTAAATTATTGGATTTATGTGCTGTTGGAGGGTCCAATATGCAGATGACATTTTTCTTCCAAGTTTGTAAGCTGCTGTGGTGGTTTGACCCTGGCTGGAGGCCAGACGCCCACCAAAGCGACTCTATCACTCCCCTTTTTGGCTGAACAGGGGAGAAAATATCTATTGAGAGGCTCAGGAGTTGAGATAAGGGCAGGGAGAGATCATTCTGCAATCAGTGTTACAGAATAAAGGAAAGAAAATTCTCTAATTGATGGCACTGCCCTGCACCCCCAGTGACACCAGAATCAGGTGATGAGAAGTGCGACAAGATCTTAAAGCATCTTCTGCCACCTCTCCCTTCTTAGCAGACTTCACTTTAGTCAGGATTTCATTCCCTTCTTTCCCCCCACATTGTGGGACCTCTCTATGGGCTGCAGGTGGGGTCTCAGCCTTTTCCATGGGCTGAGGGGGGACAACCGCTCCACCATGGGTTTACCCATGGGCTGCTGGGGCATCTTTGGCACCTGGGAGGCCTCCTCCTTCACATACCTTGGTGTCTGCTCAGTTCCTTACATCTCACTCTCTTTGGTGGCAAAAAGCAGCTGTTAGTGTTTACTTTTTCCTCTTAAATGTGATTCCCAGAGGTGCTGTGACCATCACTGATGGGCTCTTGATCAGCAGTGACTCCAGCCTTGAACCATGTGGTGTTTGCTGTGTGGGGCCTGCAGAGAGCTTCTGGCTGCTTCTTGCAGAAGTCACTCCTGCAGCTCCCACTTCTCCACCAAAACTCTGCCACACAAACCTACAACACCCAAGATTAAGGCTGTGTGGCTAGTGCCAAGCTGTGCCATGAAGATACCAGTGACCAAACCACCAATGACCATAACAGCATTCGCTTTTTCCGATGCTTTGTTTTTCTCTGCTCATGTCATACCCATGTTCTGAGTGGGGGATCAGGTCACTTTACAGAGGCTCCCACATTTACTCTGAGGGAAACAAGGTTATTTTTCCAACACTGTTGCCCTCCCCAAACTTTCTTGGCTGAGGAGAACCAAGTTAGTGGGGCAAAATGCAAACCCCTGGGGTTGGAGGTGCTGGCGAGTCAGTTCTTTTCTTAATGGCCACATACACTTTTCTAGCACATTACATGTTTATCTGGATGAATTCAGCCTGCTGAAGTAGCTCTAGGGCGCAGGAGGTTGTGTTAGCTTTGAACTAGTGTGGTTTTCTCACCCTCAAAGCAGTACAGTTCATCTCTTTTGAACCTAGCAGGGGGGTTTAATGCTAGCAAAAATCCAGAAGGAAATCCCGTTTTGGTAATTCATCTCAACAGCTGTGCTAATAGCTGATGTGCAGCCTCCTCAGTGAAGGAGGAGCCCAGGAAAATACCCTTTGAGGCTGGGGGGGAATTTGAAAGGTGCCTGGTTTGTATGTGGGAATGAGTGGAGATCTATCAGCTCAGAACGTGCTGCTATTTGCAGGGAGACTCCGGAGTCTCATGGCATCAGCACGGCAACAAGTGTCCTCCTGTAAGGATGCTCCTTGTGTTTCCTGTCATTCTGTGAGCTTTCCATAGGTTGTGGGGTGAACGGCAGCACGTGTGGTACTTGCTTCCCTTTACTGGTAGGGGAAGGAGCTTTACCCAGCACTCTTTATCCCACAGTTTGTAATGAATGGTTTCTAAAGCGAGCCCTATTCGACAGAATTCCAAGCAGTTCTAGTTGCTGTCACTAACACTGGCACAACCCCATTTCAAGCCATGGCTCCACTGTTCCGAATCTTACCCCACCAGCATGGCCAGACTGAAATCAGTGCTTATTCCAAGCAGAATTTACACAGCTTCAATCACCTACCCCAACTCTTTTGTTCACATTCCTAATTTACTCTTGAGCTCCATAGTTTTGTAATAATAGCGTAAGAGCATGGAACCCCGTAGCTCCTCTTGCGGGTGCAGGCCGCGCTCCCGGCTGCGCTGTACTGGACACCGCAGCTGTCCCCATCAGCAGAGGGATGCTGCTTTACCTGGAAGAGAGAAACCTTGCTGTCTACCGGCATGTTTCCTGTTGCTGAGGATTAAAAAAAAGCTACTTGAGCTTGGGAGCAGATGGCTACCTCTCCACCCATCCTCTCAGGTATGGGGAGGCAGCCAAAAACTAGCTTAAAAGAGCAAAGCATAACCTGTTCAAAGGAGAGCAGAAAGGAACATTTTTCAAACAGCTTAATGAAGCACTTGTTAAGGACTGCCAGGGACAGATTTCCATTCGGCACAGGATATTCATTAGAAAAGTAAACACCCTCCAGCACCATTTGTAGGAACAAAGCAGCTTGCAGTTTAGAACGAGGTGTTAATTTAATGAAGGAGGGGACTGGCAGAGGAGCAGGAGGTAACTAACCCAATGACAGGCACCTTCTCCTGGGAGGATGTAGCAGATCTGTGTCCTAGCTGCTGGGTGGAGGAAGATGAGCGCTATGCAGTACACAACGGGCAGGGACATTCCTGGGGGCTGTGGGGTTCCTTGGCTGACATTCGGTGGTTGAACCCAGGCTCTCTGGAGCCAAGCGCCTCAGCTGAAGAACCAGGTCCCCTCAAGGCTATGGTTTCAGGGTGATGTTTTGGGCTTTTTTTTTTTGGGGGGGGGGGGGGCGGGTGTACTGAGGCACAAAGATCACTGGGGCGTGGAGCTTCAACACAGCTCATCTGTACAGTTTTGGGAGTTGGGGACCTTACAGCTTCCACCTTTGCTGCCCCTGGGCAGGAACCACAAAACCCGTGTAGGTTACCCCTAGTTGGCTCCTGCTCTCCACCCTGCTCCAGGGCCTGAAATCTTCCTAAGTCTACTATGAGGGTCCTGGATGCTTATTGCCACCCCAGGGCTGGGTAAAGTAGCAGGTACTCAAGTGTGGGAAGCATCAGCTATTTATTTATTTCACAGGGAACCAGGGAAAGGTTTCACATTGTTTCTTCTTCAAAAACTCTCAACTGATTCCCTTTCTGTAGGAAATACTCTTTTTCCTTCTAAAGCTGATCTCACACATGTGTGCACTCACAATATGTCACAGCACAAAAGGAGTGTGGCAGTTCAACCACCTCTGCTCTGGTTAAGATGTACGTGGATTTGTGACTTACTGTGGCTAGAAAGAGCTGCTGTAGGGCTAAGGTGTCTTCACCCCCTGTGTCATCCCAAATGATGCGTGGTTCTGGGGTCACTCATGGGAAAGGGGGATGGAGAGTCCCAGCCTGCTTTTCTGGAGGGGTGAGAAGCAGCAGGAACATTTTGCTCTGCCACTGTTGGGGGACAAAGGTAATCCATATGCTCCCAGGATTAGCCAGATGTCACTGAGGGAGAGCTGGGAGGTGAGGGCAAGGTTTTCTGTATCTCCTGTCAGGACGTGAGCCTCAAGCATAGCCCTTATTTTCAAACATGTGTGTTTCCTACCAGGGAATTTCTACCAGAGCGTTCAACCCGCATGGGGACAGGGCCAAAGCTAACCTGTCCTCCTAGCTCTGGGAAAACAGGAGTGACTGTGGTGCTTGTCCAGGGAGGAGGTTCATGAGTTGGAGGGAAAGTACGTGACATGAGGCCAAGTCTTATTTAATGACACTATCCTGTTTTTGCTCAGAGCATACTGCAGGCTGGAGACAAGAATAAAAATAAGGCCACAGGAGGAATTCTGGCCATGAACCTATATAATCAGTTGGAACATTGGCACAAATGAGGTCACTTCTCGTGTTTATATTTTACATGCATTGTAGGCTCCCCATTCCTCCTCCTTGTGTCACTGCTATGTGAAGGGAATTTCCTGCACATGCACAGCATTGTTGTTGCAGGGCTTTTGTGCACATAAACCACCCTGAGTAGCAAGGAGAAATAATGCTCTGATCTGGCAGTGGCAATACAAAGTTAGGAAGACTCCTGCTCCCTCAAATTATTTTACTCCTGGTTGCTTGATCAGTGTTTTATTAGAAGACGAGAAGTGGCCGTGCTTAGCGGCTGCCAACAGGTTTCAGCGCTCTCAGTGGGCAGAGGTCAGCTCTTAAGTGCTGTGAATCATCCACCCATCCATCCATCCATCCATCCATCCATCCATCCATCCATCCATCCATCCACCTAGCTAGATACCTCTCAGCTTTACATATTGGAATGGTGAGTTTTTCCTTATGGACTCTCACTGTTGGGTGTTCAGCACTTATAAAAATGGGACAAACTGGGAATATGTGTCCCCTTTGCTTTTGGTTCTCAAGAAATATATGTAAACATATATGTCTTTGGTTATAGAATACAAGTGCTGGTTTGCCCTGGGAGCGAAGGGTGACGAGGTGCGAGGTCTGCAACCAGCATTCAGGTGCAGTCAGCCGCAGCATCCTTGTCAGTGGGCCAAATTAGGAGCGATGCAAAAAGGCTGCAGTGTTCCAGCAGAGCCCAATTAAAAGCAGATTTGCAAAGGAGAAAGAATTGCCCCTAACACCCCCAGCCCCCTCCACTCCTGCCCCCAGGAGTTGCAAAACTGTAGCTCAAGGGCAGCAGAGCTTTCCTGCCTAGGTTGGGCCAATAAAGCTATCCTCGAGCTACATCCTTGAGGCCAGTGGGTATGGCATGCTTTTAACACCAGAGATGTGAAAATGTACTGCTTAGGCTTGAGGAGAGTGAGCCATTAACTGAGAGCAGCCCCAAGGCTGCTGTGATGGGCACATCTCCCCTCCACCCCCCTGGCAGCACATCCCCTTCCCCAGATGGCATCAGTTTGGCAACATGGAGCTGGTGGCTGGGCTCCAGCCAGAAGCATGACTTTGCTTCCCATACATACTGCTGGGTGTCCCGCCTGAGCCTCTGGATTCAGGCAGGGTGGCTGTCACCAGCGAGATGACAGGTGTGGGGCAGCACTGCGTTCCAGCAGCCAGACCCCAGGGCAAAGTGGTGGTGCCCCAGACACTGTGATAACGCGCCTCTTTTCTAAAACTACACTAGGAAGAGGCTTCAGAGTGCAGAAAAACACCACCAGAGAAAGGGAAAAAAACCAAAACCAACCCCAAAAGCCTGAGCAAAAAGCCAGCCCTCATGTAAACCCCAGGGGCTGGAGGAATAAAAGCGCCAGAAAACATTTATATTGGGCTCCCCTGATATCAACACAGATGAAATGGATCCCCATGTTTCCCTCCAAACCGCAGGCTCTAAAGTGGATTCCAAATCCCATCCCCACTTTAATTTAAGGGCCTCCCAATTAGACTGTTGGATGCCTTTCAAAGCTTTGTATAAATTGGAGATTATGCATCTAGCAGCAGAGGCTTGTCTCCTCGCTGGAGCAGCCACTGGCCATAGCTCACTGCCCAAGCAGCCCAGGGACTCTGGCTGGGAAATTCGGGGACTGTACATGGCATCTGGGTGGCCCACGGAGTGCAACTCCATCTCTGCTGCCCTGGGGCTGGTATCTGTTCCGGCTGTTCGACAACCTTGGCGTTGTCAGGGGGCTGGAAGGAGCAGGGCTGGGGGAGCGAGCGGTTTCTCTGGCGTGCTGACCCAAGTATGAAAACCTCAGGAGGGGGAAGAAAGGAAAAAACCCCAACATTTCAGGTTGATTTGAAATGTTTTCCTTGTTCTTCCTCTTCCCTCCTCCCCTGAACTAGCAATCAAAACAACTTCATCACAGAATATGGCACAAATTCAAACAGTTTTGGTCAAGCTGTATTTTTCATAGTTAATTTTAAAGATTTTTTTGTTGTTCTTGTTGCTGCCCAGATCATGGATTCTCCTCTCTTTTCCTAAGAAACAATACAGTCCTAGGTGGTGGAAACTTTTTGTGGGAGAAGGAAGAACCAGATTTTTCATTCCTGTGTGAATCTCAAGTGTTTCCTCCTGTCCCTGTTGTGTCCTTTCCTGCTGGGGCTGCCCCCACACCTCAGAGGCTCATATTAGCATGGTCTCCAGGACTGACCTGCTCCACATGTGAAGGTGGATATGGGGAGATGTCCCTGTGGGATGCTGGGGATGCAAGTACTGGAGTGGAGATCGGTGAATTTAGCAGAGGGTCTCCAAGGGTGGCTGGAAAAGGCCACCTCAGAGTGGCTGGTGGTGTTGGGTGGCCGCTGTGGCTTCACGTTTCTCCTGTTGCTCCATTGTTTGCCATCTGCCCTCCCAGCGTGTTGCAGATCCTGAGCAGAGGCTGTGTCCTGTCCTGGTTTTCCTGGGGGTAAGCAGCCACCTCTCAGAGTGCTTCAGATTTCCAAAGAAACTAACCGAAGCAGCTGAAGATGTGTAATTTTATTAAGCTTCATATTGGTTGAAATGTGACCGTTGTCGTGGCTTCACATGTTTGCCACTGGGCTTCGGAGCCCCAACTCAATCAGAGTGGACCTGCTAATTGCACTGGCATTAACTGGCTTCAGTGAGCGCATTAATTTAATATTTAATGATTAAGCGGCCAAGATGACCAAGGGGTTGGGAAGTAATTTACTCAGGCGTTTCCACATGAGTTTGGGTCTGGACTGCCCCAGGTGGAGCTGCAGGGGGTCCCTAGCCTGGTTCTGCCACCCAGGGCAGATTCCTCACCCTTTGGGCCAGTTGAGGAATGCCAAACACAGGATTTGATCGCAGCACATTTCTCTTTTTTAATTTTCCTTTTCCCTTCCTGGCTCTTTAAAGTCATTTTTCATGGTCAGATGCCCTATTTGGCACAGTGCATATTAGGTCAGGCTTTTTTTGTTTCTGGCACAGGAGCAGAGCACTTAGAGGGCAGCTAATTTGTTAATGCTGACTGCTTTAAACTGCTGAGCCCCCAGTAAGAGATGTAGGGCAGGACTGAGTTTTAAGGTTTTTTTTTCTCTTGCACATAGGAACATCCCATTTCTATCAGTCTTCCCTTGAAACAGGAGATTTTTTCTTAAAAAAAAAACCAACAAGCAGGAAAAAAAAAAAATAAACCCCCAGAAGATAAATTTGTTTGTCTTTTAATGTAAAAACCACAACGTCACCGTTAAACTGTCAAATTATCCTCTGTTTAATTTCTATATAAATTTTAAAACTCTCTGCAGACAGCCAATAAACCTCAAGGTGATAGGACTTGTTTCTGCTTCTATTGAAGTCGGTGGCAAACCTCCCATTTATTTTGGTGTGGAGGATCAAACTCCCCCCCCGGCACATAAATAATTGGGAGCTGAGGGTGCTCTGCGCTCCGTATCTCTCCCTTTCTCTCAGAAAAACATCTGAGGTTGGGCCCAACATTGATCTCCTGCACAGGCTGCATCTCTCTTTCCTTTTCCCTTTTTTTTTTTCTTTTTTCTTTCCTATTTTTTTTCTTTTTCTCCCTCTTTGTGGGTTTTGATCTCTCCCTTTGAAATGGAAGCAGATTCCCTGCAGGGTGCTCTGTGATCACTTGTTGGGTGTAGTCGCATGCTTTCACTTCTTGCTGTAGGTGAAATGGCTCATGTGCAATGATATTAACTCTCTGCTCCTATGGGGCAGCAGCAATGTGCTGCATTCCTTCTCTTTTCCTACATCCTTCCCCCGCAAGAAACCCATAAAACCTCAGCAAAGGTCAAGTAATGCAGTGCTGTGGGAGTACAAGCTACAGGAGGGGGCAATATTTTAGGCAGAGCCAGATTTTGGGCAGACCCATCAGTATGGTTAGCTTGGATTAGGTGAGCTAAATAAAAGATATTACCTCTTCCCTGCGAATTTGGGCACAATCTAATGGATTCAGGTCAATTATGATTTGCTTGGCGTGGGAAAATAAAACATTGTTTCCCCTTGGTTTCACTGGAATGAAGGGATTGGAGAGGGGAGTTGAAGAGGGAAATTATAGTGATGGGATAAGTGTTTGGAGAAAGAGAAAAAAAAAGGCAAAAATAAAAAGAAAGACCAAAAAAAAGACCAAAAAAAGACGACTGTTTTAACAGGAGAGCTATGGTTAGGCCCAGCCCAGAGAAGTATGTAAGAATGTGCTTGTGATTTGCTTCCAACAAAATTTTTAAGCCTATACTTAACTATAAGCATGAGTATCTCGTTGCTTAAGGTTAAGCACGTGCTGAAATACTCATCTGGAGGTAAGCCCTGGTTGGCAAGGCTGAAAGAAACAGAGATCACATAATCAACTTCCAAAGCAAGAGCCTAATCCTACCCAGTCAGCTATTTTGGGGGAGTTTCCAGGAAGGCAAAGAGGTGGATCTGCGTCTCTGATCTTACAAATTTCCTGGCAGGTGCAAAAGCGACTGCTCTGAACAATACCAGAGGTGTTTGCAGGGTTGGCCTGAAGGCTTTGTCTGCAGTAGAAGATGAGGTTAACAGGCTCTTTCAAACAAACAAACAGCCCCACCTCCCTCCAAAAACTTTGCAAAGATGGCCCCTGTGGTCATGGTGTGAGTTTAAAAAGATGTAAGCGGGGCTGCTTTGAAACGGTTCCTATAGCTCTAGAAAAGATGAGGCTTCCTTTAGCTGTGCAGTCTCAATCGGGTTTGCAAATTCATATCCCAAAGTCACGTTTGCATTAGGGAGTGAGTCTGGGCATCTCTTCTTACACCCCCAGGGATTTTCCTATCATTCAGAGAAAAATGCCAAGTGATCTCAGCACTTCTTCTTTAAATGATGTTTAAAACTTACGTGGTAGGGCTCTTAACTGGAATTGTTGCCAAATAATTGCACTTGTGTCATTTGTGTGTGTGTGTGAGTGACAGGCAACCTATGCTCTTCATGTGTACACACATCAAGTGTGTGCACACCTAAACAGCAGGGAAGAAAGGGAAAGCATTTATTTATGGACATGAAACACAGGTCTGAAAATGTTTTTAAGCCCTCAGAGAACGTTACACCACTAGTTAATGTTGATGCCGTCTCTTCCCATCTGCGAAATACAGGACCATGTTTATAGCAAGGAGAGAGAAAGAAGCAAAGACCAAAGGAGAGAAAAATGAGATCAGTGTGGGTCTGAGTGCTGCAGGGGTGGCCAAGGTCTGCTCGGGGCTGCGGATAGGTGTTGAGCAAGAAGGCTGGGAAAGGAGGCCTTGGGTCCTCCACACTTCGTCAAAACTAGGCTTAAGGTCCTGTTTTTGTTACGAAGGCTTTTGGCAGAGGCAGAGTTGATGAAGCCACTGGGTTTCTTCTATCTAGTGGAGACGTGAGGGAGGCGATTGAAGTGTTTCCAGGTGTTTCTGGCTTCAGAGAAAACTCAGGAGAGTTTCTGGCTTGCTGGCGGTTTGTACGCTAACTCGGGGTTCGCCAGCACTTGCTGCCCTCCCAGGCTGCTTGGGCAGCGGGCAAGTTCCTTCTGCAGCACACGCAAGCCCTGTGAGAGCTGATACAACCCCACAAAGAGAGTTGGAACCCTCTTAGCCCCCCGAGGCTTTGCTGCCAAAGCACACGGCAGCTCCAGCAGTGACCTCTGCGGACCAATTTCACCCTCTGGTTTTGGCTGTAGCTGCACTGGGGCATAAGGCGCTCCCTTCTCAAATCCCCAGCGGTGAGTTTGCGAGCCGGGCTGCGTGTGCCATGGCGTTAAATAATGAGGTGGGATAGGATGGGGTGATGGTCACGTGGCAGTAATGCATTCATAAGGCGCCGGGTGGGCCCTACGCAGAGACCTCGCCTTTGGATTTCCGTGGCAGTGATGATCTACAGAGAAGGTAACAATGCGCTCAAAACAATGGTGGTTATCTCCAAGTGTGCTCAGGAAGGCCTGGGGCTTTCAGATGCAAATCCAGAAATATATTTAACATCTTGACTTCTTTTCTTTTGTCGGAATACAAAGTGGAAAGACAATGTTTGGTAAATGTTTACATCTTACAAAGGGGAGTTTTGCAAATTGCATTGTAGCTCTTCGGGAGGAACCAGGAAAGAGGGCAGGATGTTAACAACATAAAAAAGAATAGCAATAAAACCCACCCCTAATATTAATTGTGTAAGAGGAAATGCATCTATCTCTCATCAGGACGTTTCAGACTCTGCTTTGCATTGCTGGAAGCCTGAGAACACTAATCGTTTTCTGGCATGGAGAAGCAAGTTCTTGCATACTTGAAACATAACTCATCTACAGTTGTTTTGATGGATGCTTATAAGCAATATGGAGAACCTCCCAAAGCAATATGGAGAACCTCCCAAGTCCCCTCAGCTTGGCGAGCATCAGAGCTGAGAACAGGCCCAAGCCACAGAGCCCAGATGTAGATCTGGCTCAGCTCCTCGACGTGGGAACTGGAGGGGACCATTCTGATTAAACACCTCTGTTGAGTTTTGAGCCTCAGGTTGGCTGTGTTATGCATGAAAAGCTATCAACAGGTTTCCTTGTGTATTAGTAGTGCACCTTAAAGGACTCTCGAAGGATTGTTTGCTCTAGCACCATGGCACGGAGCCATCGGAGTAGCTCTTCGGGAAGGTGGCAACAGCTCACACTTCTGAAGAGCGGGGCTTTGCAAAGGTCCATCCAGTGCTGGCTGGTTAAATGAAGAGGGGTGTCTGAGTGCTTCAGGGCAGCCTTGAGAGGGAGGTGTAGCCCAGAAACCTGCAGCCTGGTCCTCTGCCTCCTTGAAACAACAGCTCAGAGCCACCGTGTGCTGGGATCAGGTGCAGGCTCGACAGCCAGGCAGTGATGCCGTGGGACACAGGACGGGGGGAAGCATGGGCTGACCCATAAAAATCCACTGAGCATCGCATGTGTGTTTGTGCATTCATGTGTGTGGAGGGAGGTGGAACAACAGGTTTGTGGCTGCAATGAAACCCTTCATCGCTGGCCAATGCCAGACACTGTGTGAAAGCCTCAGCTGTTGCTGTTATTTACTTAGACATGAGGCTTTGCCCCGTGTTTCAGTTTCTCCCACAGACTGCTACCCAGAGATGAGTTCAAAGATGATTACCAATGTGACACTAGCTCTTTCAGAGAGTGGCTTCTTCTCCCCTGACCCCAGCCCATTTCTCCAGGTGCTCAGCCAGCAAAGTGGTCTCCGGGGACAGTGTCTCAGTGATGGGAATTGTTCTGTTTCTGCACAGTAAAATCCTACAGAGCTGTGATGAGTGTAACCTTGTGGTTACATCACCTTGTTGGAAGGAAAAGGACTGGGGTGATTAGCTGTGTGCCTGTCAGGAATCCTGCATGTACACTCCTGGCATGTTTTCTCTTTAGGGTTGTCAGGCATTAGAACAGGCTGCCCAGGGAAGTGATGGAGTTCCCATCCCTCGGGTTGCTCAAGGAAAGGTTGGATGAGGTGCATCCCAGTCAAGCTTTTTTCTTTGCTGAACTTCCTTGGATGTGAGAAGGAAATCCTTCTCTGAAGCAACAGCATGTTCTCAGGCCTTTGCTGTTGTTGTTGGGTTTTGTCAGACCTACACCAGGAAATCCGAGCACCTGGAAAAGGTTTTTGTGCCGTCTGAGCTTCAGGTCTCAGCTCAGACTCAACAGATACTGATAACAACAAATCTTTTATCAGCACAGCCATGCTACATGTAAGCAGTACATGAAATGTTGTTTATGCCCCAGGGACTGGGGTTCTGGTGGTTCTGCTCCATGGCACACATATAGGATAAGTGATTCCTGCCAGTTTAGGGCAGCCTTTGCCTCTGTTTTGATCTCTGGTTCCCAGCTGAGGTTGCCGGCGTGGGTGCTGCTGCCACCAGCACCGGTCGCGTGCATACATCTGTTTGTCAGGGACAGGGTGTGTCCTCCAAACCCCTCCATTGTGGTGGTGGATGTTGAGCATTAAATGAGACTTGCAGCTATTAGCAGCAGAAGTGTTAGCCACAAAATGAGATAGCTATGGGTAAGCTGGAGGGTCCCTGGGGAAAAGCCTACAAACCATAGTCTAGCGAGGGAGCCAAGAGCTCCTGGTCTCCTCTAAGTCAGCCCACTTTCATGTCCATAATTACTGGCTGCTCCTGGGCACTTGCTGTGATCCCACCTCTTCCCACTTTACCCAAGAGAAAGAGCTAAAGCCCTTCTCTCTCCTTTGCTGCTGTTGACTGTGTTTTGAGAAAGGTTTATGTTTCTCCTTTAGCTATTAGAAGGGACCTAGTGACCTGAGATGGAAGCAGAGCTCTGATCCTCCATTCTTATGCCTTTGTTTGTCAGCTCACCAAGTGTGACCAGCCACCTCCTGAGAAATGGGTGTCTCCTTTCCAGAGACAGAGGCCAGCTGAGTCTCCAGCTGACCTTGGTGGGAAGGCTGGCTGTCAAGAAAGGGTGTAAAAAGCAAGACGATCACCTCTTGGGTGAAGAGGCATTGAGGAATCTTCTATGTCAAGGCTCACCCAAGCTTGCTTTGCTTAAGCCAGCTCGTTTGCTGTCACCCTCTGAAGCCCCCAGAGATGACCAGTGGGCTTCATTTGCCACAGGTCTGGGTCAGTATAGTAATTCTGGGGGAACATGAGCTCCAAACACAACAGGGACCACATAAAATAGCTTGTGGGATGTAACCAAATTGTATTTCATGCTAATACCGCGGTTTCTTCCTTTGAGAAAGGGTTGGTGACCAAATCTTTAGCTCCATTTCCAAATTAAATCTGTGCAAATGCTGCCTTGAACAGGTGGGGGGACCCCAGGCCAATGTTCAGTTTAAAGTTCAATTCAGTGCCGATGGTTTATGGCTGATAATGAATTTAGCAAGCTACTAGTTAGGCTTTGATGCTAATTACTTTAAGTATCATAGGTTCTGATTCACAAGGCGGTAATCACAGGTCATTATTCCCAACGTTATTAGGTTAAGTTAAAAATTAGCTTTTAGGTTTAGAGCACCATGTACTAATACGCTCTGAAATGGAACATCTGTGTGATGCCTTAACAGACAATTGAGGGAAATTAGCCCCCTTAATTAAATGAGCTACAACTGGGCATTGTTTGTTGTTACATTTGCACCTTTAGAGAGCAATTTTCTATAGCTGGGATGGAGCACCCAGCCCAGGTTTCGCAAAGCAGCGGGGACTTTCCTTTGAGATATCATGGTTCGGTGCCCCTTGTGCTCTTCCAGGTACAAGATGAATCAAAAAGACCCTTAAATGGGCTGAAATGGGATCAGTGGGACCCCATCCATGTGCTGGCTTTGTGCCACAGATAAGCACACAGGCAAATCCAGTTTCCTGATGCAGCTTCGATGACAGGAGACACAAAGCAGAGTGTTTTTCTTTATAATCTTCCATCAGCTCCCTATCTCGGGGTTTCTGCCATGTCCAGCAGCACCACTGACATTCACGGGGTGGGGGTGGAGCAGTTTTGACAGGCTTAACTTTTACCGTGGAGAGAGCTCTGGTAGCTGTGGCTGCGGCCCATCATCTCTGCTGCCTCAGGGTAGGTTTTGGCTGTGCTGGTCCCTCTCGAGGACTCCAGACCCCTTGAGAGGGCACAGAAACATGCCTGTCCAGAGGCACTTCCCTCTGGCTTCACCTTACGCAGGTGCCATGGAAGCGACAACTCCTTTCCAGGTGCGATGAAAGGAATTAAGCAGAGCTTTGAATACGGTTATTTCCATAGGGACTCTTCCACTTCCTTTAGCTTAGGTTAGTGGAGGTGTAGGGACAGGTACCTTGCTGAATTGGGAAGGGCCCAATATTTGCATTTTGGTGGGACCCCCTCAGTACAGAACCCAGCACAAAGCAGTTGCAGCCCCTTTGTGTGAGGTTTCCATCCCTTTGCATCGCACGGAGGACCAAGGGGCATTTAATTCAAAGGGGGAAAGGAAGTACAGTCATTTCCTCATCTCCAAATGTAAAGTTTCTTTACAAGGAAGTATGGAAAGCTTCAAGCCCAAGAGCATAGCCCGAAATAGGACACAGATACCAAGCTCTAATCCTTACCTGCGGCCATAAGATCATCTTTCTTCTCTTGATCATAATGAAAAATGCAGAAGCTGCTTGTGCTGTTGTGCAGGAAGGCAGGATGGGCTGCCGCACCACAGGTACGGATTAGGATTATGAGGGGCAGCACCTGGCATGCGGGGGCCAGGGAAAAGCAAATGCAACAGTCACCAAACCAGTCTGCCTGCCACAGCCCAAAGGCAACACACTCTGCCTCGCTTACATCTGCGCACGGGGTACACCAGAGTGTGACAGGGCAGGAGCGTTTCGACTTCACCTCAGACTGGGCTTTTTTGGGTGCACTGTGGGACCTTCTGGCAGGTCGCTGTCAAGACCTCTTGTAACACAAGTGTGGAACTGGTGAGGAAATGCCTGCGGTGTCAGTCCCAGCCTCAGGTACACCTGGGACCTGAACAGCTGGAGTTTTCCTGCTTTGGTTCTTGGTGAGTTTGGAGGGTCTTGCCAGAGCCTTCTGCCAGACACAGTGAGCCTGGTTCTGCAACAGAGGTTTTGGTATCTGCCTCTTTAGGGAAATATCTATTTTTCGCCTCTGCTTATCCAAAAATAGGGCAGGGTTGGCTTTCTTTTCCAGAACAAGCCTTAAAAAAAAACAAAAAAAGAAAAGGTAATCTCCCTTTTGTAAAAATTGTGTCCAGCTGAAAAGCTGTTTTGCATCCTTAATTTGCCCATAATTAAAAGAAAAAAGCACCAGTCTCGGTTGCTCTGAAGAAAATCAGGATGAAAAAGGGGACTATTCCCTTGAACCTGCAACAAGGGAATACACACCAGCACCTAGAATGCGGAACGCCGGCCCCGGCTGCAAAGCTCAGCTAAAGACTCAGCAGCTGGATTTTGTGCCTGGCGATACCAGTGGATCCCAGTTCATTGATTGGGTTCTGGAAAGTAAAACAGTAAGTGGAGCTGGGCTTTCTGTTATCCCTCTCAGGGCACTTTCCAAATGTGTTACGCATGGTTTTGTTCTTCCTTTTGAGAGAGACCAGGAGCTACGGCGCTGCCGGTGTGCCGCAGCTGCGAACTGCTCGCTTTGAGTCTCACTCCATGGCTTTTTGCATGTAACTGGTTGATTGCCAGTGGTATTACCTGGGTATGAACAGAATTCGCTCCATCACCCGAGAAGTGTGAGTGGTGGGAAGTTCTGGCTGATGGGGCTGTGGATTAAGTGTGTTGGTGCTGGAGGATAGGGTGTTCCTGTGCAGGGAGAGGGCTTGACTTAGGAAATTGCTCCTCGCAAGGGTATGCCAGATCCCTGAGGCTTCCTGCATTTAGAGTGTGATGTAAGATACAGCACTTTGCTGAGAGCTTTGCTCCTCTCATCCTTGCAACCCAGGCAGACGTGTTGGTATCTTGGAGTAGTTACCCCTGGAAGGAAACACTATTGGATATTTTAAGGGGTAACCAGTGCTCAGGGCTGAATTAAGACATGGTGTCTCTGTTTACTCCAGTTCTGTATGTGCTGTTCACTATGTTCAGGGCAAAGTATTGGTATTTTATTAGCAATGGCCAGTTTTCAGCATTGCCTCCCAGACCTGCAGAGGTGTGTTCTTTGAAATCCAGAAGAATGAGGGATTTGCCAAGACTTTGTTTCTCTCCAGATCCAAAGCTCAGATCTCACGCAATTAAGGAGCTACCGAGGGGAAGATGGGAATGGATGGCTTGGAAGTGCACGCAGCAAGCGGTGGGGCTGGTGCTGGGCTCCATGTTCACTCCAAAGGCCAACCCTTGGCCAGGAGGTGTTGCCCCATCAGCTCCTTGTAGCTAGGAAAGCTGGAAATGGATCAAGCTGGTGGCTGTCCCTGGTGACTGCAAGCAGCCATGACCTGCCAGGACAAGGTGAGCACACCCTGCACACCTCTGTGGGTATTCCTCCTCCTTGCTCTCCTCCTCCAAAAGCTTTGTCTGCTCTCTACAGGCATTTTTGGCTTTTGTAAGGTGTTCACGAGGCTTGGAGATGGCTCTTTCTTTGGTAGTTTCTTTGGTGGGAGACAAAGCTCCTTGTCTCTGATGAGAGAGAGAGAAAAAATGCTGTGCATGGCTTCACGTCTCCCTGTACTCTCTTGTTTGCTTTGCTGAGTTTGTAGCGCAGAAGAACTGCTTCTTAATAATCTGTGCATTGCATTTTCCATCCTATGATTTCCCTGCATGTTTGGGAGCTGCAGCAGCTGCTGTTGTGTACGTAACCATAAGGACCGTGGAGTATTTATCCCTAGAGTATTTAAACTTCATTCTCTTCCCTATAGAGAATGCTGAATTTTTCTTCATTCGAACTGAAATTTACCTGGAGGTAGTTTGGCTTCTGACAGGTTGTTTGGAGGGATAATGCCTTTAGTCTGAAATGGACTTGTGGGAGGAGAGGAGAAGGGGCAGAGACAGACAGGCACACACGGATGGACACACCCTTTGTTATCCAGGAAGCAGCCAGCTGGCTGACATGCTGCTGTGCATGGGAATCCAGGGTCCAAGCAATGACCCGCTTGCCTGAGATCGTTGGCTTGGCCTTGGGTTTCCTCCTCTCCGGGGCAAATGTCCCATTTTGAGGGAAGAGGGGATCCTTGCTCTCCAAAATTCACAGCACAACTCAGGTTGCATGCACAGAAATCCTCCTAGCTGGAGTTCTTATTTTCCAGCTAATGCTATTTATATCAGCCTTTCTCTTCAGTTCTAACCAGGATAGGATCAAAGCTCTGGGACCAGAGATCTGTCATTACACAGCCTATGAATTCTCTATTCCTACCTCCGATTTTGATTCAATTTGGGGGTTGTGTGGAATTCATCTAAAGCCAAGTGGTTTTGGATGTCAAAACCATAAAACAATTTTCCTGTTTCATGTGACACGGGCGTATAATAACGTATTTGGCCTTGCCCCTATGTTACCTAACCATGGGCTGTGATTCACCTCAGAGGCTTAGCTGCCCTTTTACTGGACTTGATTCCATTTCTGTAATGAATGGCAGAGTCCAACCAATGCTTCTGCCTCTCAGGTTCTACCAAGGGCACTTCCAGCAGCTCCAATAGTTAATAGCAAAATCTACTTACAGCCAATACAACACTGATGATCTTCAGGGGCACCTTTGATCTGATGAGCTCAAAGCAAATCAATTAAGGGTTATCCCACACCCATGCTATGGATTGAATGTATGAAGAAACGAATCCTTTAGTCTGGAGGAGAGGAGGCTCAGGGGAGACATTGCTTTCTACAACTACCTGAAAGGAAGCTGTGGTGAGCTGTGGGTCAGCCTTTTCCCACAGATAAGTGGGAATGGCTGCAAGTTGCACCAGGGGAGGTTCAGGTTAGAAATTGGGAGAAATCATGGATGTACTTATGGAACACGACCTATAAATATGTCACAGCATCTAAATGTCTATTGGTTAGATTCACAGTCAGGCTGAATGATGTTACAGCTCTGGTGCCGTGTGCCCTGCATCCAGCTCATGGTCCTCTGCACCGCCGGGCTCCAGGCTGTACAGTAATGGGTGCTGTTAATTTTGGCTGCAGTGGAGGGTGATGGAGGTGCAAAGTACCCAATCTATGAGTGGTGTAAATGCTCTTTAATGCAATTTCCCATCTGCAAAAGACATCCCAAACAAACCTGCTCTGAAATTTGACCCTAAAAAAAAGGCAAGTCTAACGAGAAACAGTGTAATAACTGGGTGCATTGCCTTGGACAAGGCCAGCACTGGATTTCGATGCAGAACGTGTAACCTCTGCAGGATTATGCAAGGAAAAGCTTTCCCTCCCACATTATGCTTTGTCCTGAGTGCTGGTGATAGTGGGGCTGAAACCCTGCAGCATATTTGGAAGCCTTTAAACGCAGCTGTGACAGCAGAAGGGGGAAACAGCTTCCCTTCCAACGCTCCAGGCAAGGATTACTTTGCTGCAAATTGCCATAGGATGTGATGTTCCTTTAAAGCTCAAGCCTCCCTAAACACATCCCTATATTTCTAAGCGCCAAATTTGCCTCCACACTGATGCTTAGCCTTTCTTGCACTGCAGGTCCTGGACTGGAAAATCGAGGCAGTTTAATAGAAACAGTCCCTAAAGCCGAACAGATTCTCCAATTTGTCCTGTTGGGCAAACATCTGCATGTGAAGAGAAGCCTCGGCTTTAATCTCACCTTCTCGGTCTTGCATTTCCGGGTTATCCTTTTATGTGTCATAGTTTTTATCTATACAAAGAGAAGCTTTAAACTGCCTCAAGTGAGGTATTTTTCCAGTACTTTAGCACTAATTAATCATTAAAGCCCGGAGATCAAAGGGTGGGGAACTACAACGTTTGCTATGTTCTTACCATCACTGTGGTGGCCAGTCCCTCTCATAAATACTGGTATTTTGTGAGTTTCGAAGCACATCTCCCATGGAGAATGATTTGGCAACAAGATGGTGGGCTGCTTTTCTTTGTGTCTGTCTAAAGTCCATGAGGAAATCAGTGTCAAGCCCCACCAGCTATGTCTTTGAACGTGTTTGCACCCAAAGATATCTGTGATTCGGTCATGGATGTAAAAACCCAACCTCAAGAGCAAACAGTCCCTGGCCTGAAGATTTGTTAGCTGTCAGACAGAGGTGAAATGGCTGGAGCCTTGAGCCTATTTCAAGGGTAACTTAAGGCAGTTAAGGGTGTAAACCTCAGGGTAAGCCAATACGACTTAGCATTTAAGTGCTTAAGTTACTTCTGAAAGTGAAGCTTTTAAATAATGCTGCTGCTTTTGAAAATAAATGTAGCCTAAGGCTGTGACTTCAGTGAAGCATTAACCTCAGTCTTCAGTGGCTGTGGCTGTGTCTTCTTACCTGAAAGGCTAGTGCTTGCATTTAATGATACTTTGAAAGGCCAGTGCTTGCATTTAATGATGCTTTGGGCCATCAGGGACAGAGGCGTTGGCTGGTGTCTGGCCTTCGCCTTTACTTAGGCTGATGACCTGCACCCTTCCCCAAGTTGCCGGGTCCTGATATCTTCCTGATAGCTTCTAACTGTGCTGTAGCCACTCTCCCTTTTCAGGGTGGTTTAACTGCTATAAAATCTCCAACACCTAAAAACAGGATCTGACAAAAGAGCTGTTGTGCCAATGGCTTAGCAAAAAAAGGGAGAAGAGTAAATAGGTCCTGCTGCAGGTGACCACCTGTAGGTGGGGAACACCAGAACCTGGCTTGCTGGAGGGAAAGGAGGGTTGTGTTGGGTTGGGTTTGGTGGGGAGTGGGCAGCCCACAGGGCTTGGTCTTCTGTGCCTCCCTCCTGCATCTGGAGCAGATGAGTTGTGCAGTGTGGAGCCACAATCCAGAGGTGATGCTGGAACTGATGGAGAGGCAGGGCAAGGCGAGCACAAGCCAGTGACACAAGTAGCGATGCATCTGTAAAATTAGTAACTAATGGTTGTCCTAGAGACAGACAGAATGGAGCTATAGTATTTCTGAAATGTTTTTTTTTCCCCCATAATATGGGATGTTTGAAAAGGCCATTATTCCTCCTCTTAAAAAAAATTATTTCCCTTTCTTTTTTCCCTTCATTCTTTCTCTTGTGGGAGGCCTGGGACTTGACAGTGTGGGCTCTTAGCCAGCATTTGTTCTGACCTAGATTTTGATCTCTGCTTTTTTTCCCCTTACCTTCTGCTTAGCTGGCTACTACCTCTCAAAGACATGCAGATAATCTATAAAACATTTGTGTTTCCCATTAGTTTTTACTTTCTATTTTCAGGAGATTCTGAAGATTATAATGAAGAGATTTAAATCACAGTGCCTGTAAATGCTTTGGGCTGCTAGGACAACCTAAATAGCTGGCAAGGGAACGTGCTAGACCATTTACTAAAGAGAAGTGAGATACTTAAAAAAATAAAAAAGAAAACAGTGAAAAATGCTGCAGATTAATCAGTGTTTGTCTTCTCTCAGTGGACAGCAGCAATTCCCAATACCTCCTCTGACAGCACGGGAGAGCTGGTGCACCTGAATTAAACCCTTGAAGTCAAGTAATTGCTATTGCAGTACAGCCTCAAGCCGTAAGCGTGGTTTGGGATCTTGTGTGCTGGGTGATCTGCACGTGTATATAAAAGACAATCTCTATCCTGTAGTGCTTAGGGTGGGAAAACACACAGAAGGGGGTGTATGTGGGGGGGGGTGGTGAAGTGGTTTTTATGGTCCCTGTTTTCCAGCCAGTGACTGGAAGCAACAGGGGGACTCCAGTTGACATCACTTGTGAACTTGGCCTCCTCCTTACTCTTACCTCCTTCTATCTTCTAGCTGTCCTACTCCTGATGCTTCCACCTTTCCTGCTGCACAGTGCTCAGTGGAGTAACTGAGTTGCTGTAAATACAAAGATGTGGGGAACCAAACCCTGCAGTTTGCACAAACAATTGAGCCTGAACCTTAGAATGAGAACCCAGAGTTCTAGACCCCCTCGGCTGACGTAGTTAAATGACTTGAAAGGGTACAATGTGATGCTTAGCAGTGTTTATCTTATTGTTGCCTTCTACTTGACATGGCTCAGCTGCCCGTGTCCTGATTGAGAGTCACAGAGGATGTGGGTGTTTGGCTTGAAGCGCTGAGGCTGCACAGGGTCCCTGTGCCTGGATGGTCCTGCTCAGTTCACAAATGAATGTTTTCAGGCTGGAAGCAGCTGAGGGTGGAGGACACTTCTCATTCTTCACAGTACAGATTGGGAGATATGATGTTCGCCCTGAGATTTCAAGATGACGGTGTTGAAGTTGGAACCAGCTGTTGCTAAGTGTCTGAGGACCACCTTCCTCCCCTCCAAAAAATCAAGTCAGCGGCCACCACCCCACATGTGTGTGCATGCACATGCACACACACTGTGTACTGTGACTCCTTCTTGTCAAGATAAGAGAAGGCCAGGGTGGGCATGCAGTCCCACAACACGGTCTCCTTTAGGTGTGCACATGCACCACCCAGAGTAATTCGTATGCTAATCCTGTTTGATGATCCAGAAAGAATGTTTAAAGAATGTTTCATCCCTCAGTAATTTCGTTAACCTCTTCTGGCAACAAAAAAAGGGGAGGTAATGAAGTGGTATTTTCAAAGAACATAAAGCCTAGACAGCCCTTCTTTGGTTTGAGCCGGGTTAGTGGGCGTATGGAGGGCTTCTCCACGTGGCTCTGCACTTCATCTGTGACTGGGAAAAAAAACAACCTCATGGGATACTAATTCAGTCCTTGGTTTCGTTCTTGTATCAAATGTTGCCAACCGTGCCTTAAATTTGGGCCAGATGCAGGATGGTTTTATGATGTGATGCTGTTAGGAAGTCTGGGTTGAATACTGCAGAGCGCCTGCTAATGGGGCACGGTACGACGCTGGCGTGGGACATGCGAGCTATTTACTCTGTGCCTCTGTGGGAGTATGTCTTCAGCAGAAATTAATGGTTGGGTTTACCAGGGTGGGTAAGATTACTGGGGCTGATTTGGGTCTGTTAGTGTGGCGAGAGGAGCAAAACACTTTCTGGTGCTTTGGGGTTTTGGGGGAGAGCCTTTCTCTTCACCCTTATTTGAGCAAAAAAAAGAAACCAAGCCAGGTTTTGCTCAGGTTCATTCCTGAATTATTTCTGTGCTGCTGCAGGCTCTGCATTCCTACCTTGCCAGGGCAACAGGGCAAAATAGGCAAAGAGGGCTTGTGCTCATCTAGGTGTCAAGAGGCTTCATTACCCACCATGGCGAAACTGTGGCACAACTGGGCTTGGAAGCAGCACAAGCTCACAAGCCCAGTTTAGTGCACAGGATTACCCTGCGATTGAAACCTAATCATAAGATCGTCCTGTTCCTTTCTGATCACATCATGTCCCAAAAGCTTTGTGGAGGATCAACCAAATCTCCTGTGTTTTCATTTACTAAGCTCAGTCAAGTGATACGAAAACCAGAAACACTTTTTCTGCCACCCCGAATTTGCGGTGATTAAATCGTGCGCTTGCAGGGGGTTAATTTTCATGAGCAGATATTAAGAATTATCAGCTAAGTAATCTTAAGGAAATATTTGGTAGTCTTTACAGCTACTTAGCTGACAGAAATTGGCATTGTTCCCTTGAATTTGGGCTCTGTAACTCTGAGTTGCCTCCTCTTTTTCTTTTCTTTCCTAAAAACCTGATTGCTGACTTTCACATCATGGTGAAACTTCCTCTTCTTTAGTTATCCTTTATTTCCCAGGGAGAGCCCAAACGGCTTTGCTGTCACCTGCCCTTCAACCCACCTGTTGATACAGACACGAAGGAGAATGACTGAGGTACCTCATCAAAAACACATGCTGGGCATAACCCTAGGACTCTTGTGTATAGATGGACAATTTAAAAAGAAATAATCAGCTTCTAAAGCAGTGAGTGTGCCATGCAGAGTCATATGCTAGCTCCTCGCACTATAATACCCACATTTCTGCCATGAAGCAGTTTGGGGGCACAGGGAGTGTGTGAGGCTAACTCAGCAGTACCCTGCTTGGCTATGTGTGCCTGCCCAGAGCTCACTTGCCTTCTGGTAAACCTGCTGCAGTTGCTGATGGGGAGTTCTACAGGGGGCAACAGCTAAGAGCTGCTTAAAATGTGAATTATTTGGCTTCCTACATGATTATATGGCTGAATTCTATGGCTGGCGCAATGCAGGACGGCAGATTATGATGCTAGCAGTTTTAAGTACTGAGCACAAGCCAGTGGAACACAGAGCTTGCCCATTTTTTCTGTGCTTCTGACAAATACAAATCACTGGAAAAGCTCCCTGTGCAAGAAAGCAGCATGGCATTTGCTAGATTTAAGGGAGATACAGTGAAATGTCTTCAGACAGTAGCATAAA
This sequence comes from Gallinula chloropus, assembly GCF_964237585.1. NCBI lineage: Eukaryota > Metazoa > Chordata > Aves > Gruiformes > Rallidae > Gallinula > Gallinula chloropus. The sequence goes on along the minus strand of NC_140087.1, from coordinate 81,614,762 downwards.
TCCAGTAGCTCAGGGCTTGGGTCTGAATTCAATCTCCAAATATGATGCAAGAACCCTTTATATGGCAATTAGATTTCTGTCTAAGATTCCTCCAGTGGAAAAAAATTATACATTTAAAAAATATTACAACTATAACAATTAATCCCCTAGTTGTTACTCGTCTCCAGGCTCTGTCAGGCGAGTAGCCACGGTGGTGGTGGTGGACTCCAATTTAGGCACCCACACAAAGATGGTATCTCAGGGTGTCACATAGCTGTGTTGGTCTGTCTGAGGTGCAGCTGACAGGTCTGCTGGGTGAATCAAACTATTTCCTGGCTCATGCCACTGCCACGGTCTCTGAGGGACCCAAACTGCCACACGGGCCCATCTCCAGTGTGCCCCTGCAGGTGGAGGCACAGGTTGAGGGCACAGCTGTTTCAGGGATGCTTCCTCACCAGAGATTAAACCTTCCTTGGTCCTGATGCTGTACTAGTAGCTGTACCTAGTCCAAGGCATGTGTCTGTGTCCAAGGAAAAGTGTGTTCTTCCTGCCTATCTGTGCCTGGGCTGGGAAAACAGTCCCAGAAACTATGGCAGCTTCTCTTTCTCTTTTGTTTAATCCTGCTTAGTGACTAAACATGTGACAAGCTCGTCTGTGCTGTGCAGAGCTGGTGACATATCAGCTGGGTATCTGCCACAGCAGCTGGTGGCGCTGCTGGGACCGCAGCGACAGCAGAGCCGCTCTTACCAAGAGGTGTGAGAGGTACTCAAGGTTAGGACAAGAGGAGGTTTCGCGGGATGGGGCTGTGGAGCGCACCAAAACCCTGCCCTCGCAAACACCGATGCTGTAGCAGTGAGATACCACGTAGCTGCGTTCCAAAGCGTGGGGTGGAAAGATGCAGAGAGGGCATGTTATCCTTTCCCTGACCATTGCAGGTGTGAAGAATTCAGTAACAATATTTGCACTGGAGCCAAATTGCTCTCAGACTCCCTCCCATGTTTATTCAGTTGAAGAGAATTACCCAGCCTTTCGGCCGTGCAACAGTCACACGGTAAGAATTCCCAGACAGGGTATTTTTTCTTTCTTTTATTTTATTCCCTTTTGAAACATGTGTCTAGACAAGTGACAGGCAAACCTCAAATTGTTTGGTTGGTATTGGTTTGATGTTTGAAAGGTACCTGAATGTTTCCTCCCTCAGTCCATCCCCCTGGATGCACTCAACCTGCCTCCTGTTCCTGGTAATTGGGCTGAGAGCCTCAAGAGAGCAACTTGTCTTGTGAGTTTTTCATCTCCTCCTGGCTTTAAGGAGTTCAATGACCTCTCCATGATAGAGCTTTTGCAAATAATTTGCTCTTTGGATTTCTGATGCTGTCTCAAACCAAGAAACACAAGGAAGTAAGAAATGGTAAAAACCCCTCCAAAACTATATATATATATATATATATATGTATGTATGTATGTATGTATGTATGTATGTATATACACACACCCCCAACCCCACAAACCATAACATTTAATAAAATTAAAAATGCAAAGAAGCTGCTTAGAAGCAGCTTGAGAAAAAAGAGATATTTGAATCCACTTTCAATCTCATTTGGGACATCAGGTAGCGCTCTGCCCTGATGTCTGTGGCACGTGGCCCTGCAGAAGTGATGCAGCCCCATGAAATGGGCCACGCACAACGTTTTCATGGTACAGACCTTGGTCATGGTTATGGACCACTCAGCGAGCTGAGTGACCACAGGTAGCCATGTCCGTTTGATTTCAGTGAAAACATCTATTGCAAGGTTGATGGCAGCCTTTTCAGTACTGGGATCAGTGTTTTCCTGCTTTAAAATAATGACAAAGTCAGGGCTATGTACTGGAAACAGTTAAAACATAATTAAAGGTAAGTTAAGGTGATCAAGAGCCTCTTCTGTTACCTGTCAACCCATTTTATTATGTATTTGTCCAACCAGCAGTTCTCCCATGCAAACAATTATCCCATTTATGTTATGTCATAGTTTAAAAAAGTTCTTGGATTTATTTATGTATTTATTTAGATTTTAGACTTTAATAAGTCACCTTAGGAACAGGCTCTACCTCCACTGGGTCACTTCTCTCAGGTTTTGGGCAGCTCCATTTGCACTTGTTCTGACACGGAGGTAGGAAAGAGATGGGAACAATCAGGTTCAAAATGCAGAGCTTTGGTGCGGCTCCAGCCTCTCCACCACCCCACTGGCTTGGTGCTGACACACAGTAAATACCTCGGAGGAGCCAAAGCGCCTAACTTAGTGTGGGAGTGGGGGTTCACTGCAATAATTTAGGCAGGAATAGTGAAATTGGGTCGTTTCTGCTATCCAGCAGTTAATTTTTGTTCTTATTTTTCAGTTAGAAATCTATAAAAGAAATTATTGCAAAACTCTACTCTTCTCCCCAGAGTCAGTAACACCCCAGGAGGTGTCATAATCCAAAGCAGGGCAGATCTTGGGGAGCGTCAGGTTGGGTTAGGAAGCAAACTCCAAAACTCCAACTCCGCTGTGGCCAGTTCCTTACTGCTAAAGGCTGAGTAAGGGGAAACCCAATATTGCAGCTCTACAGTAACACTGCAAGATTATAATTTCCATTCCATTCGAATTTTAACATGAAAAAAACACTTATTCTTTTGGCTCAATAAATTCCACGCGTCCTTCCCACCTGTTTCCATTTTAATGCAAAAATAGAACTGCTTTCGTTTGTATCTTGTTTCCAAGTTGGCAGGAGAAGTCTCTGCCTTGGTTGGTAGTGCTATAACTTATCAGAGCTGGTTCTTCAGCTGGTGTCAACTGGCAAAGTCCTGGCTCTTCTGAGAAGAGAGCCCAGACCCGTAGCTAATGCAAATCACCACAAAGATGGGTAATGTTACTAACAAAACATTCCATCGTGAGCCGTGCGCTCAGAGTTGCTTGGGCAGGAAGAAGACTTCACTGTACTTTTAATCTGAGGGTGACTGTGAGACTGCTCAGCTGTGTTGTAGCCACGAGGAGGTATGTCCACAGATGGGACCATGACAGTGCACCAGGCACAGCTGAGAGCTTGGCCTGAACACGGTGCACTTCTTTTGCCCTACCAAGAAGCGAAAAAGATGAATAGAAATAAAAGCCATCAGAAGTGTTGATGAGATGGACAAGGAGAGGAAAGCCAGTCTTGGAAATGGAGATTGGGAGGGAAGAGTTGACAAAAGCAATGGCTGAGATTTCCACCTGTAAACATAGTCCCAGCTAAGAATTAAGGAAGAACTCTTCAGGCGAAAGGGTGCAGTGGTATGAGAATATGAGAATGATAATATGAATTGCTGTGGATGCACTTAGACTGGAATTAGAGGAAGGTTTCCTAACTACTGGTGGTAGCAAGCACAAACATTCCACTGCTGTGAATCTTCTCTTACTCAAGCTGCAAGGCCCGGCCGGAATCGTGCCTGTGGGCTCTCAGCAGATGTCTCTTGGTTTGCAAAGGGATGTCAGAAAACTGTTGATCTGGGGAAAAAAAAGTAAGGATTATATAAAAAGTATGTTTCTGACTAAGAAATGAACACTTAGACCAAAATAACACAGGTAGGCTCAGGAAGGCAGTTCTTTGGCGAAGTTAAGGCATGGATGACATTGATGTGTTTGCTGCTGTAACGCTCATCCTTGTGTGTGAATACAAGCTGTGTGCTCCCCAAAATGTGTTCCTACCAGACCCCATTTCAACCTGCCTGTGTTTGGTGTGGTGAGCGGGTGGAAACCCAAAGTTGCTCTGAGGAGAGAGGGAAAGGGTCCAACACCCCTGCATGCGGGGAGGTACCCGCAGAGCTCTCAGCCCCAAAACTGCCCCGTGAGCCTTCCCTTACCAAGGAGCCAGCAGATGTATTGTGTAAGGACGGACTGACAGCATGAGCCCCCAAGCAACTCTCCTCATTTGAGTGTTAGTGGCCCGTGGGGAGCCACTGTACTCTTGAGGAGCTGCTTCGTATACAGAGTCACAGAATCATAGGGGTTGGAAGGGACCTCAGGAGATCATCGGTTCCAACAGCTTGGAGAAAGTTGTTGTTCAGGGTTTTGTTTTATAAACTGCGGGTGATGTCAAAAAAGTAAGTCTTTAGTGAATAATCCTCAACAAGGAGTGAGCATCTAAACAAAGAGCCACTGGGGAATTTACAGACTAATGCATGAATAGGCCTGTTGTAAAATGGACAGCATTCCACTCAAGTATGCTATGGTGGCCGCTTCCAGCCTTTCGAATTTCCAGCAAGTTTTAGAGGTTGAGTGCTAAAGAAGCACTAAATGAAGCTAAATCAAGAGAGATACTAATCAGTGATGGGATTTCATCTGTCCTGACAGTTTCAATAAGCATTAGCCCACGCTGGGACCACCTGGATTGGCTTCAGCCCTCGGACCGCTGCCCTGGAGCTGATGGAAGACATCGCAGCAGACCGGATCTGCTGGGAAAATTTAGCTCTCCAGTCTGAAAGTCCTTTGCACCTCCGTCCCCTCCCATCCAGTTAGCGTGTTAGACCTCCCTCTCTTCCCCACAAAAACAATGGCTCCAAGCATGGCAGGATGCTGGTGTTACACAGACTGAGCGGGCTGTGCAGCTTCTGTTGTCGCTTGCTGTTTCGCTTTAGAGTCACTGAGAAGAAAAAACCCTAAAGTTAAAAAAAAAACCCCACCCCCAAACCAGTCATGCTGTAGCTCTTTTGTTGTTATTTCAGTGCATGCCCCCACCTCACCCCTCCCCATGCTTTGCTGTGCTCAGGCAGTGGTGCTGCTTGGAATGAAACACCACAGCTGTGAATTTTGCTTCATGTTAGAAGGGAATGAAATGTTCTGTCCTTCCCTTCTCGCAACGCGGGCGACGTGGTTTGATTTTGAATTACGTTACCTGAGTGATCAACATCCAAATTATTTGGCCAGACAGAGTTTGGTGGGGCAAAAAAACCCCCAACCCACCCAAAAAAATCTGTGGTGTGACTTCAAATGTGTCTACGAGTGTTTCTATGCTCGCAACTCCCCCGTGTAGGTGTCTAGTGATTCCTACTGATTACCTAACCATATGGTTTATTTTCTTCTTTAAAAAAAGAAAAAAGATTCAACACATTTTTTGTAGCATGTTAGAGCAGCTAAAATAACACATGGTATTATCCTGCTCTGATGGAATGTGATGCCACTGCTCCTGCTGGCTGAGGGGATTCAGGATTAGGCCCCCAGAGAAGAAAAGTGCACACTTGGTGTAGAAGTAGACAGCTCTGTAAATCCAGTCTCTCTCATTTGGGAACATATTGAGCTCATTTAGTAGAGAAAGAATATTTTTCCATAACCTGGATATATACAGGTGGTCCAGTCCTTCACAGTACAGGCAAAGCTTCCACTGAATTAAGAAGAAAAAAACACCCCAAAACAGGATGAGAATTTGCAATTGGATTAAGGTCAGTATAGCAACATCAGTGCAGGTCTGAATTATGTAGATGTTGCAGTTTTTCTCTGGAAAACTCTGAAGACCCACAGCAGGAACTGTACAATTCATGCAGTAAGGGCCAGCTGGCTCCCCTTCCACTTATGCTCTCCATAAGTGCCAGGCTCTCCTGTTTGCAATACAGATTTCTGCAGTGGATTACCTGTGTGTCCAGCGAACAGGTTCTCCAGGTGCAGAGTGGTGCACAGAGCAACACCTGGAGGGGTAACGCTCAGATACTCACGCTATCTTCATGTGGCAGGCCAAGCACCACAACAGAGCCAGGGGAGACCTGAGTCACAGTCCTCGGGGATGCCTCTCAGACACAGGGCTTTCTAGGAGGAGACACAAGTTAAGTCTGGGGTGAAGTTTGTCACAAGCTTGGTCCTTCCTGCTAAGCCACTCTGACAGCTGACTGACAGGAGGGTGAGAATGATCCAGGACAACAGAGAAGTGGCAGTATTTTGTGAGTCAAGGAAATGGCTTGCCAATGCTAACTGCCCCGCAGGGTTTCACACCACCATGAGTGTTAATCCCCCAGGAGAACTGGATCTGTACCAGGGTATGGTAAAGAGAAAAGCCTCTTCAGCTGGTGTGTGCAAGCAGGGTGATTGCAGATGAACTTGCTTCTCGGTGTAGCTGAGAATCCCTCAAGAGGAGGGCAGCTGAGAGCAGCGATAGGTATTGTCCAGGCACATCAGACCAAGCCCTCTATGCAGGATGCTGTGGTCTTTTGCAGTAGGGTGTTAAGGACAGATTTTGTCATTTTGGCTGATAAACTAGAGGAATTCAGTGCAAAATGTGTGCAGCTCACTTATGAACATTCTGTGTTTGGCAAAAAAAGGCACTGCTGTAGTTGAGCTCTTTCTTACCAACTTGAGGTCCCATCAAATGATGGTCTGCATGGTTTACAGAGAAACCATGACCAGCAGGGATAGATGATTTGATAGTTATTAAAAATAATAGGCTGACAAATGACATATCCCTGGGTGTGGGATGAAATACTTGACACGCCAGATGGGCCTTCTTATCACTGATTTCTCCAGCTTACCCACTCAATATTGATAACATGCTCAGAGGAGTTAAGAGAGTCATGCCAATAAACACAAATGCCTAAAAACTGTCTGCAATGAGGCTTCGTGATAAGAGATGAGAAAAGAAGGCTCTTTCCTGAAGTCAGAAGCAGCTAAAAGCTGTCTTTTGGGAAGATGGATATAAAGCTCCATTTACACTGTTGTGGGAGGTTACTGGTGAGTCCCCTCAAGGCTTTGGCTAGGATGTCTGACACATCTTTGTGCAAAGGGAGAGTTTTTTGTGCATTACTTAGAACTGAGGTCGTTGAAATACTAATTTGATAACATTCAGCCACATTCATAAATAGTCTGGTTAAAAAGGATGAACAGTGAGATGAGAATATTTGCAGAGGATGCAGATTACTCAGCGTTGTAAGACAAAGCACTGCCGAAAGGTTTCATGATCCTGAGTGGATGGGCAGGGAACTCACTGGTGCAGTGTGGTGTCAACAAGAGCAGAGTGCATGCAGAGAACTCACCCTAACAATACTTCAACACAGACGAGCCCTAAACATAACATTTAGCAAAGACAGCTTGGAGGCTTCTGCAAATACCGTTTAAGTCCATCAGAGGAGGCAATTATCATGCTAAGAATGAACTGGCAAAGAGGCAGGAGCAAAGCACTCCTCGATGGAAGTATGTCTCCATGGTAGTGTCTCTTCTGGCCATCTGACTCCAGAAGGGTTGAGCTGAACTAGAAAGCACAGGAAGGAAAGCATTCAGGATGAGGAGAGGTGGGCAACAGCTTCCATAAATATGGATAAAATGAGCTCATGAGGACTCTTCAGGGTGGAAAGGGATGACAGCAGGGGGTGGCACAGGAAAGGTCTATCAGATCATGACTGACATAGAAAAAGGCAAATAGAAATTGGTCATTCACTGCTTGTTGCAAGAATTGGACCTGATGACGCTGTCACTCAAGGTTTAAACCAGCACAGGGAAGTAGGTTTTCATACAAAGCATAATTAAACTGTGGAACTCATTGCCACAGGATGTTGTGGAGGCCAAAAGTTATAAATGGCTTGAGAAAGGGATTAAAACCATTTGAGGAGGACAGATCCATGGGTGGCTGTTAAAACACATAGGTTTAGAGGCAGCCTCTGCTTTGGGAAGTCCATAAACCACAGATTGTCTGAAGTGAGGGGGGTACAGCAGAGGAGGGAATGCGATGGACCTCCTCCTGGAGCTTCCTCCTCTTGCGTCTCCTCTTAACTGTGCTGGGAGATGGGATATGGGGGGATGATGGGATAATAGATGATGGGATAGTGGGAGATGGTGGGATGCTGGCCTGTGTGGCCTTTTGGTGTGACACTGGTCAGGTCCCAGCCCTGCTGGGTCTGTTTGGGGCATGTCTCTTCTTACTCCTCTTGAAATAAAACCAACAAAAAACCAAACCCACAATACAACCAGAAACAGAAGAGGGGGAAGGAGCAACCCTAGCCCTCCACAGACTGTTAGTAGGCAGCCTGGTAGTTGTTTTATTTTCTTTAGAGTGGACTTTGTGTTGCAAGTGGCAGGAAGCCATGAACCACAAAAATAAAATAATTCTAACCCTAGTGCTAAGTAAGGAAAACAAAGATGGCTCAGCAATTAGCAGCATTATATATGTTAGTACTAAGTAACAACAGATGTCAGGACTTGAGCCCTTTGCATTCCTCGCAATCCTTGGGAAACCAAAGCCTTTTGACGTCGCTATACATTATTACAGCTATTTTGGGTCTGAGAGAACAGCAAGGGCTCTTTGAATGTTGAAATATGGAGGTTGCAAGGACTGGCTGGGTCTTACCTGTGTCTACCTCACCGTCCTGCATACTTCTGCTGACTTAACAGGCTAGCATGTGCTGTAAAAGCCTGCTCTGTAAAGACATGCGCTGGCCATGAGTCATTAGCAAGCATGCGAAGCTAATTGGCAAAATACTCATAAAAGATTTTGAAGGTGGGTTAATTACAATTCATTACACTGTAAACTGTCCCCAGGCTATTGTTAAAAAATGCAGGAGTTTCAAGGTCCAGTATTTTATGATTCATTTTGCCATGCAGTGAAAAACAGACTCTATATCAAACTACATTCATTATAGTTAAGACCACAAAATCTTTATTGGTTTTCCCAACATTCCCTCCTTATTATATGAATTCATATGGACTGCACATTTCTAACCATTGGCAAGAAGGCATGAAAGAAAATTTATGATATTTTCTTACCTTCTACTCGCTGCAGCCTTATGAAATGAGCCTTCTAGTTGCTTTACCTCTTCCCACCTTGATTCATCTGAGTTGATAGGATAGGAAACTGAAAATAAACAGAGAAATGGATGGGAACAGCTTTGCCCTGCTTAAGATTTGGTTGGCTGATAAGCCTGGCTGCTGTGAGCACACAGGAATTCTGTCTCCAAAAGGATGCTGGTAATGAAATGGTGATAAAGAAGAATTTCCCCTCATAATATAGATAATTTGGGGTTTGGGTTTGTTTTTATTTTTAAATTCAGAGTGGACCAATTACTTGTATTTCCAGGTGGAGGCTCTTGTAGCTAAACCCAGGTTGTAGCTAAGCCCAGGACATACCTTTGGAGACCTGCTTAGACAAATCTTACAGGCTCATCTATCGGTTTAATACTACCCACACAGGGACCTTTGTCTACTCATAGCCAAATTCTCCAGCCTATAAAAGAAGATAACAGCAGCCTTTGACTGCCTTTGCTTACGCCAGGGATGTCAGATACTTATGTTTTCTTGAGAAAGGTCTGTGGGAGGGAGGCATCACTACCGAGCAGCTTGGTGCAATTCTCAATAATGCTGTGTTGAGAAAAAGTTAATAGAGGTCCCAGCTGTGACCTTTGTGGGAGCAAAGCTAAGGGCTGCTCATCAGTGCTACCTTTGTACCCTTCTCTGGGGTGCTCCTTATCTCCTTGTGCTGGCTGGCACTTGGGTTCTCCTTTGAGACTTAAATGGTGCCATTCAACTGTGCTTTTTCTCCTTGCTCTATTCACTTTTGCAAAGCCAGTGGACCTCCTCCTGTGTCTGACTGCGCTGAGTCCTACTCCACAGGGTCATATATATCTCCAAGAGAATTTCCAACTCAGCCAAGCTAATCACTGCCTATAACTATCTGACAGGAGGGTGCAGAGAGGTGGGCGATAGTCTCTTCATCCAAGTGACAAGAGATGGGACAAGGGGAAATGGCACTAAGCTGTGCCAGGGCAGGGTCAGATTAGATGTTAGAAAGAATATTCTTCACTGAAAGAGTTGTGGGGATGTGGAACAGGCTGCCCAGGTTGAGTCACCATCCCTGGATGTGTTTAACAGAATGGTAGATGAGGCATTTAGAGATATGGTTTAGTAGAGGACAGGAATGGTTGGACTTGATCTTAAAGGTCTTTTCCAACCTTGTGATTCTGTAATTTTGGGGTTAGACAGGTTCCAGTAGGCTCTAAGCTTATCACTATTACTGTTACTAACACATAGAACCAAGCTGCAATGGTCTGCTTGGAGTCTGAGCTCAACTCCAAGTCCAGCCCTGCCTGGCTCTGGGTAGAGCAGCCACTGGTGGACGTCAGACCTGGACCAAGCCCAGATTTAAGCATAAGGAGTAAACAGTGGGAGTAGCCAGGGAGTACTGCTCTCCTCCATTAAAGATGGTGGGGACATGGATGGATTTTGTTCTTTCAATTAATATTTTACTTTTTTTCTTTTGAGGTGCTGAAGAAATCTCTCACTCAGGTGAGAACTGAATTGCTGGCTTTTGTTTTTTCTTACTGAAACCTCTAAATCTTTCAGTGAAACTGGACAGTTTGGGAGGCAAAATTTTTCATTCAATTGAAAAATACCTTGTCTGTCACAAAAAGAAAAATAAAAGAAAAAAAGAAAAGTATTAATAGAAAAAACCCCCAACCCAAAGCGCAACTCTTCCAGCTGACTGAAATCAGTCATGTGGGAAACTCAGTTTGTTCTTGTAAGACTCAGTAATGGATTTACTGTAGCGTGCGTTGGTTTTGTTTGCATTATCAGCCTGTAAAGTGATAAATATCTTGGGTTGGTAATCTTCTCTGAGGTTTTCTCTGGGAAACTGGATTTTCTTACATGACAGTGTCCGAACTGCCATATTTACTGGGACCAAGAACCCCCATCTAGCTTGGTTTCCAACAACAGCATGCAGAGAAGACTTAAAACTAACTAGAGCATTTCTGATACTCACCCTGGGTACTTTGCTGGCCTTTGCATCCGCTGTATCGCACTGGGATCTGGCCCCTTGCTCCTGATAGGACTGGAAGCTGTGACAAGGGGAATGAAACACAAGAGTCAGCAGCGCCCTATGATTTACAACGGAGCGGGGGCAGAGTGTGTGTGTGTTTTCCTACCGCGTGACCCACCGTATGGGATGTGCCTCTTGCTTCCCCTCCCAAAATGCTTGCCTGATTGCACTGGTGGGGAATCCCTCATTATTGCACCAAAACCAGAGTAAAGCCCAGAAGGATTTTTATCATCCAGTAGACAGAGTTTGGTTGGATTTTCACAGCCTGTGGGCATTTGGAGCCAAGAATTTGGAAATCTGTTCAATGATGGTGATATTTATGGGCACTCTGATCACAGAATCACAGAATCATAGGGGTTGGAAGGGACCTCCAAAGATCATCAGGTCCAACCCCCTGCCAAAGCAGGTTCCCTAGGAGAGGTCGCATAGGTGGGCATCCAGACGGGTCTTGAGTATCTCCAGAGAAGGAGGATCTCTCTGCCTGGGACCTAACAACTATATCCAAAAACATTGGCAAATATTTCCTTTGTCTTATTTTGGTAAGAATTACAGCTGTTCCTGTTGCTGTCTCACCTGGAACTGAATAAACTTCATCAACTGCACTTCATGACAGGTCAGTGCTGTTATTGGACAGATGTACCAGAGAGGGCAATGGAAGCAAAGGAGGGAAAAATGAATGACCAGAAATTTCAAAACTCTCACAGAGATTTGTTTCTAGTGGTGGAGAGATTTTGCAACTGGCATGTGTCAGTATTAAGTACTGAATTCCTCATTTTCCCTTTGGTCTCATTATAAACAGGGATATTTGTTTTTAAAACAATCATTTTTCATCACTTCTTTTTAAGGGTTGTGCCTCTGTAAGGCACACAGATGCTGAATTTGGACAGGGCCTTTTAGCCATAATATACAAAGTGTCAAAATTTCAGAGGCTCCGTTAAGGATTGTGCAGATATTGGGATTTTTGCCATTGGCTTGATTGGCTCTGAGATTACACCCTTGCTGCTCCTTGGAAGTCATCTTCAGTTTGGAAATTGTCTTGACAAATGATACATTGCTCTCTGAGGAGATTCCTGCTACTTCATCGTTCTGATGAGGCTGTAAATAACAAAAGAGCCTTACTCATCAAATGCTTCTCCAGTCCTGGCTCAGCTCAGAGCAGTCAGGAAGGGACAACAGCAGAATGTTAATCAGATTCCTCCAAATCTCAAAAGAAATGTTGATTAGAGCTTCTCTGGGACTGCAGCAAATTCTCCATGGGAAACTGTCAGCGTTTCTATTTGAAATGCTCTATTTGGCATCTGTAAATCAACTGGAAGTTGAACGCCATCCATACACTTTTATGGATGTTGGGAATCTATATATACACACCGAACATCCTCAACTTTCTATACACAAAGTATATACAACTACCTATACACAAAGCATTCCAGTTGCCAACTGTGTGTGCGCCTATGTGCTGTTTACACACGGCAACAGGAACATTTTTGGCCAGCTCCAGTTTTGGCCAGTGACTGTGAAGGCAGATTTGTTTATTCGTTTAACAAAACCCATTTTGGCAAACAGCCTTTCCTCTCTAGGAGCTGGATACCCTGAAAGCTGCTCTGGATGGGCTTTGGGACGGGACATCGCTGGGGGTGCTTTCCTGGTAGCTACCATCAGCAAGTCCTCTGGGCTTCTCCTGCCTGAGCCGGTGTGCTGCCTTCCACTGCCGCAGCTGCCGAGTCCTGCGCAGGCGTTCAGGGAGAGCTGGGCCCCATCGCCACGTGTGGCAAACATCCTGCTGACTTCAAGGAACCTTGATTCCATCCTCAGTACAGATTTTTATGGATGGGCAAATAACATACCATGTATATCCCATCACCAAAGCCTCTCCTATTGAGGTTATTTACTTTTACACTCTGTATAGAATCACAGAATGCTTTGAGTGGAAGGGACCTCAAAGATCATCTAGTTCCACCCCCCTGCCCCAGGCCCGAACACCCTCACTTTGGTTGCCCAGAGCCCCATCTAACCTGGCCTTAAACCCCTCTAGGGATGAGGCTTCCACAACCTCTCTGTACTGTTTGTGCCAGGGCCTCACCACTCTCAAAATAAGAGTTTCTTCCTAACGTCTAACCTAACCAGGCCCTCTTTCAGCTTGAAGCCATCACCCCTTGTCCTATCACTGCACTCCCTGGTGAACAGTCAGTCAGCCACTTTCCTGTAGGACTCCTTTAAGTATTGGTACACCACAATTAGGTCACCCTGGAGCCTTCTCTTCTCCAGGCTTAACATGCCCAACTCTCGCAGTCTGTCTTCATAGGAGAGGTGCTTCAGTCCCCTGATCATTTCTGTGGCCTCCTCTGGACCTGTTCCAACAGTTCTATGTCTTTCCTGTACTGGGGACCCCAGAGCTGGACGCAGTACTCCAGTTGGGGGTCTCATGAGAGCAGAGTAGAGGGACATGACATGAAACTCAAGCTCTTTAAATCCTTGCTCTTTTCTGGGTACAGCAGAAGGCTGCTACTCTTTTCATTGACATTCATCAAGGTTGGTGGAATTACCTTGCTGAAGGTCCCTCATGTAGACTCACAGTAAATTCAAAAGGATACCACATCTCAGAGTTTGCTTATGAAAAAACCCAAAAGTCTGGCTCAAAAGCTGCTGACTTTCTTCAGCGGAGGCTGAGCTGCTGGGAGATCAGCAGCCCTTCCCCCTGTCTCTGCCATGAGCCAAAACCTGCAGCTCAAAGCATGGAAAAGTGTCATAAATCGTTTGCAATGGCAAACAAGAGGCACTGCTATCTAGCTGCGCACTGATGGTCCAGCCATCGCTTTTGGATCCAACAGCTCACCAGCAGAGATGACATTATCACTGCCATAGAAGGCAACCCGGAGCCCTACAATGAATTCAGGTGCCCTGTGTGACCTTGGACAAGGTGCGTAGACTCCTTGGCTTCACTTCCCCATCTAGAAGATGGAGCTAGTAACACTTGATTTGCTCATCATGTTTATTTAAATTTTGAACACCTCCAGGCAGAGGCAATCTCTTACAACGTGTCTATACAATGTCTAATAGAAGGCCCTTGTCTCAGCTCAACCTCTGGGTACTGTGTGAAGGTAGATAGTAGTACTTGGCAAACAGCAGACTTCAAACTAGAAATCTAATACTAAATAGTTCTCATTCTCTCCTCCTTTTGGCTCCTGGCCCTATTCAGGATGATTTTGTTTTGTTTTGTTTTCCTTAAGAACATACAAGACCAAATCCTGAGGGTCCTCTGTCTCTGATTCCCATTAAAGCTTACATTACACTCGCTGGCAGAAGAAGCGTCCCAGGGTTTGCCCCACGGATTTTTCATCAGAAAGGTAGAAGGCATGAATTCTATCTGGTGCTGGAGCTGCTGCTGTAATCAGCAGCTTTACGATGAAGTTCAGATGGAAGAGCAAAGGAGAGGAGAGGGAGGGGGGGGGAAAGCAGCACACACAACACAAAACAAAACAAAACAAGGGAATGCCATCAAAGTCTTTCAAAGACAGAAATTCATTTTACCTTTGTCAATGGCTGTGGTTTCCAAGGATAAAGATCAAAGCGATGACCGTGGGCAGAGCTATGACAAACGCCGAGATCAGTCTGCTAAACCCTAGCATTAGTGCTACAGTTAGGCTGGTGTCTAGACTAGCAGTGGGTACTCATGCCAGGTTTGGCAAACACGGCAGCAAAGCGCTTGCATCAAAGGCAGGGCGAGAAGCGTGAGGCATCCAAATCAGAGAAGGGAAGGAGCAATCAGACTGCTGCAGAGTGGAACTGGAAAAAAGGAAGTTTAGGAAAAATAAACCCCCAAAACCCTCACAAGCCACCCTCAGATCATTGCCTGAGCTCAGGGAAAGACAGTTGAGAAGACTACATCCTCCCCACCCCCCAGTTTTTGTGTTGTGACTAATGTACATAGAAAGCTTAGATAACTGGGGGAAAGCAATGCCAAATCAATACAGATGAGCTGGCTTCATGTTCCTCCAGCCCTTTCATGTGGAAATGAGACTTCGTCTGATGGGGCCAAGCCCATGTTTGAAATAGCTCAGCTGGGATGTGCATGGTGAGGGTTCAGGTGCCTGCACGGAGGATGGCTACAGCTGAATGGAAAAGGGGAGACGTCTCCTGAGGGCAGAGGGTGCTTTCCTTGCTTTTGCTCTTCCTCAGGGAGAGGACACAAAATACTTGCTCGGCAGGATAAACCCACGATGAAGTCTGAGCTGATGGGCTGTGCCAGGAGGCTGGTGAGAGGCCTGAGCCTGCAGGGTCTCCACCTTCCTCCAGAGACGCCCCCCTCCCCACATGCATCCTTAAAAACAACACTCTGCCCTGTCCGAGAGGAGGAAGGTGGATAAAGGAGGGGAATACGCACATAGTTAGAGACGCTTGTGTTAGTACGCCCCAGGACAGCCCTGCTGTCACACTGCTGGCCTTGCTGCGAGCTCAGACAGAGGTGAGAGGAGCAACAGCATCACTGCCTGCACGCAGCACCCTGTGTCAGGCCGAGCCTGCACCCTCCTGGCCTGAGAATGCCACATGGGATGGGAACCGGGACAAACTCCAGCAGAATTGCCTGCTGCTGGACAGCCACCATCAGTGGAATATCTCCAGACTCCCCAGATAGTTTAAACCAACCATTCCCCATCATAGTTACAGTGGCTTCTGCCAGTCACGAGGAGTTCAAAAGAAGCTTCAAGCTAACATGATCTCCAGTGGGTGAAGACAGACCAGAGGAAACATCTTCAAAGACCAGCCGGTTTCAGCTTCGCTTCACGCAGGGCCTTGCACTGCCCGTTGTTGGGAATGCGGCATAGTACTTGCTAGAAACAATTAGCTGGGACTTAGACCCGTCATACACTATTCTCAGCCCTGCTACTGACTCACCTGCATGGCCTCGGGCGAGTTGCTTGCATATTTGTGCCTTAGTTTACCCACTGGTAATAGCAGAGATAGTAACAGTCTCACGGAGTGGTGTGAGAATTAGTTAATTAATATTTGGAAAACAGTTTGTGCCTTGACGTCTTTGTGCCTTTGTTTACCCATCAGTAATATCAGAGATAATAACTGTCTCATGGAGAAGTACAAGGATTAATTAATTATTTGAAAAGCAGTTTGAGATCCTTGGATGAAAGATGCTATGTGAGTAAAATGTATCATTATAAACATCTCCTGGTCCTCTGTGAAGCTAAAATAAAGCTGGAGCTTCTTAGTCATTCAAATAATTAAACCATAAACACTGTTTATTTTAATCTTCCCTTTAAAAAAATAAATAAATCTAATCTAGGCAGCGATACCAGCCAAAGAATGAAAAAATGTTTCAAATTCAGGAGGCTTATCGATTTGAAGAGCTTGATTCTTAATTGCTTTTTGATTTCTATCAGTGGAAAGTGAGAGCAATTGTATTCACAAATGCCTGCAAAAGCACAGGGCAGCTGAGAGGACACCCACAGCTCCTCCACAGGGTTTCAGCCTGCGTACATAGACTAACCTGTATCTTAGAGGCATGTCAAAGCCAGCTCTCCCACCCACAAAATGTGGGTGTGCTCAACCAGGCTCACAAAAGCAACTTTTCCTCCCAGCAATGGTGCTGAAGGGACAACTCAGCCGAGCAAAGGTGCCATCACCAGCCTGGGCAGCACATCTCTCCCAAAACTGCACATTGACTGTGCTCCATGAGCCAGTGTTGCCCTACCTGCTTGGGCCAGGTCCGAGGGGAGAGGAGTCCCAGGACTGACTGGCACTGGGAAAGAGGAACAGCCAGAGAATTGATGGAGTCTGTAATTACGATGACCTTTGATTCAGACATGTACATTCCAGCTGTGGAAAGCCCTCTCACTCACCCTCCAGCACTTACTGCAATGTTGGGGTGCAGCATACATGCAACCGGCCCATGTTTCTTCTCTTTTCTCTGGTTTTTGTACATGTTTTCATTTTGCAATGTATGTATGTGCAGAAGAGGTTTGCAGAATCAAGGTAATGGGTTTTAATCAAAGAGTCGTCACTTTTAACGCGTAACCGCTGCTGGGAACCTGCTGGTGTAATGATCTGCTGTGCTGGGCACCCAAACCACCACCCCACGTGAGCCTCCCACCAGCTCAGAGGGCCATGTCTCAGCCTTTCCATGGCCTTCCACTCTGCTTGTAGAAGATTTTGCAGGAATTGCCAAGTTACCTGTGTGGGAATGTGGGGAGGAAGAAAGGATGTAATTGCCTTCCTGAGCTCCAGCACTTTCATTAGTTAAATGTCCTCCTGTCTTTTCCACGCTAGTCCAGCTTCTACTGAATTTTCATCAGACCAAAAGAAGCCTTTGGGGCCATTTGAAAGTAACCATCAGATAAAAGCGATTGTCATCCTCCTTATGTGGCAGGCAAGGAAGCAGATACAGGGAGACTGGTCACACAGGAAGGAGAGGAGGGACCTGGTGACTCAGAGCTTTTGACTCCCAGCTGTCAGCTTTAGACGCCATTCCAGCCAGGTATAAAAGCACCTGGTTATCTCTGGACTCATCGAGAAGCCCATCGATTTAAGCATCAAGCCCTCAGCCCCCTGACTATGAACAGGAGTTCCCAAGATGTTCCTCCTGACATAGAGGAATAGTGGCAGTGTCCCTGGTGCAGGTTTCTGTCTAAGAGAACCCCCAATAGGGATGAAAAGGTGGTTTGGTCCCTGAGATGAGGGTCCCTTGGGATGATGCAGCTCCTGTGTCGGTCCCAGGACCTTGCTCCGTGCGGGACACGAGTGAACTTGTCCACCTCCCTCACGATGGTCCTGTTGGATGGATGGATGCAGGGGGCTGCTTGGCTGAGTGCAGTCCCACTGACCTTGGCAGTGATTCCCCAGAGGACAATGCCTGTATGAGGTGATCCCAGTCCCCAGGCTTTGCTGGAGGGCAACTGTGTTCCCCTGGATGAGGAAAGGGGCATTTGCATATCTGATAATCCCAACTGTCCTCTCCTGATGAGGTGTGGGGGATTTATTTATGCCTTTGCTCACACAGAGTCAGGAAATGACCTGGCTGTGAAGGAGCCTCACCCACAAGCAGAGGCATCCTACAAACTCTGCAGCCCGGTTTGGGATAGAGTTTATTCCCCCACAGCTGCTTTTTGACCTCGCATTTTTAGCAAAGGGCTAAGAGATGAAGGGAAACAAGGAGGAAGCTGTGTTCCTGTTGTTGATGGGAGTGAGTGAAGCAACCTAAATTATACATGGCATTGCCTACCAGATGGTCGGAGAGTCTCTCCCTTTTATTATGCAAAGTAATAGTTTCACAGACAAAGTAGAGGGGACCAGAGATACCAGAGTGCTTGGAAAACACATCCCATAGCTGAATTAAAAGTGTGGTTTACTTCTAGCTGGTAGCATGGGGTTTTAGCTGGATGTCTGTCATTCAAGCCTTCCCCAGAGGTGAAAGGTGTCAGCTCTGCCTCGGAGAGGGAGCGGGAACACTGTGAACCCAGACAGAATTGGAGGAGTAATTCCTAATAGCAGGGTTTAGGTTTTGCAGGCTGGGACAGGAGGTGTTGATTTAAATAAAATGTTCAAGAAACCTGGGGAAAGCCCATTTTGTTTCTTACTTACATGCAGCTTTTGGTCTGGTCCTCTCTAGCTGTGGACAACTGGCTCCTGATCTCTCAGCTGGAGTAACGTCCAATTGCCTAATATGTCCAAACATTCTTCCTGGTCTGCATCCATCTGCTGCCTCATGTCACTGTGACGTGTGGACATGAAAACTGAAGGTGTGAATGGAATGTTGCTTCTGCTGGCTTTAACTCAGCACAGTTCAGATAGGGGTGCAGTGCTGGCCCTGAAGCAGCACTGGGCCATGTTTCTGGGGCTGAGGCTTCCCAGGGAGCCTTGGCTGCCCCATGAAGGCTGACAAACTGCCCTCCCCATCTCGAGTTTGTTTGTAGCACAGACATACCCATCCTAAGCGTGGGGATGAGAACATTTTCTCCACTTCATGACTGTGTGGTTCTTTTGTGCAATAGTCCTAGTCCATGAGCAGCCTCAGCACACCATTGGTACCTACCAGTAGTCCTCAGCACACCATTGGTACCTACTGAGAGCATGTACAGAAACAAAACCTTCTCTTGCAAGCCTTGTAAGATTGTCCCCCCCACCCCACCTTCATGCCCATTGTGCAAACCCACCGACAGACAGGCTGCACAGACTTAAATCCACTGATCATGGCATCGATCTATCTGTAGAATAACCAAGCCACTCATGGCTTTGCTTTGTGCACTGTGAGATAATCCAAAGGCTTTTAAAAGGGTATCACATAGATCTCCTGCCCCTGTGCAATTTCTATCGTCTCTCAGATGCAGCTTTTACCAGAGTAATGTGAGATACCAAAATATGTCAGGCTTCTCTTACAGTTTTGAATGCCTCCAGAGAAGGAGTCAGCCTGTCCTGGTGCTCTGTCACCCTTACAGTGAAAAAGTTCCTCCTTATATTCACATGGAACTTCCCCTGCTCCAGCTTGCACCTGTTGCCCATGTCCTGTTGCTGGCCATCGCTGAGAAGAGCCTGGCTCCATCCTCCTGACTTTCACCATTTACATATTTACAAACATTAGTGAGGTCACCCCTCAGTCTCCTCTTTTCCAAGCTAAAGAGGCCAACCCCCCTCAGCCTCTCATAAGGAAGGTGTTCCACTCCAGCATCTCAGTGACCCTGCGCTGGGCTCTTTCAAGGAGTTCCCTGTCCTTCTTGAACTGAGGGGACCAGAACTGGATACAATATTCCAGGTGTGGTCTCACCAGGGCAGAGTAGAGGGGGAGAAGGACCTCTCTTGACCTACTAACCACACCCCTTCTAATACAACCCAGTATGCCACTGGCCTCCTTAGCCATGAGGGCACATTGCTGGCTCATGGTCATCCTTCTGCCCACCAGGACCCCCAGGTCCCTCTCACCTATGGCCAGTCCCCAACCTATATTGGTACCTGGGGTTGTTCTTCCCCAGATGCAAGACCCTATGCTTGTCCTTGTTAGATCTCAGATTAGGCACATTGGTGGCCCTTGATGTCACTCAGAGCTGTGAGCTATCAGCTCCTGGGCTGAGTTCTGAATCCCTCTGTGATAAGAAGTGCTTTAAGAATCAGCAGCTAATACTGGACCAAGTGCAGTCACCTTTTCACCTGGCAGCAGATTCCCCTAGCACAGATGCTGGAGTTTATAATCCACATTTAATTTTCCCCTCTTTCATTTTTTTCTTTAGGAACACATGGGGAAACAGAACCATGAAAGCACAGAAGGGATGGAGGAGTCCTGCTTGCACCTGGCGGCTTGCGTTTGGGGATGGGACAGCCTGACTCCTGCTCCAAGCCCTGCCTTCAGACTACTGCTCAACCTCAGGTAAACTGCATCACAGCTTCCCCATCCCTCCAATACAGTTACAACCAGCTCTCGTTCTATAGAGCTAACAAGCCGACAGGTGGAAAGTGTTACCTTGGAGCTAGGCACTTGTAATACTGCTTTTTAAGGCAAATACTCCAAAATCCAAGGCATGGGAAAACTAAGGGTTTCATAACAAAGCGTGGAAAAACCCCAACAAATATTGGCTCAAACCTTCCCTTTCAGACCGCACCCAAAAAAGCAAGTGAGACTATAATGGACAAATCCTCCTCTGGCAGCTGGCCGATCAGCCAGAGCACCATTTGCTGAGTCCCAACCTATTTCACACCATGCAAAATCACTGCGGGAAAAGGCTGACGGGGTTCAGACAATTCACAGCGCTGTACCTTTGCTCATGACAGCAGTGCCAGCCAATTGCTAGCGCCTCGGTGTCTGGCCAAAGCGGATGGCAGACGGCTGTCTGAAGCTGGGACCTGGGAAAATGGGGATAACATCAGGAAAAAAACAAAAACATCTTGCATACCTACTACTCCCATCTCATCCCACTCTGGGGAGATGCCTACTTGCTGTGGACTGAGTCAGTGCCTGGTCTTGTGGTCCTTTGGCACTCCACAGCACTACTAGTCTGCTTGCAGACTCAGGGAACTGAAACATCTCATCCTATCTGCTGTGTGTGGGGAGGACTTTACAGCCAACACTGCGAACCAGAGGTTTGGCTGTTCCCACCTTGTTTGGGCTGGTTTGGCCCACCTGAGCGTGTGAATGAATGTGCAGCCTCCCCAGTGGGTCAGCAGGTAAGGATGGAGCAACAGCACCTACTCGGGAGTATTTGGTGGCTCCTTTGAAAAATCTCCCTGGACTTCTGTTAGATCTTAGGATACCACAAAGTATCTGCTGGGATTTGGGCTTTGATTCTAGCGCCTTGCCCTCAGGGACCACAACTGACAGCTCTTTTCTCAGGGAGAGGGAAGAATGGGGCAGTGGTTGCCTTCAGAGGGTAGGGAGAGGAAAAGGCTGTTTGAGGCCGCTGTCTGCCCAGGGGAGCTGCATGGCTGGTGAGGATGAGAAGGAATCCTCTTATTTCTCCTCCCCTGCATTGCTACCTCCATCTATGGGACCACTGCTCCTGGTTTGTCCATTGGACCCTCCCCAAGTCCCACATTTCCTAGCTCTCCCCACCCACTGGTGCCACCCCAACCTCCCCACTGCTCCTCAGGCAGCTCCTGGCCCTTCAGCTGCAGTGGGGGGCACAGTTTTGCCTACATGGCTGGGAAAAGTTGGCGCTTCATAAAATTACTGGCTTGCCTGCAGGGCAGGAGGTGGAAGCCAGGCTGTGCTGAGGCCTTCCTTGTATTTCCTGCAAAGACGTGTTCGCGAGACACTCATGGAGAGCGCTATGCAGATGAGCCACACTGTGAGAGGCAGGGCCAGCTCCCCAGTGATGGGGAAAGATGGGGTAGATCAAATAGTTATCCTGATCTCCATCTGCTGCAGGGCTGACCAGGTGACAGTCGGGTAGGCTTGTCATTTTGCATGGATGGCTCACCTCTGCGCCAGCTGCAATAAACACGGGTGCTTGATGCCAGCTGAGCTGGGCTGAGTTTCACCAACAGATGCAGTTTTCTTCCCCACCTGCTCCCTTGGTGTGAGTGACCTTGTTGCTGCAAAATAAGCACATGAAGAGAAGCTGAAATTGTCAAGTGGGAATCTGGCTTGTGCTCATGCTGAAGAGCTGGCCAAAAAAGAAGAAGAAAACGTCAATGTCAAAAGGGTTTTCAAGATTTGGACGTTTGGCTTCCTCTTTCACTAGGTTCAAATGCAGTCTGTCAATTCCCATCCAGAAAAACAAGAGGGAGAACAGCCCAGCCTTTAAAAGTCACTGCTGCCATGGCTAGAACATCCACGAAGCACAAGACTACCCTTAACCTATGATCTGAGCACAAATCTACACCCCTGTAGCCAAATATCATGGGGTTCTTTTCCCGCTTGTGGAGCTCAGAAATTCTGCCCAGAATATTGGAAAGCAAAATGCAAAAGAAGTTCTTAGAAGCTGTAATAATCCTCCTGCCAAAATTAAAGCTAAATTGTGGAACTTCCACATTCCTCACCACATATGTTTTATGTTTGAGGAAAAAAATCATGGTAGCGTGTAAAGATTTTACCTCTCTGAGCTTTGGATGGTTTCATTATTAGCAGGCCACAAATTAATTAGGTGGATGATGCAAAAAATGACTGCCAGTTACATATTTACACTGGTTCTTCACTCCAAGTGAAACATCTTTTATATATATATATGTATATACGTATATACTATAAATAATAGAAATGATGCTTGTATTTTATACAAGGGATGTAAACACTGGTCCCAACAGCAGTGGCAAATGAGCCACTCACATTTTCTGATTGCATAATTTGCCTAGAGGATGGATACATAATTACACTATAATTAAGTATAATAAACAGAGAAAATGATTTGAGAAGGAAAAATTATCACAGCCTCAACCACATCAGCCAGAAGCTGTCTTCTAATTAAGTTATTTTATTAAACAAAATGTTTTTAAGGTGGGTCCTTTGAAAATGTACATTATAGCCCATGTAATGTAATTTACTTTATAAGTAAAACATGGCTTGTGTATGGACAGATCATACCTGATAGGACTCATGAAATACGCAGCCACTGGGTCCAGTCCATCTGGGTGCTTAGTCCCTCACACCCCTGGGTCTGAGGAGCAGACCCTGAGAGCTGCTCTGGGAAACTGCAGCATTGCAGCAGGATATAGAACAGCTTTTTATTTGTGCTTGCTGGTGGGCTCTTCTTAGGTTACTCTTCCTCCCCTTTCCTTCCCCATTTAAAGCAGGTAATTCTAATGTTGTCATCCTGTACTGGTCCAGGAGAGGCAAAGGACAAAAAAACAGGTAGCTCAAACTTGGTCATGCTATCTGGAGTTGAGAGAGTCTTAAAACATTGTTCCCTCCCTACTGCTTTTTCCCTCACTAATTCTGCTCAGTGTTTGGCAAGATGTGAAGACGGAGTTTGTCTTTTATGTTACCATGGCTGAAGGAATCCAAAACATTGCTTCACAAACTACAGGACTTGGGAAGACCACATAATATGGTCTCTCACTGGCAAAATCCGACGGACACCCTCCAGGTCGTTCAACCTCTTAGACTACAGCTTATTTTTAAAAATCTGCCCTCAGCCCCTCAGGAACTACAGGAGGCATTACAGAAGCCTTGGAGGATTCCTCTGAAGTGAGTTACTGTTCCCCCTTCCCACAAAAAGTCTAAAATCATTCAGCTTTAAGATTCAGCCATAGGATTTCTGAATACATCTGCCTCATTTCCACATTCCTCTTCCTCTTGTGAGTACTTAGAGATTGTGATCAAGCCATCCCTTAGCCTCTCTCCTGTAAGCTCATTAGATCACCCTGCCCGATACAAATCTTGCTTGGCTTCCTGGCTCTTCAAAGCTCATACAGCCTTGCAGTGCTCTTTGGGAAGGTCTCTGTGCAACAGTGACCTGTTTTCTTAACTATTTACTCTCCTCTTCCATTCCCAAGTCACTTGTGAGGTTTATTTGTGATGATTTAGGCTTTCTTTCAGGTCATTATGAAAAATAACATAATCTCAGTAACACATCCCTTTGGTACCTGCTAAGGATGAGATGTTAAGAATGGATTTAGATCTAGCTTAAGAGGAAACCTCCTCAGCCAAAGAAAATCCAGGGAAAGAAGAAACTGTGTCCTAAAATATAAGTTGTCTGCTGCAGCACAGGGTCCTTGAATTCAAAATGCTGAACATTATGTTGTGAGAACATCTCTGGATGCCCAACGGAGATGTATTTCTCTAGCTCTCTCTACTGTATGCACAGCTTATTGGGTAACAGAGAGAGCAGCATGGTGGTCAAGAGGAATCTTCTCTTGTTTAGACTTTTCCACCCTTAAATGTTTGCAGACCTTTGAACCACAAACTGCTGTAGGTTATTGATGAGATTATTGATGTGCGTGGTTGCTGCTTGCAGGGTGCCCCAGGCAGGACACTCACGTCATCACAGGTCTGTATAGTCCTCATGACTACTTCAGAGTCTCTCCTAATCCCATGCATTTTCAGTTTTATAGTGACCTGATTTCAACCAGGAGCTTCCATGAGAAATCACGTGGCAATCACAGACATTGTAAACTCCAGCCAAAGAGTCATTTTCAAATGCTTGGCAAACGCTAGACCACAGAAACTCAATGTGTCGTAAGATTCCACTTGGTCCCATCATCATGGGTGGGAAAAAGGAGGAGGATTATCCATAGACCTCAAAGTGTTTTACGAAGGAGGCAAATGCTACTATTCCCATTTATTGGATAGGCCAACGGCAAGTTGAGACTTGCACAAAGTCACCCAATAATCAACCAGAAAACTGCCACTGAAACCCATATTCTGGTCTAAACAGGTTCTCAGACTGCCCTCATCGCTGTAATATCCAAGTACCCTCCAGTAGTCTCTCCATTAGGAGAATTTGGGCATGTCTACACTGGCCAATGCAAACAGCTTCTTGTCAATTCAGCCCCCTTCTCAGCCAGCTGGCCAAAAGACATCTCTAGACTGACGCTCTGTAGCCATGTTAGGACCCTTCTGAGCCCGGAGGTATGAACCCCACCAGGAGCTAGGGTGAAAGCTCAACCCAACTCAGCTCTGTGGCTTCCAGGATGTAGCTGGCTCGTGGGGCATGGGCAAAGCAGATGCAAGACTGCCTCTGAGAACAGACAGACCTTTCTTTATTCTAAATCCAGTTTCATCACCTGTAGTGCCCGTCAGAGTATTTCCTCATGCTTCAGTTCTCACTGAGCCACAGAGATGGGGCACAAATATGTTGGCTATCTGGTTACAGCCTTACAGCTTCTTTGAGGGAAGACCTGGAAGATGACAATTTGCACAGGGATGTTTGGACACACTGCCATAAAGAGAGAAAAGCTCTGAAAGATATTACGTAAGGAAAAAGGAAAAGAAAAGGAAAGCATCTCTTTAAACTCAAGGTCATTTTGTCATGAGCAAGAGTACTACAAAACTAGTAACCTAACGACCTGAAGGAAGAGTAGCTGTGATTACAGGGATTGTACTGGCAAAGCTCCTATGCATCACAACAATGATTCTCTCCAGACTTCTCTTCCTTTCCAAGGCATGAGGAAACACCAGTGCCTTTAGCCTCAACTCCCTGGCAGGCGGCATCACTTCCTGATGAGAGGCAAAGAGCTGACACAGCGATGGGAAGGCTGTCCTTTGTAGCAGCTACAAAAGCCCTGTGTGATTTAGTAAGTGTGACGTAGAGCCTGCTCTGAGGATGCTAAAATTCCCAAGGCTCCCTGAGAGCTTGTCCTAGACTACTCACACTCCCAGGTTTAGAAATCCTTTGAGGTTGGTAAGTTCATACGAACCACTCCTAGCTCTGCAAGTCCCTGTGCCTTCAATGGTTAGAGGCTGGGAAAGCTGGGAAAGCTCAGTGTGGATGCATCCGGCTCTGCTCACCCTGATTTTTGCTTTCCTTCCTGTGCACCTACTTCTGCTGTGTGCTAGCAATGGGCCATCAGACAAGGTGGGCTTTGCTCTGGTGCTCTTGCCCGTTTCTGGATCTGAAGCTCTGCTGGCAGGGACTCATCAGCTTCACCAGATCATCACCCTCCACCTAGGGAAACCAAGGCAGCGTGTAGGAGGCTGCATTTCTTTGCAGCTTCCTTGGACTTTCACATAAAGTCTGGAATGCTGAACGTATCCTTCACACATACACAGAAAGGGCACAGACGCTGCTTGAAAAAAAACACCCTGGACCTGGTTAACTTGGCTACGATCATCTAGGAAGTCTGTGGCAGAGCTGCAAATAAAATCCAGACATTTTTGCCTTTTGGGGTTGTATCTTCACAACAACCCTGTTATTCCTCTGGGCATCTGGGCTTGTTGTGCTCAGCATGTCTTCCTTAAAGGGAAAGAGTGCTGGGAAAGCCACGCTTTCATTCTTTAGAGAAAATGACGCCACCTACATAGGAAAACCCCATAGCTTTTTGCAATTATTGCCATGCATGTATATCTTTCCCTCCCTTTGTGATCTTTACCACTTCCTCACCATATGTAAAAGGCCTGATCCTGAAGAAAATAAGTCATGGTTCCAGAAGTGCCACTCAGATGATGTTGATTTACCTCCACAAAGGATGTGGCCCAATGCTTTCGGCCAGATTTTTCCTGCACATCTTTCTCTCTCCCCCCCACCCAGAAAGCTTGGGGGGAAATTGTGTGACAATGACCTTGCTCCCTTCACCTGGCCCACCCAGGGAATAGCTAATTCTGGATGGACATGGAAAACCCAAGCCTTGTCCCTTTAATCTAACATGTCCTGCATGTTCCTAAGCCTAATGTTTAATTTGAAAAAAACAATCTGAAAATAGCATTAAAGGAAGCAAAGGATTTGAACAGCACTATACTTTGAAGACAGCCTTTCTAGAAAACACTATGTTTAAAACCTGACCCTTTTACCATGAGGTTTCCAAAACTATAGAGCCATCCCAGAGCTTCCTGTGAGATAAGGCTTGTAATTTGGAACTGAGTAATGGGGTATAAACACAATTGGCTTTGTATTAGGAGGTGATGTGTAATCATCTGGCAGTGTCACATTGCCCCTGCTTCACAGTGGTTTGGGGCTATTTGGGCTGGAAATTAAAGTTAAGAGCAGCACAGTGATAAAGGTAGCTCGTCTCCCATACCTGACAGAAGGATGGCGTCTCAGGGTGCAGATCTCCCAGGGGCTTTGGAGAAAACCCCCTGCTTTTGAGCATTTACTGTCCCCTGGCTCCCACACCTACAGGATTTAAGATGTAAGATGAAGTGTTTGGAAGAGCAGCTGTCAAGCTGTGGTGGGCAGAGGCAGACATTGCAACCTCCTCTTAACTGAAGCGACACAAACTCAAGACTATTTTAACAAGATCTCATTCCTTCTTACTCACATGGCATAATTCTATTAAAGGGATGGCAAATAGATAAACACATGACTTCCTGGGGTGGGGGGTTTTTGCCACACTTTAATACCCTTGTAGGAGCCTTTCAGACCTCTTTGCACTCCCAGAGCAAGGATCAGACCTGGCCTAGATTTTTCTAATTTTCCTCTAATTTGTTGGGGTGAAATCTGACAGCCAGGCAGATGTGTCTGCCCTGATCTTTGATGCAGATCTCCTATTGCACACTCCTGTTTTTCCAAGCCTCATCGGGGGAAAGTAAAATCACTACCCAGAAATGTTCAGCACAGCATCACAGATCTGTAAATTCTCAAGAGTTTTCCTCCTGGAGCACTGGAAGACTTTGACCCATTTTCAAAAGTGGGTATAAAACATATATACATAAAGAAAGCACACATACTTGTAGCATCTGCAAAAACATATGGTAGTTTCCCATCCCACTAACCAGTTTCCTGGATTGAACACATTTAAGTGCAGGCTTGGGGAGAGCTAGCAGTTTTTGAATGCTGGGTTTTTGACTCTCATCCCTTAACCGCAGTCCTCCTTCCTTGACTTTGTGAGAGATACCATTTCCCTTTGAATTCGGGAAGCTCTTGCACGGAGCCTTTCTGGATACTGGTTCTTGTATGGCCTTTTCTGCAGATGAGGCTACTTACAGGCTCCCCAATGATCCCTTTACCTGTCTCCCCACTGCGTGCAGAGGTGACATGTTACCTCTGCTTAATCCCAAATGGCCAAAAGGAACTGTTTCCAGGGTCAGTAATGAGACTTCAGATGGCTTTGAAATTTTGCTGGGCTCCTGATCTGCACATCTTGTTGCAAATTTTTCCATCTAAATCTTTCATTTAATGAAAAACTCTGTTTTGACAAAGAACCAGTTTTCCTTAAATATACTTTTTTGAAACTAAAACTCCTGGCTGTTGTTTCTGATGATAGTATCGTTTTTCCTGTCTTATCAACGTTTCTGTGCAGACATACCTACCTATCAGCACGTTTTCCATTTTGGCAACTAATCACGAGTCCAACGCGACTCCTGCTACTACCATCAAAGCAATAAACCCTGAAGAACGGGTTTAAGCCAATGCATGTAGATATGGAGAGACCCTCCTGCACCCTTCTATGCCTACACCAATCCCATTGTATATTAAATTCTTGAAAACTCCCAGGGATGGAGACCCCAAAGCCTCTCTGTGCCAACATCTCCTCCTCTTTATGGATCAAGCTTTCCTAAGCTCTCACCAGCTCTGCTGCAAATAAAGCCAACTAGATCTTGTCC